>NC_037301.2:12541457-13185169 GCF_000002775.5 Populus trichocarpa | reverse complement strand
CTTGTGCTATCTACCAATTCTAGCCTAGGTTTGGTTTTGATTCTTAGGATCCGTTTGGTAATGTGATAAGGGTTGTTTTTTAAAAATAAATTCACTTGAAAATACATCAAAATACTATATTTTTTTTATTTTAAAAAATTTATTTTTGATATTAGTACATTAAAACGATTCAAAAATATTAAAAAAATAATTTAAAAATAAAAACAAAATCTCAAAAATATAGTTGACCCAATACCAAATATTAACTTAGGCTAACATAATACATCAAGAAAGTCCTCGAAGTTAGTCATCTACCTATCCATTTATACTTATCATTAATTTGGTGCCTAAAATAAGCATTTGGGTCCCTAAAATATCATACATTTCTCAATTGAGTCCTTTCATCTCATTTATTTCGATATTTTTATTGTTATATGATCGGAGCTCGAGCTCGAGGTCATGAACATGTGAACATTTCTGAGAAGGTCGATGCACACCAAAAGCATCTGACTGCTTGCTTCTAACACAATTAACTAATGGAAGGCATCAATCACAGCATGCAAGACATTTGGCCTAATTTGTTTGTCGTTGTCTCTTGACTGTTCTTTTTATTTCCCTCGTTTGGAATCTTGTCAGAAGCAAACTTCGTAAGCATATGATTTTCTTTTAATGTTCTTTTTTGAAGGGTTGAGTGCTCCTCTCCTTCTCTCTTTTTTTCTACATGGAACCCTTACACAATTTTAAAAAAAAAAAATCTTTCCCTTTTAAGTCAGTTTATTTCATGGCAATTATATAGTTTATTCTCCCAAAAATCTTTAATTCCTTTTTATCATCCGCCTGGTATACTTTCACTTCCAAACTTGTCCTTTTCTAGATCCTATATATATATATTAGCTTCTTAAATAAAATTCAATGTAAGTTTAACTGTTTAACATTAAATTTTTTAAAATAATATAATTTATAATTTTTTTAGACCACGACCTCAAAAATTACAAGTTACAGTAAGTTACAGTATTGTGGTGAGTATTTTTTTAAAAAAATTATTTTTAATTAAAAATACTTTTTGTTACATTCAATACATCAAAAATATTAAAAAAAACATTAATTTAATATTTTTGATAAAATAAAAACAAAACAAATTGTCAAATACACGTAAAGAAACAAAAAGAAACGCATGCCTAAAGACAGTTCTTCAAAGACAGCAATAAAAAAACCAAGAGCAAATACGCGTAAAGAAACAAAAAGAAACGCATGCCTTAAGACAGTTCTTCAAAGACAGCAATTAATTTGTGATTTCACATCTTCAGGGAAATAAAAAATGTTCAGAGGTGGAATTTTATCCCTTCTTTCAGCCAATTTAATAATGAAAAAAAAAAAGAAATTATTAACAAGAGAATCTAAGAAAACCATAGTTTCCTGAAGTTTAAGATTTGGTGAACAAAGTTTTTATAGAACAAAAAAGAAAACACCTTTCCAAGCAGCATGTACACTGTAAACCGTGATGAAAAGGAGCCAAACAATAAATGTTTATTTATTATCCAATAATACAGTACATTAAAAGTTTCTCTAACATATAATGATGATTGGATTCTAATGTTCAAAATATATATACTGCACCTCCAATTCTAAATAAACTGTGTTGAAGTATTTCGTGACAACAATTCCTTGTTCGACCAAAGTCCTCCAGGGCAGGAGACTCTTCATTCTGTAGTTCGGTTGTTTCCTCCTAGGTTAAATAGACAAAAAGAAACTAGGAATGCCTCATTCAGATAACACACTGTAATCTAGTCCCTTAATTGTTTCTCGGCGCCACACTGCATTAGTGGGATCAAATCGGAGCTCCCATGTAGGCCAGTAGTGTAGATCTTGCTTTAATGTCAACACTCGCGGCTTCCCATTCAGGTGGACAGTCTTTACACGGACAAACTCTCCATGCCCTAACTCCTGTTAAATAGTAATAGCATTTGCGTGATTCTGTATGATTTAAAACGCACTGGAAAGCAATAAAATTTATGTTAAGCAGATATACCTTGGTAACATTAAGGAAGGCGTCTAAATCAGGCGTCGGTTTTCCATTGATTTCAACAATCCATTGAAGAGCATATAGACCATATCTGTGTACCGGGCTTCCATGACACCACCTAATAAAACCAAAGAATTAGCCAGTTCCGACTACTACAAAGGCTCACAGCCATTGGTCCAAGACAACAAAACAGCCTAGTTCAACATGCCTCCTCCTGGCAATTAATGTACTTGTGTAGCCTGTCGGCTTATATTGTGTCTCTTTTGCAAACCTGTTTCTTCGGTTCAATGATTGGAAAAGCCCCCCTTCTGATGATGAGATAAAGTATCAGTCGGGGGGGGGGGGGGGGGGGCTGTGCCTATTCAGGTAAGGGGTGGTTTAAGTGGTTAAGAACATTTAATGTTCTAAAGAATGCTGTTGCTGTTCTTGAGAAAGGATGAATTAGAGAAAACCAAAGTAAAATTGAGGTACAGCATCTATAACTCTCTTTTTTGCAGAAAATTTACAGTTCTAAACTCCACATTTCCATCTTTTCATGGTGATTCCCTTTTATGCAGCATCTACATGGGCCTACTCCAGCATCTGACATCTTATTTTTTTGCCAAGAAAACATTTGTGCCTTTAAAACACGACTCAAATTAGCTGAGTCTGTCAAGCCATATTACCAGTCTGGAACCCACATGCAGCCACGCCCAGTCAGGACCATCTCAATTTAAATTAAAAGATATATTAAACTGGCAATAACACGATGCCTCCTATCATGTCAATGTTACTGCCAATTTTTTCCCAATATCACCAAAACAAAGAAGAAAACAAAAAAAAACAAAAAATTGCAGCTGAAAGAGAATCCTTACCTTGCCACATACACACCATGACCTTCTTCTGGAAGAAACCCAAGGGCACGCACTGCTGGATGAGAATCCTGAACTATACACCCACACCAATTTATTACACGTGTTGTGCCATTCCCATCCCTGACATCTGTTCCCACAATAAGATCAATTTCACGTCCCTGACAAACCATAAAGGAGAAAATATCACATTAATACCAACAAAGGCAAGAAAAGCATTTACAATTGATCAGGATATATAACAATATGGAGAAAACACTGAACCACATGTGGATGGATATCCATTTGCTTGCCTGTCGAAAGATAGTCAGTTTGAGCTTTCCATCATTGTCACTACACTTGTCCAATGCTTGGCAAGCATTTTCTATGTCACAAAAGCAAGTAACTGGCTCTTTGTCCACCGCCAAAATCATGTCTCCTTGTTCTAATAGATTTTCAGCTTTTGATCCAGCCAAACAACCTTTGACACGTAAAACTTGTCTTCTAACTGGATCTTTCTTGACAAGAGCCTGTAAAATATGATCAGCAATATTGAATAACAACAATGACAACATTGCCCATGACCTACATCATATATCCAATAAATATGTATGTTCAAGTAACCTTCCAAAACATTCATCTAGCTCAAAAATCTCATTAAATAACCAAGCGGTAACTTATTCAAAGGACAGAAAACAGAAATATCAACAGGCACTAACAAGAAATGAAGAAAACAAAACAAGCTGATATGCATGATCTTTCACAAAACCTAGCAAAATGTAGAGCAAACTATAAAAGTAGGTAAACTTAATCAGACAACCAGTTATAAGGCCACCAAATGCCACATTGCTTGGGTTCTGTACATCACATTGTCTAATGAAAATAAGGCATCATTACTCTAAATTGATAATATCCCAGGGTAACATAATCATTTTAATGATTTCAGCAATTTCCTCCACGAATTCATGTTAAAGGAGGCTCAATACATGATAAGAATATCAAAAGATTTCAAAGCATTTCAAAGGGGACAAAAAGGAAGGCATTCACATTTCACAGAGAGGAAAGGAAATGCAGAGAAACAGCATAGACCAAAAAAAAACAGTGTCTAGATGATAACATACTTGGACCCAGTGATCGCTCAGAGCAAAACTTCGAGCTTTTGAAAGCAAAGTTGGATAAAGCTCAACCTCTAAAATCCTGACAAGTGGCATTGGCCTACTGACACCATTTATCAGAAGAGGTGGTCCCTTTGCACCATTTATGATTTTATCAAGAACTTGGCTTACAGCATAAACAGGGATGCCTCTAACAAACTGATGATCTTCTGACGTACTACAACCAAATTTCAACTGCAATCAAGAATGCAAGACAGGAGAAGAAAAAACATCAGAAAAACACTGCAATAAGGAATTGAATTTTTGAAATTAAGTTACTAGTTCAAGGATCATACCTGAGTTGAAAAGCTTCCCCATATGGCTTGAACCCTTCCTTGCTCATCAGTTAGCACACCCGAAAATGAACTCCCAAAATCTGGAACAGAGTATAAAATTGAGACATCCACTGCAAACTTATGCTACTTTTAGAACAAACTTCATCTACACCCTTACCAGTATCGAGTTCAATGACTTCCATGTTCGTTGCTCTATATCGTGGACAATCAGCTGAGCTAATATTCAAAGCAGCATAAGGATTGGTCACAATGGATTTCCTAGATGTCGCATGCAGACTCCTATTTAACCCCACAAGGTAGACAGAATCCCCGCGGCGTAATGCTGGCTCTGTCTCAAAATTCATTCATGCACACTGGTCATTAAAAATGATCAAGTTTTCATATAAACAAAAAATGGAATACCTAGGAAAAAAAAAAATTCCCACCACCTCAAAACTAACTAAATGAAGAAAATCCCCTTTTCTGAAAACAGTGAGAAAAACAGCATCCATTGCTAAAAAGGGAAGGAATAGGGAAAAGAAAACATTGTTCAGGCCGTATCATTTTCAAAGAAGCTCATGATAACAAAAGATGTCTGATAAAAATTTTGGCAGTGAAAATTATATCAAGTCTACAGAAATTCTCCCTGAATTTGAAAAAAAAAATAATGCATTCACAATACAGTGAAGGATAGTATTGAAGAAAAAATGCAGGAAGTCAACCTACCAGGAAGCAATTCAGCAGCACGAACCATTGAGGCACCAACAGCTCCTAGAGCCGAGGGGTCATAAGCAACAAGAGCATAATTGTGAACAGGATGGAGAAAAACCACCTGGAATGTAATGTACAAATTAATCCTAATAAAATAAACCATATATGGCTTTCCATACATTTAACTTCTTTAAAATTTACCTCCCCAGGGATTTCAATTGGAAAAGCAGCGAAGGATAGCATCACATCTGATGCAGATATTGCAACAGTGTTCCTATCCACTGCAACTAATCCCAAGTCTTGAGAATGATAAACAATCACACCAGTTCCAAAAAAATGTTGTGAATGAACACCATCAAGCATTATTGATTGTGGAACATGAACCTAAAAGTACAAACATCAGTTTGTTAAGATTGACTCTCGTAACAAAAGTAAAACAGAAAGAAAGTGAATGGCTAAGTTGACAATTTGACAGCATTGCCAATGAAAGACTGCCGGTTCTGAACAAAAAAGAAGCAACGATATAGAGGCAATTAAATTAAACGTGTATAAACAAGGGAAAACACAAAATGAAGATGGCTTGTGAACTTCAAGAGGCAAATCCAGAAAATAGAAGCTTAATTGTAGCATTGGCCATTGGCATGATCCTTTTAGGTTTCTATCAGAGAGGAAACAAATAATCTAGGTTTCACACTAGACATTTCAAGAGTGATCACTGATACCTATCACTTATGCAGGAAGAACTGTTACACATGTTGTTTCTACTGAAGTATGCTCAAAAGCATGGATGATCCTCCAACACATAGAAGACAGAGCAGAGAGGACATATGCAGTTATCATGCTACTGGTGCTAAAGAGAGAGAGAGAGAATAATGACAGCTCAAGGCAAAGATCAGACCTACTTAATCAACAGTTCAGCACTGTAGCTTACGAATAGAGGTGGCTTACAAAAAGTCTTCTGAGGAAATATTGAAGGTAACATCAGTATATTAAGGTAACTGACAAAATGACCAGTTCATTAAAGACAATTAGAACCTCAGGTTTTTTACCTCAAACATCACAAGCGTAGGCTCTATCACACTTTCTGCAAATGAAGCATTAGTTGTCACTGTCATTGCACCTTGATAGTCTCTTGATACTTCACTTTCCATGGTACTTGAATCGACTGACTTAACTTCTCCAGTTTCAGACAAGGAACAATCAGTAACAGCAATTCCGTTGGCAGACAAATCTGATACCCTCCGTTTCTTTGTTCCAACATCAGATTCTTCCCGAGAATGTGGTTCTTCAGAAGAATGGTCATCACTTGATTCCATACAAGTAACACCATCAGCCAACTCTAGGTTGTTACCTAGATTTACATGTTCCACATGAGTTCCCTCACCACTTGGGAGAACAGTTTGGCTCGTTACGCTTTGTCCCATATATTTAACAGCAGATGATAGCTGCAGGGAATCAGGCTGTATAGCAGGCTTTGCTGTCCATAAACCAGAGCTGTCATCACGAGTATATATCTGTGGAGGGGCATACCATTCATGGCGGTCGACTGTGACAAGGACAGACTGCAAGCATCATAGTAATCAAGAAAAGAAAAAAATACCTAATACAAATTATATTTGCAATGATGCAATGACTGAACAGCCAAAACTGATTTTATAGTCCTTGCATCCCAAATCATGTTTCCACCTTTCTATTTATTTTTTACCATTTCATACAATTTAAAGGAATTCTTTTACTTTCCAATTTACTCACATGGAATGCAAGTATGAAAGGATAACTTTGCAATTGATTTCAAAGTAAAGAAAGGATAATGGTGGAAATCAATAATGTTTCCAAAACATATGAAATAGTCAAGTTGATATTCTTCAAGATATTAGAAGTCTAAAAACTAGACGATTGTTTGGAACAGAGAGAGTTTAAAATAATAACAGTCCTTGATCAAAATTCCACAAAATCCAGAGCATTGACTCTTAAATTTACTGACCACCATAGATTCAGCTCTAACATTATATGATCAGATAATGTTGATTCATCCAAGAAAAAAGGAAATCAGTTTACATTTCATTATTTTCCAAACTATTAAGGTCATGTGCATATGTTCACTTTGAAAAGGACAGCAATGTTTAACCATCATATACCTTCCTTCGATGACGATCTGTGTAACTTATATATTCTAAGGGCACTCGAGCACCTCTAGATAGCTTCGACAGAACTGAGATTAGCTCATCAAGTTGAGATATCTCCTCACCCGCAAACTTCTTAATGATAGCATGGCGAGGAACTCCAGCTCTAAATAGCATGTATCTGCAATGAGTAACACAATAACATCGTTGAGTAAAATGAACCAAAAGTTGAAGCCCAACTAATTGAAGGGAAAAGAATTAAAGAAAATAAAACCTTTAAAAATTCAAATCTCAGTATCAAAAATAAAGAGAATGATGCGTAGAGTAAATCATTCAAGATTCTAGGCTAGGAAACACAAGCCCCATAAAGTCACTATAAATCATAATAGACTTTTTCTCTCCGGTAAATCATTCATCAGGCTAGAAAATGCTTCTCTCAGCGTATCAAATCATCATAAAAATCTTTCTTCTCTCCTTAAATATCAAATAAATGCAGTAGAAACATATTAAAATGTCAAGCAAACCAATCAACAACATAAATTCTATGAACCAAAAAAAGAATTGACTTACCCAGGTTCTGAAACGTACACCAAGCCACAATGGAAACGGAAATTTCTTGCCTGTTTCATAAAAAAATTTAAGGTATTAAGATGATGACATGATGAGCTAGAATGAGCACGGTGATCCAAACGAGGACATTTCCATAAAAGGAAACAAATCTGATCACTCAATCCAGTTAAGTATGATGGAAGAATGTCAAATCAACCAAGTTGAAGGCAACAAAATAGTTAGAATAAAGGCATGCACTCAGAAAATCCAACATGGTTAGGACGGTATGATTTTAAAAAAGCAGCAACAAAGTTTTGATGGAAATACTCTGCACAACATAGATGAGAGCTCTCAAAGAACATCACAGGTCTAGAGTATATGCCAGGAAGCCAATCATGCTTAGCCCGGCACTACCCCAGGTAAAGAGTATCCAGAGAACCTGAGGTAATATACGGTTACAAATTTTCAGCTATTTTAAGAAGGTTTAAAGTCCAGCCTACCTGTTGGTAAGATAGGGGATGAATCACTGCACCACTGACTTCTAGGAAGTAGTCAGGGGTTATTGAATGTAAATCCTGAACCTGAAGCAAAAAGGGAAACTAAATTAACTTATTGCAATGATGAAAATACAAATAAGCTTAAGAGAAAAGGGCAATACCAAGAATTCAAGCAAAGGCCTACTACTACAAAAATATTCATTCTCAAACAAGCACATAAAAACAAGATTTTTTCCTCCAACTTTTCTCAGAAACAGGACGACAAACATCTATAAAATCAAAACCAACTTACAAAGATGCATGTTGACACTCGAATGCCAACGATGGACTCCAAGAGAAAATTGACATTAAACGTCATTTAGAATTCCAATCCTTTGCCCCAATCTCGAATTTCAATTTTTTTAATGTCAATATAAAATTCTGCTTTAATTTTTGGGGATGTTTGCATTGATTTTACGTGCTCTGGCACCAATAATGGGTGCATGTAATAAAAGAGAGGAAAACATGGAGATTCTATATATTTCATGAGTGAAACAAGCAACATTATGTGTCCTATACAATTTACCATGTAACAAGCCACTCCATGTAATGAAACATTACTTTATGCCAGTAGTTCCATAATTTGATCCGGCATTCAAGCACCTCTCATGCTATCTAGTAGCTCTCATGTGCGCTTCTTGCTGCTAGTGGCTATTAGCCTTATAAGAGCGTATCAAAACTGATATACCAGCAATAGCCACTTCTCCAAGTTTAAGGACACTAGATAGCTGATCTGTCTAAAAAATTCCAGCATTCCACTCTGAAACCAAGTGGATTTTTTTCTTTGGAATCCAATGAGTTACAGTCCATTGAGACCCCCTTAAAACTTTTGTTCCTCTAACAAAAGAAAAGGCGCCGTAAAACTTGTAAGCGTAGAGAAGCTATAGCTACAGGGTAAAAGTAGTCTCACCATTAAGTTCACAGTCAATGACGTGCCACCCCTCTCAATCTGCAACACAATTTTCTGGTCAACGCTGTCATCGAGCAAATTCTCCAGTTTCAGAAATTGTGTGACCACCTACAGCACATGGAAATATAGTATAAGAGTACATGAGAGAGAGGGAGGACATTGATTGTGGTTCAGGAGATATAACATTAGAATACCAAATAATGTCCAGCAATTAGAATACAACCAGTGCCGTATAGAAATTAAAGCACCAAAATAATATGACTAAACTCATAACTCACTTCTCCATTCACACGAAAAAGGATATCCCCTGGCTCCAAATGTGTATAAGCTGGGCCACCAGGCACCTGAAACATGTTAGAGATCATTATATATGCTTCATTCTAAATCCTTCGCTTCAACAGTTGAGAATATAAAGAATCTGTGCTCACCACGGAGTCGACGACAAGCATTCCAGTTTCTTCAAGTGGTGATGCATGCCGCACAATCTAAAGGAGTCAAAAGTGTTGTAAGCCACTAGGAACCACTATTCTTTCAAAGAGTTACCCATTAGAACAGAAAAGTGCAAGCAACAAGAAGAACTAGTACCTGCTCGGTTTCACTTTGAAGACCCAGCCGGCGTGTCTCATCAAATCCTTTATGAACAAATGTCATCTATATCAAAAATATCTGATGCTAAATCATTCAACAGCAATTCATCCAGCATTGTAAGAAAAAGACACATAAGTGGAACCATCATTTTCTCATAATGAGATGTTCATCTCATTGTGCACAACAAGGTTCAGTCGCAAAATCAGGGGTACAGAAAAATACTTCAGACTGTAAGAGCATAATGGGAAATAACTACTAGGAGAGCTGTGCATCTATTCCAGTATCTTTATACACTACACTGACATGAGCTCAAATGGACCATACACAAGTTTTATAACAAGCTTTAAACATTCTGTAAACTATACCTGCCTAAGCATTTTGTTAGTTAGATCTCATCATTTCATATATCATCAGAAGCATTTCCGATAGCAGATATTTCTATCTTTCCACAGCCATTTTACATGAAGACAAAAGCCCAGAACAATCACTATCCAGAAGGAATCTTAAGCCTTTTGTAGTTATTGTTGTTTCGTGCTCTTAATTCCTATCCTGGCATTTATAAAGTGATCTGCTTTTATTTCAAAATCCAGGTTTCTGTGCTAATGTGGCTAAATGGTAACAAGGCAAGCCCAAAAAACATAGTGTGCGTAAGGATGCAAATATTGCTCAAGCGCTCACAATGAAAATGTTAGCAAAAATCAGAGGTGCGTGTGGAACAATGTCCAACCCAAGAAAAGATTCATAGTTCATATCAGAGAAAAGTCATTCCACTTAAAGGAAGAAGCGCTGACTGGAAACAGGTGAGCAAAGGGAAAGGTTGGAAATGAACCTTTCAGATTATTTGACAAGCCATTTTAAAAGAGGGGAAAAATCCTCAACCCCCCTAAATAGTTAAAAATCTTAATGAAAAAAGGTACAGAATTTGGTTGATAATTTTTTTTGCCTGTTTTTTCAATATCACTCTTATTGTTCCACAACAACCTCTAAGGAACAAATGTCCAATCTTCTTTCTATCACAATCAAGAATATCCAAGTCAATCTAAATGTGAGTCAAACTCCATGAGGATAACAATCAACAACAAACCTGAAGCGTACCACGAGGTATAGAAACTGCCTCCCACTTATTGGAATACGAGTTTCTTCCTTTTTGGAGAAATTCCAGTGCCCTAACAACCTGAAAGATTTAGCATATTGGGTGTTCAACTAAGATTAAGCTTTCAAAGAAACAAGCAAAAGCAACTATAGAAATAGACACAATCTGGATTCGTTTCAAATGTTACATGCTTTCATAGACATCTGCTTATGCTCCACATTTACAAAAAGGTCAAGGAATGGAGAGGAAGACAGAGAACACATGTACAACTATGTCATAAATTAAAATCCAATTCAATTTTCAACAAGATATGCAAACATTATAACTTGCTTTATACATTTTCTTTAAGTAATTCAGTTAAAAGATTTCGCAACCTAATAAAGCTCAAGCTCTTATTTATTTTACCTAAACCTGTCACTTATTTTAGATAAGTTGTCAACCCAAAACACATAACTAGACTTCAAATTTAGGTGATGTTAAGAGTATGGCATAAAAGTCGAGAAATAAGCCAAAGCATAATGAAGAAAAGCACCCACTCGTTCTAATGGTAAGAAAAAAGCTGAAGCACTTGAAGACTTGCTCCCAGCATTCAAAGCAACTGCTCTGCCTTGCCAATCGATTACTGGAGAACCACTTGAACCACCCTTAGTTCCAGATGCAGCCTAAAAGTAAAGCAAATCATAAATGGGAAAACAGTAATGATAGTCAAGATGCAAGAAATGAGATTAATATATCATTAACTTATAAAGTTTAATGCATGCTCTGGTTAATAGAAAATGGGGGCATGGTTCTTCATCACAAATCACACAACAAACTTAGCCAAGATTATCACATGCCATTCGAAACCTTATGATGTCATGACCTCTTATAAAGCAAATTACATGCCAAAAGTAATTGACACTCTAAAAAAAGCATAACAGTTAAACAATCATATAAAGAAGATGAAGCCACATGGATATTTCTAATATTCTTGACCCATGGAAATTATAAAAATTTCAGTAAAACAAACTACTCAAGATAATTTTGTCACCACTATTAAAAAAAATGCATAGCCAAACTGTAAGCCATTGTATTGCTCATATGAAACTATGAAAGATCATCATCACAAAACTCAACCATTTCCAAAATTAAATGATATTGAACAGAATTGTTAAACTTTTTTCTAGTTCAATAATCTGCTATAGTTCATGCATATACAGTTCTCCTTCCCATCCAATCTTGCTGATTCTTGTCTGACCAATCAGACAAGATCTTAAAAATATTCTAGCACGCAGTCCCATGGTTTCCCAACAGATATTCCATCACAGTTGTAAAAAAAATCCAAAGCATAGCCGAGGTAAAATTAGACAGACAGCATGACAACATCTAGACTATTTGGGAGTCAACAGCTTCAAGTAGTCATAGAAGGGAAATTTAATGAACTCAAAAATCACTTCAACAAGCACAAATTATTTGAAGATCTTATCTCATAATTTAGTAGCATCCAAAATTAAAACACTTACTTGCATGTAGAATGTATTGAAGTCATTGTACCCATCCCTGCACCAAATATCAGTAATCGTTAGCAACGTTCGGACAAGAAATCAACAAACTTTGACTCGTTAAGGTACAGAAACATTCTTTCACCATTATCAGATGACCTCAATTAACTACAATTTGAGGGCCTCTTATTTTTCTCTCTGCTCTGAATTGCACAACACTTTATATTGAAAAGGGTAGAAGACCCATTTAACTTGACATAAAATGCATGTATCATAATATATAATGCTTAAACACCAGTTCCTTGTCTATCCCTTTTTCAAACTAAACTGACCCTTAAAAGGTTTTTTCAAGTTAAAAATTAACATTATTTTGATGCATTTTTAAGCGAAAAGCATTTGAAAAGCAACCGCTACCACACTCTCATACACCCCCTATGATGAAGCAGAAACATCATGTGGCCAACCCACCAGTAACCACTTCAAGAGTTAAAAATCAAGGAGAACAAGAGACACCCACTATGCCCAAATATGTATCATAATACAACTGTTTTGGTGCCCGACCTCAAAGATTATTTTGGAAACAAAATTCCAATACACGAAGAGAAAGAAGTAGCATTTTGGTGTCTGAGGGAGGTTGTGGTGATCATTGATGAATATAACACGAAGAAAACATCATTTTATTAACTATATCAAATAGCATTTTGCTGTACAAGTATGGCATCTGAAAGACAAATTAGGAATATTAACATACTTTTTATAGTGAGGTGCATCTCTATCCA
This sequence comes from Populus trichocarpa, assembly GCF_000002775.5. NCBI lineage: Eukaryota > Viridiplantae > Streptophyta > Magnoliopsida > Malpighiales > Salicaceae > Populus > Populus trichocarpa. The sequence continues at coordinate 13,172,138 of NC_037301.2, read as the reverse complement.
AGCGAGCAAGAGTCCCCGCCAAAATGGAAACCTACAATGTCATCTTCAAATCAGTAAGCGAACATTGACCACAGAAGGAAATCCAACAAAAACCCATCAGAATTCAGTGAAACCAAAGATAATATGGCCTCCACAACAGAAATCAGACATGATGAAGAGAAACAAGTCATCAACACTAATATATGTAAGAGGTCGACTGCAAAAAAACATTTTTTCCTTCCCTCTCTATAATTTCAATGATTTCTCAGTTCTCCTCTATGTATTTTCTTGTTTTTATCAATAAATCTAAGCATATACTTTTATATCTCAAAATTCAAATTCTAACTTCCAATCCAAGAAAACCAAAAATTCAGAATAAAAGTCACATCAAAATTCCCTAAATTCGAATTGAGTCAACCAAAACATACTGATTAAACAAAAAAAAGTACGAATCCTAGTCCATTCTTCCATTGCAAATGCAACAAAACACCAAACAAGTAAAAATAAATAACAAACATACAACCAATTACCTTCTCGCCACTATCATTACCAACAACCCTTATTTCCAACCCAACACAAGCAGCCTCGGGAGCAAGAGGAATCTCTTCATAATTCAAAAACTGAATTGCCCCAGGATCATACCTAAAGAAGCCAAAATCATGAACCTATACACACAAACTCGCATCAAAATCACAATCTTTATCATAAATCCAAATAAAAGATAACGTCTTTAAAACAGCAAAAAAACACAATTAACCATAAAAAAATCCAACGTTCAAAACAAAAAACAACATGTTCATCAGTATTTTCACTTACAGGATCTCTATATATCGGATACACAGGAATCTCCTCACGGTTCAGAAACATTGCCTCTGCCACCACAGGCCCTGAAAAAGAAATCCAAAATTCAAAAACCAAAATCAAGTCAAGCCCTAAGAAAAAATGAAAACAAGAGACAAGAAAATACCATACCAGCCTTGACGACATGTCGGTTAGTGAGGATAATCCCACGGCGTTTATCAACAACAAAGCCAGTAGCATAACTAGCACCAGCAGATTCGGTGTCAAAAGCACGACAAGCAGTGGTACGGAGGACGACAACGGCAGGGACCACTTTGTTAAGGGCTTTCCTCCAGTCCTCCGCCGTGGCTACGCTTTCTTTGAAAGGTGGGTCGATTTCCATGCAGAGTTCTTCTTTCATGGTTGATTCAAGACTCGCCATTTCTGTTTCTGATCCTAGCCTTTCTAGTGGGTCTCCCATTGCGTTCTTTTTTTTAGGGTTTGGAGAGTGAAATGATGAGAGTGATTTTTTTAGAGAGAGATGGGGAGATAGGAAAATGGTTTTTTTGGTAGGAAAGAACGGGAAACACCATTTTAACTTGTTTGCACCTGTGTTCGTACTTGATTATTCTTTTTCTTTTTAAAAATCAAGTGAAGTTTTATTTTTTAAAAAATAAAAAATAGAAAGGGACATATTTTTTTATCTTTATGTGACAATAATAAAAAATATATATATATATCAAAGAGTTGGCTTGCTACTTTTTTTTATTCGGGGCTCTGCCTTCTTCTTTTTAATCATGCCTTACTTTTATCATAGTTGTTATAGTTATTAAACTTGAGTGGATAATTACCTAATTCAAAGTTTAGGTCACGAAACGGATCTTTGAATTTTATTTTATTTTAAGAGAAGAAAACTTTGAAAACGATCTTGTTTCACTTTAAATAAAATAAAAAACTTAAAACTACATCATTTTTTTTAAGAAAGAATTGGGTTATTTAGCTGATGTAGCTTGAGTTATGCCCCAAATTATTAAATATGTTAGGAACGCTATTCAAATTATATTTTTTAAAAATTTAAAATTTTTTTATTTAAAATTAAATTTTTTATGTTTTTGTATTGTTTTGATGTGGCGATATTAAAAATAATTTTTTAAAAAAAATATTATTTTAATATATTTTTAAGTAAAAAATACTTTAAATCGCAATCGTTATAATATTTTTAAATATAATTTAAATCAATTGATAAAAAAAAATATAGAAGTATCAAAAAACTCTTCAAATTTAAATATATAACTAAAAAAATATTTATCATTTAAAAGAGGTTCTCAAAATAAAATGAAAGAGAAAAGGGCTATTAATATAAGTATAAATTAAAAAAAAATAGAGAAAAATCTTGAATTAAAAAAATAGAAAAAAAAAGTAAATTATCTTTGAAAAAATCATGGCTTAGCCCATTTTGTCAGGCCGTGCAATTGGACCCTTAATTGTTTTTTAAAAAAAAAGGACGATCTATCGTTTGATTGTTCAGATTATTGTGGTGGTTGGAAAATCAAGACTTAAGTTTTTTTACCCAAAAACCTATTTTTTTTAACTCATTTTGACCTAAAACATCATAGAAACCGTGATAAATCTATATATGATCTAAGAAAATCTAAAAACCACCCCAAAAATTAAAACCAACCCAGATTCAAAATTCAACTCGAGCTCAAATCTATTTTTTTAACGACCTTTAAAGGTAAAAAAAAAAAAAACATCTAATATGAACTCTTCTTATCAAATAGAACCATTTGATACAATTATCATTCGTTATACCAATATGTCTGTAGAGTTTTAAAGGTAACTCTTTATTCAAATTATTTGAATAATTTGGCAGGAGATGTTATGTATAATTATTAGATTAATTAATTCTAAAAATTTAATTAATTATCTCAAATTAATGAATTTAAAAAATAATAATAAAATGCATTTATGTTACACAATGTCAAATGCCATCATAGCCATCTATTTTTTAATAAAACCAAACGGCAGTTACACGACTATCATTTTGAAGCAGTTATTTAAAAAAAAAATGAGAACAAAAAATTTATGATACAATCAATATAGTTAAAAGTTAATGTTTTTGTCTTTAGAAATGCAAATCTGACAAACATTTTTAGAATCCCTCTTTTAAATAATACATGGTGCAGTCACTGATATAAACAAAGAACTAACACGTATTTATATGTATCAGGAAAACAAATATTTGTACAGTAATAGATATATTGTATAAAATATAACAAAAGACACATCTTAAAACCGTGCTCTAATACCATTGTAGATTTAAGGAAACTTATTGGTGATTTGAGAATTCGTTTTCTTATCCCTTGATTAATTGCTTTATTGCCACTTCGATTACTAGAACCAAAAAGATATTTCACAGTACGAACGTCTTTGTAAATCTTATCAAGTTAATTCAGGGAGTTAAAGTTGGAAAAAGAGAAAGAGAGAACTATTTTATTTTAAAGTAAAAACTTACTTCACAATATAGGTTATGTTCATATATATATATTGGTTGATGAAACAATTACTTCTTTTAATTACTTCTTTTAATAACTCATCTAAATATTTGAATCAGATTCATTCTTTATGAATGGATGGATCAGACTTAACTTAACAATCAACCTACCTTATAACTCAAACACCTTTTCGTATCAATTCTTAAATGAGTGTACAACTATGCATATGCTTATAATAAAACATCTTATTTTGGAATTTATCTAGAAATAACAGTGTTTGGAAGCACAATATGCATTTGTCAGCATAATGAAAAACTCAAGGGTAAAAAAGTAACTGTCTTTTAAAGGATTCAACTAGTTGTTTGCTGGGTACGTTTAAAGAAAAAACATCAAATAAAAAAAAAGAAATATACAATATTCACTCTAAGCAACCCAAGAAACCTATAATCTAAGCTATGAATTCTATCAAGTTGAATTATTATTTTATTTTATAATATAATAAAAAATATAAAAATAAATTCATAATTAATCCAATACTAAATAACAAAAATAACTAAAAACTCAATATTAAAAAATAATACTGAAAAAAAAATCAAAAGGCCAAATAGAAAAATATTTTTTTAAAAAGAGAGCTCATCCTTCATGGTACGCTGCCCTGTTAAAAAAGCTGCGCATATTAAAGATAGACCCTTGCGTTTGAGCTTGTATTTTTTTCAGGTCTATTCACAGCAGCAGAAATCACACTCAACATTGGATTTTCGCCGATAAACTGCCCACCGAGGCGGTCAGCCCAATCCTTGTCCCCTCCACCACAACTCTCAAGGCACCTGAATTAGGGGTGAGCCAAAAAACCGGAAAATCAATTAAACCGAGAAAACTAAAAAAAAAAAAATCGAAAAAACCGAACCGAAAAAAAATCGATTAAACCGATTAATTTTTTGAAAAAACCGGCCGGTTCGGTTCGGTTTTATAAACAAAAAACCGAAAAAACCGAACTGAACCGAACCCGACAAAAAACCGGAAAAAAACCGAGCCAAACAGAGCCAAAACCGAGCCAAACAGGAAAAACCGAGCCAAACCAAAAAAACCGAGCCAAAACCGGAAAAACCGAGCCAAACCGGTTTGAACCGGTTTTTGCCCTAAAAAACCGAACCGAACCGAAACCGGTTGGTTTGACCCGGTTTTGGTTCGGTTTCGGTTTTTTTTTTACAAAAAAAAAATTTCGGTTTGGTTACTTTTTTTTGATAAAAACCGAACCGAACCGAAAATAATCACCCATAACCTGAATGACAGCGGGACCATCTCCGGGCACTGGCTCACAATAACCCAGATCATCTTCCTCCGCTCAACACGGGGAAAATAATTACATCCAGCAGTCTTCTCCATTATTGGACTGTTGTAAACCACTCATTTAAAAGAGGGGAGCTCTTTTATTGTAGAGGTATTACATAACGTGCATACCGGGAACTCAGCTGGATTCTTCTTGATATTTTGGAGTGACGAAGATTGTTTTTTTAAATATTTTTTTATTTAAAAATATATTAAAATAATATTTTTTTATTTTTAAAAATTATTTTTTACATCATAATATTAAATATTTAAAAACATAAAAAAATTAATTTGAAGTAAAAATAAAAATAATATTTTTAATTTTTTTTTAAATACAAAAATAAACTGTCATACTTTCCCTGGTCTACTCCAATGGTTCCATGTTTATCATTGATATCAAGTTCTCTTGACTAGGTTTATAAGGTGTTGTTTGAAAGTATGATGTAGGTTATTTTTTAAAATATTTTTTGTTTAAAAAATACATTAAAATAATATATATTTTTTATTTTTAAAAAATTATTTTTGATATCAGCATATTAAAATGCTATAAAAACACAAAAAAAACTAATTTGAAATAAAAAAAATAAAAAAACATATTTAAAATGAAAAAACAAACAAAAGATGAATAAAGCAAGAATTCATGGAGGATCTGGATGGGTACCTGTAAAAAATATTTGTAGAAGCATCATTATTTTCTTTTCCCTTTGCGTTTGTGGATAGTTTCATGAAGCATGACATTATAAACAGCCCTAGCCAATAAAAGTATTTTTTAAAATATGAGTATGTTTGGTATTGTGGTAATTTTTGTGGTTGTGATTTAAAAAAAAAATGTTTTATAAAAAATACTTTTGGTTGAGGTTGGTTTGGTATTTATATATACTTGGTTAAAACTGTGGTTGAACAAAAAATAGTTTAATGTGTTTGGTTAAGAATGCTTTTCAAATTGAGATTATAAAATAATTTTTAAAAATATATATTAATATTGATGGTTTTTAATTTAAATATTGTAAATTTAACTACTGCTATTACATTATAAAATAAATAATATTTTATATAAAATATTTTTTATTGTTCTATTAAACTATCTACAATTCCATCATGTATGAAATACATCCGACAAGGACTACAATTTCCTTGGTTTCTTAAGCGTGAAATAACATCAGGTAAAATATAATCAGGAACAAAATTGAGATTACGATCAAATTCTGCAAATGCTACGTCATCAAGCGATCTCTGTCTAATTTATATAGTGATACTTTATAATGTTAAACACTAATTTTTCGAATAAAACACAATTGAATAGTGGAGAGTGATTCACTGTTCACTTAAATGAACAGTGGAGAGTGAATTATACTCTCCACTGATCATTTAAATGAATAGTGGAGTGATCTCCACGAAAAAAAAAAAAAAAAAAAAAAAGTAACATTTCATTCTCTACTAATTACTTAAATGAATAATGGAGAATGATTCACTTAAAAAAAAAAAAAAAAGGGAAAGCAGCATTGAGCTGCTTTTAATGACCCTGCATTTTAAATATAATTAATGATGAGGTTGATGAATAGTTAATAAAGTTTTACTCGTTAACAATTTTCCGTTATTTGCTTTAAAAGCAGAAGTAACCAGGAAAGTAAACAGGCTCAACTCTCTTGGGGCCCATTGACCCCACATTATATGGTCAAATCCTGCTAACTTGCTGATTGATTTTGATCTGGCTCGGTAGTGATTATTTCAGTATTCCCAACAAAGGACAAATTTACGGGATGGCTAGTACCAAAGTTAAAGTTTTTAGACTCCCTCAGAAAATTAATTTAGAAAAACACATAGTTATTTCGGATTAAATTGGGAGTCAACAAGTTAATTTTTTTAAAAAAACAACAATTCTTTTAGTGTTGATTATTAAGAGTATATTTAATATTATGATAATAGTTATTTTTTAAAGTATTTTTTATTTGAAAATATATAAAAATAATATTTTTAAATTTATTTTTAATATCAACATATCTAAATAATTTAAAAATACAAAAAAAAAAAAAAATTAAAACAATTTTTTTTTAATTTCCTCAGCATTTTAAAATATAAAAACAAACCAACTCAAAAAATCCAATTAAATCAACCAAGTTTTGTTTAATCAATATCGTATCTGATTTAATAGAAACCTAATCTGGATTAGACGCTTAATCTCTAATAAAATGGCCTCTCTGAAATTAACTAAGAAGCATAGTTCTTTGATCCGCTCTTGATGAATGAACCAACCTTGGTTAGCTCACCGAGCGGCTTGTCTGTCCATCTTATCAGGTTACAGGCGAAGGCTCCTGCTATGGCTCCGATTATCGGTCCTACGATGTAGACCCATAATCCTTTGAATTGATGCTTAACAACGGCAGGGCCTATGCTCCTCGCAGGGTTCATCGAAGCTCCTGAAACCGGCCTGCAAGAAAATAACACGTTACGTGTATTTTGCTTTCTGTAGATTGTTTTGTGAAACCAATCTCTCTCATTATACCCAAATTCATGAGCTTAAATTGAATAGTATATGGTAAAAAAATCACCCAGCAACGAAGACATTCAAGAGTATAGTCATTCCAACAGCAATCCCAGCAAGATCTCCCACCTGCTAAGACAGAAACTTCAACAATAAGAGAAAAAACAATGCTTAGAATTAAGTAAGTTGTGCTAGAATCAGAACAGACCGCCCTATCATCTGTGGATACGCCGGAGATGACAAACATCAAGAGGAAGGAGATGATGATCTCAAGAACCAATGACTGCCCATCTGAACCGACCGGTACAGTTCCGAAAAATGCTTCTGGGGTTACATCAAGCGCTAGGGCTAGTGTGCCACTAGCAAGAATCGATCCCATTAGCTGAGCTATGATGTACAATGGAACCTTCAAAGAACAACCATGAAATATATCAAGCAGTGAGATCTCTTTGTTCGTTCCTATATATGTAATATACACATCCAAGAAAAGTACAAGCATGCTCTCAGAAACTTGCCTAACAATGTCCACAGACCACAGGTTACTTGCATACATGTATATATTGTAAGAAGGAGAGAGGATAATTTGTATTGTTTAGTCCATATGCACAAATAGCGGGATTTATCGTATATTACTTTCAAGTTCATTAAAAAAAATTATAAAAACTATTAAAAAAAACAATATTTGCTGATCCGTCCGGCCAGACTTGATGGATCGATTCAAAATCTAACTCAAGTTAAGTTTTAAAATAAATAAAAAAAATTAATCTAATATAACTTAGTTAAAAAAAACTTTATAATAGAAAATTTTGTCTGTTATGTCAAAAACCCTTAAATTAAGTGTGCTATTTTCACCCTTATAAAAAATAAAATAAAATTAGTTAACTAATTCAATCCTATAATTTAAATTTCTAACCCCGATTTGCTGGTCAGCTTAGCTAAATTTGATGGATTAACTTAGAACCTAACTCAACTAGGTTTTAAAATAAATAAAGAAAATTAACCTATTATAAGCATGTAAAGTTAATCAATGATAATTCTTTTTATTCAGTCAAAAACCATCAACTTAAGACTGTCATTTTCATCTTCACAAAAAAAAAAGTTAATTTACTCAATCCCGCCTCACCCTGGCCATGTTTGATAACTATGGAGAAGAACATGTTTGATATCTATGGAGAATAGTACTCTAATTTCCTAAAAAACTTGAAGAGCTAGAAAAAAAAAACCCTAAACCCAAATATAATTAATTTCGTTCCCGTATAAAAGTAGGTCAAAACCATTATAATCCCAGAAGAAGAACACTAACCTGCCATGAAGGAAACCGGCGAAAAATGGCGAAAGCGATGGTGACAGCGGGGTTGAAATGTGCTCCAGAAATGTGACCAAGTGAATATATCATAACCATTACAATTAAACCCCATGTCACACATACGCCTGGAAAGGTCACTGACCCATAGATATTGTTCACAGCAACGGATCCACATCCCGCAAATATCACAAAGTACGTTCCAATAACCTCAGCAATCAACTGGAAAACAATCCACAAAACGCAATAAATAAACCGTACATGGAAACCAGCTTGGTCATCAAACAAGAAAACAGACAGTTCCAAGCATAACTATGGGCTAGCAAACCTTTTGTGTGATGGTCACGGCTGCAGGTGATGTACAGCAATCAAATTTTCCATTTTCTTTGGGGTCAGTGGGTGTGGCAAGACCTTCTTCCATGCTCGTAATCTCTTGGCTTTCAATTCCATCGGACTTTCTAGCCATTATCACGAGAGAAGTAAGAAAAAAAATGATGTAAAAAGCGATAAGAAGGGGCTATGAAGGAAAAGTTTGTTGACTACTGGGCATGAGTAATCAAGTAGAGTAGTTTTTGGAGATAAACATCAAGCAGATTTAGTTTAGGATAGGTTAGAGATAATTAAGGAGATCTTGTACACTTGGGATGCGATCAGCTACTCTTGATTTAGATCTTCAGAAGGTGGAGAACTTTTTCAATTTGTGCATGGATAAAATCTTAATATTATCTGCATAATTATTTTCATTGTAGCAGAAGAATATAGTTGTAAATTTCAAATTTGAGGGAACTAGGTTCCCTTGAAAGAGCTACTGCATCTGGGAAGCAGTAAATTGTTCAATTAATCTTAATATGAATCTTGATGAAGACCATGCCATTTCCAGTTCCATGTGTTAGGGTTAAAAATATTTTATATAGCTGTGGACTAGGCTTAGTCCGTGCCACAACTCTTTCCCTGAAAATACGACTAACCAGTTTTTCAGTAATCACACATGGAATGGCAACAATGTTTCGAAGGTTTTTGGTTTTCATTTCCTGTAGTGATAAAACTTGAGCAGGGTTTGGTAACAAAAGGAGTTCTATTAATTATCCAGAAAAGGGATTACTATCAAGAAATTAAGGATGAATACAAGGCAGAAAAGGTCATCCTGTAGCCGAAAAAAAACAAAAAAATCACGAGAAGATCGACCTCAAAAAGACTAATCAACCCTTTAAGCCAAAGAAAAATTAATGTTAAAATTAGTTTTTTCAAAATAATTATTGTTTTTTTAAAAGATGTTTGAATGAATAAGATGAAATGAATACTGTATATTTTGAAATGTGCTGATTTTGAAAGAAATATATCTTCTCCTACTTCTCTTATTAAAAAAGAAAAAAGATAAAAAAAAAAGAGAGTGCTTTACTTATAAATACTGTAAATAAAGGCTTTTTAGTTGGGCAATTTTGATTTAATGAAATTATAGTTTATAATGAGTTTTTTCAACTTGGTTCAACTTTATTTTGTTTATATGGTTTTGGTTTTTGAATCGGAAATTAAAACAAAACCTATTTTTTTTTAAAAAAATTCCAAAATAAAGTTATTCAAAAAAATTCTTTAAATTCCGTTTTATTATAGATATCCCGAATAACTTAGTTAATTTACTCACTCCTGTCTGTATGGCCAAACAGGTCAAATAACCCCAATTAATGTTCACTCAGTCTATTCATTTTTTTTTTTAGATTAATGTGAATATCCAAACAAGCTTATACATGTCTATCTTTATTTTATATTCTTATTAGTATTTGCTCTCAACTCTCGAGGGTGATTTTGCAGCATCTAATCTGCTGTATCTCAATGAAGTCAATATAAAAGAAAATTCTTTATAGACACGCAGCAGGTTGATGTTGCATGCTGACTCAAATAACAGAGGCGAATATATGGATTCCGAGACAGATTCAAAGAAAAGGAGAGAGACGAAGAGAGGAAAAAAGAAAATGTGCATGCTTCAATAGTATATTGATTCTGGAATTTACAATGGTATATGTACAGAGAGTCGGACGTAACAGAACAGGAAAACAAATCAATGAAATTCTTTGGCAATTCCTTGAGCATCCTCCAGCAAGAACTTGTGCTTGCTTGAAAATGACCTATTGTTGTGGCTTTGGTGATAACTATAAGCCTGGTTTAGATTTGAATAAATTTGAGCTAGCTCTTGGAGACTTGGATGTCTTGATCCTCTTTGTTTTCTTTCCAGTAATATCATTTTCCCATATATATATATGGGAAAATAAAGAGAGGTCTTTCTGTCGACTCAAGCACAAATATAGTTTCCTAGGACACAAGGTGGCAAGGCATTTTGTAGTGAACTTGAAGATTAAGTAGCTTGAAGAGAGCAGAAAGCCCAAGGTAAGACCGCAAAAGCATAGCTGCCCTCGGAGGAAGCAAGCCGCTATCAGCATAATTACAACTGGTCAATTTGCGAACAACAAAATGAACGGCAGATTCTGATTAAAACTTATAATAAAGAACCCAAAATAGAAGAAGACAAAAAAAAGAATTGTTAAAAGGAATAAACGGCTTTGGTTGGTTTAGACAGTCAACTATTCAACGCTTTCAGCAGGATTTCTCCCCCCTCCATGATTCATAGCAGGTTTCTTTCCCTATCTTACCTATCTTGTCAGGATATCATGTTGACAAGGTTCCAAATATTCTTGAAAAAATCAAGCAGCCAAAGGAGACGTGCCAAGAAATCTATGGAGCAAACACAGGCAAAGATTAATTTAACAAACACTAGGTTGATGCTGACTTCATATCCATCAATCTTGAATAACGAGTCACCCTAGACCACTACCAATATCAACGTCATAATCAAGAAACAGAAAAGAATGGACTTAAAAGGAATTCAATTCCCGGTCAGATACATGGTCTGATTTCAGGGGTATCCAATCAATTCTACGAAGGAGAAGATTAGAAGATCTGGACAAAGCTCAATTATGAAAGCGAGGAAAATTTACTAATTGTATAAAATTTGGTACACCAGTTACTATACAAGCCCCGTTTTGTATTCTTTTGTAATTTGTAACGACAAAACTACATTTTTCAACCACATACAACTTCTAGATTATCGACACTCACCAGTCACCTGGTACCTAGACAACGGCCTGGACTGGCATTCTTCACTATACTTTTTTTTCCACTCTTTTCTACAAAGAAAACATCATCTCACAAACGCCACAAGGAAAGAAGTCACAAACTGATAGCCAAAAACAGTCATTTTGAAGATACTTCAGAAGTGCAACCACTGATAGGGAGGTCATTTTGGTGTAGGTGTACATACCAAAGCCCTTTGTTGTAGCTGTTTCAAGCTCTGTTCCATGCTAACCTGCACCATCTCAGCCAGCATCTTCTTTGCTTTACCAGATTGTTCATCTCCATCTATCTGGGAGATGATGTTACACACAATGTTCTCTAGTGTGTCTGGTTGAAGCTCGGATCTTGGGTACGGAGCATCCCTCAGCAAGCATAACAATGTGTGCGCTTTTGACTGAGACTTGGGTGTTCCTTGAACAGTAAGCTCAAGAAGTCCAGGGATCACACCTTCTCTGAGAATTGGTTCTCGATATTTAAAACGATCACTCTGACACAAGGTTAGCAATGCCCCAACTGCATGCTCTCGACTTTGGAGAGACCCATTTTCAAGCACTTCAACAACAGCTAGGATTCCACCTTCTTCTGATGTCAACGCAGTTCGACCTTCGTGAAAACCAACTAAAGATTCTATGAGAGCACAGCATTTTTCAGCTGTTTTTGAAGATTTTTTACAGGTTTTAAGTAAACTAACTATGGAAGGGATTGGATTTGTCTTGAGAATTATGTCGAGATTATTTGAGTGTGTTGAAAGATTAGAAAGAGCCATTACAGCATCGACTTTGGCTTGTGTGTTACCATTTCTAAGGATGTCAACAAGGAGAGGAATGGCACCGGTAGCACTTATAACTTGCTTGTTAATGGAAGAGGCAGATAGAGTAAGCAAAGATGCAGTTGCACACTCCCTTAAGATTGAATTTTGTGACTTAAGGAAGCTAATTATGGGTTCTAAAGCTCCAGCTTCCACAATGCTGATTTTGTTCCTGCAAGTAAAGCAGAAATGAGAAATTAGCAGAGAGCAAACAATTAACCACCGAATTGATAATGTCTACAAAATAAGTTACCAAAAAATAAGCTGTTTATAGCAAATATCATCAACCTTGAAGCCATTGTTACAAAGTAAGTCATACAAACAACAAAACCATGAAAACATTCATATGGAGAGAAGCATGAAACAGACAAAGGTAAAATTGTAATTGTAACCTAAACTTAACTAAAGCATGCCTCAATTTTCTAAATAGTATATGAGTCAACAACCTTACTCCTACAGCATTACTTGCATCTATATCATAGATCGAATGTCACATTCTGTAAAAATCTATGGTACATGTATAGGGTTATTCATGAGGCCTTTTCCCAAATGATTTCAGTTTTTTTTCCAGCATAATCAAGGTGTGACAGAATGGGAGCCCTATAAACACAAAATCAACTATTATAGACCTTCTCAATCACAAGACAAGGTGGGAAGCATGTTAAATGGAAGCAACAAAGTAACAGTTTCCTTGTTCAAGACTCGAATGGCAGCAGCATAATTGAATTTGACCATTGAATCCTGACAAACGAGTTTTACAACAAAATAATCTGAAGTTCAATTGCCAATCATATCTACAAATCCAAGTGCAAAGCAACCAATTAACAGACTAATTCAAATGATGTCAATAGACCAGAAAAAGCACTAAGACATAGGATGCCCAAGGAAAACCTAGCAGAATCCAGACTCATCAAGTAAGCTGATTACACCAGAAGAGTATTAGGACATAGCATGCCCAATGACCAAGCTCTCTCTCCTGGAGAAATTAATCCTCCACTTCTCTCCTTTTCTCATATCAACTCCCAAGAGGAAATTAAGTACATAATTAAATTCATTCAGCTAGTTTATTCTACTCTCCACATATTACACCAAAACCAATATATTCACCATACCCTCAAAGGAAGATAGATCACAATTAAGGATTAAGAAAGGGTAACATTAGTAGTAAAAAGTTTTTACTAATAAAGAGTAGCCCGTGTAGAAAGGAAACACATTTCTTTAAAAAAAGAAAAAGAAAAAGAAAATAACTTTCTTTCCCTCTCCAAGGAGTTATGGAACACCAAGAAGCCCATAATTATCATATGGTAAAGAAAAAGTGAGAAGACCAAAGAGGGAAAGAGTAACCTGTGAATCAAAGAACCACCATCTTCTCCAATCAAAACCTTCTATTTTCCAACCATAAAAGCATCCAATTCTTTCTAAATCCTCAATTCATTTAAAAATTCTGCCGACAAATTCCAAACCCAAACCACCAAATAAATATCTAAGCACTTAGCACACATATTATACCGTTCAACAGTCAACAAAATCCAAAATTTACCAATGTTTAATGGCCTTCTTCCATGTACGAATATTAAATAATCAAATTTTCCCATGAAGCAAACAAAACTTACTTCCACAAATTGGATAAACTATGATCCCAGGTGTCAAAGTAGTCAAACTAATCCAAACCAACCAATGAACTTCAAAAGAGAAGAAAGACAAGCATAGAAGAAGAATAGATTCTCATTTCTGACAACATAGATTTTTAACATAGAAAACTATAGGAATCCAAGAAAATCTTATCTTAAAAGTTAAAGAAAGTGAATCAGAGTCAATCAAGTAAAGAACCAATCTCCATCCAAAATCCCCACAAACACCCATCAATTCTTTTTGATAATTCAACAAAAATACCCTAAATAAAATACAACTTCACCTACGCCCTCACAAACTACAAATTTCACAAAAAATCCCTCATACTTCCAAACTCTGAAACAGAGCCTAAATTCTATGCTCTCATAAAAATCTTTAGAATCAATTAATTCTAAGATTTCACATTAGCCCTTTGTAAAATGTAAATTTAACTACCACAAACTCAATCAAAAATAAAAAAAAATCTCCATAATTCACCAGATTTCAACATAACCCCCTAATTCCAATTAATAACAAAACAGACCCAAGAAAAGAGCAAAACAAGCACAGTTCAATCTCACACAAGTCACAACAAGAAACTTCTTTTGATAAGGGAAAAAAAATGAAAAAATCTCAAATTTTAAAAGAACCCCTGAAACTCCAAGTAATTGCAGAACACAAGCAGTTCAAATAAAAAGAAGCTAAAAAATTGCTTCTTTGAAAATTTTGAGAAAACCCGCCACAATTCACCTTAATTACAAAACTACCTAAAAAACCACAGAGATAGAAAAATGTAACGATGACATACTTCTCATCTTTAACAGCAAGATTAAGCAAAGCCAAGAGAGCCGACTCGCTCAATTCAACTGAGTCATCATCACCAACTCGTAACATACAAACCAGCGGCTTAACCGCATCAGCTAACTGTCTCCTACACCTCTGAGAAGTCTTGGTTAACCTCCTTATATCCTTCGCCGCCTCTATTTTCAAACTCAAATCCTCGGATTGGATTAACCGTAGCGCACGGCGGACTGCGGCAGAGGAGGACGGTGGCGTGTCGGTGTCGGAAGAAGAGGTGGAGTAGTGGGTGTGCGAGGAGGAGGAAGAGGAGGAGGAGGAGGAGGAGTTCATTGTGAGAAAAGGGAGGAGCGTGTTGGTTAGATTTTGTTTGCTGGTAGTTTACGTTGCGTGAGAGCTCGTGTAAGAGAGAGAGAAAATCGGAGAGTGGGATTTTAGAGAGAGAGGTGGTGGTAGGTTTGTCTGTTATTGGTTGTGTGGAGAGTGTAGGGGTCAGGGGTTGGAGTTAAGCAACATTTATTAATGTATTTATTTTTTAAAAAGAGTTTATTCGTGATTGCCATAATAATTGACGAGAAAAATAAATATTTGGAGAGAAAATATGGAATTTATTTATTTTTTATAAAAAATATCTTTTTCCTTAATTCTTGAGTTTTAAATTTACAAGAGTTGCCCGTTGACGGAGAGATGGGATAAAAAACTCTTCATTTCAAGTAGTAATTATAAATGAAATTATATAAATAGTTATACATGGAATTTATATGATTTTGTATTTAAAATTTTAAATGGTGTGAATCTAAATTCCATGTCTTGAAAGAAACTTTGAGTTTTTTTTTTTTAATATTTAGAGAGTTATTTATAATAGTCATGAAAAATAAATATATCATGAAAATATAAAAATTGAGAGAAAGAAGAATATTTGTTACATAATAAAATGATAATGAGAGTGGATAAGATATTACGAGCGTATTTGAGAGTGTGATTGCGGTTTCTTTTTAAAGTATTTTTCACTCAGAAATATATCAAAATAATATATTTTTTTATTTTTTAAAAATTAATTTTGACATCAGCGTATTAAAATGATCTAAAAATACTAAAAAAA
This sequence comes from Populus trichocarpa, assembly GCF_000002775.5. NCBI lineage: Eukaryota > Viridiplantae > Streptophyta > Magnoliopsida > Malpighiales > Salicaceae > Populus > Populus trichocarpa. The sequence goes on along the minus strand of NC_037301.2, from coordinate 13,156,325 downwards.
TATTAATTTCAAACAAATAAAAAAATAAAAAAAATTTAAATTTGTTTAAAAACATTATTTTTAAAACGTAAAAACAAACAAAGTTTATACAATCAATTGGAACATAACTGATAATTATAAGCTACAAAGAAGTTATAGTATTAAGATCCATATATTAGCTAGCATTAAAAATAAAATAAAGAAATCCCTCATATTTATTTTCGAATCACAACGTTATAAATAGTAAAATAAAGTTGAAAATAAATGCATTTACCACCTACGTGAAGCCATCAAGACATTATGAACATCTGTGAACTTCGAAAACCTATGAAAAAGTATAATTTTAGGATATGATCGTGGCACTAAAATTCTCATGAGATTTTGAGTGGTAATTATGTTGTAATTAGTTATAATAATGCTATCTTTTTGCCTGAATAATTGTGTTGATCATTGTCTACTGTCGGGGATAGGTTATCGTTATCATTATACCAAATTAAACAAAAACGTGCCCGGGCGTTTAGCCCCTTTTATTGTCAAGAAATTAAAATTAAAATTAAAATTAAAATTAAAATAAACAAACGTGCCTTTTAAACATGGAAGGCACCAGCTTCTTGGTGAAGGTCATGATTAGTTGGAAGGAACTTCTTACCAGTTATATTAAACTTGGTTGATTTGCATTGTGTTCTAATTTATATTTTAGTGTTTTTTAAAAATATTTTGACATGAAAAAAATTAAATTCATGTTTTTTCAGTGTTTTTTTATGTATTGATATTAAAAATAAAAAAATACTATTTTTTATTTTTTATTTTTTTGATTAACGTGGGTGTCCAGACCAGCTTGCGCGCACATCGACTAATCCCACGGACCCTGAAGTTAACGACCATGTAAGCCTTCAATGACCATCATATTAGCAACCACATGACTCGAACCCGAAATCATAAGGGGAGCAAACAAAAAAAAATAAAAAAATACTATTTTAATACATTTTAAAGCGAAAAAAACTTTTAAAAATCCTCATGTACAATAATATCAAATAGACACTGATAGGTCTGATATAATAGGTTGATCTACGACTCGACAAACTCGCTCCCTGACTTGAATTGGTTGTTAAAAAAATCAACTCGAAATTGACTTGTCGAATCGGTGAGTTAACCTACAAAGATTTGATTTTTTTTTAAATAACATCAATTTAATTTTTTTAATTAAATCATGTCAATGTAAAGTTAATTTGTCCAATATGTGATATGAAACTTATGCCGAGTTGATTTCTATATCTGAGTTTAATAATTTAATTTGCTCACATGTGGGTTCTTCGAGTGTAGGTTTAGCTGAAGGAGCAAGTCGTTTACTACAAATAATGGAGATAAAAATAAAGAAACGAATATGATCTTTTCTTGAACGTCAAGCGGTTTTTCAGAAAGTCTTCATCTTTCTCGTGAAGAATTAATTATTTATTCTCTTAAAATTAGCTTCAAAAAACCTTTCGAAACTAGCTTCCAAATCCACTCCCATTCTTAGCTTCTTTATTCATTAATCATTTTCTTTCCTTTCACTGGCACGTAGTCAGTGTTGGGAGAGTACTGCAGGTCAATGTTTGCATTGCTGTAGTAAAATATATATTGTGGACAGAAAGGAGCCATTCATAGAAGCTGCGCAGCCTGGATTGTCTCTCATCTCTATCACTGTTGTGAGTGATCATAGGCGAAATAAAGTTTTTGAGTCAAATAGTTTCCTTTTCTTAACTCTAAGAAAAATATTGTCTTGAACATGGTGGAAAGGTGTTAGCTAAATAGTTTCCCTTGGTTAATGCACTGACTCAATGACCAGGTATTTTTTCTTGGTGATCAGACCCAGAAACTATAATTTAGAAAACAAGAGAATATATAGTAGGTCAATAACAATTCATCAGTATTGGAGAGGGATCTGCGATAAAGAGTGATCTTAGGCCTGCAGATGTGGTGAGACTGTGTTCTCCAATTAACATCCTTGTAAATCATGATATTGAGGATAGAAAACGCACCATGTTTTTTTTTTTTAGTTCATTAGAGGATTGATTGGATCTTGCACTGCATTGAAGGATGGTGATCTTCTGTTCAATCACCATACAAGAGTGTAAGCGACCTTTAATTTTGAATGCAATGATTGGCAAAACAGTACCAAACTAGCTAGCTAGCTACTACCTTCCCTCATGTCCATTTGCTTTCTACAATTGATCGGTGCAAGAATTCCTGCCGACGATCCTTTTCCTGCCACAGTGCCTTGCTTTCCAAAAGGGCAACTTACTGTGATCGATGGAGAGTATTCCTAAGACATGCATGGTGGTGTCAATATCCTTGCCTCAGTCAACCTGACAAAGCCCACCGTTAATAGTTAATGAGGTGATGGTAGGGTATACGTTGAGTCACCACACCCCTCCCTCCTTTTTAACTTTCTTGCCGGCAGTGACGACATTGATGAAAAAACAATTAATTAATGCCTTGTGTAACCATTTATTCATACAATATTTATCATGATTTCGCAGGAACAACCCTATCCCATGCAATTGAGAATCAAGAAAATTAAGACATAATAAATACAATAACAGGAGATATAATTTATGAAGACAGAAGAAAAAATAAAAAAAATAAATTTGCCTCAATAGAAATATGATATATTTGCTTAAAAGAAGAATTCGAACCTTGGCTATACCTAAATACTATTATGGCATCATCTGGGATAGCAATTGTACCGTACCTTTTCAAATCTTTGATTTTTTTTTTTTGAAAAAGCTAGAAAATAATTTTGTTGTATTTTTATATTGAAAATAAAAAAATTAAAAAGTATTTTGATATATTTTTAAGTAAAAAATACTTAACACTATAATTCCGAACATGCTTCCCATCTCCCTCCACCTTTTAATTTGGGATGTTTAACAGTGAGATAACAGTTACTTTTTAAAATGTTTTTTTTGCTTAAAATTGCATCAAAATAATAATTTTTTTTTTAAAAAAAATTATTTTTGACACCAGTACATCAAAATGATTTGAAAATACTAAAACAATATTAATTTGAAATAAAGAAAAAAATAATTTTTTTTAATTTATTTAAAAACATTTTTAAAACGTAAAAATAAACATAAACAACCACGTATAGAATTTCCTGTTTGTTTCGTTTTAATCTAACTTATTTTCTTTATAATTTGATCAAGGCAATCAATGCATGTGCTTTGTTTTTTCCCCTGAATTCCAACGTTGTTGTCTATATACATGTGTGTGTACTGTTGGCTCAGTTTCTTCTTGAAGTTAGGTTTGTTTTTGCTTATCTTAATGGCATACGTAGTTATTGAACGGATTTTTTTTATTTAGTTAGCCACGTTTACAAGTTCTTTCATCTTTCACGAGCGAGTATGATTGCTTCGGAAATTGGAAAAACTTCAAGTGGATTGATTCTGGGCTGTTCTCGGAAAACACCACTGGGTGACAGAGCACATATTTGAATTTTTGGTCTTCAATTCGTTTTCAACGGTTTAGAGATTGGAAAATTAGAGATTCATTGGTTTAGGTTAAAGGAAAAGGGTGTTTATGTTCTGTAAATGGAATTGACGTTTGGTTAACATACAAATATAGAAGAGATAGAGATGAAGACATAAAATAAATCTCCAGCGATACTTGTTGTCTCTGTTTTCCAGATATAAACCAAATGCTACCTAGGGTTTATAGGAAATCTCACAGAAGATTGATAGCATCACACAGTCATTGAAAATTCTTTGCATATCGACCTCCCAGTAACCATAGTCTGTTCCTATTTTGAGTAAGAGAAACCTAAACAAGAAACTTATATACTGAAGAACTACTAAAATAGAAACCTAGACATATAAATTCTCTGCAAGTTCAGAGTTTACAGAAAAATCCTTGCAAATCTTCAAATTACAAGATATCCTTCCATTGTAGGGTCGAACTAAAACACATGAATAGTAATGTTTTTGTTGCCTACATCACTGGGTGCTGCCAATGCTATTTCATGTGAAATCAATTAGAAAATGACATTGAAATGTCCTCCCTCCGATGATCACTGGGTTCCTGCCTCTCCAATCTTTGTCTGGTCCCTTCTTTTGTCTATTGTTTCTATCATTTCTATTGTTTCTAATGGCCTACTGTTTTAGCAAATTTTCATATATCAGACTATGCGTGAGAAAAGTATCGAGGAATTTCGAGTATATATATAATAACTTCAATACTTATCTTCAACATATAGGATAGAGTCAGCTAGATAAATTGTTTTGACCTACAAGCTATTACAACGCATGTTGTTCATTGTTAAACACGAATGGAAGCCCCACGATTAGCAACACCCTGTCAATCAGACATGATGTAAGGAAACTAATGGAAGACAGATATTTCTTGATGACTTCATAGCCTCCTTTATTTCTCATAGATTTAGTGCTGAAAATGTGAAAAGGCAGACAAATTAAGATTCAATCAACGATGAAATTCTCATTACATGAGAGTGAAAATGATTTAATGTTGTGAAATAGAATAGGATCAGAATGGTTCTAAACTAGAATTGTAAGATCAAAATGGTAGAAAGGAAATTCTAGTTCTTTTATTTTACCTGGCCTGGCATCACTTCTCCGCTGATACCACTAATGTTGATGCCTGCATGCAGGCATGCCTTGAAATGTGCATCAACAATGTCGGGGCCAAAGGCTTTGTCAACACCTCCACCACAGTGGTACTGTCCCTGAGGGCCAGGATAATCACCAAAAGGCCATTAAACATCGTTCTGCAACAAGGTGTATTCTTGCTCAAGGCCATGCCTCTTTTTTTTTTTTTTTTAATCAGGTTGCTCATTATTCACAATTGGAAAATCACTTTGCAGTTATCTTATAAGAAAAAAAACAAGAATAAAGAAAATAAGGGTGGGCTGGGATTAAAAAAATACCATAGCCCCTCTCAGCAACAATATCAGGATGCCTGAATAATTTTGCAGAATTACATCTCATTTTTGTCAAAACAGGCCCATCAGCAGGAGTTTAAGCTTCACACATGACTAATCCAATCAACAACAATAACCGAGAGAATGACTTCAAGCTACAATGGCCATGTCTAGTGGAAAGATATAAGATGTTCTCCAACATTGCATCTACCATGCCCAGAACAAACGTAACAAGTTAACACAATATTATAAAGACAAAATTTCAATGGAGAAAATGAATAAGAATCTCAAGATATAGAATAACATAACACCTGACTGGAGCTCTGAGGCAGCTGATGGAGAAGATGACTTATTGTCAGCAACACACCAGAAGATCCCTAAAGGGACGAATTCACTGCAGAAGTAGGAAGTATCCATGATACACTGAAGAAAGAGTCGTATGATTAGCGGGCAAAATTCATACAATCTACTGATAATTTCATTTAATTGTAGCATGTATAACACACTATAAACTTGAATTATGTCATATCATCAAATGCGAGAATAACGTAACAACGTATTCATTAATTTAACGGTAACCAAAGGTCTAAGAAGCCATTCATTCATGCAATTTATATGGTTAGAAAACGAAAACAAAGCAAGGTAAAAAGAAAATATATGGGGTGAGAAGCTTACTTTTGAATCCGAAGTGCCAAGTGAAGTCGTTATCCTTTGAACAATCCAAGTATCATTGGATTTCTTTGAAATTGATTTCAATGGAAGGGATGTGAGCTATCTTTGGCCAATCCTCTCCTCTCTTTTTCGCACACCTCTTCTCCAAATATGGACACTCATCAATTATCAACTTGCTGAGGTTATTGAGACTCTGCACCCCATCTGGAAAAGACACCAAATTAGGGCAACCCCGAATATTCAAGCTCGAAAGGGACGTGAGATATCCAATCTGATCTGGCAAAGAAGTTAATCCCGTGCAATACTGTATGCTTAGAGATCGGAGAGAAGTGATATGTTGGATACTCTCTGGCAACGAGTTTAGCTCATGACAACCAAAAAGAGACAAATCCTCAAGTGCTGTCAGATGTCGCACTCCCTCAGATAGAGAAGCAAATTGATCGCAAAAATGAATCGATAAGTGACGAAGAGAAGATAAGCTACACAGCTCATTCATTGGCAGAGAATTTAATCTTTTACAACTCAATATCTCTAAAATCTCCAAAGAAGTGAGGTTCTGAAGACCTTCCTCTGGTATGCTTTCAAGTTCGTTACAACCCTGAATTGTCAAGCTTTTAAGAGAAGAAAGGGAGGTGATAGAACTGAAATTCCTAAACGACGTCAATGAAGCGTTGCCTCCCCTGATGATTAATGTTTTGACGGAGGGTATAATTGGTATTTCATCCAACAGAGGGCAAGAAGAGATCTCCAATTCTCGTAGGAGAGGGAAACTACACGCATCCCATTGCTCTAATCTCTTCATTGAATAAATAACCAGTCTCTCCAAAGATGGGAATGGATTTTGAGCATCTCCATACACATGGCTGTCAATAAACTTCACTCCGGCCATTCTATATAATTGAAGATACTTGAGGAACTGTAGTTTCCCAAATGGTGGAAGTTGTTCACAGTTGTAACAGTCTCTTAGCTCCATCTCCACTAGATTTGGTAGCATCAAGTTCATCATCCAATTTGGAAATCTTGAGCCTCCATATCCTTCTATACTCAACTTCTTCAGATTTGAATGAGGCTGAAGCCTATCAAGGACCTCCGAATGCACATTATTTGGTATTGATTGCCCCGAAGGTGAATTGTAATTTCCTTCCAAATTCCATGATAAAGTCAGTGATAGAAGAGCTGTCTTCAAAATCAAATTCGCACTTCTGGCATCTTTTGAATTCTTAACATTATCAAGATCTGTGATGCTCAATTCACCAGCAAGATTATTCAGCCTTCCCAGCTCCCCTATGCCACGACCATCCTCCTTACCCACAACGAAGATGCCAAGTTTTCGCAGGCAAGTCAACTCTCCCATTCCACAAGGCATAAATCGAAGTGAATAACAACCTCTGATGTCAATATAGACGAGACTTTTCATGTGCTTCGTATCTTCTGGTAATTGGACTAGTTGTCTGCAACCTCTTAGATTTAGTGTCTGAAGGTTTGGGAGGGAGGTGGTTGGTTCAGGCAATTTTTTGATGCCGGATCCGGAGACATCTAGAAACTTTAGATGTTTCAAATTACAAATTGATTGTGGTAATGTATTGAGATTGTAAATACGTATATACAATGCTCTTAGATACTTCTGTTGAGTGAAACAAAGACCTAAATTATAACTTACAGGTTGTGAGTGAAATAGATTCGAAAGAATAATTGAGTGCAGAGATTTGAAATCCTTGTCTTCAGGAGCAAACCATGATGTGTTGTAAGCACCCACATGACGAACTGTTTTAGAAATTGACAACCTTGTATTGTCCTCGATCAAATAAGATTCTCCATTCATAATGTACTGTGCAAGATCATGGATAAGATCGTGCATTTTACATGTTATGTTGCCCAGCCCATCATCCTTGACTTCTTGAAAAAAAGACCTCCCAACTAATTCGTGGAAAATCTCTTCACCCCTGTCATGCAAATCTATTTTCCCATTGCTAGAAATGAAGCCATTTGCCATCCATAGAGCTACCAACAGGTCCTTCTCCATGACATAATCTTTGGGGAATATAGAGCAAAATGCAAAGCAGTGCTTCACCGGTGGCATTAGATTCATATAACTCAAACTCAAGGCAGGTAAAATCCGGCTTCCTTCATTCGGCAGATCCCAAATCTCACTCTCTTTGACAAGCAACCACTCACTCACAGTTTTCTTCGAGCGCATCAGGCTTCCAAGTGCTCTTATCGCCAAGGGAACCCCGCCACACTTGTTAACTATCGCTACTCCAATCTCTTTCAAGCGACCGCGCTCTTCTGCACTTCTCATCCCCAATGCAAGCTGCTCAAATAAAAGCAAGGAATCCTCATCTGACAATGTTGCCATACGCTGAACAGGAGTTGTGGCCATTTTATCAGCAGCAGTTCCCAAACGAGTAGTCACAATAACTGCACTTCCTTTAGCTCCACAACTCAATGCATCTTTCAATTTGCTCCAGTTATCATGGTCATCTTCCCACACATCATCCAATATGAGCAAAAACTTCTTACCACCTAACTTTTCTTGGAGGCGTCGTAGAAGAGTATCCAACTGTTGAATATCTGGACTAGAGCGTTCAATGGACTCAATGATGGCACTAGTCAATTTTTGAATGCTGAAATCAACAGATACACACACCCAAACTCGCAAATCAAAATGCTCTTCTATTCTTCCGTCGTTGTAGACTAATTGAGCAAGTGTTGTTTTACCCAGCCCCCCCATTCCACATATAGCATAAACAGAGAAATCATCTGAACTGGTGAGCAGCATGTTGATCAGATCTTCTTTCTCCTTTCTCCTTCCATAAATTCCTGATTCTTTCACAAGTGACCCAGTCTCACGCTGATTTAAAATATCTGCATTTATCTCCACAGCCTCCTCTCTTAGGTGGAACTTTTGTCTCTCCATGGCAATGGCATCTAATTTTTCTCTAACACTCTTCAATTTATGCACCATTCTTCGTCGAAAAACAAGTGGATTATAATTGATAGAAAAGAAGGCTCGTACTCGATTTTTGAGATCTCTTCGCTGCTGATGCGGCTGAGCTTCATTTGCAAAGTCACTTAGCAAATCATCAGCATCATAAGCTGCATCCTTGAGGTCTCTGAGCCACACCTTTATAGCCTCACTCGTCCACTGCTTCTCCTCAGCATCTTGAAGCACAGCTCGAATAGTTCTGATCGTGCGGTTGAGTTTTTCACGCTCAGTCTCTAGGCTCCCAGCAAGTCCAAGCTCTCGAAGAAATGAGGAATTCAAGTTCCCCATGATTGTACTCGCGAGAGCAGAAAGAACTGCATCAGCCATATCTTGTTTTGGAATGGAAAAGAAATGGATGTTGAGAAGAAGTAGAAAAGGGGCAAGGAAAACGAAAAGCAGGGGAGGTGAGCAAATAAATGGTAAGCAAATACGGAGAAGATAAAACAGGATGAGATGAGAAATGGAAAAGGTGAAAGTGTTTGGTGATGGCTTTTCTTCTGCTAAGATCCTTGACTATATTGATCAGGTTAGTAAACGTCGTCTTCCCTGCACAATCACACTCACAAATAAATATTATTTTAATACCAGAATCACCTCACAAACAAGACCGAATTTTTTTTTCTCTCGGGCCTCTTCTCCAAAATTGAACAATCTAGAATCTTCATAACTAAGGTAGTGTTTGGATGCTCTTTTATTTTTTTTCAAGTTAAACTCAAAAGCTGGCTTGGTACAACTTCAAAGCTGAATGAAATAATATAGTAATTAAATTGCATGCATAACTAAAGGTAATATTTTACATTGTATTTTAAAAGTATTTTTAAAAAAAAATTAATTTTTTTTATTTTAAATTAATATATTTTTGATGTTTTTAAATTATTTTAACGTGCTAATGTCAAAAATAATTTTTTTTAAAAAATACTTTTTAAATAACTTAGTTAAATTACATGATGCGCTTCTCTTAGAAATAATTGTTTTTTAATAACAATTATCTTTAAAATCTTAATTTTTCAAAATCATCATTGTGATTATTGGGTGCCTTAAAATCGTTGAAGTTGAATGGATTCATGACCCTAAACATTTTAGGGCTCATTGGGCCCAGAGTATTTTAGACAATCTGAAAAATCAAATCCATTGATACGGACCCATTTGTAAATTATGGGCCTAAATCTCTATCGGGCCTAGTTCGGCTCTTGGAAGTTGAAGTAACAATTTGTCTTCTTGTAAAAACAGATTCCATTCATAGGCGATGGCTAGAGACTCTACAATTTCACGAAGAATAATAAATATATTTCTTCCTAATTTCCCGCTGTTTCATATAATTAACAGGAATTCCTCCTATCAATTAAATAACAGTCTCTTAAACAAATAATAATTTTTTATACACATAACGTTCCCTAAAAAAAAAAAATTTCCCACTATTCGAGGCAATAAAAATTCCTCCTGTCAATTATTAATTTTTTTACTATTCAAAGTGCATGAATTCTTAACATAGATTTGAACGTCAAAAAAACAATATTTTTTAATTTATAAATCAAATAAAAAAAATTAAAAATTATTTTAACAACAATTTGTTTTTATACGGGATGCATTTAAATATTATTTTTAATATTAGATTTGTTTTTATATAGATGATACAGTTTGATTGGACAGAAAACTGTACCTGGTTTGCTAAAAACACATCCCGAAATTATCTATATATAAAAAATCAATATGCATGAAAAAAGGTGGAACTTTTGTCTCTCCATGGGAATAGCATCTAATTTTTCTCTAACATTCTTAATTTTACGCACCATTTTTTGTCGGAAAACAGGTTGATTATGATTGCTAGAAAGGAAGTATCTTACTCGATTTTTGAGAACTCTTCGCTGCTGACGCCACCGAGCTTCATTTGCAAACTCATCTAGCAAATCGTCAGCATCATAAGCTGCATCCTTGAGGTCTCCGAGCCACACCTTTATAGGCTCACTCTTCCACTGCTTCTCCTCTGCATCTTGTAGCACAGCTCGAATAGTTCTGATTGTGCGGTTGAGATTTTCACGCTCAGTCTCGAGGCTTCCAGCAAGTCCAAGCTCTTGAAGAAATGAGGAATTCAAGTTCCCCATGATTGTACTCGCGAGAGCAGAAAGAATTGCATCAGTCATAGCTTGTTGAAAAGAGGTATAGAAGGTGCAAGGATAACTAAAAGCAGGGGATGTGAGCAAGAAATGGTTAGTAAATATTGAGAAGAAAGGGTATGAGATGAGGAATGGAAAAAGGCTAAGTGTTTGGCGATGGGCTTTACTTCTGGAAACACAAGAATGGTCATGGAAAAGAGAAATGCAGAAGGACCAAACAATTCCTCACTCCATGGAATAAAGCATAAAGAAGGACATTAAACGAAGAACAGAACATTACATAACATGACCTTGAACAGAGAAAGTAAGAATTTGTTCCTTGCCCATTAATCTCTTTAAAATTCTAGCTGGACAGCATTCGGAGTTTCACAGGGCAAAAGATTCTTACATTGTCACCTTTTTCCTTTAAACAAGGACTTCTCAATGTAAAAAGATGCACTTAGGAATTTCACGTCTTATAGATCAATGAGTTATCGATCAATGTAAAAAGAAGTACTTACAATTTCATCAAGTAGCAGTTCGTAGTCCATTGGTTACGCTCCGCTGCTGCAGGCGGGATAAACAGAAATTTAGCAAAAACTAAAAATAAAAATTAATCATTAGCAACGTATTTTTTAGCAACAAAGAAACTTTATTATTACGAGCCAAAAAAGGTGTTTTTTTTTTTTTTTTTTTTTTTTTTATCTTAAGTTAAAATCATTGTGGAAACTGGAGAGTCAATTTTTTTTAAGTTAAAATCATGGTGGAGACCGGAGAGCTGCGAAAATAAACATCGGCTAATGTTATAAATTTCAACGAAAAAAACATCAAACGTATTTAATCAAACAACAAAAAGAAATGTAGCACTCTAATAAGATTTTTTAAAAAAATCATGAAATGTTGTACAGAAAGCGTACTCGCTAATATAAAAAAATCTATGATTTCATAAAAAAAAAATAGAATTTTAATGGTATCCAATAAAATTAAAACTAAAATTATTTTTTAGTCAATCTACCAAAGTGTAAAGGTAGGGAAAATTAAAAAAATAGAAGAAAATAATAAAATAAATCAAGCACGCAAGTTAGCCTACGCGCTAGCCCATCAAAAGAGGCATGACCCGAGTGCTAGGCCTCTTGGTTTTTTATATTAAAGTGTGGACAACACGTTGCTGACTTTTTATTTATTTATTTTTAAAATGGTGTAGACGATGCTGGTTTTTGGTAATTAGAGGATCACTGAAAAGTCAAACCATATCTCTGTAAAAGAGAGCAGGCGATGCATTGTCTGATGCGGCATACGACGCGTTGCCTGCTATACTCAGATCTTAGCAACTAAAGGGTCGCCAGAACGTGGATGCGAGGATGTTTCACACCTAACAATTTATTTTTAACTATTTTTTACTCAAAAACACCTAAAACATATCCTATAGATATAAATAAATCTGTTTATATCTTCAAATAATCTGAAAATAAGCAAAAAAAAAATTATCAACCCAAAGTCGGATCTCTCACAAGCAATTTGAAGGTGAAAGAACACTCAAATAAAACTCCTCTAATCAAATAAAATTTATTGACATCAAAATCGACCATGTTAGTGATCAAAATCAGTTTCAACTGATGATTTTCCTTTTATACCATCAAAACCATTGTCTTTCTTCTTCTTGCCTCAAACCAATAACTGAAAAATAAGAGAAATGAATATTTAAATTGAAAGTGAATTTTCAAAAATTAAAAGAACTAAAATCAATCAATTGCAAAGTAAGGGGACTAAAGTCAACTTTTGAGGTAACCTTCAAAAAAACCATTTAGTTTCTTCATTTTTTCGGGGTGGTCTCCTATCTTTTAATTTGATTAACAAATGAGAAGCACTTGACCTTTAGTTTGGCCATAAAAGAATCTGACAAACCAAAAACAGAAAAAAAAATTTATTGTAATAATTCATATTACACCGTGTAATGCGCTACAATGGCGTAGTATACAATAAAATATCATTTCTTTTAGTTTTATACTTAATAATTATATTTATAAAAAAAAAAATAAAGCGTTTTTACATCTATGATCTAAACAGATCACAAAAGGAAAATCGCAGGGAAGAATTGAAGGGGGATAATTCAGATCCTTATAATATTGTCTGTGGCTTTTTACTTTTGTATTTAAAAATAATTGAAACATAAGGGATGTTCAATCAAGCATTCATTCCCTCTGTTTTTTCCCCACAAGAAAACTAAAGGTGGATAAACTTTAAAACAGCAATGCAAAGCTTAGTTATAAACTCTGTTTTTCTCCACAATAAACTTTTATTCCTTTGTTCTTTTAATCCTTTTAGTGATCAGTTTGTTATTTTAAACTCGATGCATTGCTTATTATGGAATTAATATGCTCATCTAATTAATTATTTTTATTTTATTTTTGGATTTTCTTGAAAATGTTGAAAAATGGAAAAATAATGATGATCTTAAACATATTGGCCCATTTACATGAAAGATAACTAACAAGCCAAGTGATTTGTACTAGAAGCTTAAGAAGGTAATTGATTAATTAAAATTTATGAATATAAGCACTTTAATATATATAAAAAAGAAGATGAAAAGCAAAATAATATCAACCTGAGTTTTTCTGCCGGGGAGTTAACTGTCATATTGATCAAATTTCATGAGATCATAAAGCACGGAAATTTTAAGAGATGATCATCTCTTTTTCCTCGCCTCTCACGGTGATGGATTCTCGACACCAAAGCCAAAGACAACATTAAGAGTTAATAACATGATAATTGTTTAAACCATCTAGGTGGTGGCCCAGTGGTAAGAGCTTGGGATCAAAAAATTTGTTTTCTCTATGGTCTCAGGTTCAAGCCCTGTGATTGCTCATATGATGGCCACTGGAGATGGTCATTAACTTTATGGCCCGTGGGATTAGTCGAGGTATGCGCAACCTGGCCCGGACATCCACGTTAAACTAAAAAGAAAAAAACATGACAATTGTTTGACTCCGAAGAGTTATCTACTTCAGAGCAGCTATTGGAAACATGAAAAAGGCCAGATAAGAGAAATCAGAAGGAGAAACCAAGCAAGAAAGCTATATATATCACAGCGCACAGAATTCTAGCATATGCAAAGCCCTATAAAATATAGCATCAAGAAACATGGGGAATTCACTCTAAGCAACTTCATCTCCTTTTAACTAATTAAACCCAAAGGCAAATCAACTGGGGTTAACAACTTTCATCTTTATTTATTTTTTAGGTTCGAAAATTCAATTCGTTATGGAGAATGCTTATTCTTTTCTTTTCTCTTTATTTAATCTTTCTTTTTAATTTTTTTTACTAGAAATGAGTATAAAGAGCCACTGCTCTGAAATCTACTTCTGTAAAAACAAATGTGACTAAATTATAAATTAGACCCCTATTTTTTTAAAATAAATTAAATAATCACTTTAGTTTTAAAAATAATTAACTAATTCCTTGACTAGTGCTACCAATTAAATTGCCATCCTGTGCCACTAATAGATAAGTGGTTTATGTTATGTGGCGAGTTGTATTAAAATTGTTTTTATGTAAAAAAATATTTAGGTGCTGTTAATTGTGTTTTACAGCTAAAAATAAATTGTAAATATTATTTCTGAATCAAGTTCTAATATGAAAAAAAAAGCTAAATAATTTTAATTTGATTATATTAAAATACATAAAAATAATATTAAAAGACTCTAGTTGGTTTAAAGCCATGAATTCTGAATTTGCTGCTTTGCAGAAATTAAAACTTTAGTTCTGTACAAACCCTACATGAATGAAGTTAACAAGTGGGTTTAAGTCATTGAAAAATTGGATTTTTTTTGTTCATATTATTATAAATGAAAAATCAAATCAAATTGATCCAAACTATTCTGTTTGGATTGTTCATTCAATTTAGTTTCGGTCAATATTAAAAAATATTCGATTTGATTGGATTTTTTTTTTTTGTCAAAACCAAACCAAAATAACCAATGTTCACCCCTAGAAAATAAAAGTCCATGTAAGATTTCATATATTCTATTTTAAAAAAAAATTATTGTGAAACTTTCTTTAAAAAATATTCATTAAACTAGTGTTGTGGATCATAATTGTCATATCCAATCTAGTTTTGGATTGATAAGAAACTTAGAAGCTTAAGTCCTATGTCGGGTTTGTGTTCAAATTAATTAAAATTTTGACCTAACCCGAGCTTGACCCGACAAACATAAAAAGTGATTATGAATAATTAATCAAACTCCATGAATTTAAAATGACAAAAAAAAAAAACTTCTGAATCAACTGTATAAATTGTAAATAACTTAAAAAAAACCAAGTACTTGATTGAGTCACATCCCGGATCGACTTAATAACAAACCATGGTACTGTATGGTAACTTTGTTTCCCCGATCTTATCACGGGTTCGAGCATGATAAGAATCTTTTGCCATTAAGGCCTATGTCATGCATGCTCTTATGAGGGTCTTCGGCCTGTAAAATCAAGAAAAAAAAATCAAATTATCTAGATGGTGGTCAGTGGTAAAAGTTTGGGACCAAGAGATTTGTTTCTTTGTAGTCTCAAGTTTAAGTCCTGTGGTTGCTCATATGATGGCTACTGGAGGTTTACATGGTCGTTAACTTCAGGGCTCGTGGGATTAGTCAAGGTACGCGAAAGCTGGTCCGGACATCCACGTTAAACTTAAAAAAAAAAAAAACCACAACTTATCCATCCACATTTCAGGACCTTATGAAAGTGCATTGACGTGAAAAAATCAAAGCACAACTTGAGATGTGATCTGCATCACATCAAAGCAAAATCTTCTTAACCAATCTCCAGGCACCGGAAAGCTGGACTTCCATGAAAATGACTGGAAATAAACCTCACATTATTCAACACAACATGCAGAATCATAAGGCAGGCAAGCAAAGCGATAAGGTCACTTGCTGCCTCAAATTCAAAGGGAAACAAATTGAAAGATATCTATCCTACTGATACAAATCTTTCCGTGGTTTATTGAAAAGACTACTACTACTATATATAAACAATATTTCATATGAAGGATTGCTTGACATTCTCATGGCTTCCACAAGATATGGATTCATGTTTGAAGCATGCCTTCTATCCTCAAAGGACTCCTTTCCTTCTTTCTCCACACCGCAACCAACACAAGTGGAAGCCCCATCAATTAGCAACACCCTGTCAATCGAACAAGATGTTACGAAACAAATGTAAAACACCTTATAACAAGAGAACTTAAGCAGCAAGGAAATCGTTTCGTTTTCCCCTTTACCCACTTGAAAGTATTAATGTCAGCTGTTTCGAGCCGCGCGGTGAGTCTCTGCTCATCCCCTTCTCCAGGGGCTGCTATGCGTTCTTTAAGCCCCAGACCAAGCTTTTCAATTACCTTCTTCATGACTTCATAGCCCCCTTCATTTCTCATAGACTTAGTACTGAAAAGGTGAAGAGTTTTCAAGTATGAGACCAGAAATATTAAGAGAGTGAAAAAACGAATTATGTCATATCATCACATGCGAGAATTATATAACAAGGGATTCATTAATATCAGACAAATGAGCAAGGCAAAATAAAATTTAACGGTAACCAGAGGTCTAAGTAGCCATTCATTCATGCAATTTAGATGGTTAGAAAAAGAAAACAAGGCAATTTAAAAAGAAAAAAAATGGGGCGAGAAGCTTACTTTCAAATTCAAAGTACCATATGAAGTAGTCATCCTTTGAACAATCCAAGTATTATTGGATTTCTTCATGGTTGATTATAATGTTATGGATGTGAGCTATTTTAGGCCAGTCTTCTCCTCTCTTTTTCTCACATCTCTTCTCCAAATTTGGACAGTTATTAATTATCAACTTGCTGAGGTTGTTGAGAGTCTGCACCCCATCTGGAAAAGACACCAAATTAGAGCAACCCCGAATATTCAAGCTTGAAAGGGACGTGAGATATCCAATCTGATCTGGTAAAGAAGTTAATCCCGTGCAATACTGTATGCTTAGAGATCGGAGAAAACTGAGATGTTGGATACTCTCTGGCAGTGAATTCAGCTCTGGACAGTGACTAAGATTCAAATCCTCAAGTGCCGTCAGATGTTGCACTCCCTCGGATAAAGAAGCAAATTGATTACAATAATGAATCGATAAGTGACGAAGAGAAGATAAGCCACACAACCCATTCATTGGCAGAGAATTTAATCTTCTACAACTCCATATCTCTAAAACCTCCAAAGAAGTGAGGTTCCGAAGACCTTCCTCTGGTAAGCTTTCAAGTTCGTAACAACTCTGAATTCTCAAGCTTTTAAGAGCAGAAAGGGAGGTGATAGAAGTGAAATTCCTAAACGACGTCAATGAAGTGTTGCCTCCCAGGATGATTAATGTTTTGACGGACGGTATAATTGGTATTTCGTCCAACAAAGGGCAAAAATAGATCTTCAATTCTCGAAGGCGAGGGAAACTACACGCATCCCATTGCTCTAATCTCTTCATTGAATAAATAGTCAGCGTCTCCAAAGATGGGAATGGATTTTGCCCATCTCCATACACATGGCTGTCAATACACTTCACACCGTCCATTCTATATAATAGAAGATCCTTGAGGAACTGTAGTTTCCCAAATGGTGGAAGTTGTTCACAGTTGTAACAGTCTCTTAGCTTCAACTCCACTAGATTTGGTAGCATCAAGTTCATCATCCAATTTGGAAATCTTGAACCTCCATATTCATCTATTCTCAACGTCTTCAGATTTGAATGAGGTTGAAGCCTATCAAGGACCTCCGAATGCACATTATTTGGTATTGATTGCCCCGGAGGTGAATTGGAATTTCCTTTCAAATTCCATGATAAAGTCAGTGATAAAAGAGCTGTCTTCAAATTCAAATTCGCACTTCTGGCATCTTTTGAATTCTTAACATTATCAAGATATGTGATGCGCAATTCACCAGCAAGATTATCCAGCCTTCCCAGCTCCTCTATGCCACGACCATCCTCCTTACCCACAATGAATATGCCAAGTTTTCGCAGGCAAGTCAACTCTCCCATTCCACAAGGCATAAATTGAAGTGAATTACAATACGTGATGTCAACATAGACGAGACTTTTCATGAGCTTCATACCTTTTGGTAATTGGATGAGTTTAGCGCAACATCTCAGATTTAGTGTATGAAGGTTTTGGAGGGAGGTGATTGATTCAGGCAATTTTCGGATGGAGGTATAGGAGACATCTAGAAACCTGAGATGTTTCAAATTACAAATTGACTCTGGTAATGTTTTTTGATGGTAAATATTTATAACCAAGGCTCTTAGATGCTTCTGTTGAGTGAAACAAAGATCTAAATTATCACTCTCATGACGAACTGTTTCACCAAGAAAGATTGAGCGCAGAGATGTATGTTTGAAATCCTTGTATTCTGCAGCAAACAGTAGTGATCTCTCGGAAGCACCCACATGACGAACTGTTTTAGGAATTGACAACTTTGTATCGTCCTCGATCAAATAACATTCTCCATTCATAATGTACTGTGCAAGATCATGGATAAGATCGTGCATTTTACATGTTATGTTGCCCAGCCCATAATCCTTGACTTCTTGAAAAAAACACCTCCCAACTAATTCGTGGAAAATCTCTTCACCCCTGTCATGCAAATCTATTTTCCCATTGCCAGAAATGAAGCCATTTGCCATCCATAGAGCTACCAACCGCTCCTTCAGCATGACATAATCTTTAGGGAATATAGAGCAAAATGCAAAGCACTGCTTCACAGATGGCTTTAGATTCATGTAACTCAAACTCAAGGCAGGTAAAATCCAGCTTCCTTCATTCGGCAAATCCCAAATCTCACTCTCTTTGACACGCGACCACTCATTTGCAGTTTTCATCGAGCGCATCAGGCTTCCAAGTGCTCTTAACGCCAAGGGAACCCCGCCACACTTGTTAACTATCGCGACTCCAATCCCTTTCAAGCGACCACGCTCTTCTGCGCTTCTCATCCCAAATGCAAGCTGCTCAAATAAAAGCCAGGAATCCTCATCTGACAATGTTGCCAAATGTTGAACAGGAGTTGTGGCCATTTTATCAGCAGCAGTTCCCAAACGAGTAGTCACAATAACTGCACTTCCTTTATCACCACAACTCAATGCATCTTTCAATTTGCTCCAGTTACCATGGTCATCTTCCCAAACATCATCCAATATGAGCAAAAACTTCTTACCACCTAACTTTTCTTGGAGGCGTCGTAGAAGAGTATCCAGCTTTTGAATATTTGGTCTAGTGCCTTCAATGGACTCAATGATGGCACTAGTCAATTTTTGAATGCTGAAATCAACAGATACACACACCCAAATCCGCACATCAAAATGCTTTTTTATTCTTCCGTCGTTGTAGACTAATTGAGCAAGTGTTGTTTTACCCAGCCCCCCCATTCCACATATAGCATAAACAGAGAAATCATCTGAACTGGTGAGCAGCATGTTGATCAGATCTTCTTTCTCCTTTCTCCTTCCATAAATTCCTGATTCTTTCACAAGTGACCCAGTCTCACGCTGATTTAAAATATCTGCATTTATCTCCACAGCCTCCTCTCTTAGGTGGTAATTGTTTCTCAGCATGGCAATGTCATCTAATTTTTTTCTAACACTCTTCAATTTATGCACCATTCTTCGTCGAAAAACAAGTGGATTATGATCGCATGAAAAGAAAGATCTTAATCGATTTTTGAGATCTCTTCGCTGCTGATGCGGCTGAGCTTCATTTGCTAAGTCACTTAGCAAATCATCAGCATCATAAGCTGCATCCTTGAGGTGTCTGAGCCACAACTTTATAGCCTCACTCTTCCACTGCTTCTCCTCAGCATCTTGAAGCACAGCTCGAATAGTTCTGATCGTGCGGTTGAGATTTTCAAGCTCAGTCTCTAGGCTCCCAGCAAGTCCAAGCTCTTGAAGAAATGAGGAGTTCAAGTTCCCCATGATTGTACTCGCGAGAGCAGAAAGAACTGCATCAGCCATAGCTTGTTTTGGAATAGAAAAGAAATGGATGTAGAGAAGAAGTAGAGAAGGTGCAAGGAAAACGAAAAGCAGGGGAGGTGAGCAAATAAATGGTAAGCAAACACGGAGAAGATAAAACAGGATGAGATCAGAAATGGAAAAGGTGAAAGTGTTTGGTGATGGACTTTTCTGCTGCTAAGATCCTTAAAGTAACTGTTTTGGAGCGTGGTTGGGTTTGGTGATAGTTTTTTCATAGTAATTTTTATTTATAAATGTAATAAAATAATATTTTTATATTTTTAAAAAATTATTTTTAATATTAATGTATCAAAATAATTTAAAAATATTAAATTAAAAAAAAATTAAAAAATTAAAATTTATTTTAAAATATTTTTAAAAAATAAAAACAAGAGGCTCCACACTGTGATTTGAAGACATAATTTGTCAACTTGAATTGACTGTTGGTTAGTAAACTCGTCTTTCAATGGCCGGGCTATCTAATCAAGTTTGTGTTTGAAGTCATTTTGTAAAAATACTTTTTAATTTATAATATATTAAAATAATTTTATTTTTTTAATTTTTCATTTATTAAAATCATTAAAACATCTAAAATTTAAATAAATTTGAAATCTAAAAAGTACTGAAAAAAACTAAACTCCAAACAAACGCATCCTAAAAACAAATTTAAGAATATACATTAATTATTTATTAGATCATATGAAATAAGTTTCATTCTAAAATAATTTGTAATGTTTTTTATTTACTTGAAAATATATTAAATAATTTTTTAAAAATTTATTTTATATGTTTTATATTAGAACATTAAAATTACTAAAAAAATATTTTAATACTTTTTTAAATGAAAAATCCATTTGAAACATAAAAAAAAACCGCGCTCCAGAATTGAGAAGCTATGGAAAGATTTTGATGGTGGTTTAAGTGAAATAGTGCGGATGCTTGTAAGTTAATCAACTTGCTAAGGTTGCTAAGACTCTATACAATAATGAAATAGTGACAAGCCACACAACTCATTCATCAGCAGAATATAATCTTCTACACGGATTATATTATATTATATTTGGGAGGAGAAAAATAAAATCATAAAAAAAAATAAACTTATAAAAGTCATCTCAAATAAAACAAATATTAATTAAAAGAATGAATACTAAATTTAAAAGATAAAAATAATAAAAATTTATATGAAAAAAAAACAAAAAAAAAACTCTGATGATATAAATCATTTCAAGTAAAGTAAATAGTAATTAAAAGAAAATCAATCATATATAAATTAAAAATTTGTTTGTTACACCCATTGCACCGAGATAGAAAAAAAAATATCGAAACGATTCGAACGCCATTTTAAAAGCAATGATTTAACTACTTGACAACGTCTCACGGGCTGCCAAAAAGGTTTGGAAAGAACTCAAACATCAATGTGTGCGTCAATCGCACCAACTAATTTTTTTTATATAAATAATATGCATATTAATTCAATTACCAAAGAGCTACTTAACAAACCTAATTATTAAAAAAATCATGATGAAAAGCTATAAAGACCCCTGAATAGCAGTTCATAATTTTTTGCCTTTAAGGAAGTCATTTCATTATTTAAGAAAAATACAATAAATCTTTGTTTTTTAAAATAATTAAGGAATTTTATTGTAATAAAAAAATGAAAAGACCTCCTTGTCTGATCTAATTTGAAAGTGACTTTTTAAGTATGAAGAAAAAATTGTTTTACCCCATAGAAGACTTAATATTTTATTGTGGAACGGCAAAATAATTATTTTATTGTTTTAATAAAAAATAATTTATATCTTAATATAAAATAAAAATATGAGCCTTTATAGTTTTTTTTTAATTTAATTTAAATAATGTGGTGGTTCAATTATATTAAAATACTAAAACTGCCGTCCTTGACTAAATTGATCAGGCTCCACACGGTACTTAGCTATGCCTATAATACTATAGTAAAGCAATTGAGGTTTCAGAGAAGGAACATGGCTGTGATTTGAAGACAACATTTGTCTATTTGGACTTATCCGTTCTACAGAGCTTTTAGGTTAACAGACCTGTTTAGTTCAACACCAAGAAAATTAAAAAAAAAAAATAAGCTATATCATTTTATTAAAAGTAATTAACCTAATGATCTATAGACTTAGGAAGACATGCTCTTTTTAAGTATGAAGAAATAATTGTTTTTTAATAATAATTATCTTTAAAATCTTAATTTTTCGAAATCATCATTGTGATTCTTCGGTGCCTTAAAATCGTTGAAGTTGAATGGATTCCAGACCCTAAACATTTGAGGGCTCATTGGGCCCAGAGTATTTTAGACAATCTGAAAAATCAAATCCATTGATACTGGACCCATTTGTAAATTATGGGCCTAAATCTCTATCGGGCCTAGTTCGGCTCTTGGAAGTTGAAGTAACAATTTGTCTTCTTGTAAAAACAGATTCCATTCATAGGCGATGGCTAGAGACTCTACAATTTCACGAAGAATAATAAATATATTTCTTCCTAATTTCCCGCTGTTTCATATAACACGAATACCTCCTAATCCTATCAATTAAATAACACTCTCTTAAACAAATAATAATTTTTTATAAACATAACGTTCCCTTAAAACAGGTTGATTATGATTGCTAGAAAGGAAGTATCTTACTCGATTTTTGAGAACTCTTTGCTGCTGACGCCACCGAGCTTCATTTGCAAACTCATCTAGCAAATCGCCAGCATCATAAGCTGCATCCTTGAGGTCTCCGAGCCACACCTTTATAGGCTCACTCTTCCACTCCTTCTCCTCTGCATCTTGAAGCACAGCTCCAATAGTTCTGATTGTGCGGTTGAGATTTGCACGCTCAATCTCGAGGCCTCCAGCAAGTCCAGGCTCTTGAAGAAATGAGGAATTCAAGTTCCCCATGAATGTACTCGCGAGAGCAGAAAGAACTGCATCAGCCATAGCTTGTTGAAAAGAGGTAGAGAAGGTGCAAGGATAACTAAAAGCAGGGGATGCGAGCAAGAAATGGTAAGTAAATATTGAGAAGAAAGGGTTTGAGATGAGAAATGGAAAAAGGTAAAGTGTTTGGTGACGGGCTTTACTTCTGGAAACACAAGAATGGTCATGGAAAAGAGAAAAGCAGAAGGACCAAACAATTCCCCACGCCATGGAATAAAGCATAAAGAAGGAAATTGAACGAAGAACAGAACATAGCATAACATGACCTTGAACAGAGAAAGTAAGAATTTGTTCCTTGCCCATTAATCTCTTTAAAATTCTAGCTGGACAGCATTTGGAGTTTCACAGGGCAAAAGATTCTTACATTGTCACCTTTTTCCTTTAAACAAGGACTTCTCAATGTAAAAAGATGCACTTAGGAATTTCACGTCTTATAGATCAATGAGTTATCGATCAATGTAAAAAGAAGTACTTACAATTTCATCAAGTAGCAGTTCGTAGTCCATTGGTTGCGCTCCGCTGCTGCAGGCGGGATTAACAGAAATTTAGCAAAAAATAAAAATTAATCATTAGCAACGTATTTTTTAGCAACAAAGAAACTTTATTATTACGAGCTAAAAATGTTTTTTTTTTTATAATAATTTTGTTTATAAAAAAAATAATTAAGCGTTTTTACATCTGTGATCTAACAGAACACAAGGAAAATCACAGGAAAGAATCGAAGGCATTGATTAATCAGATCCTTATAATATTGTCTGTGGCTTTTTACTTTGGTATTTAAAATTAATGGTAAAATAGTTGAAACATAAGGCATGTTCAATCAAGCATTCATTCCCTCTGTTTTTTCCTCACAAGAAAACGAAGCTTAGTTATAAACTCTGTTTTTTTCCACAATAAACTTTTAGTCCTTTGTTCTTTCAATCCTTTTGGTGATCAGTTTGTTATTTTAAACTCGATGCATTGATTATTATGGAATTAATTATTTTTATTTTACTTTTGGAATTTCTAATGAGAAATCGAAAATGTTGGAAAATGGAAAAATAATGATGATCTTAAACATAGAGGCCCATTTACATGAAAGATAACTAACAAGTCAAGTGATTTATGAATATGTCATTATCTAAAAAAAGATGAAAAACAAAATAATATCAACCTGAGTTTTTCTGCCGGAGAGTTAACTGTCATATTGATCAAATTTCGTGAGATTATAAAGCACAGAAATTTCAGAGATTATCATCTCTTTTTCCTCACCTCTCACGGTGATGGATTCTCGACACCAAAGCCAAAGACAACATTAAGAGTTCATAGCATGACAATTGTTTGACTCCGAAGAGATTATCTACTTCAGAGCAGCTATTGGAAATATTAAAAAGGCCAGATAAGAGAATTCAGAAGGAGAAACCAAGCAAGAAAGCTATGTATATCACAGCACACAGAATTCAAGCATATGCAAAGCCCTAGAAAAAATAGCATCAAGAAACATGGGGAATTCCTCTAAAACCATGTTTGTTTCCCGGAAAATAGTTTTCAAGAAATCACTTTCCAAACTTTCCTGTGTTTGTTTGCCATTACAAAAATTGGTCAACGGAAAACACTTTTCGGTCAATGGAAAACACTTTCCAGTCAAAGAAAAATTTGGTTTGGTTTCCAGGAAAGTGTTTTCCTTTTTGGCTGTGTTTGTTTTCCGGAAAGTGGTTTCCGGGAAATCACTTTCCAAACTTTCCTGTGTTTGTTTGCCATTAGAAAAGTTGGTCAACAGAAAACACTTTCCAGTCAAAGAAAAATTTGGCTTGGTTTTCAGGAAAGTGTTTTCCTGAAAAATTTGGACGGAAAACATTTTCCGGAAGTTGTGAAAAATTTAGAAATGTCATTATTTGCTGATTATATCAAATTTGATCCTCAAACTTTTGATTGCTATATATAATTTGTTTTGAATATTTATTTTTCAATTTCATCTCTTAAAATTTAATTTTTATATTAACTTTGGTTCTTATTTTTATAATTGCTATTTGCTTTTTCCTTATCATTTTTTTATTGAAATTTTTTATCTATCAAATTTGGTCCTCATTCTTTTGATTGTTACTTATTTTATTTGAAATAATTTATGAAATGTTAATTATTATTATTTTAATTTCTTCTTTTTTTTTATTAATTTTTTAGATTTGATATCTATTATTTAGATTATTATTTATTTTATTTGAGATAATTTATGAAATTATATTTTTTTTCAATTTCATTCTCATTCAACTTTTTAATTTGTAAAATTTGTTTCTCATTATTTTAATAAACTTGAGAAAAATAAAACATTAATAAGTTATTTTCCAGCTCATTTTCCATGATATAACCAAACACTGGAAAGTGTTTTCCAACTTATTTTCCATTACACTACCAAACATCGAAAAATACTTTCTCGAAATTCACTTTCCAAAAAAAAATACTTTTCAGCAAATAAACAAGACATTAATATAAAAAAATATTCAGTGTTGTCAACATGTTTTAAAGGAAATTGTTTCCTTTTCCCCTTTACCCACTTGAAAGTATTAATGTCAGCGGTTTCGAGCCGGCCGGTGAGTCTCTGCTCATCCCCTGCTCCATGGGCTGCCATGCGTTCTTTATGCCTCAGACCAAGCTTTTCAATTGCTTTCTTCATGACTCCATAGCCTCCTTCATTTCTCATAGACTTAGTACTGAAAAGGTGAATAGTTTTCAAGTATGAGACCAAAAATATTAAGAGTGTGGAATAAAGAATTATGTCATATCATCAAATGCGAGAATAATATAACAAGGTATTCATTAATATCAGACAAATGATCTAGGCAAAATAAAATTTAACGGTAACCAGAGGTCTAAGAAGCCATTCATTCATGCAATTTAGATGGTTAGAAAACGAAAACAAATCAAGGTAAAAAGAAAATATATGGGGTGAGAAGCTTACTTTTGAATCCAAAGTGCCAAATGAAGTCGTTATCCTTTGAACAATCCAAGTATCATTGGATTTCTTTGTCATTGATTTGAATGGAAGGGATGTGAGCTATCTTAGGCCAGTCCTCTCCTCTCCTTGTCGCACACCTCTTCTCCAAACTTGGACAGTTTTTAATTATCAACTTTCTGAGGTTGTTGAGACTCTGCACCCCATCTGGAAAAGACACCAAATTAGGGCAATCCCAAATATTCAAGCTTGAAAGGGACGTGAGATATCTAATCTGATCTGGCAAAGAAGTTAATCCCGTGCAATGATGTATACTTAGAGATCGGAGAGAACTGAGATGTTGGATACTCTCTGGCAATGAGTTCAGCTCAGGACAACCAAAGAGAGACAAATCCTCAAGTGCCGTCAGATGTCGCACTCCCTCAGATAGAGAAGCAAATTGATCACAAATATGAATCGATAAGCGACGAAGAGAAGATAAGCCACATAGCCCATTCATTGGCAGAGAATTTAATCTTCTACACGTCTGTATCTCTAAAACCTCCAAAGAAGTGAGGTTCCGAAGACCTTCATCTGGTAAGCTTTCAAGTTCATAACAACTCTCAATTGTCAAGCTTTTAAGAGCAGAAAGGGAGGTGATAGAAGTGAAATTCCTAAACGACGTCAATGAAGCGTTGCCTCCCAAGATGATTAATGTTTTGATGGAGGATATAATTGGTATTTCGTCCAACAGAGGGCAAAAAGAGATCTTCAATTCTCAAAGGCGAGGGAAACTACACGCATCCCATTGCTCTAATCTCTTCATTGAATAAATAGTCAGTGTCTCCAAAGATGGGAATGGATTTTGCGCATCTCCATACACATGGCTATCAATACACTTCACACCGTCCATTCTATATAATTGAAGATTCTTGAGGAGCTGTAGTTTCCCAAATGGTGGAAGTTGTTCACAGTTGTAACAGTCTCTTAGCTCCATCTCCACTAGATTTGGTAGCATCAAGTTCATCATCCAATTTGGAAATTTTAAGCCTCCATATCCATCTATTCTCAACTTCTTCAGATTTGAATGAGGTTGAAGCCTATCAAGGACCTCCAAATGCACATTATTTGGTATTGATTGCCCCGAATGTGAATTGTAATCTCCTTCCAAATTCCATGATAAAGTCAGTGATAGAAGGGCTGTCTTCAAATTCAAATTCGCACTTCTGGCATCTGTTGAATTCTTAACATTATCAAGATATGTGATGCTCAGTTCACCAGCAAGATTATTCAGCCTTCCCAGCTCCTCTATGCCACGACCATCCTCCTTACCCACAATGAATATGCCAAGTTTTCGCAGGCAAGTCAACTCTCCCATTCCACATGGCATAAATCGAAGTGAATAACAAGCTCTGATGTCAATATAGACGAGATTTTTCATGTGCTTCATACCTTTTGGTAACTTGACGAGTTTCAAGCAACTTCTTAGATTTAGTGTCTGCAGGTTTTGGAGGGAGGTGGTTGATTCAGGCAATTTTTGGATCAAGGTATAGGAGACATCTAGAAACCTTAGATGTTTTAAATTACTAATTGACTCTGGTAATGTATTTTGATCGTAAATATTTATATCCAAGGCTCTTAGATGCTTCTGTTGAGTGAAACAAAGATCTAAATTATCACTCCCATGACGAACTGTTTCAGGAAGAATAATTGAGCGCAGAGATGTATGTTTGAAATCCTTGTATTCTGGAGCACACAGTAGTGATCTCTCGGAAGCACCACCCACATGACGAACTGTTTTAGGAATTGGCAGCTTTGTATCGTCCTCAATCCAGTGGCATTCTCCATTCATAATGAACTGTGCAAGATCATGGACAAGATCGTGCAGTTTACATGCTATGTTGCCCAGCCCATAATCATTGACTTCTTGAAAAAAGGACCTCCCAACTAATTCGTGGAAAATCTCTTCACCCCTGTCATGCAAATCTATTTTCCCATTGCAAGAAATGAAGCCATTTGCCATCCATAGAGCTACCAACCGCTCCTTCAACATGACATAATCTTTGGGGAATATAGAGCAAAATGCAAAGCACTGCTTCACAGATGGCTTTAGATTCATGTAACTCAACCTCAAGGCATGTAAAATCCGGCTTCCTTCATTCGGCAGATCCCAAATCTCACTCTCTTTGACATTCAACCACTCACGTACAGTTTTCTTCGAGCGCATCAGGCTTCCAAGAGCTCTTATAGCCAAGGGAATCCCGCCGCACTTGTTAACTATCGCTACTCCAATCTCTTTCAAGCGACCACGCTCTTCTGCACTTGTCATCCCGAATGCAAGCTGCTCAAATAAAAGCCAGGAATCCTCTGCTGACAATGTTGCCAAATGTTGAACAGGAGTTGTGGCCATTTTATCAGCAGCAGTTCCCAAACGGTAGTCACAATAACTGCACTTCCTTTATCTCCACAACTCAATGCATCTTTCAATTTGCTCCAGCTATCATGGTCATCTTCCCAAACATCATCCAATATGATCAAAAACTTCCTACCACCTAACTTTTCTTGGAGGCGTCGTAGAAGTATCCAACTGTTGAATATCTGGACAAGTGCGTTCAATGGACTCAATGATGGCACTAGTCAATTTTTGAATGCTGAAATCAACAGATACACACACCCAAACCCGCAAATCAAAATGCTCTTCAATTCTTCCGTCGTTGTAGACTAACTGAGCAAGTGTTGTTTTACGCAGCCCCCCCATCCCACATATAGCATAAACAGAGAAATCATCTGAACATGTGAGCAGCATGTTGATCAGATCTTCTTTCTCCTTTCTCCTTCCATAAATTCCTGATTCATTCACAAGTGACCCAGTCTCACGCTGATTTAAAATATCTGCATTTATCTCCACAGCCTCCTCTCTTAGGTGGTAATTGTGTCTCAGCATGGCAATGTCATCTAATTTTTTTCTAACACTCTTAAATTTATGCACCATTCTTCGTCGAAAAACAAGTGGATTATGATCGCAGGAAAAGAAAGATCTTACTCGATTTTTGAGATCTCTTCGCTGCTGATGCCGCTGAGCTTCATTTGCAAAGTCACTTAGCAAATCATCAGCATCATAAGCTGCATCCTTGAGGTCTCGGAGCCACAATTTTATAGCCTCACTCTTCCACTGCTTCTCCTCAGCATCGTGAAGCACAGCTCGAATAGTTCTGATCGTGCGGTTGAGATTTTCAAGCTCAGTCTCTAGGCTCCCAGCAAGTCCAAGCTCTTGAAGAAATGAGGAATTCAAGTTCCCCATGATTGTAGTCGCGAGAGCAGAAAGAACTGCATCAGCCATAGCTTGTTTTGGAATGGAAAAGAAATGGATGTAGAGAAGAAGTAGAGAAGGTGCAAGGAAAACGAAAAGCAGGGGAGGTGAGCAAATAAATGGTAAGCAAACACGGAGAAGATAAAACAGGATGAGATGAGATGAGAAATGGAAAAGGTGAAAGTGTTTGGTGATGGACTTTTCTTCTGCTAAGATCCTTGACTAAGTTGATCAGGTTCGACACTGTGATTTGAAGACATAATTTGTCTACTTGAAATGACCGTTGGTTAGTAAACGTCGTCTTCCAATGGCTGGGCTATCTAACCAAGCCGCATCTACGCTGCAAGCTAGACTCTAGAGTAATGCTTAACATAGCAAGTTGAAAAAAAAAAAAAGACATAGTAAGTTTGTGTTTGTAGTCATTTTGTAAAAATACTTTTTAATTTATAATATATTAAAATAATTTTAATTTTTTTATTTTTCATATATTAAAATAATTGAAAACTTTTAAAATTTAAATAAATTTGAAGTTTAAAAAGTACTTCAAAAAAATTAAACTCCAAACAAATGCATCCTAAAAAAAAATTTAAGAATATACATTAATTATTTATTAGATCATATAAAATAAGTTTCATTAATCCAATATATATATATATATATATATATATATATATATAAAGTTTTTTTTTTCTCATCTTAATGTACATTAAGATTACTAGAGGTTATGAAAAAAACCAGGTTTGTGCCAGCCCATCTTCTAATATGATCTGTCGAAATTTATTATCGTAGAGTGAAGCAGTTGTTTTGTTTATAAATTAAAATTATTTTTTTTTATTTTTTTAAAATTATTTTTAATATTATTGTATAAAAATAATCTAAAAATACTAAAAAATAAATTTAAAGTAAAAAAAAAAATTCAAATGTTTCAAGAATACTTTTGAAACGGCAAATCAAACAGGATCTAGATTGAAAAGGCAGAAGATGAGCAGAGAGTATATTTAGTATTGTAATATAATGTATTTTTTAAAAGTATTTTTTTGTTGATAATCTATTAAAATAATTTTATTAGAAGTGTTTTATTTTTTATATTAACAAAAATGAAAGATTTTAATGGGGGTTTAAGTGAAATAGTGCGGAGGCTTGCAAGTTAATTATCAACTTTATAATATAAATTTAGGGGTGTTCAAAAAAACCGATCAACCAAAAAAACCGAACCGAGATGAAAAACCGATTAAACCGATTTTTAAAACTATAAATTTTAACAGGTCCGGTTCGGTTTTGGTTTTAGTTATAAAACCAACAAACCAAACCAGATCAACCAAAAAATCATAAAACCCACTGGCAGCCAAGGAGTATAAATAGTTAATTAACCTAACCCTACCTAACATAACCCCCCCTCTCCCCTGCCTTCACAAACTCCCCTTCCCTCACAAAAAGCCACCGTCTGTGGCAAAGACTGTAGTGCAAACCAACTCTCCACCTCAAAAATCATTCTTCTTTTCCCTTTCAAGTTTTCAACTACAGGCAGTGGTTGTATTCGGGGCTCTTGCATTTGGGTGGCAAGCTATTGAGATGGCTTTTAAACCCTTCCTCGACAAGGCTCTTTTCGCCATGGACAAGTTTGATCCTGCTCGAAATCCCGATGGTGATGATGATTTTGTTGATCGCAAGGAGAAGGGCTCCCTCTCTAAATCTGATGCTTTTTTCTCTGATAAGAACCCAACAGTTACTTGATGATGATGGTTATGATTTTTGAATACTAGTTGTTTGGTTAAATTTATATATAAAAAAGGGTTAGGGGTAGAAATCGGAGATCAGTACTCAGTGGTGTTAGTTATAGTCTTATGGGGGTTTAGGTGCCAGGGATTTGAATGGGTTTTTGGTTCTACCATGTTGAAGTTCTTAACCTCCTCTTGAAATCAATCGACGACAAGATTTAGGGGTTTGCTTTTTTTTTTCTCTACAGCTTGTTAATTTACAAGGTGATTTAAGAGAGGTCTCATTCATTGATGGGATGATTAGATTTTTCGGTTTTTTTGCTATAAAACCGAATTTAACCGAACCGAACTGGTTCGGTTTGAACCAGAATTCGGTTCGGTTCGGTTTGAATTTTTAAAAATTTAAGTTACTCGGTTCGGTTTGTTTTTATGGTTCAAACTGAACCGAACCGAACCATGAACAGGCCTAATAAATCATATCTTGAGATCTCACCTAATAGTTTAAGCTACTTAGTTGAGATGATTCTTTGACATGACATCAAAGCTTTGATGGCCATGCAGTAATGAGTTCGAATCTCATCATCTTTATTTATTTGATAAAAATTAAGCACAAAGTAATGTGGACATATGCAAGTTTCAAGCCCAAAGAGTTTTCACTTGAGAGGATGTGTTAGAAAATTATTAATTATTAGGACTTTCATTTAACAACTTAAGCTTTTGAGTTGAAGTGGTAAACTTACTTTTAGATTTAAAGTGCAATATGAAGTCATCGTCCTTTTCACAATCCAAGTATCATTAGATTTCTTTATTGTTGATTCGAATGGAAAGGATATGAGCTATCTTAGGTCAGTCCTCTCCTCTCTTTTTTTCTCGCACCACTTCTCCAAATTTAAACAATAGTTAATTATCAACTTGCTGAGGTTGCTGAGACTCGGTACCCCATCTGGAAAAGACACCAAAATAGGGCAATCCAGAATCTCCAAGCATGAAAAGGACCTGAGATATCCAATCTGACTTGGAAAAGAAGTTAATCCCTTTGCAATACCATATGCTTAAAGATCAGAGAGAAATGAGATGTTGGATACTCTTTGGCAATGAATTCAGCCCTGGACAGTCATAAGGCGACAAATTCTCAAGTGTCGTCAGATATCGCACTCTCTCAAATAGATATGCAAATTTAGCACAACTCTGAATCCATAAGCGACGAAGAGAAGATAAGCCACACAACCCATTAATCGGCAGAGAATATAATCTTCTACACTGATATATCCTTAAAACCTCTGAAGAATGGAGCTTCTGAAGACCTTCTTCTGGCAAGCTTTCAAGTTTATCGCAATTTCTAATCTCCAAGCTTTTAAGAGCAAATAAGTTATCTAATATTTTATTTGACAAAGACTCCAGATTTCTCAGCTTATCAATATTTAAATGATCAAGGAGTGTATGATTTTGTAAAAAATCATTGGGAAGCCCCTTTACATTGGGAATCTCTTCGATATAAAGGGACGTGATCGAAGTGAAATTCCTAAACGATGTCAACAAAGGACCGTTGACTCCGCGGATGATTAATGTTTTCACCGACAAGCTTATTCAACCTTCCCAGCTCCCCTGTACGACGACCATTCTCCTTACACAATGAACATGGTTTTTCGTAGGCATATCAATTGCCTCATTCCATAAGGTATAAATTGAAGTGATCACAACTCGTGATGTCAAGATAAACAAGACTTAACCCTATAAACAAGACTTAACCCTGAGAGGTAGCTCTCTTGAAGATTACAGTATAAGTTGTAGATCCTTGTAGATATTGTAGATACTGAAGATTAATACATACTATATATACTGAAGATTAATGAAGCAGAAACTACAATATAAAGAGACAATATACAAGATCCTGTAGTTATTATATTGCCTTATATATGTTATGTCTATTACATAGATACTGAAGATTAATTATGCAGATACTACAAATACTGGAGATTAATGAAGCATATACTGCGGTATCAAGAGACAATGTACAAGATCATGTAGTTATTATATTGTCTTATATATGTTATGTCAATTACCTAGTTTAGATGATCATGTAATTATTATTTATTTCCTTTATAACCAAGGACATAATCAAATCTAGTAGCTGTAATGTTAGGAACTGATTCTAGTCCATATATATTTGTAACTCTACCATCAATAAAACTATGATTAAGAGTTTATACTTCTTTAAATTTCTACAGGCTCAACTGGTCAGGCCTTGAGTTTGCTTCTCAATGATCACGAGTTCGAGTCTTTTTAGAGCCACTGGAGCCTTACATGATTATTAATTTTAAGGCCCATGAGATTAGTCGAGGTACGCGCAAGCTGGTCCGGATATCCACATTAATTAAAAAAAAAGAGAGAGAAGAAGATAAACGAGACTTTTCATTTGCTTGACACCATTTGGTAATTGGATGGGATTGTGGCAATATCTCAGACTTAGTGTCTGAAGGTTTTGGAGGGAAGTGATTGATTTAGGCAACTTTGTTGGTCCTTAATCAATTGGCATTCTCTATTCATAATGGATTGTGCATGATCATGGATAAGATCGAGCATTTTACATGTTATGTTGCCCAGCCCATCATCTTTAACTTCTTGAAAAAAACTCCTCCCACCTAATTCGTGGAAAATCTCTTCACCCCTGTCATGCAAATCCATAGACTAGCGGTGATGCACCAAGAAAAAAAAAGAGCCCAGTTCGTTTGTGCCAGCCCATCTTCTAAATGATCTGCTCCCCTGTCACTGTAACATAGCACAATGTACTACAGCTCTCTTTGTAAAACAAAATAAAATTAAGAACCCAAGTGGTAAAACTGAGAATTTACCATGGACTAAGGCTAGGTTGAATAGGAAGAAGATGAGCAGATGGAATTGAGAAGCTATGGGAAGATTTTGATGATGGTTTTAGTGAACTGGTGGAGAGGCTTGCAAGTTAAGGATTGAAGGGTGCAAAGTGGTCTTCGTTATTTATTTATGTTTTTTTAACCTAGTACAAAAATATAGTTTCGTATTTATCATATATAGTTATTTTTAGATTATGTTAGATTTAAGATTAAAACCCTAAATTTGTAATTTTCTATGTTTTTTTTGAAACCAGAAAAAGATTAATTAAGAAGGTTACCACTTGATGCAGCTATAAAAAAAAAAAAAAAGATTTGTAGGCTTTTCATGGCTGCTTTTAGGTTGAGATATTTGGACTTGTCTGTTCTACAGGCTTTTGTATGAGAAAAATAATATATACAAAAATAATAAAAATAAAAGGTGTCGAAAAGTTTATGTTATGTTTATTGTTTATTATATGTATTATGCGGCCTTGTGTTCTTGTTTTTGTGTGTTTATATTGAAGAAAAGCATCAGACTTCCACTCCAACACATATGGCAAAGTCCTGCAGATCGAATTACAGAGTTTAAATTGCAGAATTTCAGTTTTACTCCAGCACAAGTTGTAGAACTCATTCCTACTGCAATCCCTTTGCACTGCAATTCCTTTGCCTACAATTGATAGGATAGTATTTAATAGTGATAGGCTCTGATATGAACACTGTTATATCTTTACCTTTTCTTACTATAATATTCATTGCAATCCCGTGTATATAAAGCTATGCTAGTGCACTTGAGAGTCTAGCTGCTGTGGTCAACCGTATGACTTGTTCCGCCCCCGTCTCGGGTTCGAACCCTCTATGTGCACGCCTGTCATCCCCGCGGTGCCTTACCTGCTCCTGGGCTTGCAGGGTGTCCAGTGGGCCGTGGGGAATAGTTGTGGTGCGCGCAAGCTGGCCCGGACACCCCACGTTAATAAAAAAAAAAAAAAAAGCTATGCTAGTACTGTAACAATATGGAGATGAATAATAAGATTCTTCTTCCCTTTTGTTTCTTCAGTTTACTTAATAACTTAAAATATTTATATATCTTATTTCTGTGGAGTGACAAATATACTTTTTGGGAATAATCATAATTAAATAATTATTATTTTAACAGAAAGGAAAGTTTTGTAGCCATTATATTACCATTGACGGGAGATATCAAGAAAAGGCAAAGCACAACATATGATTTGATTGGTTATTGTTGTTGTCCCAATACTAGACTGGGACAGCATAGACAGCTTCGCTGTCCTAGAATTTTCTTAACTTTCTTAATATATTTATATCAAAAATAAATTTTAAAAACTAAAAAAATATTATTTTATTTTATTTTTAAATAAAAAATATTTTAAAAAATAACTGTTATTATAATAATAAATGATGCAACTTTAACAGAAACTGAGATAAAAATGTTAATCGGGAGAAATTTAGGGAATTTGTGGATTTATTTTAAACTCACCTGTTATTATGCATAGTCAAATAATATTGATTTTTTAATATATTCCACAATAAATCTGAATTTTATTGGTATTTATTGGACCATGAATAAGTATTTTTTGAATGTAATGGATAGAATATATATATATTGTCTAACCCGATCTCAAACTTACTCGAACCTAACCTAAAATATATATATATATATGTAAAATATTTAGATATTTGTTTAATATAATATGATATATATACATATCTTGATGTTAATATTAAACAGACAATATAAATATCATTAATCATTAATTAAAACACACAGCTTACATTTTATTTAATTTTGAATAATAAATTATAATGAGGTAAAAGCATCTGAATATCAAATCTAAAAATAAAATTTTCTTACTTAATGAATAATAAATAATAGATTTGGTTTTAAATACGAGGATGGATTATTAAAAATCCAACTTGTGGATTTTCGTTGGCATCCTTAATATTTGTCTCCCGCATAACTTGATTATACAAGTTATCTTCATTTAATTTAATCATTTGCATCTCGATCATGTTATTATCAAGCTGAACTATACAAATCAAATTAATACGATAAATGTTCTTAGGCATAGAAAATCGTACTAATTAGAATATGATAAATGTTCAACTGAGGCATTTTGGAAATAAATGTTCCACGAAATCATTAAATTATAATGTTATTGAAATCTATTGATGAATTGAATGATCAAATTAAACTTCTTATAGTACTACTGTGCCATGCACGTTGTCTATATATCTTCTTATTCATGTCCTCTTTTTTTCTAATAATGATTCATCCAAGAATTTATAAAAAAAACACGTGTCAAAACCCAGAGAAATTGATATAAAATTTGCGACAAAGCTAGTAGTTCACCATAACATAACATTAAGAACATCTGTGGATATTTTGTTTCAGCAATGAAGATTTTTTTGCTACGGAAAAGCAAGGGCAGTTATTGTACATTGTTTCACAGATGTTAAACTTGGCCTTGATCAACTTCATTACCTGTAAACTTGGAGTTAGTCAAGTCATCTTTGTCTGGTCCCTTCTTTTGTCTATTGTTTTTATCATTTCTACTGTTTTAGCAAATTTTCATATATCAGACTAGGCGTGAGAAAAGTATCGATACTTGTTGTCTCTGTTTTCGAGATATTAACCAAATGCTAACTAGGGTTTATAGGAAATCTCACAGAAGATTGATAGCATCACAGAGTCATTGAAAACTCTTTGAATATCGACCTCCCCGTAACCATACTAGTCAAATATATACTCTCTTCCTATTTTGAGTAAGAAAAACCTAAACAAGAAACCTATATACTGGAGAACTACTAAAATAGAAACCTAGACTTATAAATTCTCAGCAAATTCAGAGTTTAAATAAAAATCCCTGCAAATCTTCAAATTACAAGTATCCTTCCATTGTAGGGTCGAATTAAAACACATAAATAGTAATGTTTTTGTTGTCTGCATCACTGGGTGTTGCCAATGCTATTCCATGTGAAGTCAATCATAAAATGACATTGAAATGTCCTTCCTCCGATGAACACTGGGTTCCTGCTTCTCCAGTCTTTGTCTGGTCCTTCTTTTGTCTATTGTTTCTATCATTTCTATTGTTTCTAATGGCCTACTGTTTTAGCAAATTGTCATATATCAGACTATGCGTGAGAAAAAGTATCGAGGAATTTCGAGTATATATATAATAACTTCAATACTTATGTTCAACATATAGGATAGAATCAGCTACATAAATTGTTTTGACATACAAGCTATTACAACGCATGTTGTTCATTGTTAAACACGAATGGAAGCCCCACGATTAGCAACACCCTGACAATCAGACAAGATGTAAGGAAACTGATGGAAGCCATCTTATAGTAAGAGAACTTGAGTAGCAAGGAAATTGTTTCCTTTTCCCCTTGCCCGTTTGAAAGTATTAATGTCAGATGTTTCGTGTCGGTCAGCAAGTCTCTGCCCATTCCCTTCTACACTGGCTGCAATCTTTTGATATGCCTCAGACCACGCTTTTCAACTGCTTTCTTGATGACTTCATAGCCTCCTTTATTTCTCATAGACTTAGTGCTGAAAATGTGAAGAATTCTCAAGTCCGATTTCTTAAGAGTTTAACGATAAAAGCACTGAAAACATGCACACTTGTAACATTCGAATTGAATAGTAAAAGGGTAAATTGAAATAAAAATTGGCCTCAATAGGCTTAGGATCAAATGGAAGCACAACTCCTGCAACATCAATAATCCTCTGTTAACATAAATATAGACATCTGAGAAAACAATAGAAACTGAAATAGCTGTACTATCTTCTATAATCAAGTAGAGCTACCTCTAAGATGTGCCAAGCAGCCCATAATTCATCTCCGGCAGATATACAGACTAAAAGTCCAACCTGAAATTCTCATTACATGAAAGTGAAAATGATTTAATGTTGTGAAATAGAATAGGATCAGAATGGTTCTAAACTAGAATTGTAAGATCAAAAAGGTAGAAAGGAAATTCTAGTTCTTTTATTTTACCTGGCCTGGCATCACTTCTCCGTTGATACCACTAATGTTGATGCCTTCATGCAGGCATGCCTTGAAATGTGCATCAACAATGTCGGGGCCAAAGGCTTTGTCAACACCTACACCACAGTGGTATTGTCCCTGAGGGCCAGGATAATCACCAAAAGGCCATTAAACATCGTTCTGCAACAAGGTGTATTCTTGCTCAAGGCCATGCCTGGTTTTTTTTTGTTTTCATCAGATTGCTCATTATTCAAAATTGGAAAATCACCTTGCAGTTATCTTATAAGAAAAAAAAGAATAAAGAAAATAAGGGTGGGTTGGGATTAAAAAAATACCATAGCCCCTCTCAGCAACCACATCAGGATGGCTGAATAATTTTGCAGAATTACATCACATTTTTGTCAAAACAGGCTCATCAGCAGGAGTTTAAGCTTCAGACATGACTAATCCAATCAACGACAATAACCGAGAGAATGACTTCAAGCTACAATGGCCATGTCTAGTGGAAAGATACAAGATGTTCTCCAACGTTGTATCTACCATGCCCAGAACAAACGTAACAAGTTAACACAATATTATAAAGACAAAATTTGAAAGGAGAAAATGAATAAGAATCTCAAGATATAGAATAACATAACACCTGACTGGAGCTCTGAGGCAGCCAATGGAGAAGATGACTTATTGTCAGCAACACACCAGAAGATCCCTTAAGGGACGAATTCACGCAGAAGTAGGAAGTATCCATGTTACACTGAAGAAAAAGTCGTATGATTAGCAGGCAAAATTCATACAATCTACTGATCATTTCATTTGATTGTAGCATGTATAATAAACTATAAACTCGAATTATGTCATAGCATCAAATGCGTGAATAACGTGACAAGGTATTCATTAATATCAGACAAATGAGCTAGGCAAAATAAAATGTAACGGTAAACAGAGGTCTAAGAAGCCACTCATTCATGAAATTTAGATGGTTAGAAAACGAAAACAAGGCAAGGTAAAAAGAAAATATATGGGGTGAGAAGCTTACTTTTGAATCCGAAGGGCCAAATGAAGTCGTTATGCTTTCAACAATCCAAGTATCATTGGATTTCTTTGTCGTTGATTTGAATTGAAGGGATGTGAGCTATCTTGGGCCAATCCTCTCCTCTCTTTTTCGCACATCTCTTCTCCAAATTTGGACATTCATCAATTGTCAACTTGCTGAGTTTGCTGAGACTCTGTACTCCATCTGGAAACGACATCAAATTTGGGCAACCCCGAATCTTCAAGCTTGAAAGGGAAGTGAGATATCCAATTTGATATGGCAAAGAAGTTAATCCCTTGCAATACCATATGCTTAGAGATCGGAGAGAAGTGAGATGTTGGATACTCTCTGGCAACGAGTTCAGCTCAGGACAACCAAAGAGAGACAAATCCTCAAGTGCCGTCAGATGTCGCACTCCCTCAGATAGAGAAGCAAATTGATCACAATATTTAATCGATAAGCGACGAAGAGAAGATAAGCAATTCATTGGCAGAGAATTTAATCTTCCACAACCATTTATGCTTAAAACCTCCAAAGAATTGAGGTTCCGAAGACCTTCCTCTGGCAAGCTTTCAAGTTCATCACAAGCCGTAATCGACAAGGTTTTAAGAGAAGAAAGGTTATCTAATACATTATTTGACAAAGACTGCATATTTCTCAGCTCATTAATTTGTAAATACTCAAGGAGAGTGTGATTTTGCAAAAACCCATCGGGAAGCTCCATCATATTGGAACTCTTGCTAATATTAAGGGAGGTGATAGAAGTGAGATTCCTAACTGACGTCAGTAACGAAACATTCCCTCCATCGATGTGTAACGTCTTGACGGATGGAATAATTGGTATTTCTGCCAACAGAGGGCAACTAGACACGTGCAATTGTCGAAGGCAAGGGAAACTACACGCATCCCATTGCTCCAATCTCTTCATTGAATAAATAGCCAGTCTCTCCAAAGATGGGAATGGATTTTGCCCATCTCCATTCACATGGCTGTCAATACACTTCACACCATCTATTCCCTGTAAGACAAGATCCTCGAGGAACTGTAGTTTCCCAAATGGTGGAAGTTGTTCACAGTTGTAACAGTCTCTTAGCTCCATCTCCACTAGATTTGGTAGCATCAAGTTCATCATCCAATTTGGAAATTTTGAACCTCCATATCCACATATTCTCAACTTCTTCAGATTTGAATGAGGTTGAAGCCTATCAAGGACCTCCGAATGCACATTATTTGGTATTGATTGCCCCGAAGGTGAATTGTAATCTCCTTTCAAATTCCAGGATAAAGTCAGTGATAGAAGAGCTGTTTTCAAATTCAAATTCGCACTTCTGGCATCTGTTGAATTCTTAACCTTATCAAGATATGTGATTCTAAATTCACCAGCAAGATTATTAAGCCTTCCCAGCTCCTCTATGCCACGACCA
Source organism: Populus trichocarpa (assembly GCF_000002775.5). Lineage (NCBI taxonomy): Eukaryota > Viridiplantae > Streptophyta > Magnoliopsida > Malpighiales > Salicaceae > Populus > Populus trichocarpa. The sequence continues at coordinate 13,116,491 of NC_037301.2, read as the reverse complement.
TCCTCCTTACCCACAATGAATATGCCAAGTTTTCGCAGGCAAGTCAACTCTCCCATTCCACGAGGCATAGATAGAAGTGAATGACAACCTCTGATGTCAACATAGACGAGACTTTGCATGCGCCTCATATCTTCTGGTAATTGGATGAGTACTGTGCAATCTCTTAGGTTTAGTGTCTGAAGGTTTTGGAGGGAGGTGGTTGATTCAGGCAATTTTCTGATGCCGGATCCGGAGACATCTAGAAACCTTAGATGTTTCAAATTACAAATTGACTGTGGTAATGTATTGAGATTTTCAATACGTATACACAATGCTCTTAGATACTTCTGTTGAGTGAAACAAAGATCTAAATTATAACTTACAGGTTGTGAGTGAAAAAGATTTGAAAGAATAATTGAGTGCAGAGATTTGAAATCCTTGTCTTCAGGAGCAAACCATGATGTGTTGTAAGCACTTACATGACGAACTTTTTTAGGAATTGGCAACCTTGTATCGTCCTCGATCAAATAACATTCTCCATTCATAATGTACTGTGCAAGATCATGGATAAGATCGTGCATTTTACATGTTATGTTGCCCAGCCCATCATCCTCAACTTCTTGAAAAAAAGACCTCCCAACTAATTCGTGGAAAATCTCTTCACCCCTGTCATGCAAATCTATTTTCCCATTGCAAGAAATGAAGCCATTTGCCATCCATAGAGCTACCAACAGTTCCTTCTCCATGACGTAATCTTTGGGGAATATAGAGCAAAATGCAAAGCACTGCTTCACAGATGGCTTTAGATTCATGTAACTCAAGCTCAAGGCAGGTAAAATCCGGCTTCCTTCATTCGGCAGATCCCAAATCTCACTCTCTTTGACAGACAACCACTCGCTTACAGTTTTCTTCGAGCGCATCAGGCTTCCAAGTGCTCTTATCGCCAAGGGAACCCCGCCACACTTGTTAACTATCGCTACTCCAATCTCTTTCAAGCGACCGCGCTCTTCTGCGGTTGTCATCCTAAATGCAAGCTGCTCAAATAAAAGCCAGGAATCCTCATCTGACAATGTCGCCATATGCTGAACAGGAGTTGTGGCCATTTTATCAGCAACAATTCCCAAACGAGTAGTCACAATAACTGCACTTCCTTTAGCTCCACAACTCAATGCATCTTTCAATTTGCTCCAGTTATCATGGTCATCTTCCCAAACATCATCCAATATGAGCAAAAACTTCTTACCACCTAACTTTTCTTGGAGGCGTCGGAGAAGAGTATCCAACTGTTGAATATCTGGACAAGTGCCTAGACTGGACTCAATTATAGCACTTGTCAATTTTTGAATGCTGAAATCAACAGATACACACACCCAAATCCACAAATCAAAATGGCCTTTTATTCTACCGTCGTTGTAGACTAATTGAGCAAGTGTTGTTTTACCCAGCCCCCCCATTCCACATATAGCATAAACAGAGAATTCATCTGAACTGGTGAGCAGCATGTTGATCAGATCTTCTTTCTCCTTTCTCCTTCCACAAATTTCTGATTCATTCACCCATGACCAAGTCTGACGCCAAGCAAAACTATCTGCTTCTATCTCCACAGCCCCCTCTCTTAGGTGGAACTTTTGTCTCTCCATGGCAATAGCATCTAATTTTTCTCTAACATTCTTAAATTTACGCACCATTTTTTGTCGGAAAATAGGTTGATTATGATTGCCTGAAAAGAAAGATCTTACTCGATTTTTGAGAACTCTTCGCTGCTGATGCCACCGAGCTTCATTTACAAACTCATTTAGCAAGTCATCAGCATCATAAGCTGCATCCTTGAGGTCTCTGAGCCACACCTTTATAGGCTCACTCTTCCACTGCTTCTCCTCTGCATCTTGTAGCACAGCTCGAATAGTTCTGATTGTGCGGTTGAGATTTTCACGCTCAGTCTCCATGCTCCCAGCAAGTCCAAGCTCTTGAAGAAATGAGGAATTCAAGTTCCCCATGATTGTACTCGCGAGAGCAGAAAGAACTGCATCAGCCATGGCTTGTTGAAAAGAGGTAGAGAAGGTGCAAGGATAACTAAAAGCAGGGGATGCGAGCAAGAAATGGTAAGTAAATATTGAGAAGAAAGGGTTTGAGACGAGAAATGGAAAAAGGTAAAGTGTTTGGTGACGGGCTTTACTTCTGGAAACACAAGAATGGTCATGGAAAAGAGAAAAGCAGAAGGACCAAACAATTCCCCACGCCATGGAATAAAGCATAAAGAAGGAAATTGAACGAAGAACAGAACATAGCATAACATGACCTTGAACAGAGAAAGTAAGAATTTGTTCCTTGCCCATTAATCTCTTTAAAATTCTAGCTGGACAGCATTTGGAGTTTCACAGGGCAAAAGATTCTTACATTGTCACCTTTTCCTTTAAACAATGACTCCTCAATGTAAAAAGAAGCACTTGGGAATTTCACGTTCTACACGTCTTATAGATCAATGAGTTATCGATCAATGTAAAAAGAAGTACTTACAATTTCATCAAGTAGCAGTTCGTAATCCATTGGTTGCGCTCCGCTGCTGCTGGCGGGATAAACAGAAATTTAGCAAAAAATAAAAATTAATCATTAGCAACGTATTTTTTAGCAACAAAGAAACTTTATTATTACGAGCTAAAAAAGTTTTTTTTTTTTTTGTTTTTATCTTAAGCTAAAATCATTGTGGAGACTGGAGAGCTGCAAAAATAACAATCGGCTAATGTTATAAATTTTAACGAAAAAAACATTAAAACGTATTTAGTCAAACAACAAAAAGAAATGTAGCGCTCTAATAAGATTTTTAAAAAATAATCTGTACAGAAAGCGCACTCGCTGATATACATAAAAAAACGCTATGATTTCATAAAACAAATTAGTATTTTAATAAAAATACCACTTTTTTTAGTTTTATACTTAATAATTTTGTTTATAAAAAAAAAATAAAGCGTTTTTACATCAGTGTTCTAACAGAACACAAAAGGAAAATCGCAGGAAAGAATCGAAGGGGGATAATTCAGATCCTTATAATATTGTCTGTGGCTTTTTACTTTTGTATTTAAAAATAATGGTAAAATAGTTGAAAACAATTAATTATTTTTATTTTATTTTGGATTTTCTTGAAAATGTTGGAAAATAAAAAAATAATGATGATCTTAAACATATAGGCCCATTTACATGAAAGATAACTAACAAGTCAAGTGATTTGTACTAGAATCTTAATAAAAGCGGTGGAGCCATAATTTTTAAATGAGAAGGTAAATTATTAATAAATATTTAATATTATATGCTATATAGATATATGTTATATAAATAAATTAATTTAAAATATATGTATTAAATCAAGCAAAATTAATTTAAGAATACTTTTAAAATGAAAAAACTTACATTATAATTGTTTTCTTCGAGATTTTATATTTTAAAACTACTTCATAATAATTTTATTTTTAATCTCATTAAAAATATCTTTCTTAATATATACAACAAACTTTCATTTATCTATTTCTAAATCTTCGAAGGACTAGGGAAGTTCTTGGCAATAATTCTATGTTGACATATGGTACATAACCTCTAAAATCATAGCTAAAAAGGATTGTCACAAATTGATGTTGTTCTTGTTAACTTGTTGTTTTGTACAAGTGGATTAAACATAAATATTGAATTTTTTCTTTTTAATTTATCTATTATGTCCCTAATTTTTTTAGTTGTCTTGTACTTCATTTTTAATCACTAGTAAATTCATTAAAACTCATTTCAATTCATATCCATTAGCATATAATATTACCCATACACATATTAATTCAACAAACCCATAAATTATTATAAACCCTAACATTTTCAATAACTAATTATAAAAAAATAAAACTAAAATTAGATAATGAAACAAATAGAAAAAAGAAGGAAACTTCCCTAAAACATAAAGCATAAGAGGCTACTTGCTTAACTAATTAATAACTTAAGAGTTGAAGAGAAATTTTATAGAACGGAGAGAGGCAGAGACAATAGTGAAAAAAGAAGAAGAAGAACTTAGATCAATTAGTAGCTAATAAAGAAAATTAACCATGTAAAGCTATTATATTAATATTTTAATATAAAAAATATTTTGAAAAAAAAAAGATTAATGGGATAATTGCCCCCTCTTGCTTTTATGTGGCTCCGCCACTGTTTAAGAAGGCAATTGATTAATTAAAATTTATGAATATAAGCACTTTAAAAAAAAAAAAAAAACACTTCATATGTCATTATCTAAAAAAAAAGATGAAAAACAAAATAATATCAACCTGAATTTTTCTGCCGGAGAATTAAATGTCATATTGATCAAATTTCAGGAGATCATAAAGCACAGAAATTTCAGAGATGATCATCTCTTTTTCCTCGCCTATCACGGTGACGGATTCTCGACATCAAAGCCAAAGACAACATTAAGAGTTCATAGCATGACAATTGTTTGACTCCGAAGAGATTATCTACTTCAGAGCAGCTATGGAAAACATGAAAAAGGCCAGATAAGAGAAATCAGAAGGAGAAACCAAGCAAGAAAGCTATGTATATCACAGCACACAGAATTCTAGTATATAAAACTTGAGGGGTGTAGCTCAACTGGTCAGGTTTTAAGTTTGCTTTCTAGAGATTACTAGTTCGAGTCCTGCAAACCTTAGGACCACTGGAGACTTATATGGTCGTTAACTTCATGGCCTGTGAGATTAGTCAAGGTACGCGCAAACTAGCCCGAACAACCACATTAATAATAATAATAAAAAGAATTCTAGCATACGCAAAACCCTAGAAAATATGGCATCAAGAAACATGGGGAATTCACTCTAAGCAACTTCATCTCCTTTTAACCAAACCCAAACTCCCTGCCAAAGGCACATCAACTGGGGTTAACAACTTTCATCTTAATTCAATTTTTAGGTTCGAAAATTCAATTCGTTATGGAGAATGCTTATTCTTTTCTTTTCTATTTATTTAATCTTTCTTTTTCTTTTTCTTTTTTGCTAGAAATGAGTATAAAGGACGACTGCTCTGAAATCTACTTCCATTACAACAAATATGAGTAAATTATAAATTAGTCCCCTAATTATTTAAAATAAATTAAATAATCACTTTAGTTTTTAAAATAATTAACTAATTCCTTGACTAGTGCTACCAAGTACCAATCATATTGCCATCCTTGTGCCACCAATCATCACTAGATAGGTGGTATTGGATTTTTTCAACGTAAAAAAAATATCAAGTTATTGCCAACATGTTTTATAACTGTAAAAAAAAAATTGTAATCATTATTTCTAAATCATGTTTTAATTTGAAAAAAAAATCCAAATAATTTTAATTCAAGTATATATATTAAAATAAATAAGAATAATTTAACTGATCTTGTGCATTATCATGGGTAATGTTCTATAAGTGCTATCAAATCCGGTTTTATTGGTCATAAAAAATATAAAATTTTATTGCTCATAAGAAGTCTAAAATCCTTTTTGTTTGTGTGTTTTAGAAATATTTTTTTAATTTTTTTTATTTCAAATTAATTTTTTCCAATGAAAAAAAATCAATTATGATAACACTTTTTGCCCATCAAGGCCTATGTCATGCTTGCCCTTGAATAGGATAGAATGAGCTAGATGAAGTTGTTTTGACCTACAAGCATGCATGCTCCTCGCTCCAAAATGGAGAACAATTAAAACGCGTAACTTTAGAGTCTAAAATCAAGAAAAGAGAAGCACAACTTAACCATCCACATTTCAGGCCCTTCTGAAAGTGCATTAACGTGATAAAATCAAAGCACAACTTGAGATGTGATCTGCATCACATCAAAGCAAAATCTTTTTAACCAATCTCCGGGCACCGGAAAGCTGGACTTCCATGAAAATGACTGGAAATAAACCTTACATTATTCAACACAAAATGCAGAATCACAAGGCAGGAAAGGAAAGCGATAAGGTCACTTGCTGCCTCAAATTCAAAGGGAAACAAATTGAAAGATATATATCCTACTGATACAAATCTTTCCATGGTTCTACTAACAACAATATTTCATGTGGAGGGTTGGTTGAAATTCTCATGGCTTCCACAAGATATGGATTCATGTTTGAAGCATGCCTTCTATCCTCAAAACACTCCTTTCCTTCTTTCTCCATACCAAGATGTTAAGAAACAAATGTAAAACACCTTATAACAAGAGAACTTGAGCAGCAAGGAAATCGTTTCCCTTTCCCCTTTACCCACTTGAAAGTATTAATGTCAGCTGTTTCGAGCCGCCCGGTGAGTCTCTGCTCATCCCCTTCTCCATGGGCTGCTATGCGTTCTTTATGCCCCAGACCACGCTTTTCAATTACTTTCTTCATGACTTCATATCCTCCTTCATTTCTCATAGACTTAGTACTGAAAAGGTGACGAGTTTTCAAGTAAGAGACCAGAAATGTTAAGAATGTGGAATAAAGAAGCAGATAAATTAAGCTTCAATCAATGATGCAAAATTTTACTTGCAATTTGTGTGTGCCCCCGCTCAATTCCAAACTCCCTGGCAAAACAGAAGTCCAATTTCTTCTCCAGGAATGTGGTCAAAGCTGGAACCATCAAAGTTCCACTTGAGAAGCTTTGAGGGATCACTAACCGGACTAGAAAGTGTTGGTAAATAAAATAAAATAAAACAATTTTATTTAATTTAGAGTAATTAAATATAAAACATGAAGTAGAAGAACAAACACAAAACCTTCAGAGCACAAAATGATATACCCTTACTTAGCCCCTCACATCCATTCCAGATCTACCAATCCTGTATAAGAATTAAACAAAAGCATATATTATTTGCCAAGACAACTTATATTCTTATTCTAAAGATTTACCAGGAAAAAGATCTTATCAACTGATAAAGGTAGACGTTGTATCTAACATACATGATGAGTTAACACAATAGTATAAAGAGCTAAATTTGAATGGAGAGAAGGAATAAGAATCTAAAGATAGAGAATAGCATAGTACCTGACAGGAGCACTGACGCAGCTGATGGAGAAGATGACTTACTGTCAAGAACACACAAGAAGATCCCTGAAAGGACAAATTCACTGCAGTAGTAGGAAATATTTATGTTCATACAATCTACTGATCATTTCTTCTAGTTGTGGAATGTATAACACACTATAAATTTGAATTATGTCATATCATCAAAAGCGAGAATAATGTAACAAGGTATTCATTAATATCAGACAAATGAGCTAGGCAAAATAAAATTTAACGGTAACCAGAGGTCTAAGTATATAGCCATTCATTCATGCAATTTAGATGGTTAGAAAAAGAAAACAAGGCAATTTAAAAAGAAAATAAATGGGGTGAGAAGCTTACTTTCAAATTCAAAGTACCATATGAAGTCGTCTTCCTTTGAACAATCCAAGTATCATTGGATTTCTTCATGGTTGATTATAATGTTATGGATGTGAGCTATCTTAGGCCAGTCTTCTCCTCTCCCTTTCTCACATCTCTTCTCCAAATTTGGACAGTTATTAATTATCAACTTGCTGAGGTTGTTGAGAGTCTGCACCCCATCTGGAAAAGACACCAAATTAGAGCAACCCCGAATATTCAAGCTTGAAAGGGACGTGAGATATCCAATCTGATCTGGTAAAGAAGTTAATCCCGTGCAATACTGTATGCTTAGAGATCGGAGAGAACTGAGATGTTGGATACTCTCTGGCAGTGAATTCAGCTCTGGACAGTGACTAAGATTCAAATCCTCAAGTGCCGTCAGATGTTGCACTCCCTCAGATAAAGAAGCAAATTGATTACAATAATGAATCGATAAGTGACGAAGAGAAGATAAGCCACACAACCCATTCATTGGCAGAGAATTTAATCTTCTACAACTCCATATCTCTAAAACCTCCAAAGAAGTGAGGTGCCGAAGACCTTCCTCTGGTAAGCTTTCAAGTTCGTAACAACTCTCAATTCTCAAGCTTTCAAGAGCAGAAAGGGAGGTGATAGAAGTGAAATTCCTAAACGACGTCAATGAAGTGTTGCCTCCCAGGATGGTTAATGTTTTGACGGAGGGTATAATTGGTATTTCGTCCAACAGAGGGCAGGAAGAGATCTCCAATTCGCGAAGGCGAGGGAAACTACACGCATCCCATTGCCCTAACCTCTTCATTGAATAAATAGTCAGCGTCTCCAAAGATGGGAATGGATTTTGCGCTTCTCCATACACATGGCTGTCAATACACTTCACACCGTCCATTCTATATAATTGAAGATCCTTGAGGAACTGTAGTTTCCCAAATGGTGGAAGTTGTTCACAGTTGTAACAGTCTCTTAGCTCCATCTCCACTAGATTTGGTAGCATCAAGTTCATCATCCAATTTGGAAATCTTGAACCTCCATATTCATCTATTCTCAACTTCTTCAGATTTGAATGAGGTTGAAGCCTATCAAGGACTTCCAAATGCACATTATTTGGTATTGATTGCCCCGAAGGTGAATTGTAATCTCCTTTCAAATTCCAGGATAAAGTCAGTGATAGAAGAGCTGTTTTCAAATTCAAATTCGCACTTCTGGCATCTGTTGAATTCTTAACATTATCAAGATATGTGATTCTAAATTCACCAGCAAGATTATTCAACCTTCCCAGCTCCTCTATGCCACGACCATCCTCCTTACCCACAATGAACATGCAAAGTTTTCGCAGGCAAGTCAACTCTCCCATTCCACAAGGCATAAATCGAAGTGAATAACAATCTCTGATGTCAATATAGACGAGACTTTTCATTTGCTTCATACCTTTTGGTAATTGGATGAGTTTAGCGCAACATCTCAGATTTAGTGTCTGAAGGTTTTGGAGGGAGGTGATTGATTCAGGCAATTTTTGGATGGAGGTATAGGAGACATCTAGAAACCTTAGATGTTTCAAATTACAAATTGACTCTGGTAATGTATTTTGATGGTAAATATTTATAACCAAGGCTCTTAGATGCTTCTGTTGAGTGAAAAAAAGATCTAAATTATCACTCTCATAATCTCCTGTTTTAGGAAGAATAATTGAGCGCAGAGATGTATGTTTGAAATCCTTGTATTCTGAAGCAAACAGTAGTGATCTCTCGGAAGCACTCACATGACGAACTGTTTTAGGAATTGGCAACTTTGTATCGTTCTCGATCAAATAACATTCTCCATTCATAATGTACTGTGCAAGATCATGGAGAAGATCGTGCATTTTACATGTTATGTTGCCCAGCCCATCATCCTTGACTTCTTGAAAAAAAGACCTCCCAACTAATTCGTGGAAAATCTCTTCACCCCTGTCATGCAAATCTATTTTCCCATTGCCAGAAATGAAGCCATTTGCCATCCATAGAGCTACCACCCGCTCCTTCAGCATGACATAATCTTTAGGGAATATAGAGCAAAATGCAAAGCACTGCTTCACAGATTGCTTTAGATTCATGTAACTCAAACTCAAGGCAGGTAAAATCCAGCTTCCTTCATTCGGCAGATCCCAAATCTCACTCTCTTTGACATTCAACCACTCACGTACAGTTTTCTTCGAGCGCATCAGGCTTCCAAGAGCTCTTATCGCCAAGGGAACCCCGCCACACTTGTTAACTATCGCTACTCCAATCTCTTTCAAGCGACCACGCTCTTCTGCACTTCTCATCCCAAATGCAAGCTGCTCAAATAAAAGCAAGGAATCCTCTGCTGACAATGTTGCCAAATGTTGAACAGGAGTTGTGGCCATTTTATCAGCAGCAGTTCCCAAACGAGTAGTCACAATAACTGCACTTCCTTTAGCTCCACAACTCAATGCGTCTTTCAATTTGCTCCAGTTACCATGGTCATCTTCCCAAACATCATCCAATATGAGCAAAAACTTCTTACCACCTAACTTTTCTTGGAGGCGTCGTAGAAGAGTATCCAACTGTTGAATATTTGGACTAACGCGTTCAATGGACTCAATGATGGCACTTGTCAATTTTTGAGTGCTGAAATCAACAGATACACACACCCAAACCCGCAAATCAAAATGCTCTTCTATTCTTCCGTCGTTGTAGACTGATTGAGCAAGTGTTGTTTTACCCAGCCCCCCCATTCCACATATAGCATAAACAGAGAAATCATCGGAACTGGTGAGCAGCATGTTGATCAGATCTTCTTTCTCCTTTCTCCTTCCATAAATTCCTGATTCATTCACAAGTGACCCAGTCTGACGCCAAGCAAAACTACTTGCTTCTATCTCCACTGCCCCCTCTCTTAGGTGGAACTTTTGTCTCTCCATGGCAATGGAATCTAATTTTTCTCTAACACTCTTCAATTTATGCACCATTCTTCGTCGAAAAACAAGTGGATTATAATTGATAGAAAAGAAGGGTCGTACTCGATTTTTGAGATCTCTTCGCTGCTGATGCCGCTGAGCTTCATTTGCAAAGTCACTTAGCAAATCATCAGCATCATAAGCTGCATCCTTGAGGTCTCTGAGCCACGCCTTTATAGCCTCACTCGTCCACTGCTTCTCCTCAGCATCTTGAAGCACAGCTCGAATAGTTCTGATCGTGCGGTTGAGATTTTCACGCTCAGTCTCTAGGCTCCCAGCAAGTCCAAGCTCTTGAAGAAATGAGGAATCCAAGTTCGCCATGATTGTACACGCGAGAGCAGAAAGAATTGCATCAGCCATAGCTTGTTTTGGAATGGAAAAGAAATGGATGTAGAGAAGAAGTAGAAAAGGTGCAAGGAAAACGAAAAGCAGAGGAGGTGAGCAAATTAATGGTAAGCAAATACGGAGAAGATAAAACAGGATGAGATGAGAAATGGAAAAGGTGTAAGTGTTTGGTGATGGGCTTTTCTTCTGCTAAGATCCTTGACTAAACAGGATGAGATGAGAAATGGAACATGGCTGTGATTTGAAGACAACATTTGCCTACTTTTTTTTTTAATTGACTTGTTGGTTAGTAAACGTCGTCTTCCCTGCACTCAATTCTTTTCCAGTGGCTGTACTGTCTAACCAAGCCGCCCGCTATCTACGCTATAGTTTTCGACAATTTACCCGGTTAAAAAGTCAAATTTCAAGTTATACAGATTAACTTAAATTAATTTTAAAAAAATTTAAAAAAATATTTAAATTTTTAATACTTCATAAAAAAAATTAAAAAAAATTCATATAAATCTAAATTATATTTAAATAATAAAGTTTAAAAAATTATTTCAAAATATTTTTTATTTCACCTTGAAAAAAAAAATTATGTTATCATTTTAAATTAAATATTTAAATTGTTTTTTTTATTTTACATTAAAAAAATATAAATTTTTTTCTTATAAATATAAAATATATACTAAAATTTTTAAATTCTACATTAAAAAAATAAAACATTTATATCCATGAATTGACTTGTTGGTTAAACGTTGTCTTCCCTGCACTCTATAGTCTATTCTTCTCCAATGACTGGGCTATCTAACCAAGCCGCACGCTATCTAATGCTAACCACGAAAACAGATGGTTGTTAACGAATGAAAAGCTGATTTACATGCGTGGACCCCAGTCATTCTTGCGTTACAAACGCAGACAACTGAAAGCAGCATTGTGCTGCTTTCAGTGTGGAGAGCCTTACTGTTCACTTAAGTGAACAGTAGAGCTATGCAGATCTCAGTAGAGCTATGCAGATCTCCACTGTGGTTCTATTCACATTAACAGTAGAACATGCCTTTATATTCACGTGAATAGTGGTACATGATTCCGGTCGGACCAGACCTAATCCGATCCAAAGTTAAATACATTGAACCGGGTCTGATCCAATAAAAAAAATTAAATTAATTTTTTTTATTTTTAATTGATGATGTAACATTTACAGAATTTGATCGCAATCCTAATTTTATTCCTGATTATATTTTACTTGATGTTGTTGCGCGAGAAACCAAGGAAACTGTAGTCCTTATTGAATGTATTTCATACGTGATCGAATTGTAGATAATTTAATTAAACAATAAAAAATATTTTATATAAAGTATTATTTATTTCATGATGTAATAACAATAGTTAAATCTACAATATTTAAATTCAAAACCATCAAATATATATATATATATATATATATATATATATATATATATTAACATCAATTTGAAAAACAATTTTTTAACTATACACATTAAACTATTTTTTGTTCAACCTCAAATTCAACCACAGTTTTAACCAAACATATGTAAATATCAAACCAACCTCAATTAAAGTATTTTTTATAAAACAATTTTTTTCAAACCACAACCACAAAAACTACCATAATACCAAACAACATGATAAGTTTGTGTTTTTAGTCCTTTTGTAAAAATACCTTTTAATTTATAATATATTAAAATAATAATATTTATTATTATTATTATTCATATATTAAAATCATTGAAAACATCTAAAATTTAAATAAATTTGAAGTCTAAAAAGGACTTCAAAAAATTAAACTCCAAACAAACGCATCCTAAAAACAAATTTAAGAATATACATTAATTATTTATTAGATCATATAAAATAAGTTTCATTAATCGATTATATATTTAAAGTTTTTTTTTCTCATCTTAATGTACATTAAGATTACTAGAGGTTATGAAAAAAAAAAACCAGGTTTGTGCCAGCCCATCATCTTCTAACATGATCGGTTGAAATTTATTAGCATGGATTGAAGCAGTGGTTTTGTTTAAGTGTTTTTTTTTTGTTTATAAATTAAAATAATTGTTTTTATTTTTAAAAAATTATTTTTAATATTAGTATATCAAAATAATCTGAAAATATTAAAAAAATAATTTTAAATAAAAAAAATAATTCAAATCTTTTTAAGAATATTTTCTTTTGAAACGTCAAATTTAACGGTCTCTAAATTAAAAAGAAAAAAGATAAGTAGATGTTCAAGTATATTTTGTATTGTAATATAATATGTTTTTTAAAAGTATATTTTTATTGAAAATCTATTAAAATAATTTTATTAGAAATGTTTTTATTTTTTATATTAATGGAAATGAAAGATTTTGATGGTGGTTTAAGTGAAATAGTGTGGAGGCTTGTTTTCAACTTTACAGGGGTGAGAAGCTTACTCTCGTATTCAAAGTAGGGATGAGCAAAAAAACTGAAAAACAGATTAAACTGAAAAAGCTAAAAAAAAATTAAAAAAATCAAACCGTGAAAAAAAACCGATTAAACCGATTACAATTTTTTAAAAAACTGATCGGTTCGGTTTGGTTTCGGTTTTATAAGCCTGAAACCGAAAAAACCAAACCGAACCCAAACCGAAAAAAACCGAGCCAAAGCAGAAAAAACCGAGCCAAACCGAAAAAAACCAAACTGAACCAGAAAAAAACTGAGCCAAACCGGTTTTTGTTCTAAAAAACCGAACCGAAACCGGTCGGTTTGAACCAGTTTGTTTTTTTTTTAATTCAATTTGGTTACTTTTTTTTATCAAAACCGAACCGAATCGAAAATGATCATCCCTAATTCAAAGTGTCAAAAAACCGAGCCAAACTGAAAAAACCGAGTCAAACCGATTTGAACCGGTTATTATTCTAAAAAACTGAACCGAAACCGGTCGGTTTGAACTGCTTTCGGTTCGGTTTTAGTTTTTTTTTAATTTTTTTTATAAAAACCAAACCGAACCGAAAATAATCATTTCTAATTTAAATTGCCATATGAAGTCGTCATCCTTTGAACAATCCAAGTATCATTGGATTTCTTTATTGTTGATTCGAATGGAAGGGATGTGAGCTATCTTTATTAGAAATGTCCTTTCCTTTTTCTTTTTTTCTCGCACCTCTTCTCCAAATTTGAACAATCCAGAATTTCCATAACTAAGGTAGAATTTGGCATTCTCTGTTTTTTTTTTTCCAAGTTAAACTCAAAAGCTGGCTTGGTACAACTTCAAAGCTGAATGAAATAATATAGAAACTAAATTGCATGCATAACTAAGGTAGTGTTTTACAAGGTTGTCAAAAATATTTTTTTGACACGACACGAAATATACAATATAAACTCGGATCGTAAAATCGCAAGAAAAATATTTTAACTAATTATATATTGACAATTTCAGTCAAGTAGTAAATAATATAACATAATTAAAATAAAAGTGAAATAAACAATACAAATATTCAAACACCTTAAAATACATAATTCAAATAAAAATTCATACATGATTTAAATAACTTAAAAATACGAAAAGAAAAAAAATAAGATTGAACAACTATGTTTTATTGATAGAGTTTCAGAATATTTTCTAGAGGACAGGTCTTGAAACACACTGCAGGTAACTAGTGAGATGATAGAATATTCTAAGGTATATCACCAACTTCAAAAAAAAATTAACAGAGACCAATACAGTGAACCCGTGACAACAAGAACAAAAACGTATAAAATGACATCAATTTAATCTCATGTCACCTCATCTTCCACCTCTTTTATGTTAGTAACAAGTCCTAGAAATAATGTCCCAATATCCCATCAAGCAAGACATGCATTTCAAGTTCTCTCTGAGTCTTTGCCGTCTCTCTTTGTAGTTAACAAATGGTTAGTCTAAAACACAGTATTTCTCTCTATATAAGTATTTCTATCTCTTATTTTGCTCATTTGATTCCTCATCATCTACCTCTGTCTTCCCATGGTTTCGATCCTCCGATCATATCTTCCTGGCCTAAAATACAGTATAAGGCTTTTCCATAGCCAAGATCCTCTAATGCTGGTGTTAGTCTGCTAAGATTGAAAATTTGAGATTTGGGCAACGGGAAAAGGGGAAACTGGGGAGTGGGGACTATGTAGTGGAGTGTCAAGGGACTCGGATAGGGAGACAATAAATTTTTTTAACTTTTACGGGTTAAAACTCAAAATCGATCAAACTCGGTCAAAATCGGTCAAACTCGTAAAATCGGTATGATTTTGACCGAGTTTGACCGATTTCGAGTTTTAACCCGATTTGACACGTTATATACATGTTGACTCGTAAAATCGTAAGATTTTAAGAGTCAACTCGCGATTTTAACAACCTTAGTTTTACATTATGTTTTAGAAGTATTTTTGAAAAAAATTGAATTTTATTTTACTTCACATTAATATGTTTAGATATTTTCAGATTATTTTGATATGCTGATTTCAAAAATAATTTTTAAAAAATAAAAAAATAATATTATTTAGATGTGTTTTGAAATGAAAAATATTTTTTAAAAAACCACTACAACATTTTCAAACACCTTTTAAATAGCTTAGTGAAATTATATGACGCGCTTTTCTTGGAAATAATATTTTTTTAATATCAATTATCATTATTGGGTGCCTTAAAATCGTTGAAGTTGAATGGATTCATGACCCTAAACATTTTAGGGCTCATTGGGCCCAGAGTATTTTAGACAATCTGAAAAATCAAATCCATTGATACGGACCCATTTGTAAATTATGGGCCTAAATCTCTATCGGGCCTAGTTCGGCTCTTGGAAGTTGAAGTAACAATTTGTCTTCTTGTAAAAACAGATTCCATTCATAGGCGATGGCTACAGACTCTACAATTTCACGAAGAATAATAAATTTATTTCTTCCTAATTTCCCGCTGTTTAATATAACAGGAATTCCTCCTATCAATTAAATAACAGTCTCTTAAACAAATAATAATTTTTTATACACATAACGTTCCCTAAAAAAAAAAAACAATTTCCCATTATTCGAGGCAATAAAAATTCCTCCAGTCAACTATTAAATCTTTTACTATTCAAAGTAACATGAATTCTTAACATAGTTATGAAAGTAAAAAAAAACATTTTTTGCTAATTAGTAAATTAAGTAAAAATAATCTTTTTTAAAAAAAATTATTTTAGCAACATTTTTTTATATCGGTTTGATGCATTTAAATATTATTTTTAATATTAGATTTTTTTTTCATATAAAACACATCCCGAAATTATATATATATAAAAAATCAATATGCATGAAAAACAGAGCATAATTAAAAATGGGATGTTTAATAAATTGAAACTCCTTTTGAAGCAATTTCTACAACACGTGTTAATACTCCAATAATAATAAAAAAAAAAACAGTGCCAATTTTCGCAATGCCGGTGGTCCTATCAAGCACCATTTCTTCGGACTCTGTAAGGCAGTGGGTATCCACTTCTTTCCTCCAAATTCAATAAATATTTTTAGACAGTTGGAGGCGAAATTAAAATATGAGTGATTTAAAAATGGATAATAAAGAATTATTGTCTAATTTACGGTACGAGTTTTCATTGATTATATTAAAGACAAAACACATTACCTCAAAATATTTTATTTATAATAAGTTTTATTGTGCTTATATCTGATCATAAAATTATCTATTGTATTCTTGCTCTGATTTCCTAAATTGTTATGTACATGTTTGATAAAAGCTAATAATTTTAAGGAAATGATTTGGGACGGGTTACAAGAATTAATCCTCACTTTAAAAATAAAGATATTAAACCCATAAAAATGATAAATTAAATTTTGAACTCATTTTTTAAATTATATTCAAAATGAGTTTAAAAATCATTTTTTTCACTCAATAATTAAACCTTGTGGGGTCATGTTAATCCAGTCTAAATTTCATAATTATATTCCATTAAAAAAGTATGAAGGATTTAATAAAAAAAAGATGTAATTGAAAAAAAAAACATTTGTGGTAAAATTCTTTTTGAAGAACGTACCAAATAAAAAATAGATGCAAATGAATTGAAAAAAACAGGATTTTTAATATATAATATAATGTTTTTTCCGCACACGTAATTTGATCAGCATTATTATGATACATATCCAGAAATAATGAATAAAGAAACAATTCAAATATTGTAATATCTTGAAAATCACCCTTTCTTTATCATGAGTTATAAAAAAATTTGGTTTTAGATACCAGGATTTTCGTTGGCATACTTATTTGTGTCCCACATAATTTGACTTTACAAGTTATATTCATTTAATTTAATCATTACTATTTACTTTTCCCTTCTCTTAATTTAAATATTGAATTTATAAACTCATTTGTTGAGAATTATGTACGAAGATCGATACACTATCTTTAATTTATTTATTTTTATTATTTCGAGGAGTTCATATAATCAATCACATATTTTAAACATAGATCAAATACATTACGAATAGATGCATAGCTGATATGGCGCGGTTGACAAAGAGTTTTTTTTATATATAATTAAATTTACCATTTAATAAACAACACTGTCTTAATGAATATCTTTAATTAAATTTATGATACTCATCACAGGATTGTTTTTGTTCTTCGAAATTCTCATCAAAGCATTGTTATTTAAGATTTGGGATTGGGGGGTGCGTGATTAGTGATTATATAATTATGAATTACAATATCCCAAACTATAAGATTATATTCCTGTGTTTTTTTATATATATGTTTAATTGTATTTAAGTGCTTAATCTTCATGTGTATAGATGCAATTAATCTACATTAATCACAACAATTTAATGAAAACCCTATAGCATTGCTATACAAGATTCCAAAAGTACAGCCGAAGCCAATTGAATGATTTTATTGAATTTTTTGTTACTTGATCTGTCATAACAGATCTTTTGCATCTCGATTGTGTTTTTTTTTTTTTTTTGAAAGAAGCTGATAAGATTAAATAAGGCATACTTGTGTTATGCAATCACATTACACAGAATATAAATTCGTTGAACTAACTAGCTAAATATAGAAACATAATTTTAAGATCAGTTAAGATCTTTCCACTATCTGTTCCCTGCATGGTAACCAAAACATTGCCCCAAAATACCACAATCTACATAGGCTAAACATAGTATCAATAGATTATCTAGGGGGGTCATAGCCAAGCAACAAAATCAGATATTCTATGCACTCCTTGTTTAGCGAGGTGATCTGACATATGATTACTTTCCCGGTAAGAATAAGTGTAGGTGATTGAATCAAAACATGAAGCTAGCCTTTGAGCTGAAGAGAAGAGTTTATGATGAATCCAAGGCCTATTATGAAGATTATTCATCCAGCTAATGACATTGGCAGAATCAGATTCAATAATAATATGTTTATGATGTAGGAAGCAATTAGAGGCTGATAATTCGATAGCTTTGATTACTGCTCTCAGCTCAGCTACATTGGAGTCTAAGATCCCAACCGACAAAGAAAAAATACCTAAAAGTATTCCATGGTGATTCCGCAAAACACCACCTATTCCGGAGGGGCCAGGTTTTTCGATAGAGGATCCGTCAACATTTCATTTGAATCTATTAGTCATAGGGGGAGACTGCATAACACCAGTCCTCAAAGTTTGAGAATTAGTCCATCGAATCAGACCTTCGGCGGATCTTAGCAAATCTGAAGAGGAGTAGGGAAAATCTGGTTCTATAGCCTTTAACCATAAGCAAAGTCGAGTAACAATAAGGAAGAACAGAGTATCATAGTTTGGGATCTTCTGCTTAAATATCACATCATTGCGGAGAAGCCACATAGACCATGCCACAGAGAAGAACAACATCACCCATGCTTTTTTCTGAAATTTTCCATAAACCAAAGAGTCCCACTGAGAGAAGAGATTTGGCAAGTTCCTTGGACAACACCAAGCTAAGCCACACCAGTTGATGATTTTGGACCAAATGAGCCAGTGCTTGTAGCAATGGATAAAAAGGTGGTCGACCATTTCTTCCTCGACTAGGCAAATAGGACAGTTTGCAGCTGAGGTATCCAAGATGCCTCTTTTAACTAACATGCTACGGGTGTTGATTTTGTTGATGATAGTCATCCAGCAAAAAACCTCCACTTTAGGGGGGACGAGACCTCTCCAAATCCCCCTAAAGAAGAAGACAGTGTTCAATGGAGGACTGAGATTTAAAAGCCCATAGAGAGATTTAACCAAGAATCTTCTTGTGTTATTTGCTTTCCAGACAAGCCTATCCTCTGTTTCTTTCTCCAATTGCACCCTTGACAGAATAGCGTACATTTTAGCAAGAAGTCCAGTATTCCTGCCTCTCAAAACTCTGTTCCAGGAAAAAACCCAGCACAATGCATGACCGTCCCACATTCCCATCTTGTCTAGGCTGGCTTCTTTATCGTTGGATAACTGAAATAGTGTAGGAAACTTCTCTGCCAAGTTGCCATTGTCTGTCCAGTTATCAAGCCAAAACTTAATCCTTTTCCCATCTCGATCGTGTTATTACCGATCTTTTTTAATAATCATATATATCCGTACAATTATCCAAACAATACATTATCAAATTACACTATGCAATAACATCATACATAGTATAATTTGGTATAATTATCCAAACAAGAAATACTGTTTTTTAATGGATGATTAGAATACCATTTCTTTCTTATCAATGGACTGGCGTTCTTAATTATAATCCCTCACTTTAACGTTCAAATCCACAACTCCATGACACCCATGCATAAAGGGGAAATATTTGTTACCCCATATATCCAGGATCTTGTAAAAAATATTTAGAAAGACAATAAGAGAACAATTATATATTGAGTAACCATTTGGGGAACAGGAGAATTTCAATGCATTTGGCTCTTCTTAATTAATGTGTGTGTGCGTGTGGACTTTTTGACGGATTCATTTCTAGAAAAGGTAAAATGATAGCGATCGTGAAGGGATCAAGCTGAACTATACAAATTAAATTAGAATATGATAAATGTTCTCACACATAGAAATTCATATTAGAATATGATACATATATGTTTCTCGAAATCATGAAATTATATGTTATTGAAATCAATTGATGAATTGAATGATCAAATTAAACTTCTTATAGTACTATTGTGCCATGCACGTTGTCTGTATATCTTCTAATTCATGTCCTTTTTTTTAATAATGATTCATCCAAGAATTTATAATAAAAAAAACACGTGTCAAAACCAAAAGAAATTGATATAAAATTTGCGACAAAGCTAGTACTTCATGACCATAACATAACATTAAAAAAATTTGTAGTTATTTTGTTTCAGCAACGAAGATTTTTTTGCTAGGGACGAAAGCAAGGGAAGTTACTGTACATTGTTTCATACAGATGTTAAACTAGGCCTTGCCAAGTCCAACTTGGCTTTGATCAGCTTCATTACCTGTAAACTTGGAATCTGTCAGGTTTGTAAATAAATTTGGTGGAAGTTGATTAAAACAGACCTGTTGGACTTCATTAAAATTTAATTTTGTTTATCAAAATAATATTATTTTAATTTTTTTTAATATTAAAATTATGTAGTTTTAAATTGACTAGGATTACTTGGATTAACTCGTACATATCGGGTTACTAAAAATGACTTCATCTTCAACAACGTCTCTCTTAATTGGGAACGCATTTCATACTTAGTTTTGCATCGGGTTACTTATCGGCAAAGGTTGTGAATTATGAACACTTCATCGGGTGCGAATTGAAACTCTAAATGTATCCAGGTGGTTTCCCATCTAGCTAGACAAATAGATATATATATATACTAGATAGGTAGTCTGTGTTTTATCGCAAGCTAGGCTGAATTTTTTGTAACATTAAAAAATAATACTCAAATGTTGTCAAGTGTTTTTAAAGAAGGGAAAAATCAACAATACGACATAATAAAAACAAAATTAAAAAAAATTGATTATCAATTTCCAAGAATCCAAACATAAATGGATCAATTGGGAAAACAATTAGTGAACAAAAACATATCTAAAAAAACAAAGTGCTAGCAAACCTGGGTGAAGTTATCAAAACTTACAAGCAGGATCATGCGAACATAATAACCCAATAAAAGATAAAATAGAAAAGAAAAAAGAAAGAAAGAAGAAGAGATTAATTTTTAAAATAATCGAGTTTTGAAGGATGAAACTGGAAAGAATTAAAAAAACAGCCTAAAATAAACTTAGACCACCCGACCAAACCTCTTATGTAGATCATAAGATGAAGATAATATAATTGAAAGGAAACTAGAGAAAATAACAAGGTTTATTTTTTAAAATGAAAAACTTAGAAGAATGTGATCGGGGCTAAAAAAAAATGATCTCAACATGTGTTAAATTTTTAAACTCGTGATCCTGCCTAGTAATTAAATTGAAAGCACCCCATTTAAAAAACTATAATTTTTTAACTCAGTTCACCCCAACAAATTGACCCAAGGCTTAGGCTAGGCCATGTTTCAAAAGAACTTTTTGTTGGGGGGTTCAATGTAAAAAAATTTAAAAATTAGGTTGATCTATGACTTGTTCAACCTAAGACAAACCTAATCAAAATCAGGTCAAAACTCGTTGATTATTTGTTTTTATTTTATTTTTTAAAATGATTTTTTTTACTTTTTACATCAAAGCAACTCTTGCATAATTTAATTTCAAATCTAGACTAAATAAAAGGTAAGATTGAGAGTTTTCAAGGTTGAAGGTCATATTTAATAATATTGTGTTTTCTATATGGTCTGATTAATTTTTCTTACATTAATATCTAGTAATAACTATTTGAACCTATGTTGGAGGCATTTATTATTATGAAATTATTAATTACGTACATTGTAATT
Source organism: Populus trichocarpa (assembly GCF_000002775.5). Lineage (NCBI taxonomy): Eukaryota > Viridiplantae > Streptophyta > Magnoliopsida > Malpighiales > Salicaceae > Populus > Populus trichocarpa. The sequence goes on along the minus strand of NC_037301.2, from coordinate 13,095,012 downwards.
TCTCTTCATGAAAACATAAAACCCATCATGCAATTACTTATTCATAAATCTCACATTTTTTTATGAAAAAGGAGAATACAAATCCCAATATATTGATTCGAAAGTAAATGAAACTGTGATGACTTTTTTATTTTTTGGAAAGGACAATTTCATGCAACATTATATGATCTGTACCGGTGGCCTCAACATTATAAAATCCATTTCCATTTTCGACGTTTATCTACGTAGCTAGCTTGATTTAGATCTAGCTATCTAGTTAATTAAGAGCTTGAGATCATAGCTTCTCCCAGATGAGGTAAGTGGAGAACTGGTCCTCTAGCTAGATTTTTGCACTCCAACGATCCTTAATGTGAGAAAACATTACGAGTTTTTAATTACAATCATGGATGGTGCGTTGAATTTAATCTCATTTTGAATCCTAATCAGACAATCTGCTGCAATAGATGATTTCTTATGCTCCTATGCAGGATTTTCATTTCTCTTTCCCTCTACCATGTATGATGTGTAAGCTAATAGTTATCCATAGCTCTGACAATTAGTCAAAGATAGTTAATATTATTGCTTTTATTTATATAAAACAATATTCAAATTCAAGATTTTTTTAAGTTTAAACTACATGAGCTCTCTTATAGTTTGTTTATTTTTTCATTTTGCTTCTATTCTTTTAAAAATTACATTTTATATTTCTTTTCTTTTCCCTTCCCTTCCCTTTCCTTTTTAATTGTGCATAAAGATCGGGTGGTTGGTGAATAAGCAATGGCAATCTTTGAAAACATAGAACTAATCAATCCCTTGTTGGTGAAATTGGCCAGTGCAAGCCCTTGTTCTACTGTCAAATCTGGGGTTTGGGAAGCACAACAGTGCTCATATTTGAGTGACTTGGTTGTTCTAGCGATGCTCTGCTGCTTGCGATATTTTGTTATTCTACACTTCATTTTCCTTCTAATGATCACCTTTTTCCCTTGTATAGGATCTAATTCTGCAGCTAGATGATTGGATGTACAGATTACGACATTGCTTGTCATTTTGCCACAATGCCAATATCCATGACGAGAGAAGAATCTCTATTGTGGATTTTGCATCTCTGCAAGTGTTTTTACAGTGAAAGAGACTTGTTGGGTTTGGATGGTAGCTTAATTAGTACTTCAACAGAGAATGATTTTGATATGTCATTTATTGATGGAGTTTCTGATATATTATATATAAAGATATTATTTTAGTTGTTTTATCAAATTAAAAAAATTGAGTTGATTAAGTATTAAATTTCATTGATTTTAAGGGTAAAAAAATATTTTTATCATATAAAATAATCTGTAAAGACAATAATACTTTTATTCAATCTTTTAATAACGAATAAATCAACATAAAAAAACTAAAATGCCTTCATCTTTTAACCTTCCAACTTTTCCACCGAGAAACACAAATATAAATTTACTATAACAATTCACCGTAAACTAAGTTTATCGCTACAGAATTCATCACGCGTTTTAGAGTTTTGGTTAATAATATATATATTTTCTGGTAAAAGGAAATAAAGAAAAAAAAGCAAATTATATAATTTTTTTAAAAATATAACATATATTGATGTCATTTCATATATAATTAACTTTATATACTTCTTAACATTTAAAAGCTTTGATAATTATAAACGTTGTAGTAGTACTGGAAACAAACTGCCTCAGCAACCTATCATATTAATGAATATAAAATTAAACTGATATTGATTGTCTTGATCAGAGACTTAATTTCATCTAATTAAATTAATGCATGGTTGACAGTAGTATTAGGTCTTATCTAGTTAATTAAGGGTCAGAAGGGCAAGCACGCAATCATTGAATAATAAACAAATCATTATTATCCAATCTGAGGAAGCATGAGAAATTATATTTGAAACCTATTGGTTGTTGAAGTGGAAACCATGTAATGCCTGCATGCAGTTCCACTACTCCTGGCAGATTCATGCTGAACGATAAACAAAACAATGAGCAAGTTCCTATGGGAGCCATGTCAGTGAAAAAACCAAAAACAAATATATATATATATATATATATATATATATATATATATATGAAACTTTATAATTATAGCTATAGTTTATGTAACAAACAGATATTCATCTTCGTTCTTAACAAAAGAACATGTTTTTCAGTTTTTTATTAGAAAAAGAAAAAAAAAAGGTTTTGTATTAGTAGTTTAGGTGAATTCTAGTTTTTCTTTTAAAAAAAATGTGAATTTCAGAATTTTAGCAGGTATTTTAACTGAGTTTTTGGATAGAATTTAAGAGGATATTGAAGTGTGGCAGCGTTTGCTTTTCAAAATGTTTTTTTGTTTGAAAATGCATCAAAATAAAATTATTTTATTTTATAAAAATTATTTTTGACATCAACACATCAAAATAACATAAAAACATTAAAAAAATTAATTTGAAATAAAAAAAATTAAAAAAATATATTTGTTTATCAAAAACACTTTTAAAACATAAAAAATAAAAATAAACAGGGCTCCGTTAGTTAATTCATGGTGAAACTTGGAATCCAATGGGAAAGGGCTAATTGAGAAACCATTGAAAGTTTGAGGTAGTGAATAATAAAAACTTTTAGTTCAAGGACTATATATTAAGCATTGACCAACATTAGAAGCCGTACATGTTCTTAAACGCCAGCAGTTTCCGACGATGATTGTAGTGGCCAACTCAACCGGAGACCGAGAAGCACTGACCATTTTTTTGAAATTCGTTTGCTGTCATTCTGCTGTTTCATTTAAATAATTAGAGTTTATTCTTTGTACATTACACCTGTCCAAGTGGCATTAATGCATGTGATTAGCCATGTGATCCCTTGCAATTTAAAACTGAAACATGCTCAAACTAAAATGTCCTCGATCGCATTAATTTTTCTCTCCCCCACAATTAGATTAAACCTTGCATCAAGTCGTCATGCATGATTGAAGATATTGTTGTCCGCTTACTTCAAATATTGACCAGAAAACTCATTTGGTTTGATGGCTTATATTTGATTTTTTTCACTATTTATTTACCGTAGATATTTTACCATTATATTTAATGATTGAACTTTCTTTGTCATGATTTTTTTCGTTGATATATTGTTGTAATATATACCAACCAAATTTTTTTATTGTTAATTTCATCAGTAAATATCGACAGAAATATATCATTGGTATATATCGAGAGAATCACAATTAAAATAAAATAAAAAAAAACTAAACAGTGTTATGACGTCTAAGTTTTTATAGACGCAATATTGATAGAATTAAACCGACAATATAATTTATACATGAATGTATCGATAAAAATATTATATTGGTATATATCGATGACATTACAGATAATATTACAGTATAATTCAAATAGGATATATATATATATCTTCGCTATCATAATCAGAGAATTCTTGAATTTATTTTCTTTTTTCCTTTTCGTCTTTGGTTTCATACAGTGACCAGCATATTTTAGACTACCTTAGTGATTCAGGATGGAGCCAATCCTTTTAATTATACAGCCAATTCCCGTAAACTCACTCCAACAAAAACGAAAAATAATTATATTATATAGAATAAAGTACCTGGCGATTATAAAATAAGTAAGAATACATAAACGAAAATGTTACATAGACAAATTTTAATCACAATTAATATTTAATACAATTAATTTGGGAGATGATCGATATAACAAGTGATCATGCATGATCCCATACATCACATTCAAGTTTGTGTGTATAATTTTTGTATCTGTGTGCACTCTCTCTATAAATATACTATTGGTCGGATGTGTATTTTGTTATTCAATTTACAATAATAAATACTATAAAAGTACGAAAATCCCAAATTTTTGCTTTATAAAAAGAATATTTCTTAGCTCATCAGCAACAATTGGAGAGTCAAAATGCAGATCCCAGAATTTTTTCCTATGAAGATCTTTTGCAGGTGTACGAGCTAATGATGAACAAGACCCTTGAGTGTTTGCTGGCCCAGCTACATTTGCGTAGATGAATTTACATAAATTTAATTCTTATCATATAGGTGCATATTGTAAACTATGCATTGTCATGTGCAATTACATGCTCGACAGCTTGTACCTGTGATTTTCTATTATATCATAACCCTTTTCATAATTGTCTCCAAAATTCCATTTCATATATATATATATATATTCTTTTTTCATCATTGATATTCTTCTTCTTTTTTTGAAGATGCTATTGTTTAAATCTAGTTTACTAAGAACTGAAAATCTTAATACATGATGGAATCAATTTTACGCCTCATTGAAAGGAGGTGGAAAGTCCCACAGTGGACAACCTGGCTGTTAAAAATTTGGGATCTCCTTTTAAAGGTCCTAAATTTATAGAAATTGAAGTGAGGGATATTGTTTGTTATTGTGATATAGGTTTTTTTTTTCGTTCTGAAATATATAAAAGTAATATATATTTTTTATTTTTCAAAATTTATTTTTGACATTAGCATATTAAAAACATGTAAAAAATAATTTCAAGTAAATAAATTTTAAAATTTTAAAAAACATTGTTTCTACCGTAAAAACAATCATGCAAGTGTCTTAAACCCATTAGACCTCACTTTTTGAGGAAAAAAATTGAAATATGAGTATTTAACAATATTTTAGTGTTTTTATTTTGAAGAAACATAATTAACTTATAGATATTGTTAGTATTTTGTTTTTATTTACTTATTTCTTTGAGTAAATTCCAAGAAAAAATCAATCAATGTCTTTTTAGATAACTATGGAGTCAGGGAATCAGCTACACTAAATTGTTAGTTCAGCAGATTCCCTTATATACCATGTAATTGCTCTTATGCATACAATTGTTTTCTGTAAGCAGAGACATGATGGAACAATTTGATGACTAGCTAACTTTTTTTTGTGTGCTAAGAATGAAAGATATTGATAAAGAATTCATACTTAAATTGTTGATTGATATAGATCTTCGTGTAGGAGTCTTCAAGTAATTAACATGAAGATCAAAAAAAAAAATGGATAGATTCTCTGGAATTTAGAAACTGGGACAAGGTTGCAGTCACAGTTTTCATTACATGATCATGAAAATAAGATTTGATTACAAGTCTACAAGATCTCCACATGAAAACAAACGAAATATTTGCTACAAAATCCAGCGTTGCCTATTTCCAAAACAAAGATTTTAATTTCTTTGCCTGTGAAGTAATTGTTTTCACATGATATAATCACATGGAAATCACTTCTCTTTTCTCTTCTTGGATTTTCTTGGACCAATCACTTTGAGCTTGAGTTTGAATTTCTGTCTTTAGTCTGAGATGAGAGTATGGCATCAATGGCTCCCTTTACTTGAGAAATATCAGGAGCTTTACCACCTTGAACTGGCCAGAATTCATCAGTGGCCAACACCTGCAGGAGCAAAAAGAAGAAGAAATGTCAAGGATCAATTTACACTATTCCATTCCATAAAATAGGAAAAATTAAAGAGATAGAATTATCGAAGTAATTACCTTTACTTGCAATTGAAGAAACTTAACATAACTAATGGCTTTCTCTAGCATAGTAACCAAATCAACCTGTGTGATATATCATAAGAACATAGAATTAATAAACTGGATCCAATTTTACAAGAAACTCATGGTCATTCTTGTCTGTAGAAGCCAAGGGAAAATACAACTGAAATTGAAGTCTACCTTGGAGCCGTTAGGGACTAAATCCTGCAACATCTTAAGGCGCTCGCTAATCCGCTCTCGTCGATTCTGAGGAATCAAAATCATTTTGCTTAATTTGAGAGCAAGATTAGTAATTTTATATTGAAACCTGGTAAGCCTTGAAATGTTGAAGCAAACCTTGGCAGCAATACTTTGTGGATCCTTAGCTGGACCAGCAGACTTGGGTTTCGGCTTTTTTGTGGCGCTGTCGCGTTGCTTCTTTAGAGCCTGCATACTCTCTCCCTGCAACCAAAATCACTTCCAATGTTATGACCATGAATTTTGTCATTGATTTATAATTCAAGAAAAGGGTCAGCAACAATTATGAAGAACAACATGGGGATGATAATTGATGACAGTACCATATTGGGACGCTTATGGAAGCTGCTGGCATCTGGTGTTGCAGAATCGGGAATGCTATCAGTAACAATTGTGGATTCATGAGTGTATAACCAATCACCATGGTTTTCCTTTTCAGCACTGTTGGTTATGGAGTTGAAGTTGCTTGCACTTTGATAGCAATTAAGATCTTCCATCAACCGAGGATTTGCGTTACATTTTGGATTGATTTGGTTCCACTGGTAATTGCAACTCAAATTACCCTCCCAAGCAGAGTAGTCATCTTTGTGACTACTAGTTTGAGAAACCCTATTACTTTGCTCAAAGCTAATCAAAGATCCATTAGCATGCATGATACTATCAAATCCGGTACCTTTGAAGTTGATCAAAGAATGAGCTTCCTCAACTTGATTGTCAGTAGCCTGAAACACTAGTTCACCAGAATTTGCACTGCTTGGACTGCCAAGAGAAGGAGGAGAAGGGCTCATAGCTAAATTCTTGATCATAAGCGCACTATTTTTCTCAAAGTTCCTATCTCCCTCTTCATCAAATCCATAATTAGGCCCCAAGGAGGAAAGATCCCCCATCACATTTCCATAAAGGGCGCAAGTTTGAACCGAATCCATACGGTCCTTGGCAAGTGCCATTGAGAGAGAATAAACTAGAACTTGAACTTACTTTGGTCTAGCTCAAGCTAAGGCTAGCATATGAAGAAAGAAAACAACCTCTAGCCCCTATTTGTAGGAACTCAAGGATAATGGTATTATATTAATAATATATAATTTGCATGTAATCCTTTCACTAAGCTAAGTGTGATTGGTGGTTAAAAGTCCAAGTAAGAAGTATTTTGTTTCAATAATGAACTAATAAAAGAATTTATTTGATCTTTGTATTGGGATTGTTAGCTGGCAGATTGGTGAATAATAAAAATGGAAGAAGAAGAAGAAGAAAGGGGAAGGTAATTAGGGCAAAGCAGCAAAAGCCTCGGCGGATGTATCGGCAATCCCACGTCTTTCAGATTCCCATGTAGTTACTGTCACCTTCAAGAACTTAGACTAATGTAGAGAGGGTGCTTCCTGCAATCTTTCCTTGTAGCTTAAGCACGTGGATTCATGCCCTATTTTATGATTTTCTTACATTCCATGCTACTGTGTGAACTCGCTTTGGTGATTATAAAATTGTTGCAACCAAACACTTGATTGGTATAATTCATCAACTATTTGAACATTGAAAATTCCTTTTCAACAGTTCACTAATTTTGTTTCCAGAATTTCTCACATGTTAGCATCGTTGCGTGATTATGATTTTGAACCCCGCCATGTTTTCTTAGTGGTATGGCTACTTATTGTGAGGACCAAATCAGAGATCCGACACGGAAAAGAAACTCATTACTTCTAAGAGTTAGGACCATGCATCTTGAAATGCATGAATTTGAAGATTTTTTATTATTATTATTATAAAACTAGCACACCTTAGTTGAAACTCATGCAGAGGTGGGTTTAAACTCGTAATTATGATATTGTCACATCTAAACTCAATGAACATCCTATCTTGTTAAATTAATCAATCAGACAAGCGTGATCCTCAGGAATTCACGTACGTAAAACTTTCGCTTTTGACTTTGGTACATTTAAATATATGATATATTCATCAGCTACATGCCTAGATCTATAATAACGCAAAGGACCACAACATTAACGAATATTTAAGTAAGCATTATTGGGCATAAAATAAATTCATCATCAATGGAGAAAGTTAACAAGACTTTGAGGAGTGGAGATATAGTTTAGGGTAGAAAAATTATCCAATCAGCCGTACACCAGAAGCCACCATACCTGTATTATAAAGAAGACAGAATAACAATATATTGAAGTTAAAATTCTTTGGCTAATCATCGAAGACATTTTAACTATATCTTTTGCAAACCCTAAGAAGATCATCGTCCATGTTTTCTGTCAGATAAGAAAAATGCAAGGGATAAAAAATGACACAAATGTTAGAGCTGGCATTGGAATAAGGCAAACTCCTTGTTTCAAGGAGATGTGTTGTTTCTCTGTAATAACTTTACTGAACCTCATCTCTATGTACAGATCAACACACATCTTTTCTCTTAAAATCCCATCATTGTTAATTAACTTGAGAGATACTGTTGCTAATTGCTCATATTAAGACTACGTGCTTACTCAATCCACCTGGCATGTTCTTCCTCCTCATTATTTTTAACATTGATTATTATTATTATTATTATTTGTTCTTCAATGGATATTAAGGTTGATCTCTCTACTACATTTACTCCTTAATTTATCTTTGTTCCCTTTTTCATTTACCAGCATGGAAGAGCAGATAGGTTTCCGTTGCTCCATTGTGCCAGACCCAAATAATACATCTAGAGTCTTTGACAGCAATGTATAATCATATTGTCAGACTTCTCCTAAGAAATTTAAATTTTAGAAGTAACCAGTTCTTTATTATGGTACTGAAAACTCATTGAACACATACTTTTGAATTTGAATTCTACCGTCTTATTTTTTCTTCTAATAAAATATAAAATATTATAAGATATAGTGATGAAACTATATAAATTTAAGGCTTCACCTATCAGCTTAAGAAGAAATAGCAAGTTTTGAGTTGAATTTTGTTTTGTACATGAAATGAGTTCTGATCTCCGCAAGCATCTATATCAAGTTGAAGCTTAAGAAAACAAAAGACGTGATATTGTAGTACAAAGATCACACCGTAGGTCGTCTAACATAAACCTCCACTTTTAGGAAGGTAACTTGAACAATGAGGAAGGAGAATCAGATCTGTTATGTTGGCTTGATCCTGTGCAGCATTTTTTTGTTCTCCTTCTTCGTGTCTAAGGTACGTAGGCATATAGACGAAATGTGCATCCATGATCTTCTACAATGCCTTTAAGTTGAAGAATTCATTGCTAAGGATAAATTCGGGACAAGTTATAAGTAAAATGGGTTTAACAGGATGAATTTATTTTTTTATTTTATATAAAAAAAATATGTTATTTAAAAAAAAAATCAAAGAGGTTCGACAAGGTCATATTGGTTAACTAAATCGTAAATCAACCTGAAATTTTAACCGGATCATATTACATCATTTCTCTTCTTATTTTTATTGAAATCTAACCCGGTCTAATCCTAAAATCATCCAGATCACATGTGCATCAGATTCAAGTTGGGTTTTAAAACAGCGCTGCAAAGCAAGCTATGGAAATCTCCTCATTAATTTGTGCAATACAGGTTCATTGGATCACATATATAGACGTACGTAAAGACTCTTCCAGTGCATCTAAGTGGATGGGCATGATTCTGATAAGCCATGGAGATTGCAAGGTCCTTTAATCCAATAGCAGTTTTTATCAAGTCCTTGAAGAGTATCAGCTTCAGCCATACTTTTAACAGAAGGAATCAACGTTGCAGGTTTGCTGGCAAAACAAGGCAGGCCGAACTGGAAACTAACCCGAGAGAGGGACTTGGTTACTTGGTGTTTTATTAAAACAAGTTGTTTTGTTTTTTCTTTAAAAAAATCAGATCAATGTCTTGTCTAATTTAATTAAAAAAACTCTATTTGAATTAGGTTTCAGATCTTATAAGAAACTATGCTAGGAAGATCAATGATTTTGTAGCTTGATTCTGATTTAGGAGTGTTATGCTCTTTCATTCATGCATTAACCGAGGTCACCATAGAAACCGAACAAGGCATCCATTTGAGATTCAGTTCAATTTTATAAATGCAGCTGCATGCTTCAATGAGGAGGCTGAGCGGCTTTTTTTTAAAAAAAAAAAAAAAATCTAGACAACTTCATGCTTCAAATTTGATTTTCAAAATTTTAACTACTATATATTTTATTTTAATTATTTGATATCTTAGAACTTAATTTATTTTTATTTTTATATTAACTTTAATCTTTATTTTTTTATTAAAATTTTTTTATTTATTAAATTTAATTCTTATTTTTTATTGCTATTTATTTTTTTAAATAATTTATAAAATTAAAATTTATTTCAATTTTATCCTCTAACTTTTTCATCTATATTTGTTTTTATTCTTTTAATAAACTTAAAAAATAAAATAAGATATTAATAAATCATTCTCCAAGTCATTTTTCCAAAAATATTTTCCAACTTTAATTTTTAATTTTCATGATGCTATCAAATAATAAAAAAATAATTCAATTTACAAAAATAATCTCGTTTTTCATGAAAACCTATCTCACAAACAACAAAACTAAGTAGCTAGAGAAATCCACCAACAAAAATATGGAAGAAAATGCTGGCCCAATTTAAGTCTCTAACATTTGAGGGGGTAATTCTCAACTAGCCAAAACATACAAATGGACCTTCACATGACTCTTCAATTTATGGAACTAAATCCTCAATAACAGCCTGGGCTTTCTGCACAGGGATAATCTCTCTTGCCCCATAAATGTCATGAAAAGTTGGAGCAGAATACATGTCATGGACGCTGTTTCAAGGAAAACCAGTCGTAACCAAACTGTCAATGGTCATATAATGCAAGAAGCAGCTTAGGGTATACACTCATTTATTGTTGTTAGCTATCATATCAGTAAAAAGGAAGCATAGAAGACCAATAATCATAAACAAAAACAAACTATTTCTACAGAACAATTACCATAGTTCCTACCATTAGTGTCTCATGTCTAATCCTATTTTACAACAAATGACGAGTTTTAGTATATACTCCTAATAAATATGCATACCCATAAAGAGTCATTAACTGCAGGCAGGAGCAGAAAAACACAGGTCAGGCTATTCATTGGGCTACAGAACAAGGTGATGCTTGATTCAGAGGAATTGCATCAGTAGGAAACCTGCATGTTGCACAAAAACGAGCTTCAAAGAAATGAATGAAAGTATAAAGGTGTTCATTCAATATGAATGAAATGATAAACTGAAATAAATCAGCCTTGTAAGTTTAATGGAAGTACATTCCCCTAAAAAAAAATTCAGGTTACTTCCAGAAAAACAAAATTTCAGAGGTAGAAGGTGATCCTTTTGTATCAATATTATCTTCGGGTTTGCTTCCAGAAGATTTGTTCTTAGCAAACAGCATAGATTGATCGTGTAAAGATGAATTATGGAAGTTGGTTTATTCACTAAATTGTCAAACCCATAAAGCATTTAGAAAACACATGCACATGCATATTCAGAAGAAGAATTCAACATATGATCCATCACAAGCAAAAATAAACAAAAGAACACAGCAGCAAGCACAGAAAAAGATATTAAAACTTACTGGGTATCAGTTTCTTTGTTATCCTTTTTCTTGTTCTTCCTCCTCTTTTTAGCTGAACTAGAACCAAAGTCAACAACCAGAGGCTGTTCTGAAACAGGGTGCAGATCTGGTCTTGGTCTCTTGGAGTCATGGTGGGAAGGATGCATTCCTGAAGCTGCAGGTGGAATTGCACTCACTGGTACAGCATCCCTAACAACAGCAGTGCTTACCTCTTGCTCTTGATCGACTGTGGTTTCAGAGCAATGTCCAACTTTTACTGCCACAGGTACAATGTTTGCACTCACTGGTGCAGCATCCCTAACAACAGCAGTGCTTACCTCTTGCTCTTGATCGACTGTGGTTTCAGAGCAATGTCCAACTTTTACTGCCACAGGTACAATGTTGGGTTGGGAATGGCTTGGGTCCTTGACCCTATCCAATGCAGCATAGAGTTTGCTTTTAGACTTGATTATTTCATAAAGAATTTTTGATGACCCAGAATTACCTGTTTCATAGCTTGAATTAGTCAATCACTCTCATGACCCATATATATATATATATAAAATCGGTAATATGAAGCAAATTCCCAATTCAAAATATAGGTAAGGGTACCTATAAGAGAAAGGATCACAGCACGTGCTGCCAATTGCTCAGCCTCTTTCTTGTTTCTGCCAGCATCACCAGTATAACTTACACCATCAAAAACCAAAGTAGATATGAAAACAGGCAGCAGCCCAGGCGACTGAACAGTGTTGTAAGTAGGTTTTTCACGATTCACCTTCACTGCAAATTCATTCAGAATGGATTTGCAAAACACCGTGTCCTGTAAATATAACCACACAAGAAAATAATAGGTGGAAATGGAAGAAGCAAACTGTAAATAACCACACAAGAAAATAATAGGTGGAAAAGGAAGAAGCAAATTCAACATTCTTGTCACGACACGGTGCTCTAACTGGGCTATTCCATATTCACCTTGACTTACAGGACAGATTAAAAAATTATAACCAAACAATAGAAAGTGAAAAGCAAGGAAAGGTAAGACACAAAGCAACATTTTAAGAAAAACTGGCACCAACATACTAAAACTGTTTGTATATAAATAGTATCAAAACCATTATGCTTCAGTGCAATGCCTTTTTCTATTCATTTATACGCAGAAGGGATTTAAAAAAAATCAAAGACTGTAGAATGAACTGTGAATCAAGTATTGAAATATAGTAATCAGCAATATTACATCAGAGGCAGCATTCCTTGAACCTAGTAAACAAATTTCCCAAGGAATATGGCATTCACCGCCAAGCAAACAGGGGAGGGATCTATACATTGACATGAAGATTAAAGACAACCAACGATAATTTATTTGAACAAAAAAAACTATTGTTGTTTTTTAAAACTAAGGGATGCCACATAGCTTGTCACAACAAGAACTTAATCTTTGGAAGAATGTAATTAGCCTAAAATAAAAAACTAAAATATGCACAAATTCCCTGAAGACCAACAACAAAAGGAAGAAGAAGAAAAGTTAATAGCATTTGACAAGGTAAAATTTACAATTTGTTCACAGACCCCAAGTAGAAGTGGACATCCTTCATCCTTTACTCTTTTTAGGATACTCTCAAGTGCAAGGTTCGCAACATCTTGTTCAGCTGCTTTTCGATGCAAGAAAGTTTTTTGGGATCTATACCGTGCTCCATCTACCCACACAGTCGATCTAAACCTTGGCATATGAGCAGGTCCTTCATTTAAAGTTTGATATACAGGGAGCTGTAAAGATGATTTTTGTGTGTATTCTTGCAGACGATTCTTGTACATCAGGTTGTCCGGAAGGCCTGAAAATTCTCATGCAAATAAAAATTTTAATCCATCTGCATTATCAAATATAATCAAACTTTAAACAATTACATACAAAACATGCAAGCACCAAACTAAATGTGAAATATCAATGGTGGGTGGCCATCAAACCACAATTAAAATTCATGAATACAGAATAATTAATATCACTTGCACATGATAAATTAAGATGGTTCCCTAAGCAAGACGCACAAGGCCATCTGCTAGCTTGTGCTGGTAAATTCCATAACATTGTTGGAACAAAAATCATAGGATTCAAGAATGACAACTAGTCAAATTTACAGTCAATAATAGCAGAGTGACCTTTTACTGAACACAGTGAAACAGATTTTACATGAAACAATCAATACTTTTTTCCTTAATCAAGCAATTATTCAATAATGTCAGCGTACATGCGCACCTCTGGCAATTCTTCTAGAATCATTAAATAATTTGCCTTCATAGTCAAGTAGAGAAACTTATTACACCAACAAAATGTGTTCTTCTGTTTTATCACAACGTTTTCAAATAGTGAAACTAACGCTATCTGGGACTAATATCCAATAATAATTACTATAAATAAAAAAAGAAAGCACTGTCCCATCACAGCAAGGAAACAAGATATTTTGCCACTCGGTAGCCTATAAACAACAAAAAAAAAAAGTGATTCCTCTTTTTTTAGATAGGAGAAAAAATGAGTACTTTTTAAAATTGAACCAAACTCAAAACACATTAAAGAAATGCAATTAAATAACCAAGACATGCACCAAAAAGAAAGTTTATTCAACTCTCTTTTTCTTTCTGTTTGTTTCGTAAGAAAATGGGAAAAAATCCCAGAAACCTTCAAGATACAAACTTTGTATTCCCCACAAAAAAAAAATCTCTATCAGAAACTAACCCAGTCAGAAACCCATTAAAAAAGTCCCAAAAAAAGTAAACACTCAAAACCAGACTTTGAACAAAATGCAAACCTATAAAAAGTCACCTTTTTTCACTAATTTCTTTGAGAAAGAGATATTTTCAGAAACCCGAGACGTAAGGGTAGTGGTAGAGGCAGCCGGAGACGGAGATAGAGTGGAATCAGGAGCTGGAGCTGGATTTGGGGTCGGGTCAGGAACTGGCGCTGGGCTTGGGGTCGGTTCATGAACTGGCGCCGGGCTTGGGGTCGGGTCAGGAACTGGCGCCTGACTTGGGGTCGGGTCAGGAACTGGCGCCTGATTTGGAGCTATTACTTGAGATGTAACTGGATGTGGAGCCAAATCAGGAGTAGTACAAGGAGGTGGAGCCAGAGCCGGAGGAGCTGGAGAAGGTGAAGCTGGGTTAGAGAGTTCGGATTCGGTCGGATTATCCATGTTTAAAAGAGGGTTTTGAAAGTGAAAATGAAAACTGGTTTTGTGACTGGTGCTCGAGAGATTTAAGCTAAGATACGATATGCTAAGAATCCAACAGAGCACGCACACGTGCGTGCGAGTCTTTCATACTTGCTTATGTGGCACTGGTTAAAGTGGTCGAACTGTGATTCATTTTTATTTTTTTTCCTTGTGTTTTTTTTAAAAAAATTATATCATTTTTATAGGATAACATTAAAAATTAAAAAATATTTTTATAAAAATATCTTACAGTGCATTATCAAATACACCATAAAATAGCTATGGTCGGTTTCACGATTCATAACAACTATGAAGGTGTTTCGTATTTTTTTTCATTTTTTTTATTTTATTTTTATTTTTTTAATGTTTTTGTGATCTAATTTTATAAAATAAAATTTTAAATTATAATAAAAAAACAAAATTAAAAAAATAGAGTGCCACAGTATAAAACATGAAAACAAATGAAAAATATAATTATTTATATATGTAATTCTTGATTTATTTGATTAAACACACGGTAACTTTAATATTTAAAAAATTAATTCTTCAAGCTAAAACATATATCAACTTGCATTTTTTTTATTAAAATTTTTTTTATTTAACTCGCGACTAAACACAAATAAAATTAACTGGTACATTTTAATGAGTAATAACCTCTTATTGTAAAATTTGCAATTGAAATTAGGTATTGTTTCGGGGATCATGATTTCACCGAGAATTTAATCAATTAGAATTTCATACAATACATTCATGAAAGTGAGTCGTGAGGATATAACTAAATTCTTTCCCTGAAAATATAATTTAGTTTTGATTAATAAAATGATTAGTTTAAAGATGATACTTGTTATAAAATAGAAAACAAATAGTTATTTGAACTCACTTTGTTGTGGGTTAAATAAAAAAAAATTTAACAAAAATAATTGAATATATAGGTTTTTTTTAATGTGTTTTTTGACATATATAATTCTAAATATAAATTAAAAAGTTTATACATATATCTAATTAAATAAATTGAGAACCATTTATATCAATAAATAAATAAAAATTATTAATAATAACTAGAGATAAAACTAGAAAAATTAAGAAATAAATATATATCTAAATATTATGCTTAATGACTTTGTTTATTAAAATTAATTTTTATTTAATAAAATAATAATAGAATAGACGCACCTGAAATCGATTGCATAAAACCAAAAAGAGAAACATATTATGCAAAGTTAAACATATTAGAAATATTATTTTGGAATAAATATTTTTTATTTTTTAAAATAAATTTTATCTATATAAAACATATAAAAAATTATAAATGAATTAGAGTAATCTCTTTAAGATGTTAAACAGATATAAAATAATTAAAAAAAACCATTATTTAAAAAACTAAAAAAAAACAATCTAAAAATTATAGAGAATGAATATTAATTTAAATATAAACTAAAAATACTTTAAACTATATATATTAAAAATAATATTCAAAAAATAATAATTTTTTTAAAATAATAATAATTTTTTTTTAAAAAAAAAAGAGGCGCTGCTAGCATTTACTAGCTAAGCTGGTACGCTTAGCACATTTTTTAAAAACTCACACATATGAGCATTTCTTTACATGGCAATGGGTGAATGAGTCATCCGCCCCAAAAGTTTTTGACAAAAAAATAAAGTTCGATGACATATCGGATACTTTTATATGTGCTAATGGTTTGTAGATCTAAGAATCCATATTTGATCTCAAAGAAACTATAAAAACACCTTGATAAATATGTATATGACATTAAAAAAAAATCTAAAAATATGCTTAAAAATCTAAAATCAATCCAAAAAAATTTTAAAAAACTTTTTGAGCATAGATTTATCATCTTAGACAAAACACTTATGATAAACGTCCATCATTAAATGTAACTCATTGAAACTAAAATTAACTTTTTTTCATAATTATAATTGATGTTAATTGATATATTTTTTTTCTATAACCAGAATTCAACCAGTTTCTTTTTCATCTCTCAAATTAGATATTGAAAAATAAAGGAAATAAGATGTTAGACCAAAATCAAATTTCTAAAAACTCGAGAGACCAAAAGTTTATAATTTGAAAAGTTAGAGGACCAAAGTGAATTTTTTTATCCAATTTTAAAATTATCACCTATTTTCTCTTCTTTTATCACTTTAGTCCTCATTCTTTCAATCTTATCTTTGGTCAATAAATTTGAAGCAATTTCGCTACAATTTAAGTCTGAAAAGATGCAATTGGTTAAAAAACAATTTAAGGATCAAAATGAAAAAAAATTATCAAAATTAGTACATGTGAAATGTGAAGAGCATGCACGATGATTTTTGCTACCATTTTTCCCACAATATTTAGGAAGTGTTTGAGAGTGTGATAATAATTTTTTTTTAAAATGTTTTATGCTAAAAAATAAATTAAAATAATATATTTTTTATTTTTTAAAAAATATTTTTGACATCAGCACATTAAAATAATATAAAAATATTAAAAAATAATTTAAAATTAAAAAATTAATTTTTTTTAAAACACAAAAACAAGTAATTTCTTATTGTTTCATTTTATTCATGGAACATCGTGAAGTGATAGTAGAAGATAACACACAGGAAACAACAATTAAATTAAAATATATATAAAAAACTATTTTATCATTGAAACTTAATGTCTTATCCAAGTTTTGTTTGAAATATTCTTTGTAATTTTTTTTTTAAAAATCATTTAATATTATTTAATGGTGGTATTATTTTTAGAAAAAAAATCATAGTTTAAAGTTTTAAATTATACATATGCATGAATAATTTCCCGTTATGGTTTTTTGAAAAACAATTACAAATTATTAATAATAAAAAGGTTACATAAACATATTAACTAGTTTAATATGCTTTTAAATCTACAATTTCATTGTAAAAATATCACGTGTGTGAAATATTAAATAAAATAACATGAAAAAATTCATATGAATAACAAAAGTAAAAAAAATTCAACATAATAAAGCATTGAAAAATAAATAATAATAATATGACAAAAAAAAAACTAAAGTCGAGGCGGGCATGCCTAGCATAGTTTTAAAACCCGGTCCGGTTTGGTGGGTTGACCTGGGGCTGGAACTGGGCCGGGTTGAAAAAAACAGGGGAAGAAAAAACTCAGTGTGATCCGGCTGACTCGATAAGACCTGATCAAAACCCGATTGCAACTCGTTGACTTATATTTTTTTTTACTAAAACGATGTCATTTTAATTTTTTTTAAAAAAAATTGACTCAAATAACCTGATTAAAACTCAAAACCCAAATCTTGAACCAGATCGGCCATCAGACTGAGTCTAAAAACTATGATGCCTAGCTCTATCTAGGCGCACTTTGGCTCGTTATTAGACTGTTATTTTTTAAAAAAAAAATTCTATATGAAGATAACGTGTCATATTCATAGATGGTGTGTTGTTTATGCATCGTATATTTCATTGCTTGTTGGAATCTGGATAATCGCATCAAATTCAAACGAGACATGGGCTAAATATAAAAATATTGTATTTTTTTCATTAAAAAAACCATATCCAAACAATCTTTTGAGCTTTTAAATAAATCCAAAGTTAAAAATCATTCGTGAACACTCTATTTAAAAATTAAATTTAAATTTTTTAAATTTAAATTCTCATATCTCTATATTTCGATGATGTAATGGTATAAAGTTTGTGTTTGTACCCTGTAGGTTTATTGGTTTTAATTTTTTTAATTATGATCAAATTACCTCAGAAGTAATTTGTTTTTTATTATTATTTTTGTTTGATCAAATTCAATGGTAAAAAATAATTTAAATAAAATCAATGGACATGACTTATATATAATAATAAGCTTTCCCAACAAGCTATAAATCATTTTCTGAAAAGTTAAAATAGTAATAGACTAGCTTAGAGATTAGTTTGATACATATGAATGAAAAATGTTGAATTGAGTGAAGTATCTTTTCCATTGTAGATATTCAACCTAAACCGAATTTAATTCATATAAAAATTAACTAATAATTAAATCATTTTTGTTTTAAAAAATGATACTTACTAGATAGAAATAATTAACAAAATTTATTTAAATATCCCATGATTTAATCATTTTTATATTTATTTTACATGTTTTAAAAAATTACGGTTTATATTTTAAATTTTATTGTATACATGATTTTTTAATTTAATTTATTTTAAAACTTTGATGTACGTGTAATAATTTATATTCTAAATTATTTTATAATTTAATCTATTTTATAATTATGTAAATTATAGTTTTTAAAAAATATAAAGATTAAATATAAAAAACTAGTAAATTATACGACTTTTAGTAATTTTCCCTTTCCTTTATTAAGCCGAAATAAAAGAAATTGGAAAAATGATAAATAGGAAAAAACCCCTGGACTCTGCAAAGTCTTACCAGAGAGGCAAACCCTTCCTTCTTCTCTGTCAAATATCGATGGCCAGCAACAGCAAGAAGAGACTACTCGATAATGACCTTAACCAAGGCTTCATCAGAAAACACCGCCACCATCACTCTCCCTCATCTTCCTCAATAACCAAGAAACCCTCTTTCCAATCTTATCTTGAAACCCCAAATCTCCCACCAACAATCAAACTCCTCTGTGAAATTATAGCAAACACACCTTCTCATAATGTGGAATCAGTTCTTGATGCCACCGTTATACGTGTTAAACAAACCGATGTAGAACAAGTTCTTAAATTGTCTTATTCTTCACCTGGCTCAGCTGTCAAGTTCTTCAGATGGGCTGGCTTGCAACTTAATGACAAACATAGTCCTTATTCTTGGAATCTTGTTGTTGATCTTTTAGGTAAGAATTCTATGTTTGATGCTATGTGGGGTGCTATTAAGTCTATGAAAAGAGAAAACTTGGTTTCTTTAGCTACTTTTGCTTCAGTTTTTAGTAGTTATGTTATTGTTGATAGAGTTAAAGAAGCTATTATGACTTTTGAAGTTATGGATCAATATGGTTGTACTCGAAATGTTGTTGCTTTGAATTCTTTGTTAAGTGCTATTTGTCGAGAAGGTAGAACTTTTGATGCTGTTGAGTTTTTACATGTGGCAAAGAATAGGATTTTACCTGATGCTGATTCATATGCGATTTTATTAGAGGGGTGGGAAAAGGAAATGAATGTGGCTAGTGCGAGAACGACTTTTGCAGATATGGTGAGCATGGTTGGTTGGGATCCAAGGAATGTTCCGGCATATGATACGTTTCTGAGTACTTTGCTTATGGGGTATGATGGGTTGCGCGAGGCGATGAAGCATTTTGACACGATGAAGGACAGGGGCTGTTTTCCTGGGGTAAAGTTTTTTAGACTAGCACTTGAAGAGTGCTTGAAGTGTAATGATGTTAGAGCGGCTATGTTGATTTGGGAGACATTGGTGGCAAGGGTTGGGTTTAGGCCTGATATTCAGTTGTATAATTTGATGATTGGTATACATTGTTATGATAACCAAACTGATATAGCGAACAAGTTTTTGGATGAGATGATTTATAATGGAGTGTTCCCTGACTCACAAACATATAATGTGCTGTTCCAATACTTGATTAAGTATAAAAAGTTGAAGGAGGCATCATTTGTGCTCAACGAGATGATCAAGAATGAATTCTTTCCTAACAAAACAAATTGCAATGCTGCTATTAAGGCATATATGGATTCGAAGGAACCTTATATGGCTATAAAAGTGTGGAAATGCATGATGGAGAATTATGGTGAATCAGACTTGGAAGAGGCTGGAAATATGTTGGTTGTTGAGCTCCGCTATCATCATATGGTTCCAGAAGCAGTAAAGTATGCCGAGGTTATGATTGAAAAGGGAATCAAGTTGACCTCTTCGTCATTATCAAAGTTGAAACAGATGCTTAATGAGGAGAAAAAGCCAATTTTGTATGAGGAACTTCTGAGAAAGTGGAAAGCTCATCGGGTAGACTAAAATATGTTGAAACTAAATAATATCAGCGATGCTTACATTAACTGGTGTCTTACAATTATTGCTGCAGGACTTGCACACATGTTTCATGCTGTAGACAAAAAAGACCACATGACCCAAAATGGGTGCCCTAGCCTTTTTTTATCATAATGCTATTTAAAATTGTGACTCTTCGATGTATTTGTAGAATGCTGAGTAATGTCATTCTAGCTGATTATCCTTCAAATCATTATTAGATGGACGTTCAACTTTACCTAAGGAGTATCCCTTTGTCCATATCAGAGTAGGAGGTAGATACCACCACTATTATAGTTTTTCTGTTTGTAAATCTATGTATCACCTTGATTCCTCTCCACTGTCTTGGCAAGACAATATTAATGGTGAACAGTATTTCTCATATTCCTGATGAATATGTTCCTAATGTTCATGGCAAATGGTGCCTCAAGAAGAAGAGGTTTTGAGGCGGGGGGTTCAATATTGCTTACATCAAGATAGTGGTTCTCTTGCTATTTAAATGTGTCTTTCTCCTGTTATTATTTGGATTTTCATTTAGTTTTTATGTGGATTTTCCTTCGCTATGCCTGCTGGCTTCTTTTTGGTTTCTGTTACATGTGGTTCTCTTGCTATTTAAAGGTGTCTTTCTCCTGTCTAGCACTTGAGCGTTCATCCTGCAGAACTTGGAACACCATTCCTGTGCCTAGAATCCTTTTCTTTTTTTCTTTTTTTCAATGAGAGGGGGAGAGGAAAAAACTTGGGATTCCCTTAGTTTGGGTTTCTCTTTCCGAACTTTCATGAATCTTTGGAAAATTCAATCAAAAAGTTTCTAAGAAGAACAGAAGCCAACTTCCATTTTAGGCATGTATAGAATTATTTATTCCTCTAGTTTCTCCTAGATTTCCAAAGATGGGATTTTTATTCTTGTCTCGTGTTTTTTCTTCCCTTCATTTTTTCAAGAATCAAACACAATGTACATAAGCATACGGTATTTCACTTATTCGTTTTTTTAAATGTATTGATTCTCCACATGCACACACTCACACCCCACACCTTCGCACTGTGTTTGATTAAACAGATCCCTTTGTTAATCTGTATTTCACGGAGTACATCGCACTTCAAATGCTTGCTATGCAATACTCCATTCAGTATAGTACACTCATGCGAAGGATGCCGCAGCTTGCTAGCAGTAGTTTTGGTGCTAGATTATATCTCCCATATTAGAATTGCAGCATGACTGGATTTTACTGATTTAGTTCATCTCCACTTGAGACCCCAGATCATGACTTCAATGAAAGTTTCCATTCAAGCAACTTCTTCCCCTTGGAAATGACTCTCCTGTAGCAAGTACTAGTAGTATTTTCCCCCTTTACTCAGCTTTTGAAGTTCAAAAGTTTGATTTTTTATTCTGCTTCTTTATGCTATACACCTTCCATTCGAGACGCATCAAATGATCCTTGTATGGTTTGTTCATGTTGGTGGCTTTTGAATAAGAAAGAAGCAAAAAGAAAATTGATGAGAATAATAATAAAAAAATAAAAACAAGCTGCAATATTTGGATAAAAAGAGTAAGAATATAGCTAATTACCGGTATTATACGGATGCACATGTTTTCCCTCGGATTGTTCGAGAGAAGCCGTCAACCGTTCAGAAACTTTGTCTGTGGTTTTGTATATATAAATGTAAACTTATTAGCGACTCAAGCAGCTGGAATAGCTCAGTTGGCTAGAGCGTGTGGCTGTTAACCACAAGGTCGGAGGTTCAAGCCCTCCTTCTAGCGCTTCCATTTTTCTTTATTTCCCCTCCTCTCGCTGGCCTTTAAATTGTTTTAGAGCTCAAGCAAAATACATTTTGAAACAACTATCGATTTGTTCTGAATCTTCTAATCAAATCACGAGAGTTTGAAAATAGAATTAAAATAATTTTTATTTTAATTCTATTTTCAAACTCTCCTAATTTGATTATTATATTTTCAAACGATATTTTTTTTATTTTAATTATATTTTCAAACACTCCTAATTTTTAGGGGTAAAATATTATAGGAGAACATTTTTGGAATGTAGGCTTTATCCGTTTAATACATTTCTTTCCTCTTGAATGCTTATTTTACAAAATAATTGTAACTAATATGGACATTTTGGTGGTTAAAGGCATTAATTTTTATATCTTTTTTCATGTGGTTAAAGGTATTTTGAATTAATTGTTGCCCATCAATATTAAATTGACTTTTCTGCAAAATGGCCTGGTCTATTGTTTGAATTCTATTCATGGCTAACCCTCTAATTCCTATTAATTGTAGCATTTGATTTGGTGCAAAATGGTAATTGAACAAGACATGGGTGACAAGGAGTGTTAAAGGTTTGGGTATGAGATATGAGAATGTTTTTAGTAATTGGAATGAGTATAAAGTGTGCTAAATAGATTAACATTAATAATAACAAAAAAACTAAAGGAGGAGGAGAATTTTTTATTGGACACTTCCTCACATATCATTATTTACTTGAATAATATTTTTTTAATTTATATATTTTTTTCAATTTTATTTTTCAATATGAGGTTTATTGAGATTGAGTTCATAATTTTTTCCAATTTAATTTTTATGAGTTTATCTCAGACTCATAACCCAGATCACGATTTTAACACGTTAACTCGAGTTTTTTTTTTCTAATTAACTTTATTTTACTCAATTTCATCCTTCAACATTATGTTAATTGAAAATTAGGTTTCATGATTTATTTCAGTCTACTTTCCATAAGGTTATTTCTATCTCATGACTCGGGTAACAAGTTTGATGAGTTAAACCTGGTTGACTCGAGTTGTTTTTTATGTCCTTTTTTAACTGATTTTTTTTTAAATTTTATCTTTTAACATTAGATTGATTGAGAATTGAGTTTCATAATTTGTCTCAGTTACTTTCTTTTAGGTTATCTTGGTTTCATGATCTAAGTCGTAAGTTTGACAAGTTTACCTGAGTTGACTCTGGTTATTTTTTTGGATTTTTTAATTGATTTTTTTTTCCAGTTTCATCATTCAACATTAGATTTATTGGAAATCGAGTTTCATAATTTGTTTCTATGGAATTATCATGATTTTATAATTTGATTTAATCTGAGTTGACTTAAATCAATCCAATATATTGTTGTCTCAATGTTTATTAAAAAAATTTCATTTTAAGTAAACTATATTTTTACCAGAGTCATCTAAATTTTGACTTAAACTATATTTTTACCAGTCATCTAGATTGTTTTTGGATTTAGCAAAACTACTAAGTTATCAGATAAATTCCTACACTTTTTAAATTTTTTTATTAAAAAAAAATCAACAATATCTAAATATATTTTTATATATATAAAAATTAATCTTACCTGTAATATTATTGTGGCTGATGATGTAGTAGCGTCTAAAGCCATAGCACCTTTGTTTATTTGGGCTGAAAAAATCATTCATAAAAGTTATCTTTCCCTCTGGAGATCCAAAAGAAATATAGCATGAAAACGTGAAAAAATAAAAATCGTGAGCGGCAGGATTCGAACCTGCGCGGGCAGAGCCCACATGATTTCTAGTCATGCCCGATAACCACTCCGGCACGCCCACAACAGTTGATGATGTTAATGTGAAAAACTATTAATACCATGTGTAGAATGGATGTGTTATACAAGAGCATCATAAAATTAAATAAAAGGAAAATCAAGGAATAAACAAAGCAAAGTGAAAGAATATTCCAGATTGTCTCCATCAAATAAACTTCTAGCATTAAGAGTTAATGCCAGGATGAGATTTGTACACGTGGCCTATAATTTGCCTGTATTTTGTATCGTGATATTTGTGTTGTTAACGAAACTAAAGAAACACAAGTAAAAATGAAATGATAATCAAAATATTATATAGTATTTTTTAGTAAATAAATTAAGATTCATATAAATTAAGAGCTCATATATTTAATAAAATAATTAAGGTTAGTTAATTTTAAAATATTTAAGGTTATTAACTATGTAATTAAATATCAGCTTATTATTATATATAAAACAAAAAGATTGAAATTAGTTAATTTTAAAGTTTTCAGGGTTATTTTTTCCTTTTAATCTCAGTAAACATCACTTTCTATATTTCCTATATTATTTAAAGTAAAAACTAATATAACTTTAAGCTGTTTTTGAAAAAAATCACTTTACGTACGTTCTAAAAAGTAATATATTTTAAAACAATAACTATAAATTTTTTGATGTTTTAATTTAAAATAAAGCTAGAAAAGAAGAGTAGAGGGTCAAATCGGCTTCCAATCCCATTCTCGAATTTAGAAGACAAAAATGGTAATTAATTACATGTTCTTTCGATCCTTACCTCGGCTATTGAACAAGGATTCAAATGTTGATATTTTCATATTTAAAAAAGATACAGTAAATTTAATACATCTTGTTAGAAGAAAATAGTTCAATCCACGAGATGAACTCTCCAAGAAATCAAGATTCAAGGAGGAAAAGAGGCTCTAACATGACATTATTATTCAATCAAGATTCAATAATATTATTAGAATAATTAGGGCATCAGTGTACGTATCATGTTCATGTGCATGGAAGTCAACGAAACCGATTTAAGAAACCGAAGCAATTGAAATATAAGCTCCACCATGTGAATTTTTATGTCATTCTTTTTTTTCAAAAGTTTGAAAATCAACGGCTCATGTACGATACGACCACCACATGGTCCACCTTATTATACAGGTTGCCCTACGAAGCAACAGGAATATTGGGGAAGAAAATAATTAGGACCCATTTTGTTACAACAAGTTGATCCGTTAAATAATCATACTTGTAAAATTTGTAGAATATATTGATAAAATTTCAGGTCGATGAAATGGTTGAATAAATCTTGTCGTTTGACTCATCTATATTTCTTCTCAAGTTTACATTTTTTTGATACATATCCATGTAAGTTATTATTCAGGATTCTGATTTTTTGCATCCTAAAGAATATTGGTACAAAACTAATTTATTATTAATACACCAATTTATGATCAAGGATTATATATATAGACATCAACTTATGATGATAAAGGAAGAATTTAGTAATCATCTAGTAGGTACTCTAGTAGTAAAAACTTGGGACCAAGAGGTTTGCTCTCCCTGTGATCTCAGGTTTAAACGCTGTAGTTGTTAATATTATGACCACTGGAAGCTTACATGATTATTAATTTTAGGGTCTGTAAAATTAGTCGAGATACACACAAGCTGACTGGATATCCACGTTAATCTAAAAAATAATAATTTAGTTAATGTGTTTGAAAGCTTGGCTTGTAGGCGGGCTACACAGAACATTATAGTGTACACTTTTGTTCTCGTGCTTCTTATTCTTTACGTGAGAAATATATCCCTTCTTTTGCACTTCTTTCAATCTTTTCATGGGTAAATCTACTTTCTTTTTTATAAAATATGATACTATTCTTTTCCCAGCCCCTAAAGATAAATGAAAGAGATGCTCTACTCGTTAAATTTCCCTTTTTTCCAGAAAAAAAAGATGTTCTAATTTTCTTTTTTAGAGAATACATAGAAGATGTTCTTAATTATGCTAGCACTATGTAAGATAAAAGAATAAAGAGAGAGAGATGTATGGAAGAAGAGTTATATAAATATATTTTTTTAATTTTCAATATTGTTACATCATGGTCTTATATATTACAATCTCTGATTCAAAAATCCTATCATTAAAAATGCAATGAATGATTTGATATGCACTTAATTCCTAGAATATCTTTTGCATATATGATTACAATTATTTTCAGTATCAGTAATCTCTTGTGCAGATATGATTAAAGATCACAATTATCTTCAGTATTAGTGATCCCTGATCATGATCTCTTCAGTATTAGAGATTCCTGACTATGATTTTCTTCAATATCAGTATTATCTTCAGTAGATATGATATTATCTTCAGTATCAATAATCACTGATCATGATTATCTTTAATATCAGTAATAATCTCTTGTGCAGATATGATCAGAGATCACGATTATCTTCAATATCAGTGATCCCTGATTATGATAGTAATCCATGATCATGTTTATCTTCAGTATCATTATTATTTTCAATAGATTTGATAATATCTTCAACACACTAAAGAAACTTGGACAAAAAAAGTACAATTCTATTATGATATTAAAAAATTAAAATCCACATCAAATTAATCAATGCATAAATAGAAATTATTGATAACTGTGACCCCTTCCTTCTTTGCCAGCACCAGAAAATGCTAATATGGATACAGATTTATCAATGCAAAGAAATTAAAAATGAAATATAAAGAAAAATTAACAAATAATACTCTTCGAGACTTCACTTTGGGGAGTAAATAAGTTTGTGCCAAATATTGTTTTCATGGTTAGATCTAAAAGAAAAATTAAGTAAAAAACAATTATAAACGTCGTGGGGTTCGGATGAGAAAGAAAAATTAAGTAAAATAATAACATAACTACTTCAGTACTAGATCACGAGTCATTTGTTGAAGTCAATGCTTCATTATGCAATCTGATATTCATTGCTCACAGTACATTTGTTTAATAATATTTAACTATCGTTTAATTACCATTTTTATTTTTTTTTCAATTAAGGTATACATTAATAAAGCATTGCTATTTTATCACTAAAAAAATTTATGTTCTTAATTGGAGTATAAATATAAAATAAGTACTTCATTTTTCTCAATACTCCATTTATAAATAAAAATAAATACTTGAGAGAGTTTTTTTATTTATTATTTGAATTGCCAGTTTTCATGGTACAATATATTTTTTTAATGCATTTCAATTTATTTTAAGAATATATGTTTTATTAAATATAAGTCAAGCTACTTGTTGCAAAATGTAATATATATGAATATTAGATCAGATAAATAAAGTATCAAGTTTAATAAATGACTTGTGTTCTAATAGTGAAGTGTTTGATGTTATTATTTTTTAAGGTTAAGTGTTCGACTTTAATAACTGACATCAAATATTGAATTATTTATAAGGATAATAATGGCATTTCAGATAAAAAACAAGAGTCAGCTTTGTTCAGTAAGAATGTCATTAGTAACAATACTTTAATATATGTTTATTATCCGAGAGATAAAAACATTAAAAATAATAATATATTTGATTGAATAGATAAAAATATATATATAAAAATATTTTTACTCGGAAAATTTTAGAATAATTTTTTATATTTTTAAAATATGAGATGCATAAGAGAGATGTTTTTAAAGACAATATCCATTATTTTTTTTTATTTCTAAAATATTATTGTAAATTTTTTTTTAATTTCAATAATATTATCCAACTAAAAATACAAAGATAAAAATAGTTATTATTATAATTTTAAAACTTAATTTGAGGTAATGCTAGAGTTACGGGGTGTGGGTGTCAATTTAGGTCAACATTTAGCCCGAGTTAATTCAATTCTTTTTAAAAAGATCAAAATGATATCATTTTGATAAAGAAATTCAAAACAAAAAAAATCAACAAGTTTGTGTCCTATGTTTTACCATGGGTTGAACTCATCATGAATTCAACTCAGGTTTTTGAACGAATCAGGTCGAATCAATTCTTCGTCTAACTTATCTTAAACCTGGATGGTCTGATCCAAGCTCCGGGTTGGTCGGGTCCTAGAGCGACCTGTCGGGCAGGTCCAAGTTTTATAACTAAGATTATCATACTATTTTTAATCTCAATACTCAAACTAAACTAAACTAAATAAATAATATTTAATTATTTTTTAAAATATGTAAATTTGATAATAAAATATATTAAAGGCAAAATATTTTTTTATATTTTATTTTTTTATTCACTATTAACCAAATATAATATAAAAACAATCACTTTATTATATACATTATTATGAAACACAATTTTATCTTTGTTACCCGTTTTATCTTTTTTTTTTTTTTTAGCATCACTATTTTTATTTCTTTTATTAGAGGATAGTAACGAAACATAGGAGCGACAATAAAAGCACCCCTTCCGTACTAGGGAAAAAAAAAGAAAAAAAAAACGTTATAGATGGGAAATTAGAATTGCAACTACTTCTTTTGCTCTTGTAGAAGTAACCACTAAATTGTATATAGGACATAAGATATACATTATTTGTAAGGTAAACATTACAATATTCATCGTTTTTATTTCTCAAGAATATCCTCTGGGGCCATGCTTTCTGGCCTCTGGCTTTGGGATCAAATTAAGA
Source organism: Populus trichocarpa (assembly GCF_000002775.5). Lineage (NCBI taxonomy): Eukaryota > Viridiplantae > Streptophyta > Magnoliopsida > Malpighiales > Salicaceae > Populus > Populus trichocarpa. Next base: position 13,066,363 of record NC_037301.2, on the reverse strand, counting down.
ACTGGTCATGCTTTCTTCTCTTATGTAGTAAGAACATCATATCTTTTCAACATCACGTTCAATGAACCCCAGCTGGAATCCATGGAATTATTATGGATAATATCATGTCTTTTCAACCCAATTTCAATCAATTAATTGATTCACGAGGCGGGCCTCAAACAGTTCAATGCCATAATGATTGTGTCAAAGACATCAATGAATTATATAAGTGATCAATGTCGGAAATAGTTGTCGTTATGGTGATGTAGACAAAATCAATTTAAAAGTTATAAAATTAAAAATAAATAAAAATATAGGATGTCTCCTAAGTTTTTCCACTCATCATAATTTTTTTTATATATAATATATTACATTAGGACTATTATTTTTCTAAACTTTAAAAAAATATTAAGAGTATGAAGATAATTTTGGCAATATTATTAAATCCAATCAAGTGGTTTGATCTTGAAACCTGCTAACCCGACTCCTTGTCTAGCTTGAATTTCAAATTAAACCGCATGAAAATTGATCCAAAGTGAATCATTTAATTTAATGAGCCCAAAACAAACTTGGATGTCCGGTACAACATGATATAACTTTTAAAAAAACTGTAAGACAATAATTTTTTTTTAATATTGAGACAATGCCAGATTGGATTGACATCGGTTACCCTGGAACCTGGGTTATAAACTTCAATGGGTTTAGTAACTTTGATGTTTTTGTAAATTATTTTTATTTCATTTTATGATAAAATTAGATGTTTGCAACATCAAGCACTAGCTTTAAAAAAAGATGTTTATTTGAGTTTGTGATAAGCCTATAGAAAGTAAAAAAAAAATAAACCATGAATTTCATTTCCCAACCAATCCAATATTGAAGAAGAATTGGGTAAACTTGCTAAACCTGTTAATTGAGTAACCTGAGTCAACACGTTAAACTTGCAAACGGGGTAATGAATTTTAATGGGATTAATAACTTGTTTTTTTAAATTGTTTTTTATTTAACTATATGATAACAAAATTGATGATTGCAAAATCGAGTATCAAACCAATATTGAGACTTCTCTTAAGACTATAATAACCTTATAGAAAGAAAAACGAAACAAATTATGAAACTCAATTTTCAATCAGCCTAATATTGAAAGATGAAATAAAAAAAATAAAAAAATAAAAGAAAAAAAGTTAAAATCGCTAAACCCGTCAACAGGCCCATGGATTTTCTAAAATTTAATAACATTTTTTTTCTAAACTATTTTTTTAACTATACAATAAAGAGAAAAATAGACGATCACATAATCAAGTTTAATTAGTAAAAAAAAAAACTATCGCTAAACCCGCGAACTGGGGTAACCATGGTTACCTCGCCAAACTCACAAACCGAGTCATGGACTCCACAAAGTTTAATAACATAGTTTTTTTTTTTAAAATTTTTTATTTAACTAATTTTTTTTTAAAATAGACCATATCGTAATGCTGAGATATATTTTTGTTATATCAACTCGATGCTGAGATATTTTCTTGATACCGTGATAACCATATAAAAAACAATTTAAAATAAATTATCAACTATAAATCCCTATAAAACATATCATATAAGAACTAAATTAAAAAAATTAATAACCAAAGAAAAAAAAGAGTCAAGATAAAAAAAAAAAAAACACACTGCGGAGAAACAATGTTTTCCCCACCACCTTAATAAAATGAGTGAAATTGTTTTCGAATAAATTTTTATATTTTTAAAGAATAAATATATGGATTTATGTCTCATATATTTTTATTATTTATATATTTTTTTTTTATCTTGATATAGTAACCAAATACTATCTGATAACTATAAATCACACACTCTAAATCCAAGATAAGTCGAACTTTCTCGAAGAAACAAAGTCCTTAGAATTTGATATATTCTAAAAGGAGTCAAAATAAAATCTTGGGATGAAAAAGAAACTAAGCTTTAGAGGGTTTCCCTAATTAGTCGCTAAAATAAACTCATCTTTATGGGATGCTTTTTAATATGTTACTTACTATAGAAAAAGAACAAAAATCATCAACCTTAAAGCAACTCTACACAGGTTATGCCCAATCTGTCTGTACTTCAGCATTGAAAGTGTGCCATGCATCATGGATTTTTGCCTCACAAAAGGATCAGAATGATTGTAACCAAACTCACAAATTCTAATTAATCACCTCCTAATCTCTTTGGTAGGTCCTAATCAGGCACCGGCTACAAACGTGCACGACCAAAATCATAATTATCGAGTTGGTAACCTTATTTCGGACCAGTCAAAAGCGACCAACCTTGCCTGAATTCTACCATTTCTAGCATCACAGCCAGCCTTGTCAAAAATCCAATGCTTGGGTCCCAAATGGCATCGCATCCCAATTCTCTTCGGTGAGGAGACAAGTTGGGTCCCTTTTGTATCAACGATTCTACCAACAAGATAGGCTGAGGCTCAGCTTAAGCTTGTTCTGTTAAAATAATTCTTGTGGAGATCCTTTATCATATTAAAAAATGTTAATAATCAAGCTAGGCTAATTAGGACTGGCTTAAATTCTATCTTGTTTAAATAATGGTCACCTTTTTTGTTTTCTTTTTTTCGAGCCTCTTTCTCCTAATCCTATCACACTCTTGATTTGTGTTGTAGCATCACAGGCGGCAACAACAAAGAACTTCCAATTTTTTTTTCTATGTAACTTTAGTCAAATATAAATACATCTTGTATTATATAAATTCATTTAAGGAAAATAATTTAATCTTTCGCACTCTCTACCATATATATATATATATATTTTGTTAAATAATATTTATGTAGTCTTATTTATTAAGGGTAGAATAGTACTTTCAATTTAACCTATATATACATTTAGTTTAAGAGTAATCATTCATAATATATAGATTATTCAGAATTCTAACCTTCTTTTTGTATTTGATTTCAATTATTTTAACATATATATTCAATTAGAGAACAAATTTGATCGTTTCTTTAATTCTGAATCTATTACCAAAGCTTTCTTTTTATTATTTTCCCGTACCTTTTTATGGAATTTCCTTTTTTCTTTCTTTTTTGTTTTTCAAAAAAACATGATTTTTGGAAGGAATTTTCCAGCAATTGAGCCGATGAGGTTACGTAGGTAAGGTTTCATCATCAAATCAATCAAATTGTAAGAACCCTGTTTTAGAATTTGTCAAAGATAGATATGTAAGTAGTTCTATTCCCAAAATCTTTGGACAGAAACTAAGGAAGATTTGATAACAAGACAAGGTACTGAAATAGATAACAAAACATACCATTATAACATCATCATGACGTAAATACCAAAATTTCCATTTCCTATAAAATCAAAGTTATTAAAGATAGCTTCTTGTACGAGCTAATTTGAGATAATTATAGATTAATTAAAATGATATTATTTTAATTTTAAAAAAATTAAAAAGATATTATTTATTATTTTTATAAAAAAATCAAATTAATTTTGACTGGATTGACTAGACTGATGTTTAATCTTTTTGATTAATTAAGTTAATTTTTTTTTTAAAATTTAGAATAGGTTAGGGCCGAGTAATCGATATACAAATTTTGTTTTTAAATTTTGCTTAATTTCGAAACATGAGATGCTTATTACTGAGAAGTTAAAACTATTTTTCCATTGCTTGGAAGCAAGACCTTTCTCATACAAGAAATTGAGAGATGCTCTTCATAAATGTTTTTTTTTCCTGGTTATTTGTGATTTATTAACCATTAATTAAAAAAAATATAAAAGAATGGAAAAAGGAGTGCTTACAAAAATGTTACCCATAGTATGTTTAACCTAATACTCATAAAAATGTATATCCACGGTAAGAATTAACCACCTTTCCAAATGGGAGAAAAGTTTTGAGTGATTGGTTTTCTCGGCATATATTTAAGTTATTTTTTAAAATAATTTTTTTTTCTGAAAATAAATTAAAATATTATTTTTATTTTTTAAAATTTATTTTTGATATTAGTATATCAAAATAATAAAAAATATAAAAAATATTTTTTAATAAAAAAAATTAAAATTTTTGGTAAACATATATTCAACCGTGCATTGCCAAACAAATTTTTAGGTAATAAAAATAAGGGAAAATAAAAAAAACCATCGACTATGATGTGCATGGCTACGGGCTTCAGACATAAATCTAAGGTTTTTAACAATTTTCATGTACGAGATATAGGCTCCCTTTATTTGCTAGAAAGTAGTTTTCTTTCTAAAAATGAATTATAGAAAAGTAAATTATTTTCTGATGTTTGGTAGTGTAATAAAAAATAAGTAGGAAAACACTTTCCAGTGTTTGATTATGTCATGAAAAATAAGCTGGAAAAAAACTTATTAATGTTTGATTTTTCTCAAGTTTATTAAAATAATGAGGAACAAATCTTACAAATTAAAAAGTTGAATGAGAATGAAATTGAAAAAAAATATAATTTCATAAATTATGTAAAATAAAATAAATAATAATCAAAATAATAGAGATCAAATCTAAAAAAAAATAAAAAATAAAAGATGAAGAAATTAAAATAATAATAATTAACATTTCATAAATTATTTCAAATAAAATAAGTAACAATCAAAAGAATGAGGATCAAATTTGATAGATAAAAAATTTTAATAAAAAAATGATAAGAGAAAAACAAATAACAATTATAAAAATAAGGACCAAAGTTAATATAAAAATTAAATTTTAAGAGATGAAATTGAAAAATAAATATTTAAAACAAAATATATATAACATTCAAAAGTTTGAGGACCAAATTTGATATAATCAGCAAATAATATGATATTTCTAAATTTTTCACAACTTCCAAAAAGTGTTTTTCGCCCACATTTTCCAGAAAAACACTTTTCTGAAAATCAAGTTAAATTTTTCTTTGACTGGAAAGTGTTTTCCGTTGACCAATTTTTTCAATAACAAACAAACACAGGAAAGTTTGGAAAGTAGTTTTTCAGAAATCACTTTCCAGAAAACAAACATAGCTATAATATAGGCAAACCATTCATATATATATATATATATATATATATATATATATATATATATATATATATATATATATATATATACACAAAATTTTGTTGTTTAATTTTTTTTTCATTAATAAATCACAAAATTTTGTTGTTTCATTTTTTTTTCCCATTTGAATCCCAAAAGGTAAAATAGAAAATTTAAAACAAATTCCATTTACCATCTAAATCAATATTTACTATTAAAAAAAAACAATATAAGTCAACAATAACGAATAAATCTTCTTTTCTTATCCTAAGTTAGGTGAATTCTGATAATTCATAAGTTATATATATATATATATATATATATATATATATATATTCACAAAATTTTGTTGTTTCATTTTTTTTTCCCATTTGAATCCCAACAGGTAAAATAGAAAATTTAAAACAAATTCCATTTACCATCTAAATCAATATTTACTATTAAGAAAAAAACAATATAAGTCAACAATAACAAATAAATCTTCTTTTCTTATCCTAAGTTAGGTGAATTCTGATAATTCATAAGTTATATATATATATATATATATATATATAGCCTCCTTTGTTTACTTAGAACTGAAACTTAAATTCTTTCACCTTCTCATGAAAGTTTTCGGGATCGAGCTATAGCTAGTTTTGCCTGTACACGTAGAGAGGTTGTTGGAGGTTGGCAAAAGAGTAAAGACCTTTGGATGGTCACCAAACTACAAAGCAATCCTTGGTATGATACACATGTCCTAATCAATTTCTTTTCTTGTCTGAATTTTCGTTCCCAAAAAACCCCATCAAGTCACAGGCCTCACCTTTTACATTTAATAAGCCTTTGCCCCCTTCGTCATCTCTTTCGTGTTCTTATTTCATGATCCAATCTGAAAAGCACTCTTTAACCCACAATCTTCATCTTCTTGGTTGGTGCCCTTTCTTCTTTCATTTAGCTCATGCCTAAAACTTGCACTTGTGGGGTTCTATTTGTCCACTCTGACATTAGCTGAAAGAATCCCTTGTTTCTCTACGTAATCAACTCATTTTTCCCTTGAATAATAAAATACCATCAACTGAATCCAAACCTCAATAAAACCCATTTCATTTTTATAGGTTATAAGCTTCAAGGGACCATACACCTCTTCTTAATTGCCACCTTCTCCCTCTACTCGAATCCCCATTAAACTAATCAACCCTTCACGGCTTCACCTATACATACATACATGCATACATACATACATTGCATTGATTTATGCAAACAAGGACCATAAACCATTGAAGTCCATTTCTTTCCTTCCCATCTCTCTCTCTCTCTCTCTCTCTCTCTAGTCTGTATAGAGAAAAGCAAATTCTCCCCCACCCTTGAAGCAAAGGAGGCATCAACTTTAACTTTTTTTGTATTCTCTTTTTCTGGTTTCTGGGCCCTTGTGCATTCATTGTGATCTGCTTTCAAAATGGGGTTCTGTCAAGGCACTTGTAGAAACACAAAAGAGCCATCAAATAGCTCTACTTGTGATGCTCTCTCCGCTTCAACTATCATAGCCAAAGATCATTCCTTTGACTATGATAATGAGCTGAAAATGAAAGGTTTTTTGTCAAAAATGTTTTGGCAATCTGGCTTGGCCTGTTTTTTACCAAATGAGAGTGATGAAACCATTAAAAAGAGTAATAACAAGAATGGAAGTTTAGAACACAACAAGGCATGGCTGCTGGCAGAGTCCGGTGGTTGTGGTAGTGGTTCAGAGTTAACAAATGCTGATCCACACTCAGTTCACTCTTCTTTCAGGTTCAGTTTATGCTCTCAAGTTGAGCTTGAGTCAATGAACATGAATTCTTCAGCTTCTGCAACTGTTTTGATGGTGAATTTGGACAATGGATTGAATGAGACGAGAGCTAAAGAGCTTAAATGGAGGAGAATTCAGTCTCTTGAGAGGAGTATCTCTCCAGTTGCAAATTCTTTGGTCAGATTCAGTTATAGTGAAATTCTTGCTGCTACTAATAATTTCTCAAAAGGTAAGAAATGAAATCTTTTGTTTTTGGTTTTGAATCTTGAAGTTGGTTTCTTGCTTGAGATTTTGATTTGTTCTTGTTGTGATGGGTAGGTAGAGTTTTGGGAAGGGGAGCTTTGAGCTTTGTTTTTAGAGGTAAAGTTGGGTTCTTGAGGACCGCTGTGGCAATTAAGAGATTAGACAAGGAGGATAAAGAGGCTTCAAAAGCATTTTGTAGAGAATTAATGATTGCTAGTTCTCTTTACCACTCAAATATTGTGCCTCTGGTGGGGTTCTGTATTGATCCGGAGGAGGGTTTGTTCTTGGTGTACAAATATGTATCTGGTGGAAGCTTAGAACGCCATTTGCACGGTATAATTTCTTGTTCTTTGATTTGGAAATTTGAAATTTGATTGAATTTGGTGGAATTTGAGTAATTTATGGAATACCTTTTGCAGATAAGAAGAAAGTAAAGGTAGGAGTCAAGGGTTCTTCAGGCCTTTCCTGGTCTGTGAGATACAAGGTTGCACTTGGAATTGCACAAGCAATTGCATATTTGCATAATGGAACTGAGAGATGTGTTGTTCATAGAGATATTAAACCCTCAAATATACTCCTTTCTTCCAAGAAAATCCCAAAGGTAAGGGGGTTTGTTTTATGGTTTACAATCTCTCATTTAAGTGGTTCTGTGGTATTCGGAGTCAATTTTAGTCTACGCATGCTCTTTTTATTGACCAATAATGACAATTCTGCTTGCAGTTGTGTGATTTCGGTTTAGCTACTTGGACTTCTGCACCTTCAGTCCCTTTCCTTTGTAAAACTGTCAAGGGGACATTTGGGTATGAGAAAAGAAACCATACATGTCTTTTTAATGGTTCAACAAATTTATATTTCTTTTCTAATTTTTTGATTAAATTTTTATTGCACAGCTACTTGGCTCCTGAGTATTTCCAGCATGGGAAGATATCTGATAAGACGGATGTGTATGCTTTTGGTGTGGTCCTACTGGAACTAATTACCGGAAGGAAGCCAATTGAAGCAAGAAGGCCACCGGGGGAAGAGAATTTGGTCCTATGGGTAGGTTACTGAATTAATTTCCTTTAAAATTTCCATTAGTCCCTTTGACTTTGTAATGCTTGATTGAAGGGCCCCTCTACAAGCTTTTCCATGAAGAGATAAGGCATTCTATTAGGCAATGCCATAGTCTACAAGCCACATTCTGATCATGCCTATTTAGATTAAGTCAATCCTTTAATCAGACATCAAGCGAACATCACAATTCTTAGTAAACTTTGAGCAAATATAACCTCTATCCTGTAGTTCTGTAAAAAGGATGAAATTTATGCATCAGTTTTTCCCTGCAGATTGTAGGGAAATTGATTGACAGTAAAGACTGTTATACTGGTGGCTAGAAATCTAGGCTTTCGCTTGACATTTTCAATTCCATCTAGTTTACTTTCGACCTCAATTATATGATGACTTTAGCTAAAACATGAATTATTAAGCAATTGTCATCCCAGAATCATGCACGAATTTGCCAAATTTGTTGTAATATCATGTAGAGGATGATTTTATTTGTTCTCATGGTTTTGCTATTTTGAAGGATCCTATCATTACTAAATTTTACTATGATTTTTGCCTTAAAGCTCTAATAAAACCACGTGCTTTTACTTTGGAAACAAGGTCAGTCATAGTAGGATTTGATTGCACTATGAAAAATCATTTCGACTTGAGCAAGTAGCAAACAAGCCTATCATAAATATTGGCCATTTGTTCGCAACATGATGACATTTGTTCTTTTATTATGAATAGTATCTGCTTGGCTTGGATGTGAAATTGAACATCATGGACCCTGCATTCTTTTGCAGGCTAAACCTCTATTGCAGAAGGGAAAAGGAGCCATTGAGGAGTTGCTTGATCCACGACTTGAATGCACTTTGAGAAATACAACTCAAATAATCCAGATGATTCAGGCTGCCACCGCCTGTGTAAGTAATGAAGAATCTCGAAGGCCAGGAATAGACGAAATTATTGGCATGCTGAGAGGTGAAGAACAACCAATCTACTCAAACAGGAAGAAGTCCAATTTTTCTGGGATTATAGATTGTTACCCTCAACTACAACAGACAAAAAGTGAGATGAATAGTCACTTAGCCTTGGCTATGTTAGGAGTTTCAGAATTTGAGGATGATGATCACCTTTGTTGTCGTTAAAACATGGTATATTCAACTTTCTGATTTTTCTCTTTGGTGGTTTTGCTTGCCTTTTTTCTCTCTCTCTGAAGAGAAAAAGCCTGGAAATCAGAATCAAAACGAGTGTAAAAATTGTAAGTAGGAAAAACGAGTTTGCTTAGAAGTGTGTAAATAGCTTCCATTCTGCTGCCCTTGGCTTCAAGGGCCAACAAGATAGATTTTATTTAAAGGCTAAACTTCTAATTTTATAATCTTGGAAGCAATATGCTGATTTTCTAGTAATCTTCCCTTGATGATTGTAAAGACTGAGAGTAATAGATTCATTTCAAGGTTAGACTTGTTATTTTATATTTCTTAAACACAACATGCAGATTTGCTTGTTTTCTTAACTTGTTGACAGTAGAAAAGCTTGAATATGATGCCTCTTATCGTTCATGCGCGTGTTTGTTGGCATGAATCAAGTGGGACAGAGCAGTTCATCATGAAATGTGAATTCTGAGTTCTCGAGAGGCCATAACTTGCATACTAGCATATGGTTTTTCACTAAATCTTTGTACATGACCACAGAACTTGAAGATCATACTGTAGTAAATAGCCAAGGAATTGAGCATCCTATGACCATAAAATGATAGCATGACGATCACAATCAATGACTAAAATTAAGATGCTGGTCAATTCTTTGTGCATTTAAAATTTTCTGGAATAGGAGCCATTTTTCAGTATGGGATCTGAAAGCGTGAACTGGCAACGTCTTGTTTGACCGCAAAACCACTCTATTGTTGCAATATCACATCCAAATACTCAAGATACCTAATTTCATATATAGAAACATTAGTTGATAAAGATGTTTGTAGTGTAGCTACGAAAGCAAGTCTGTGTCAATCAAAATTCATTTAGACTTGCCGCTGCCTTAAAACAATCATAGATTACAGCACATCTTAAGTAAAAACAACAAAGAAAAGGAAAGGATATATGTTGGAAGATTAAAATATCTTAGCAACATCCTTCATCAGGCCACTGTTAGCCTTAGCAAAATCTAAGAACTCCTGATATGAAATGGATCCATCACCATCAGTATCTATCTCAGCCATCATGCGCTTGACCTCCTCTGCTGTGACTGAGCCGAGAGTCTTCAAGCAATCGCCCAGCTCTGCTGCAGAGATCTTGCCATCACCATTCAAGTCGAATCTTTTGAAAATGCGATTCAGCTCAGCTTGTTCGTCAGCCATGTTGGTGTTAAAAGAGTGTTTTGATCCTGGTCTTGTAACTGAATGAGGATGATTGGGAGGTAAAAGAATTGGGTTTTTAAAGAGATGATTTGTTTGTGTTTCACTCTAAGTTCATCCAATGAATTCGGAAAAGGAATGGATTGCCCGAAAACTCTCAACTATTTTGTCCATAAATATCCATCGGTTGAAATGGACAAATCTAAACTTAGAATTTGTTCAAAAAAAGGAGAAAAATTAGGACAAAACATGGGATGTGATTCGTATGACTCGACTCCTACAAGGAAACATAGGATGTGTCATTGGTTGAGACATCAGCTTGTCAAATAATGAAGAGTTATAGTTAAAGCGATAACTACTGTAGATTTTTGTTCTTTGGGACTCGTGTTGAAACATTGCGAGTGTAGATAAATGTCTAAATTTTGACAGGAACTAATGGGAAATGTCTTTGGTTGTTTCAATAGTATTAAGCTTTTCATTACAACATAACTTTGAAAGCAAGTCCTCCCCAAGAGAGCCTCCAAATTATTAAGCACTTGATATCTCTACTTGGAGTTCTCAGGTTCAAATATTGGAAGACTTGAGATTTACCCTCGGAGATCTGGGTTCAAATCTTGGGAGAGGGAGTAAGAATGGGAAAAGTTACTTCCTTTCGTAGCCTAAGAAGCGTTGTAGAAAATTAACAAGATATTTGAGAGCGAATTAGATGATGCTCAATATTCAAGCAAACTTACAATATTGGTTTTGCAGTTATGTTGATGTGGGTCATATCAAGGCTAGGTTTTCTGCAGGAAGCCAATAGGGAGAGAAAACAAGGCTTATACCAGCTGCAGATTGGATCGTGAACTTAATCAATCTCGTTAGATTCTTTCTGTTTAAAAGATCACAGCTGAGAGTTTATCAAAATTTTGCAGGCCTTATTTGTCAAGAAGCACTTCATTAGTAGGGTGAGGGAATCATATAAATTGCAGAGAAAAAGACAATAGAAATCACAAAAATTGTAAATTTATTTTATTGGTGGAGTCCTCAGCTGAATGTTTACAATATGGTGTGAGACAGGGGGTTTGGTGTTACCCGCAAGAGTCAAATGATTTCACTCAACAGATTATGGTAAACTTACAACAATGAACTGGGTAGATATGTTTTGAACAATAGAATTAAATAGATCCTACACTACCACCACCCTCCATTGCTAACATTGTCGAACAATCCAATGAAATGGAATGGAATTTATTACCTAATCACAGATATCACAAGAAACCCTATCCAACAGAATGAAGGATGGCATTGTGCACAGCTTCTCTGGTTGGTAAAGCTGGAATTGCACCTCTCCCCTTAACAGTCAATGCACCACAGGCATTAGCAAACATCAGAGCTTCTCGCAATCGGTCCTCATTCTTAAAGATTAAAATTAAAATAAGATGGATCAGATGGTAAAATGCTTTACGATGTTACAAGATGAAGTGCACTGTTTATTAAACAAGAAATCATGAAAACCAAAGACAATATTGCACTAGTTTGCATGACAACATTAACCTGGAATGTCTGTAAATTAAAGAATATCATAAAATAATCCTACTGGAGATTGGAAACCAAAATTGCATAAATAGATACATAAATTTTAGATGCTGGAAAGAAAAATAAATTGGGAGTTAAGCAATTTTGAGAAGTTCTCGACATTGTCTAGCTCTATGAAGTCCTTGCATGGTTATAACAAACTCCCTACCAAATATTATCCCTTCTAAGTACAGCCGAAGATCAAGTTTCTTCTATACAATGGAAGAAAGCGCCCTATATTCGTTATATGTTTGCATGAAATGATAGAACATGAGCGTATACGGTTACTGAGATTGCCAAGGGCAGATCCAAAACTCAAATGTTCGAGTCAACAGTTGATATATTGCAAAGGTAGGATTATGCAATACATTCGAACAAACAAAGTTACATTATGACGAAGATACCAAATGCATACATGTAAATTTGTGCATGCACACATACAACAGCAGTATTGACCTGAAGAAACTACCATTTTTAAATCAAATTGTTAATGGCATTACCTGGAGCAAGGAGAGATCCTTAGCTAGCTGTGACAATATTCCAGCAACAAATGCATCCCCAGCACCAGTGGTGTCCACAGCATCTACCTTTAAGCCCTTCACCCTCCCATTGAACTCCTGAAAACATATAAGAAGCTACTTAGCAACAAATTTAGAAGAAAAGGTTATCTGCAAGCTAGGGAGATTTCACAAGGCATTAGCACTATGTTAGAAGCTCAATCAGTTTAAAAATCATAGTACATTTTCCCTAAATTTACAAGTCAAATCCTCCAAATTGATAGAAAGACAGCATTTTATAGCTGGTCTCAACAGAACAAACTTACATAAGCAGAGAAGGTTTTTATAAAATTGCAGTTTTATGTTAGAGTTGATAAAAATATTTTCCAGTCACAATAATTCTCTCTAAATCAAAATATCTAGATTGCTTCTCCATGCCTGTTGTTCTACAATGTTACATGCTGCAGCAAGACTCTCTCTTTCTCTCTCATGAACTAAGGCTGTGGAAGTGCATCTTACATCAATTCCTGTCATCACCCAATCTCAAAGAAATAATACAGCAAAACAATATTTCTCAGTGACATGCATGGGCGAGGAGAAGGAGCGGGAGTATTGTAAGTTGTAAAAGTAAATGCTAAATGACATATTTTTAGGACTTACTTTGGTGTAATACCTGCAGCCCTCGGGCCCTTCGGTGACAAGAAGCAATTTATGATTTGGATGGCATAGCTTACGAACAACAGCATCATCATATGGATCTTCTCCTTTAGTCAAGAAGGATATCTCTTCTTCACTTATCTGAAAGACATAATTTAAATGTGACCGTCAGAGTGGTTTTTTTTATCCAGATTGTGTCTAGTATGTACATTAGGGGAAGGAAAACAATTGCCAAAAAGAACCCAGGTACTTACCTTAATAATATCAGCAGTGTCCCAAATGCTCAGAATCCCTTCTCTGGCACTCTCTGCAGAAGGCCATAGTGGAAGCCTCAGGTTAGGATCGTAGGATAAAACAACACCTGCATTCTTGGCAGCTTTTGCTGCAGCAATGTGGGCTGATTTGCATGGCTCTGTTATAAGACTTATAGAGCCATAATGAAGTATTTTTGCCTGCCAGGGGACAGAAAAGAGGAGAAACAAACGATTTTTTATCTTATCTTTTTTAAAACCAGTGGGTCTTAAATCTAGATTTTAAATTAGTTTTATCTAATAAGGTGCCCGAAGAGCAGTAAAATCTTCATAAGTTCTAAAAGAATGAAAAACTATAATCTCTGTCATTCAAATTAGAAACGTAATTCATACGTACATTAAAAGTTTCCATAGTTAAGTTAAATCTATCCTTCCATTTTGGGTCTGTTAGGTGTTTCTTTCTAAGAAACTACAGACTTTTGAGTCCAAGAACCATTTCTGCCCTATTGATTTATCATTCTTTTATAAAAAATTCAAAAGGTGCCTAAGCAAATGACTTTATTTCAAAAAAATATTTAAAAGATGATGAAGATGAAGATGAACAGACAATATTTGAACTGCATCTTCCATTTTAAAAATCTTCTATAAAAGGGATTTTTTGCGCTTTTAATTTTTAAGCAATCATTACAAGTATAAACCTCACATACCTTTCTAATCAAATCTAGATCAAGTTCAGCTTCTTGAAGCAACATATCTGCACTAGGATTACGGTAAAACATGAACTCACGTTCCCCATCACTCCTTAATGTAACAAATGCTAAAGCAGTCCGTGCACCAGGATCAAAACGCATCCCTTCACTGTTCACATTATTCTCCTTTAATATTTCAGCAAGCATGTATCCGAACTCATCTTCACCAACCTGTGCATGTCGTACAAAAGATTCGAGATCTGAGAGAATAGACGAGAGATAAAATATCTATGGTTAATTTTTGTCGAAAACACACAAATATGATAAATAAAAGCATGGAATGGCATGCTATGAAACTGATGCACAGTTAATTTTTAGAAGAAAGAGGGAATAAGCAATCCTTTGTCAAGAATGCACTAGGTTGAAAGAACAATCAATATAACTATGTTGTTAACAAAGCGAACTACTGCTTTGACAGCTCCTGGCTTTTACAGATAGGTTCTATCTCCAACTATCCATAGTCTATAAGCAATAAATCAATTTCCATTCAACTCAAAGAGGTTGATGACAGTTTTTCACTGTTAGATATCATGAATTTCAAGGAAAGAGTTTGTGGTAGTGGATGCACAGAAGCATTTAAATTCCTAAGCTGCTGTGCCGTACAATCTCAGAAAACTCCTGGAATCTGCAAGCAAAATCTCTGTGAAACAAGAAGGTTGTTCTGTGTCTTGACGCAATTAAGATGGAGAAAGGAAACATAGATGACACTATAATAGGATCCTAAATTTAATACCACAATCCTAGATTACCCGGCCCTATAGAATCAAAAAACCAGTCAGGCAGAAGTTTTAATCCACTCCTTAACAAATTGGCTCTTTGAAAATGAATTTATCCTTGCTTCCTTATTTTCTACTCATTTCCACAAAAATGGATTGATATTATCATAATGGTACCTTCCCAATAAATGCTGATGAGCCACCAAGACGAGCAATACCGACAGCAACATTAGCAGGTGCACCTCCTGGAGCCTTTTTAAATGCTGGCGCATCAGCCAATGAAAGTCCACTAATGGTCGGGACAAAGTCAATTAGCATTTCACCAAAGCAAACCACAAGAGAGGAATCTTTCGTTTCTGGAAACCCATCACCTCCTAATGCTTTACCTAGTATGCATAAGAAAGGAAGCAAATTAAAGGGTCAAGAGTCACATAACAAGTTGATGAAAAGTTGAAAAAAAGAGAGAAAAGAAGTTCATATATCTAAATAGATAGCAAAAACAGAAACGTAATGCATTTGGTAAAAGAAGCTGATGCCCAAGGGAATTTGAACTATAAAGGCAAAAAAAATTTCTTCTCTCCAGCAGAATATATTTCTCAAGATAGCAGAACAAAGCTCAATGTGCCAAAACTATTAAAGAATTTGAAGCCTCTTGATGATATGACATCTACAAGATTGGAGCTTTATAGGCCTTAAAGCTCAAAAATATTCTCTGACTCTTCTAAATTTATCATTTAACAAAAAAAGTTCAAAACAAAAACACAACCTGAGATTCAACTTGACATCTACTACGCTATTATGAGACTAAAACTGGCAGAAGCCAAAACTTGATCATCGAAACTTCAATTTAAAAGACATGGCCAGTCGTTTCCAACAAGAATCAGCGCAATTTAAACTGACTATGAAGAACCCATCAAGGAAAAAACACTTTGACATACATCAAAACTCAAGATAAAGTGAAGTAATTTATGATTCCAAGAAACAAAAAATGCTTACTTTGGAAGCTCAATCGAGGAATGGAAACCGAAGAAGGGCAAGAAAAAGCTGAGGCTTTAACATTCCCTCGTCTAAAACTAAGTTCTTGACGAGAAGACAAAGCCACACTACCTAAACGAAAAGCAGTAGAGTGAAGAGCAGCCATGCACTTCAAAATCAAAACTTGATAACAAATTGTGGTTACTTAGTTTTTATGATCTGATAAGCCAATTGGGTTTTGGACTTAGTTGTTAGAGAGAGATATAGAGTGTTTTGAGGGGTGGAGGGAGTGTTGTTGTATAAAAACAAAGAAGATTTGAGCGGAGGATGCAAGAGAGTGAAGTAGTTTGCTGTTTGCTGTTTGCTGTTTGTCAGCTTGTGGATTATGGACAAGACAACTCTTTTTACTCTTGCTTTGCTTAGGTAGTCTGTTGATGGCTATTCTCTTGTCTCTCGAGTCAAATTGGAATGCATAAATTTATTTTTATGTTTTAAAAGTGATATAAAAGAATTTTGAAGTTTTTTTTATATATATTTTTAAATTATTTTAACATTTTGATATTAAAAATAATTTTAAAAATTAAAAAAATATTAATTTAATATATTTTTAAATAAAAAATACTTTAAAAAATTATTATTATCACAATATTAAACAAGTATTATAACTAAAATTAGTTTTTTCCTTATTTTTTTCATGATTCCCTTAAAAAAATAAATATGATTTTGATTATGGTATTGCCGTTGTTTAGATAGCAATCCAAAACACTTTGTATTGTTCGAAATCAAAACAATTGTAAGTAAGAAAAACCTACAAATTAAAATTAAAAACTTAATTTGGATAGAGTTTTTAGTTAAATAAGATAAAATATTAATTTAAATAAATTTTAATAATTTATTTGACTTAATCAAACTTAAATATAATTTAGACTTGATCAGATGAACATAAAAAAAAATGATTGAAATATTATTGTTTTAATAAAAATAGTTATCCCAGCAACATGTTAATTGACTCAATAGCATAAGATTAAAGACAACTTATGCATTTTAATCTTATCCATGGGCCGGTAAATATAGCCCACGAAAAAATAGATAGAAAATATAAAATAGCGATCAAGCCCAGATAAATAGGGATCAAGCCCAGATAAAGCAGAAAGTTATAAAGCCCAGTTCCCTTTCCTTGTCGACCCAACTCATTCCTAATTCCTTCCGTCTATTTCCAAACACTGTGAATTCTCCGAAAATTTTATTTTATGGTACTTAATTATTGGATATTTACAATATAAAAAAAATGATATCTGATCCTATAAAAAAGTGATAAAAATTCATTTTCCTATTAAATAATAATTTTTTGAATTATCTCTTTTTATATCTATCTCTTTCATATACTATAAGTTTTTAATAGTTATAATTTGAGTGTCATAAAATTTCTCCAGACCCTCATGAACAATTATATTTTTAAATGGTGCCATTATGGACTGCAAGCTTTGTGGATGTTAATAGCAACTATTCTTATTATAAATTCATTGAAATTCTCAATAAATTTTAATAATGCATAGTTTTTGCTTAATTTATTCATTAAATATGTACTGTAATAATATTTTTAGTAAATAAAAATCATATAAACAATACATTAAAACTATCAAAAATATAAAAATTATGAAAAATATGCTGGTGGATCATACTTGTCAAGCTTGTCTGGAGTCATTAGTTAACTTGCGGGACACTAAATAACCACGAATCTATCATATTCAAAACAAAATTATTTTAACTTTTTTTTTTTTTTTTTTTTTGACTTAATTAGATTTGATTAGGTCTATTAAGTGGTGGATTAACTCATCAAGTTATCCATATTTAACTAAATCAATATGTCAAGGTTGAAATTTTCTAGAGCCAGGTTTAATAATTATATTTGAAGATAAAAAGTTAATTTATAACATGGAACTCATATTGACCCACTATTTTTCTCTACAAAGGCCGTTACTATAGTTATAATTGTGAACTCATATTGACGGTGTTATAACATGGAATAAAGTTAACAAATTACTATTATTTTGTCGAAAATGACCATTAATTAAAACCATTAAAAAAAATTGGCAAGTCGAATTGAAAAAAAAAAAAAGAAAAAGAAGAAATTAAGGAGTGCAATGAAGCTCGATAATGACTCCCTAGGGGGTTTTTTTTTTTTTTTTTTTGTGAAGTATAGAAGTAAAGTATAATTGACTGGCAGCATTAGTTGAACTAATTACAAGTCCAAGCCCTACAGAATTCGTTCCATAACACTCAACAGCAGACACAATCACTCACGTTTAACAATATCTTAATTACTCCATTATCTCCCCCTTCTCCAGATATCATGCTGAACTGTCCCTCGACCCATTTGGAATTTACTCGCTCGTTAAGGTTCACTTGTGTGCTTGTCACTACATTTAAAACTGCAACAAACACACGTACCAATTAGTATTGAGGTTGTGACTGAAGTTGACAATCAACCACAAATATTAATGTTTGATTAACTTAAAAATTGAGTTTTGTTTTTGGTGAGACTCATTTAAGAAGATGTTTGTTTACGCGGTAGATTCTACTTTTAAAACTCATTATGTAAACATCATGTTTGATAATATTAAAATGCAACTGAATGTTTGTGTGGGACCTATGTATTTTTTTTTGTTGAAACGCCGGTTCCTATAAAGCAGCTGAGAGCTGTTGCTCACGTCTGCCAACCTGGATAATTCACCTGAACACTGTTCACGTGAATAGTGCCAGGTGAATTTCACTGGCACTGTTCATGAACAGTGCCATGATTATAACTACTTATATTAAAAAAAATTATTTTTTAAAAATTATTTTTACTAAAAAAACTAGTGTTTAATATTATTTAGTAACACTACATAAATTAGAAGAACATCGCATGATGACGTAACATTTGTGGAATTTAATCGCAATTTCAATTTTGTTTCTGATGATATTTTACCTGATTTTGTTGCACGCTCAAAAAACCATGAAAACTATAGTCTTTATCCGATTAATTTCATACATCACGAAATTGTAGATAAGGTAATGAAATAATAAAAAAATATTTGATATAAAGTATTATTTATTTAATGATGTAATAATGGCAGTTAAATCTACAATATTTAAATTAAAAACCATTAATATTAATATATATATTGTTTAATTATTTTATAACCTCAATTTGAAAAGCATGTTAACACTACAGAAATTAGAAGAATATCGCATGATGACGTAATATTTGTGGAATTTAATCGCAATTTTAATTTTGTTTCTGATGATATTTTACCTGATTTTGTTGCACGCTCAAAAAACCATGAAAACTATAGTCTTTATCCGATTAATTTCATACATTACGAAATTGTAGATAAGGTAATAGAATAATAAAAAAATATTTGACAAAAGTATTATTTATTTAATGATGTAATAATGGTAGTTAAATCTACAATATTTAAATTAAAAACCATTAATATTAATATATATATTTTTTAATTATTTTATAACCTCAATTTGAAAAGCATGTTAACACTACATAAATTAGAAGAACATCGCATGATGACGTAACATTTGTGGAATTTAATCGCAATTTTAATTTTGTTTCTGATGATATTTTACCTGATTTTGTTGCACGCTCAAAAAACCATGAAAACTATAGTCTTTATCCGATTAATTTCATACATCACGAAATTGTAGATAAGGTAATGGAATAATAAAAAAATATTTGATATAAAGTATTATTTATTTAATGATGTAATAATGGTAGTTAAATCTATAATATTTAAATTAAAAACCATTAATATTAATATATATATATATTGTTTAAATATTTTATAACCTCAATTTAAAAAGTATGTTTAACCAAACACATTAAATTACCTTTTATTCATCCTCAATTTCAACCACAATTTTAACCAAACATATATAAATACCAAATCAACCTCAACCAAAAGTACTTTTTATAAAACAATTTTTTTCAAACCACAACTATAAAAGCTACCATAGTACCAAACATACTGACACTGTGACCGCGGTTTAACAAAAGCAAAATTTATATGCTTCTACTCTACTGTTCACATGAACAGTGGAGAGGTGGAGAAGTGGAGAGTAATTCACTCTCTACTGTTTACGTGAACAGTGGAGAGCATCTCCGCTGTTCATGACTCGGATGCGTCTCTAATGTTCATGACCTGGACAGATTCCGGCTCTAACCTAAATGCATTGGACTGAGTCCGACCTAGTAAAATAAAAAAATCCAACAAAATTTCTCAGGCATTATGTTTTATTTGAAAAACTAGTGTTTAACATTATTCAATGACACTACATAATTATATTAGAAGAAGATTCTATGATGACGTAGTATTTGCAGAATTTGATGGCAATCCCAATTTTATTCCTGATAATATTTTACCTAATATTGTTGCACGCTCAGAAAACCATGAAAAACATTCTTAACCAAATACATTAAACTACTTTTTGTTCAACCTCAATTTCAACCATAATTTTAACCAAATATATATTTTTCCAAACCAACCTCAACTATACTTTTTATAAAATAATTTTTTTCAAATCACAACTATAAAAGCTATCATAATTATGTTTGTTTTAATGATTGTAATTAAGGTTGAAGTTATGTGTAACTTAATTATGTATAAAATTTAATCATAAAAACTAATTTTTTAATGAATCGGATGCACAAAACAAAAACTCAAGCACAAAAAAAAAAAAAATTCCTAGTCGGTATACATTGAAGGCTATTCAGGATCCTTCAGGAAGTGTCCCAGTTGAGCTGGTAAATGTTCTTGGACGCGTATTTATATGTCAGAAAACTGGTACAATGTCGGCCCTCTTGTCGGATATCAAAATAACAGAATATCTAATCTTCTAGTTCATAATAATAATAATAATAAATAAATAAATAAGGTCCAATTAGATCCAATGTTCTGTCCACCATTTCACAACTTTCTAAGAAAGACCAGTAAGTTTTAAGTAAAGGAAAATACCGTGGTGACAAAAGGGTGTGTTAAGTGTTTAATTTTGTAAATATGTATGTCACGCCATGAAAAACATTATAAATAGTGAGTTCATAATATTTTCTGAGAGGATTTAAAGTGAAATTTTTCACAGTGAATCTCCCACGTCTTTTAAAATTTGTTATAATTCATCAAGATTAACACTAGTTCATTTCTGTTTAGACTTATATCACATGATACTTTTTAAAAATCAAAATCACGAATTTGTATTAATTAATTAATGCCCATCAACTCAGCTCATTTTCCTTTGTTTCAACGTGTAAATTATATTTTATTTCAAGTTATATCTAGAATATTTGAACTCAAATGAATTGTTCTGACCGTCTATCTCACAAAAAAAACATAAACTATTATGAAACAAGGAATAATAACATTCCATTGGATTTGTTAACCAAAGCATCCACATGGGTATATATACTTTAGACCAGACTTTTCTTTTTCTAGAATGCAAGAATCCATCTTTTTGCCTGGTCTGAATACTCGATTCAAACTGTCATAACTACCAAAACTCCTCAACATATTGGCAACCAAAAAAAAAAAAAAAGGAAAAAGACTTCAATGATGTCCTCCACGCTTTGTTTCCTGCCTAAGATGTCCTTTTCAGCCGTTTCTGCTTTGCTTCAAGATTTCGATTACACGCTTGTAAAGTCACATAAGCAAATAGGAGCACGCATGCGTTGAGCAAGTATTCCTTCATTATTATACTACCAAACTCTCAATTTGTGGGAAGTCTTTTATCCCCTTTCTAAGACGTCGTTCTTAATATATAGTTTTTTTTAGTGTGTGTTATTAATTCGTAGTCATAAATGGTAAAATAATGGCTAGTTGCCAAATTTGATTATGATATACCAACTCGATTTCTAGCCATTTACTATTATTATTTCAAGAAATTAAATTATGATAAAAAAATCCAATCTTGGCCAATTTTGCGGATCGAAAGGAAATAATTTGGACAACGGAATTTAACCCAAGAGATGAGGACGACTTAACAGAATAAATCATATCTCTGTCCGTGGACATTTGCCCTCTGACTGCAAAAATGACTCCATGGTGTAAAAGCAGCTCCAAATGTTTTACCGAGGGTATTTTTTAATTAATATGGTTATACATGCCAGTTTGTGTGTACCATAACTAATTTTATAGGTGCTAAAATTAATAACCATGTAAGTTTTCAGTGTTCCTGAGGTTTGTGAAACTTGAACTGGAACAAATTTAAGACCTGATCAATTGAACTACACAATTTAAGCTTAAGGTTATTCTTCTTATTATCTCTAGATACCGTGTTTTATAATATATTGTTATATTTGATTGAATAGATAAAAACAAAATAGTAGTTTTTGAAATAATTTTAGAATGAATTTATAAGTAATGATTATTTTTTTATTTTTACTATTTTTTTTATTGCGAAACAGTATTAATTAATTAAATGCTATCTTAAAAAAAAATGAATTGATGATTGAAGATGCATTCGCTTCTTAATTTTTAAAATTCAAATCTCCATCAGACTAAAATGGGGAAAAAATAATTATAATAAATTTCTTAATTTTCTTGTGTATAGTCTATTTTTTTTCCTTACCTAATAGGAGAGAACGATTTAATCTCAATTTCTCCAATGATACCATGCCACGAGAAAGAATTATATGTTAACATACATGTTCCTTTCAAGTGAATGGTATGCTTTAGCAACTACGCGCTTCCTTCAAAGAGGCTAAATGCATATTTTTCTTTTTAATCTTTGAAGTAAGGTATCATGATGCCAACTTCAGTTACATCTTCCTTTTTTTTTTTTTGGATTGGAGGAAACCCCACTTCCTGAAAAGCGCACTTTGTGGATCCAGGTGAACAAGTAAAATCCCGGCTGTCCCAGACTTTTATAAGAGATACACGCTGTGCCTCGAACTCGAAACCTGCTGTGTAGATCTTAAACTCTTTTTCATCACGACATGTTTCCTGGAAACCAACTGCTGTTACATCATTAATTACTACAGACTAATTACAGATTTTAGCATCCATGGCACATATATAATCATCTGTTAATCTTTATAAATTTCTTCTAATAAATCTAGAGGAGTGAAATTATAAGAAATTTGGTTCTTGTCCAAAATTGTTATCACATGCCTAACAATGATTAAAGTGATTTATTTTAATTTTATTCGACGACAAATGATAGTTCTAGACTAGATCCTTTTCTTAAATGATTTTAAAGGCATTTGATAAATTCTGATCCCAAATTTTAATTACCTTTGCATCCTTCTAATTATTGCTATTCTTCCAATCGAATTAATTAAAAACTTGATTAGGGTTTCTATAATCATATATATACTCCCATTAATTTACATCACGCGTGAGTCCCTATCATTAGCAAACAAGAAGAAGTTTCCTTCTGTGGAGTATTCATCATTATTAATTATAATCTTCTCAAGATCCATTATAAAACAAAATATCTAAAAGATAGGCTCTTTAATAACAAATCAACCAATTGGTTAACAAATCAAATTGATTATGAAATTATTATCTAAAATATTATCGATCTCCCTCTAGTCAAAGCATAAATAGTCATTGAATAAAAGTATTAGTGTAATTAGTCCCTTAATTAACAAATTGAGGATTAAAATTGAGACCACTACTTGGATTATATTTATCTTTTTCTTAATAAACACGTGCCATCCTCGTGCTTGACTATATTAGTCATTGAACAAAAAAATCCAGTGCAAGGAGCACATGAAAAGATTTGGAATTGAAATCGAGACATTCTATCAACTCTACTTGATTTTTTTTAATACTTTCATTTTAATCCCAGACTTGTTTAGATATCAATTGCATCCTTTTTTTTTTTGTTCACAGACTACTTATACTTTAACCAATAGCTTAGTGGGATTTTTAATTATCTTTTCCTCTTTTTTTCCTGTATTTTTTTTTTATTATTAACGTAAGTGTTCGAGCCAACTTACGTGTACCTCAACTAATCTTATGGGTCCTGAAGTTAATAACCATATAAATCTCCAATGACTTTGAGGTTTGTGAGATTCAAACTAATGAGAAAGCAAACCCATGGCTTGATCAGTTGCGTTCCACTTCTTAATTTTTTTTTTAATTCTTGGTTATAAAAGAGAGGGCGAGATTCTTTAAGGGATTAGAGTGATGAAAAACTTAAATTTTTTTTTTTTACCTTTTCTTAACTCTATTGGTAAATCATGCAATGTAAGATGCTAAAGGTTGTCCCAATATAAAAATGATGAACATATTTGTCTAGATGCATGACTTAATTCACCATAATAATACTTTATAAAATTGAATTAACTCTCCTTCAAAAGGTCAAACACCCTAACCACTCTCCTTCCATGTCCACCCACGCCTAAACCACTCTCCAAAAAGTAAATATTTGGTCACTTGCCAAAAAAAAAAGAAGAAAGGAAAATAAAAAACAAAAACGCGTGGAAGCCGCGTTTAAAGCCTTTAAACCAACACCACATACCCTATATAAAACGCTTCTTGATCTCCACAAATACGCTCAGAAAGAAGGAAAAAAACCCTTCTAGTCTACTCTTTAATTTCCTCCTCCAGCAGCAAAACCAAAAGTCTGTCTTTTCTTTTCATTCTACAATGGCAAAATCAAAAAACCCAACGACCTTCGGTTCCATGGACGACATAAGGAAAATATTCAACAAGTTCGACAAAAATGGAGATGGCAAGATTTCTTGTAGTGAGGTTGTAGACAACCTTAAAGAACTGGGCACCAAGATATCACCAGCGGAAGTCCAGTCCATAATGCAAGAATTCGACAAAGATGGTGATGGCTATATTGATCTTGATGAGTTTGTCGACTTCATCCAGAATGGTGGACTTGACGATGGCGGTGGCAATGATAGTAAAGAATTGAGGGATGCGTTTGATTTGTATGATAAAAACAAGAACGGGCTGATTTCAGTTGATGAGTTGCACTCGGTAATGAAGATGTTGGGGTTGAAGTGTAGCTTGAGTGATTGTCGTAAGATGATACGTGAAGTTGATCAAGATGGTGATGGTAATGTTAATTTTGAGGAGTTTAAGAAGATGATGACTAGAGGGTTAGCGTAGATTAATTAATTAATTAATTACTACTACAATGTTTTTCATTTTATTTCTTAGGTTTGGTTTAACGTTGTAGGATTAGGTTTCTAATTTAGACAATTAATGGTGTAATTATATATAATTAGCAGTTTGAGGTTTTAATTTTCCTTTTGTTTTAGTTTTCCATTGATGTTTTTGCGGGTTTGAGGCAACTTTAATCTGCAAAAACAGCAAAAACAGTCAGTGGTGGAATTTAGTAGTTTTTAATTTGGATTATTGTTGATAAATCTCTAGCTATTTTGTTCTTAATGAATTATGATAACACATGATTCGAGATAATTAAGAACCTTGTTTGTTTTTCTTTGGATTCTCAATATTTTTTTTGTGCTTGCGTGATCCGTGACTTTCTTTTTGCCTTTTTTTTTTGAATTAATTATAATTATATCCTTTTCCTTATAATTTCATTAAAAATATCTCATCTTTACGCCTTAAGTTCATGCCATCAAGTAGATGAGATTTACCATGGTTCGATAAATTTGGAGTCACATAGAATTATTGGAATCAATTCTCTTATTAGATAAGATTTACCAAGAAATTATGGTATTATTTGTTGATTAATCTTTCATAAATTGTAGTTTTGATTTTGAATTCGTGATTATCCTAAGGTGAAGGTAGTTTCTTCATGAAACTTGTGATGGGATTGGTGGAAATTATATCAACAAGAATCATGTGGGGGCACGAAAATTATGTGCTTCACGCTCTATATATATATATATATATATATATATATATATATATATATATATATATATATATATATATATGTGGTTGCTGCCGATTGCCTTTCCAATGCTGAGCTCAACACGGCATTGGTTTGGGTTCTTTAATTAGTTGCTCCATCTTTTTCAAGTCACGCGTTTTTCCTCCTCCGATGCTTCTAGTTGTATATTGGTAGTAGTTTTGATGGTTGATGAAGTCAAATTCTATCGATTATATTTGGGATTCAGAGTGTATGGAATTAAGTTTATATCTAATTGGGTTTTTTAAGACAATAAATAGGGTTTTTGTAGTGCTTTCAGTAGAATTCTATTTTTTTTTAATTTTTTTTATATTGAATTTAGGTAGATAATAAATATTTGACTATGTATAAATTTTTAAACGTCACATGTGAAAATGATTTGAAAATATTAAAAAAGTAATTTTAAATAAAAAAATATTTTAAAAATTATGAAACACATGTTACACCGGCAACACCGTACACCGCCCCTGAGTCAACTAGTAATTAAGAGTTGATTTATAGATGGACGTCTTTCGTTTATCCATTTCCCTTTTCGTTCATTGGTTGACGAGGCATGTATACGAACTACGTGCCAGAAATGATTTTCTTTTTCTTTTTTATTATTCGGATTGAGGTGTAGGTGGTGGGAATCAAAGCCATAACTTGTTCCTTCAGCAAGCTTCTGTACAAGTATAATTGAGAGACTGATTGAGCTTTATTTTAAGGATTCTTATCTCGACAAGCCCTGCAAGAAATCTCTATCCCATGTGGGTGTGATCACACCACTACTAATGGAGGTCAACAATTAGGATAGGCAACCCCTGGAAGTCCTAGAAGCTTACACCAGCACTAATGGTGGTCAAAGATAGGATTAGGATAGGCAACCGCTGGAATTGTTAGAAGCTTCTACCAGTCGTAATGCTATTTTGAGCAACCAGAGGTCGCCATCTTAACAGAGCATCATAAACTACAGTCTTTTAAAACCTGAAGCTAAGCTAATGTTGTCCTCCACTATATGATCCTTCCGTATTCAAGTGTTAATAGATTGCGCAAAAGCTTACATCATTAACCTAATCTATTCATTTATTTGTTGGATTGAATGATTGGACTAGTGTTAAATCAGTTTTCAGTAATTACATTTCGTTTCTCTTTAGCAAGTTGAACCTCTAATCAATTGGAGAAAGATGTGCCTTTCTTACAGGCTTTGTGGTAAGATTACTGTAAAACAGATGGTGGACCTTTGCTGTTCACCTCTTTGCGTTACTGGGAATTTACTGGGGTCTTTGGATCAGCTATTCAAAATTTCCATGGTGGTCTATGTTGGCAGATCATTGGTGAGCTGGAGAAATTTTATCCAGGCTTCTTGAAAAAAATGGTTATTGGTTTCTGAAACTATTCTCTTCCTCAGATTGTCCAGGTAAAAATGATCTGCCTCATTGCACCTCTACAACAATAATGTGATAGACTCAGCAATGAATGGAACGCAAGAACTTCAATTGAAAGCCTAAACCAAGACATCGATTAAAAGGATTGAAACCAGAACGAAGCGTATGGGAATGGAAAGAACCTGTTGTTCTGGTATAAATGACAGCTAAAATAGGGTATGAGAACTATTACAAAATGATAGTTTTGTAAATAAACATACATAGGCTTTCAATAAAAGACCATGCAATCTTGGGGTAAATGTGCTACAGCTTCAGGGGAAGGTTGCTCATAGATGGGTTCTCGCTCAAGATCTCTGTTATTTTCCTCTATTTCTGTCTGAAAGCCTGCTGCTTCCAATAAATAAGCCTTTACTTGATGGAATCTCTTGTTTGATAGCGAAACCTCAGCAAGAAGTCTCCACGCATATGTTTCTGAGGCATCGTCAAAATCCTCCTGTCTCTTCAGCACTATATGTCCGCTGATCTCCCAAACGGCTGGATTAACTTGAGTGTCCAGCAGCTCCTGGCTTGCTTCTCCGCGTGCTTGTTTCTCCGCATAGCACTGAAAGTTCATCAGGATGGAGGAAACAGCACTTCAGATATCTTTCAGTAAAAAGAGGGAGAGGGGGAGCTCACGAGACACTAAGTAAAGGGTAGCAGTAAAAACTGCAGTTTCCACTTGAAAAATGTACGTCTTCCTGGGAGGTGAAGGTTGCATAAAGCAAAGGTAAAATCCAAATCACCCCCCAGGATTTAAAGTGTTCCAAGCTATGTCCTATATCTAAATGCATCATTTTGTGGAAGAAAACCTCAGGCTGCATGACCCAGACAATAGGCAGAAAATCAAACTCTAAAATTAATCGATTTTTGCAGGTTAATTGCCAGAATGTCTTGGCCAACAATTGCTTGGGAAATTCAAGTTCTGACCATTCCAAGAAACATATTATATTCAAGGTCAATGTCATAGTTGTTTCAGATTTCTAGTTAACACAAACTTTCCTGACAGCAACAAAGCCTAAAGTATGGACGTACAAATTATTTGTCTCTTTATTCCGTTCTAATTACAAATAGCTTACAAATCTTGTCTCCACTTCATAAAATCATGTACCTAAAGGACTTCAACAATAAACTTTAATTCATGTGGGTTATAGAAAGAGGAATATTTACCTGTGGAAAGAGAAAAATTCTTCTTCCACAATCAGTAATGAGCACATTGAAAGGGATATTGTTGTTCTGGAGGAAAATGCAAGAACTAGCTACTGAATCAGATAGATCCTGAACTGTACTTCCACCCTCAAAGACAAGACCTCGCACTGGATAATTCAGGAGCTGCGAAACGATTACTCCTTCATCTTGCGGACTCTTCATTGTCATTATTCTTCTAGTTGGAGCTTTCTCAACAGGGAAGGGTGCTGCTAAGTAATAAGCCTGCAAGAATTAGAAAATTTATTCGTAATTAAAATCCAAATGATCCCTAAACCATAAATTAATAGCGCATAAATAGAAAAACGTTAGCAATTGGATATAGAAAGTTACTTGAAAGTGTAGGTGATTAATTGTGGCGAAAGCACCCAAACTGTTGTAACCCACTCTAAAGAAAGGATCTGCTGCTTCTTTAGCCATATGAAGAGCAAGTAAGAAGCTGCCATGATCAATCCTCTGAGGCAAGCAATTGAGAACTTGGGGTATCAAGAGAACATGTCCATACTCAATTGGACTCACCTGATTATCAGCATTTCACAAATAAATGAGACGAGCAAAACATAAATTCCTATGAAATATGAAAAGTGGAAAACAGTAAAAGAGAATCAGAATAATAAGATCAATTTGCTTACATTGATAGCAACAACACTTGAGCTGTTGGAATCAGCTGTTATAGGCGGCGCACTAGGAAAAAAATGTCTGTTGTGGTCAATGCTTTTTTCAAACCTGAAAAGCACTTCTTCTTGTCCCACTTTGGTGAAATTGAACTTAGTCTCATCAAAATCCTGAAGCACCTTATCAACCCTGAACTCAGTGGGTCTCTTCTTCAGATGGCGGCCCTTGTTCAGTTGCGCAATGAAACCATATCTACCAGGAATGATCTTTGTATCACAAGCAGTTACATCATAGCGGAAAAGGCCACGGCTCATTCGATCCTCCCATTGTCCCAGCAACAGGTTGTGCAGGAAACACATATGAGGCTGCTCTTCTGATGATTTCTCAACACTATTTCCAATCAAATTCGAATTGTCTTCCTTGAATGCATACAGAGGCAGCTTAGACACTGAAAAAAAAAAATCAGCATTAGAAGAATTTGTGGAGAAAAACAAGAGCGTATCCATAATATTCTGTCCCTTTTTTCTACACATTCCCTGTCAAAGCCATTCATAGTTTCTAAATTCTATAGGAATTAGCAAACAAGTTTGCTGCTTTCCTTTTTTTAATAACACTTTTAATCACAACACCTTGCTAGAATCATCTTCTCTTTTCCTCCTAGACTTTTCCACTATTTGGAACAGGACATAGTTCCTGTATGAAGGTTTTTGCACATAAAGTTCAACTCTTGCCTGCTATCAAAATCATAGAAAATAAAAAAAGCCAAGATTTTCATAATGAAAACTCATCCACACCCTGCCTAACAACCCATCATCAATCGCTCATGTGAACACTGTTCTCCATTTTTTCTCCACAAGCAAACAAGGCTTTACATGCCACTAAATTACCAATGTCAACAACAACGTCATGAGAATTGAAAAGTCTCTTTATTCTACGTACACAAAGACATAATCTCCAACCAAGATTAATCAAACAAAAAATCTGGGAAAAAAAACCCTACATACCAGGTAAGCAACACTTCCCAAGGCAATTCCTGCCACACCCTTCAAACCCCTTTTCAGAATTCTCCTCCTGATAATTTGAAACCACAGTAGGAACCTTCTTTATCGTCAGCACCATCTTTATATTATATATCTTCTTTTAATCAAATACAAATATTCCTAAAGAAAACCTGCAAAATATCTCTATACAACAACTAGTATAAATAAAAAGAAGAAAACGCAGAAACTGTCAAACTTCAGCTGCCACCGCCAGCCAAGAAAAGGAGATCAGAAGGGCAACCACCTTCAGAAGGAAGAGCACCCCTTCCACCGTGTGGTGCTGAGATTCTTGCACTGCCTATCTTGTTCTTGTTCTTGTTCTTTTGGTGTTGAAATAGTAATTCTTGGTCGCTATAGTTCTGATTTTGGTCTTGTTGGAATCCTTTTCCAAATAAAGAAGCCGTGTTTCTGGAAACTGATGAATAATCAAACTAGGTTATTATTTTTATTTTATTTTTGTGTGCCTTTCCGTTTCTTTCTCTGATTCTTCGTCTCTATATTTGGTCTCTTTACACTAGTTGGTGATGGCGGTGTCTCGAGCTCCATGAGCTTCGAAATAATATATAATATAAATAGTTTTGCATTGATTATAGGAGTTATTTTATGGGCCTGGTTTTGAGCAGGCTCAGGTCCAAATAATAACCGTATCCATGGATTGTTATTATTATATTTAATAAATTTGAAATTTTGGATTGGGTTGGATTTATTGTTAAATTGGATAATTTATTCATTTGATTAAAATATTATAATTATTAAACCTAATTTAACTTTGTGCGTTAACTTGATTTGCTAACTCAATATTTAACCTAGATTAGTTTTGTTTTTGATACATTTAGAAGTTGAAAAGTGATTTAATTAATTAATTAAAAATTTAGTTAATTTAATATCTAGCTAAACTAGATAAAATTTAAATGAGTTGATTTTAAAAAATAATTTTATTTTTTTTAAATGATTTTTTTATATATATCCAAAACAATGTTGTTTGAAGTAGATTAAGTTGACCTGATCAAGTTATGACTTAAATATTAAGACCGGTCTAATAATTATTGTGAACTACTATAAATTCAATTGATTTTATAATTTATTAAGCATTTTTTTAATTAATTTTCTTATTTTTCACTTAAAAAATGAAAAACAAATTGAACTTAAAAGTTAATTCAATAACATGTAAGTTGATACAGTAACCGAGGCATTTGATCATTCATATCTCATATTGGATAGAATAATTATAATTAGCACGGTCCATTTTTAAGTGAATAAAAGTATATTATATAGACATCTAATATTTTTTTTCATGAACGATAAAGATATTTGTCAGATAAATCTAGTCAATATTTATAACCGAAATAATTTTTTCACGTGGCTCAAGAACATTGACAAATTATTAATCCTAAAAAATAAGTCTGAAAATAGACGGTTACCTTTTTTTTTTTCTTTTCTTTCTTTCTTGTTTGAACATAGATACGTCATTAATCCGAGCTCAAGAAGAATTTTATTTTTATAAAAGCCCCCGAAGCTAGATGCTGGATATCGAACCACGTGCCAAGCCATGGATTTGCCAGCTACCACACAGTGACTCAAATGGGCCAAAACCAGGTCTGAATAATATATATGGGCTCTAATGGAGTTAGAAAGAGAATGCTTAAACCTCCATTTCAAAGTTATTTAAAAAACAAAAATTAAATTGAAGGTTTTTATAATTTTTTTTATTGTTTGATGTGCTATTGCTAAAAATAAAAAAATTATTTTAATATATTTTTAATTAAAAAATATTTTACACCACATTAATCAATTAGCCTAACAATTTCTTCTTTTTTTTTTCTTTCTTTTAGTTAAAGAAACATCTTGATTAAAAAGAAGACTAGAAATGTGGCCGACCATCAAACCTTATAGAATTGACAATCAAAGCTTCAATCATAGCATCCTGTAACCAGATAGGAAGGAAATTGGCTAAAACACAAACTCATAATCACAACACTTGTGTCTAAGAACAATGAACATGGGATTGATATTCTTTTTGTTTAGATATTCTTTTTTTTTTAGATATTCTTTTTGTTTCGCTGATGTGTTCTTCAGGGATTGATATACATGTTTAAAAAATTAAACACTTAACACACCCTTTTGTCACCATGATAATTTCCTTTACTTAACCATAATGATAAAGCCAACAATAACCACTTAGATTACAAAACCAAGATGGCTTGCCAAACATTTATAGTAATTATGATGATTTATCCATGATTTTAGACATATAAATACCTCATTAGTAAATTACTAAGAATTTAAAATTTAAACATTTAAACTAAGTGAAAATGAAGTATAATTGTGTTGGAGGACTACGTGGAGCATTTCTAGTTGATGGTAGCCAAGATGGCTTCTCATCATGTTAGACTTAGTAAAATTCCATATCAGAATTCTATGTTTCATTTGAATCAAATTACAGAATATATAGATATAACGGGAGATTTTAGAGGTCTATTCAGTTGACCCTTAAACAAAAAGATTCGATCCATACAATTAGTATTTCTATTCTAGTGTGACTCAATAACTCATGCTAACATCGAGCTAGAGTAATGGCCAATCTAAATTCATTACAAGAGATAGTAAAACTCTAATAGTATTTAGTTTAGCAACTTGTGAGATTATATGTCAATGTAAATCTTTTTGTCACCAATCTTGCTTTGTATCGGTCAATAAATCCATCAATTTTATATTTAATTGAGAGCACCTATTTGCACCGCAATATCTTTTTTCCTTTCAGGTTTTTGTATCAACCTCCATGTGTTATTTTTCTATAAAGCTTCCATCTCTTCTTGTATGGCTTGTGCCCACTTAGAATCAATTAAGACTTTCTTCATATTATTTAGAATCTGACACGAAGATAATGTCTATATGAAGGTCTTAATAGGCTTAGATAAATTGATTAAATAGACACACATACTAGGGATATTAATTGAAACATAAATTTAAAAATTATTTTTAAAAAAGATATATCAAAATAAGATATCAGTAAAAAAAGCAATATAAAAAAATAGGTTGGTTGTTGTGGTTTAATTCGTCAAATCCGTGATCTAGACTATGAACTCAACTAGGTTCAATATTTTATTTCCCCTTAAATTTATATACAAAGTAAAAAAAAAAAAAGGCCAAAAAGAGCCCAGACTCATGGACCTCTATCCTACATGTTTAGGCCATTAAAATGAAGAGCCCTTGAGCGAGTTTGGGCTTATTTTTATTTTTTAAAGGGAAGGATGTCAACGTTTTTGAAAAAAAAAACCCGGCCTACCAAGGCCGATAGTCATATGTTATTTGTCAACCCATATTCTTATCACCATAATGATGGCTAGAAAATCATGCAGCTAATCTTTTGGCCAAAAACCCTAATTTTCAAGCTATTTCAACCTAAAAACACCTCATCAACACCCTTATAACACTCTCAGACCATTTTATCAACTGTAAATACCTAAAAAATAGTTCAAAAACCCGAAATCAAACCGATTTAATTTTGGGTTTCTCGACTCAAATTTGGTTTTTCATGCAACATCGAAGATCTAAACAACCACCATAAGGCTACTCTCATCTCATGGAACCCGTGGAAACAAAAAATCATTTTGGTGGCCGAAAATAGAGTGAACAATGAATTTCTATCTCATCACCGAAATTCGGCAACCCTTCATCTCCTCTCTCTAACTAGGTACAAAAAAAAATAATGCAAATGAACTTGTGTACCAAATTTTTTTTTTTGAAAAATTTAAGAAGACTTAAATTGTATACATTGTATTTTTTAAAAGATCGAGGATCTAAGTGTATTTTTCATGCATTCTCTGTCATGCCTTCTATATTTGGCGTCGTTTTCATTTCGGTCTCCTTTCTTTTGATTTCACCTTTAACTAATAATTTAGATGCAATTGGTCTTCAATTAGGATTAAATCAATATATAAAACTTTGAGGACTAAAATGAATTATAAAAAAATAAACAATATATCCTTGATTTTTTTTTTTGTGAATGTGTGAATATTGTCGGCTAAACAGTAAACACCCCCACCATTTTAGATTTGCACTTCATTAGTTTGGCACCAAATATTACAACAATACAAACTAACTTATTTCAAGTATTGACTAAATTCCAAAGGTCTGCTGCATCAAAAGAATTGCCACTCCAACAATGCTGTCCTTGTTCACAGAACACGTCTCCAATTCTCATCCCTTCTGGAGCGCTGTCCTCTGCAAAAAGACTTTTGATGGGCTCTTGGTCAGATTCTGACCCCGAACGTAGACATCCGGTGTTGCTCGATACACTAATTTCTTTGTCATCTAACAAGCTTTCCCACCGCATACTTTCAACTTCAATAATATCGGAAGGGGACAATGCTGATGTAGACCATGGCTTACAAAGATCGTACCCATATTGAAAACCACCATTGAAAAATGGAATACCTTTTCCTCGTAACCAGCATAAACTTTTGAATTTATGAGGTCGAGGCTTTATTATGTTGGCTTTTGTTATTGCTTTTGGTTCTGGTTTTGTTTGAGCTTCTCTGGTGCCAGAAACCACCTTCTTACTCAGGTTTGTGTTCCAATAATTCTTTAAATCATTTGCTGTTCTTCCTGGAAGTCTACCAGCAATCAATGACCACCTGTGTAACAAAACATAATGTAGTTTATATATATGTACATATATCGCGCAGAAAGCATGACCTTTTGGCTTGGATTTGAGCTTTGTAACTGTGTAATTTCTTAGAGCCACTTTCTTGTTGGCTCCTTCCAATAATATTTCATCAACTTTCATAAATAAAAGTAAGCTTCGATCAATTCAAGCCTTCAAACTTTCTCGTTTCTCCCTCTCTCTCTTACAAGAATTTCTTTTAGTTTTGCTATATATTAGCTGCCATTGGTGATTTTTATTAGATCACTAGCAATATAGTCTACCACTTCTTCATCCCTTGTTTTTTACATCTTTTTCTTCAACAATCTCAGATCGAGTATTGATACTTCCATGCAAGGTTTGCAATGCATGTAATATATAATATATTTACACATTTTCACTTGCCTATTGCCAAGCAACCTGTGTAGCTTGATAATCAAGTCTTCTTCGTCCTCAGAATACTGTCCTCTCTTGATACCTGGCTTGAGATAACTCAACCACCTCAACCTGCAGCTTTTCCTGCATCTATTCAAGCCTGCAAATGAAAATTAAGAATCAGGGTACAGTTTTTCGAAGTGTCCAGCTAGCTAGTTGAATATTCTTTGTCGCTGTAACCAAACACGAGAGACTATACTCGATATAGGCATATAAACATGAGAAAATCTATTGATTTACAAGCATGAACGAAGTCATTTAGATACCTGCTTTGGAAGAAACTTGATGCCATCTTCCTTCACCATATTTCTCAACGCAATCCCTTAGAAGTATATCTTCCTCTCTGGTCCATGCACCTTTCCTTATTCCTGATGAACTCACCATAGTGCCTCTTATGTAGTCTATTTCCCACCTAATTAATGCTAGCAAGTCTATATACAAACAAGCGAAGTACATTTATATCACACTCACTCCAAACTATCATATATATATATATATATATATATATAGTACTGTTATTACCAAGACAATTTTGTAGTTTCAAACAACAGCGATATGCATGGAAACAGTTCTTGCAATCATCAGCTACCAGTCCAACAATTTCAAACGGTTAAATAACGTTTTTAGTGGAAACGGTGCAAATTGTGTAGTAGTTTCAAACAACAGCGATATGCATGGAAACGGTGCAAATTGTCTACTAGTTTCAAACAACAGCGATATGCTTGAAAACCGTGCAAATTGTCTACTAGTGCTAGTGCTCAACTAACAATCAATTGGAAGGATTATGAAATCCATCCAAGAGGCAAGACGGGCAAACACCATCTAAAGTACCCCAAATCATGGTTATAAATGTTTATTTTTTTTTTAAAAAAAACTATTAAAAAATTATATTTCTCGACATTGCCGGTTTTCGAAAACCAATTTCCTTATAAAACAATTCAGCTTAACCCTCTACTTCTTATAGGCCATAGGTTAGCGTTCTTATTCCTACCCAACATAGTAAAAAATAAAGGATAATGTGGTTATTTATAAGTTAAAATTTTCAAAACCAATCATGAAAAGACACTTAAAATATTTAATTTTTATTAATATAGTCTTCACACCAAAAAGCCATTACAATCTATCTTAATAATACTGAATAGAAAAACAAAAAAAATAAAAATAGAAAAGAATAATAATACTTAATAGAAAATAAAGTAGGAGAAAAATTCATTTAAGTAGGAAAACTAGAAAAGTAAAATAATAATGAATATGCAAAAAATTTCTAAATTAAATAAAAAATAAAAAAATATTTTTATAAAAAACTGCCATAACAACCATTTATATAAAAAACTGCGTCTTTTTTTTTAAGCTGGGTTTGACCCAGCCCATACAGTACTGAGCTGGACCCAATTAGTCCATCCGATCACTTGCCCAAGCTGGTGACCCGGCTGGGCAAAGGCTCGCATGCGTGAATTATTCAAAGCTAAAGGAAGAGAACGTGAATAATGGAGCTAAAGGAAGCTTACCTGCTCTGCTGGTGAAGAGGCCGATGATGGTGTGATGGCTGACCTCCTCTCCTCTGTTCCTTCTGTTTCTTTTTGGTTCTGTGTTTTGCTCCTTCGTCTTCGTTCCCTCTGCGTCTTTAGTTCTGTTCGTTCTCTATGGGTTTGCGTCCTGTGTTTTCGTTCTTCTCCCCCCGTCTCTGGTTTTTCGTTTCTGTTTTTTTCCTTCTGTTATCTCTGTTTTCGTCCGTCCCCGGTGCCTTTCCTCTGTTCCTCCTGTGTGTCTCTCCCTTGTGTTCTTGTTTTATCCCCAGAAAACCCCCTGTTCTCCGTCTGTTGTTTTTGTCTGCTCCTTCGTTCTCCCCCTCCCGGTGGGATGTCATCCATTACTGTAGGTGGCACAATCATGGGGCACAGAGAGTGCGGAGCGATTGTTTTTTAAATGAGAAGGTAAATTATTAATAAATATTTGATATTATATACTATATAGATATATATTATAATAAAAAATTAATTTGAAATATATGTACCAACTCAAATCAAGTAAAATTAATTTAAAAATACTTTTAAAATAAATAAAAAACTTATATTATAATTATTCTCTTTGAGATTTTATATTTTAAAATTATTTCATAATGATTTTATTTTTAATCTCATTAAAAATATCTTTTTTAATATATACAAAAAACTTTCATTCATCTATTTCTAAATCTTCTAAGGACTATGAAAGTTTTTTGCACCAATTTTATGCTGCCATAGGATACATAACATCTAAATTCATAGCTTAAAAAGATTGTCACAAATTGATGTTGTTCTTGCTGACTTGTTATTTTGTTCAAGTGGATTAAACATAAATATTAAATATTTTCTTTTTAATTTATCTATTATGTCCCTAATTTTTTGCGTTGTCCTGTACTTCATTTTTAATCACTAGTTAATTCATCACCATCATTTTTCATATGAAATTCATTGCAAAATACTTATCAATTCATCAAAAATCATTTCAATTAATATCCATTAGCATATAATATTACCCATACACATATATTCAACAAACCCATAAATTATTATAAACCCCAACATTTTCAATAACTATTTATAAAGAAATAAAACTAAAATTAGATAATGAAACAAATAGAAAAGATAAAGGAAACTTCCTAAAACATAAAGCATAAGAGGTTATTTGCTTAACTAATTAATAGCTTAGGGCTTGAAGAGAAATTTCGTAGAAAAAAAGAAACATGGACAATAGTTAAAAAAAAAAAAAACTTAGATTAATTAGTAGCTAACAAAGAAAATTAACTCTGTGAAGCTATTATATTAATATTTTAATATAAAATAATACTTAAAAAATAAAAGGATAAAGGAGCAATTGCATTCTCTTGTCCCATTGTGGCTCCGACACTGTATACTAAACCTTTTCATGGAGGAGCAGATAAAAGAACTCAAAGCAGTTAAAAATCAATATTGATTTCATAAAGGGGAACCAAGATTATTTCATGCAAAAATAAACCATATCAATCCTAGGTCTTATTTGGGATCGAGTGTTCTTTGTTTTAAGAAGAGACATTTCCATGTTTAAAGATACTATCTTCAATTGTAAAAGTTGATGCATCGATTGCAGTGGGCACAAAGTACATGGATACCATTGAAAATACTGTTATCGCTTATATAGCTTTTGCAATGCGCGATTTAAATTTTGAAAAATCTCTATTATATTAATATTTTAATATAAAAATATACTTTAAAAAACAAATTAAGGAGGCAATTGCCTCCTCTTGCTCTATTGTGGCTCCGCCACTGGGCACATACATGACAGTGATTGATGGTGGATTTCCTGTTGAATCGGAGGGATGAAGAAGGCGATGAAAACGATGTCGTTTTCAACTGAAATGATCATTTTCAATTTGATCCTTGAACTTTTAACACTTAATAATTGGGTCTCTAATCAAGGAAATTCTTCTTTTTTTAATTATACCCCTTGATAAAATTGTAAATGAACCCCTGAAGTTTAACGCTATTTACAAAACAGTCCTTGTGTTCTGGATTATTCAATTGAGTCCTTAATTGACTCTTCAACTTTTATTGTTTTCAAAATTACCCCTGGAAAAATCAATTAAACTCCCTAAAGTACCCCCGCCATTTCACTTTGGTCCATGAACTTTAATTTCTTGCAATTTTGCCTCAAATTAGCCCCAAACTTTGATATTTCTTCAATTAAGCTCATGATTTCATTAATTAATTAAATCAAAGTTTAATTAAGTCTTCAAACTTATCAATTTTTCTAATTTTTTACCAAATAGACTCCTAAATTTATAATTTCATCCTTGTTAGTCTTCAAACTTTTAGTATGTGTTGTCTTAACCCAATTATTAAATTATTTTTTTATTCATTTTTTGCTGTTATTTATTTATTTATTTTTAATTTTTTAATTTTTTTTTCAAAAATTGGATAATAATAATAATATTGTACCAGCCATATAACTTGCGCTCTGCTGTGGGCTAAATGTTTTTTCTCTAGCAAAAATATTGTACATACAAGTTTTTTCAGTGCATTTTTGTTCATAAAAAATCATAAGTATAAATTAAAAAGCTCATATATACATTTAATCAAATAAATCTAGATCTATGTGTGTTAATAAATGAAAAAAAAAAGTATTAACAATATAAAAAAATAAAACTGAGAAAATCAAAAGACATGTATATATCAAGATATTTAGTTTTGCAAGACATAACATTTAATATATTGTGCTTACTGAATTTATTTATTAAAATTATTTTTTATTCAATTAAATGATATTAAAAATATAAACACATATTAAATTGATTAAATGAAATAAAAGTGAAAAAACTATTATGCAAGACTGTACACATCAGAAATATTATCAAAAAATAATTATATTTTATTTTAAAAAATAATTTTTTTGTATACAAAAAATAAAAAATATTATAGATGAATCAGAATGATCTTTTGAAAAATTAAATACACTAAATACCATAAAAAAATCTCTATCCAAAAAGAGGTTAAATAATAATAATAAAAATCACATGGATATTAGTTGAAATATAAATTTAAAAATAATTTTTTAAAAAAATATATTAGTAAAAAAAGCAATAACAAAAAAAATAGTTCAATTATTATGGTTTAATTCATCAAAGCCATGATCTTAATAATAAACTCAATTAGGTTAAATATTTTCTTTCTTTAAATTTATATTCAACCTAAAAACAATGTGCCGAAAGAAGCTTAGACTCAAGTTCTATGACCCGACATGTCTAAGCCACCAAAACAAAGAAGCTAGAAACTAGGGGTGAGTAAAAAAATCAAAAAATTAAGAAAACTGGAAAAAAAATAATAGAAAAAATCGAACTGTGAAAAAAATAGATTAGAATTTTTAAAAAACCGACAGGTTCAGTTTTATAAGACCGAAACCAAAAAAACCGAACTGAACCTGAACAGAAAAAAAAAAACCCGAGCCAAACCAAAAAAAACCAAGGCAAACCGAAAAAACTCAAGCCAAACCGGTTTGAACTGGTTTTTGTTCTAAAATAACCGAACCGAACCGAACCGAAACCAGTCGATTTGAATCAGTTCTGGTTCGGTTTTGGTTTTTTTTTAAACCGGTTTAGTTATTTTTTTGATAAAAATCAAACTGAATCGAAAGTGATCATTCCTATTATAAACAAACATGGTTTATTTATTTATTTATTTTAATTTTTTAATGAAAGGACGACAAGCATTTTAGATTTTAACCTAATTAGTTTGGCACGAAATATTACAACAATACAAACTAAAGTATTTCAAGTATTGACTAAATTCCAGAGGTCGGCATCAAAAGAGAGGTCACTCCAACAATGTTGTCCTTGTTCACAACAGAACACGTCCGCAATTAATATCCCTTCTGGAGCGTTGTCCTCTACAAAAAGACTGTTGATTGGCTCTCGGTCAGCTTCTGACCCAGAACCTAGGCATCGTTTGTTGTTCGATATATTAATTTCTTTGTCATCTAACAAGCTTTCCCCCCACATACTTTCAACTTCAATAATATCGGAAGGGGACAATGCTGATGTAGAACATGGCTTACAGAGATCGTACCCATATTGAAAACCACCATTGAAAAATGGAATACCTTTTCCTCCTAACCAGCATAAACTTTTGAATTTATGAGGTCGAGGCTTTATTATGTTGGCTTTTGTTATTGCTTTTGGTTCTGGTTCTGTTTGAGCTTCTCTGGTGCTAGAAACCACCTTCTTACGCAGGTTTGTGTTCCAATAATTCTTGACATCATTTGCTGTTCTTCCTGGAAGTCTACCGGCAATCAATGACCACCTGTGTAACAAAAAATAATAAATTTTCCGTAGAGTTAATTAAGGTTTCGATCTACTTCTTCCTTTCTAAACAAAACGGAAGTGGCATGGGTAATAGAGTGTGAGTCGGGCAACGTTGTTAAATAGATGGAAGACACTCGTCAGGACCTACTATGGAGACTTCAAGGCTTGTTTAATAGCATTAAAATTCTCCAACCAAAAAAAATACTATTAAGATTATGCTTAGTAATTTAATCTGTACTTCTCAGCATGCCAATAGGGAAAGGAACTATTTAGAAGATGGACTGACAAAGCAAGGTCTACACAGACAGCATGCCCTTTCGGCTTGGCTTTGAGCTTTGTAATTCTGTAATTTCGTAGAGCCACTTTCTTGTCGCCGTCAGCTTTCATTAAAAAAAGAGAGGAGTAAGGCTTCCATATCAGTTCAAGTTTTCCTCTTAAATTTCTCATTAAATATATGAGATAGCATTTTATTTATAGAAAATTATCCTCTTCAATCAGTTGAAGTCCCTCCCTCTCTTTCGGAGACTTCTTTGGCTTAATTTGCTATTAGCTGCCATTGGTGATTTTTCTTAAACCACTAGAAACAGTACCACTTCTTCTTCATTCGTTGGTTTTTACCTCTTTATCTTCAACAATCTCAGATCGGGTATTCATGCTTACATGCATGGCTTGCAAGGCTGGGGTTCTTAGTAAGACTTTATCATCATCTCTATATCCTTTTGTATTGTTCCCAAGCTTTCTTTTCTATCTTTCGTATTTCTTTTTTCTCATTGTTAGTTCTTTTCCTTACTAGGTGCTTTTAGTGAATACTCTGTCTTGTCAAAAAAAAAAAAAAAATTCTAGATTGGTTAAGAGTCTTAAGACATTTTCACTTGCCTGTTGCCAAGCAGCTTGTGTAGCCTGATAATCAAGTCTACTTCGCCCACTGAAAACTGTCCTCTCTTGACATTTGGCTTAAGATAGTTCAACCACCTCATTCTACAGCTTTTCCTGCATCTATTCAAACCTGCAAATTAAAATTAATAGTCAGTGTATACTTTTTCGATCGTTCAGCTAGTTGAATATTATTCTTTGCCTCTTGCGTAGCTGTTCTAAAACACCATATGTAGAAAAGAGAGACCATAATGTTTGTCGAAAAGATAGGGATGAGGATAGCCCTCTTCGGTCCCTAGAAACCAACACTATTTACAAGCATGAACGAAGACATTTAGATACCTGCTTTGAGAGGAATTTGACACCATCTTCCTTCGCCATATTTCTCGACGCACT
Organism: Populus trichocarpa; assembly: GCF_000002775.5. Classification (NCBI taxonomy): domain Eukaryota; kingdom Viridiplantae; phylum Streptophyta; class Magnoliopsida; order Malpighiales; family Salicaceae; genus Populus; species Populus trichocarpa. The sequence continues at coordinate 13,024,269 of NC_037301.2, read as the reverse complement.
TCCTTAGAAGTATATCCTCCTCTTCGGTCCATGCACCTTTCCTTACTCCGAATGAGCTTACCATAGTGCCTCTTACGTAGTCTATGCCCACCTCATTAGATCTAGCAAGACTTCATTAATAAAGATACAATCACGTGAAGAACATTTGCATGTTGATCACTGACTCTAAAATATCGTATATATAAAGTACTTTTCTCAGCTCAATTTAGTAGTTTCTAACTGCAGCGACGTGCATGATTTGTAACCACACGCGGTTTTACTTCTGAGGTGTATGGTTCAAAATATGGAAACTGTTTTGCATTCATCAGCTAGCTACCAGTCCAACAATTCCAAATCGTTAAATAACGTTTTCGCCCCTCGATTGGAGTTTGGATATCAGTTCTCGATAAACACTAGGTGACAAAATTTCATGATCTTTTGGGAGAAACCACCTTCTTACGCAGGTTTGTGTTCCAATAATTCTTTACATCATTTTCTGTTCTTCCTGGAAGTCTACCAGCAATCAATTACCACCTGTGTAACAAAACATAATGTATTTTATATATATGTACATATATCGCGCAACATATGTGAAATTAATTGCGGTAATTATAATTAAATCAAGAGAATTTCCCTTTGTAACCTAATTGACTTCATTTTAATACAATTGGTTTTCTTATCATTAAAAACAAAAATACCTCTTTATATTCCAAAATACTTTAGCTTCCAAGTGAAGTGATTTTGAACTCTCCCCTAAGCTATATGGCTTCGATCTACTTGAGAGTGATTCGGTCAACGCTGTTTAAAAGATGGAAGGCTCTGGTCAGGACCGACCATGGAGATTTCAAGGCTTGTTTAGCAGGATTACAATTTTGATTAGTAATTTAGACTGTGGTTTTCAGCATGTCAATAGAGAAAGGAACTATATTGCAGATGGGCTGGAAAATTAAGGTCTGCACAGACAGCATGACCTTTTGGCTTGGATTTGAGCTTTGTAACTGTGTAATTTCTTAGAGCCACTTTCTTGTTGGCTCCTTCCAATAATATTTCATCAACTTTCATAAATAAAAGTAAGGCTTCGATCAATTCGAGCCTTCAAACTTTCTCGTCTCTCCCTCTCTCTCTTATGAGGATTTCTTATTGTTTTGCTATTAGCTGCCATTGGTGATTTTTATTAGATCACTAGGCGCAATAGTCTACCACTTCTTCATCCCTTGTTTTTTACATCTTTTTCTTCAACAATCTCAGATCGAGTATTGATACTTCCAAGCAAGGTTTGCAATGCATGTAATATATATATATATATATATATATATATATATATATATATATATATATATATATATATATATATATATAATATTTACACATTTTCACTTGCCTATTGCCAAGCAACCTGTGTAGCTTGATAATCAAGTCTTCTTCGTCCTCAGAATACTGTCCTCTCTTGATACCTGGCTTGAGATAATTCAACCACCTCAACCTGCAGCTTTTCCTGCATCTATTCAAGCCTGCAAATGAAAATTAAGAATCAGTGTACACTTTTTAGAACTGTCCAGCTAGTTGAATATTCTTTGTTGCTGTAACCAAACACGAGAGACTATACTCGATATAGGCATATAAACATAAATAGACATAGAAACCTAATATTCATTTTTTAATTTGTTGTTAAAAAAACACAACTATTTGATACGTGGCAAAGCACGAGTTAAATAAATAACACGTGGCAAAGCACGAGTTAAATAAATAACCAGTTAGCTATAACACACAAAGTTCTCCTATTATAAAGTGCTAATTGGTGTTTGAAAAAAAAACACTATATTTATAGAGACATTTAGACTGTTCATTGTGCAATTAAAGATTTATTTATCCACGTTTAATTTAGAAATGACAAATGAGCAAGATTTATTGAAAGCTATTGTTAAGTTTTTTGGATGGAAAAGCAGAAAAATCATTATATCATTCACTAAATTTTATGATTTGAGCTTTTGAGTTTGACAAGATATTCTGAGTTAATACAACCTTAATTAATATAATTACAAGTTTATCATAATTAATTTATTATATTATTTTAGTATCTAAATATATTTTTTATATAAAAAATAATTTGGTTTCGTGACAAAGCATGAAAACCAAGACTAGTTATAACTAGAAGTCCTTTGAGTTTTATTTTTAGCTAGTACTAGCTTTAATATAATCATATTACCCTAATTTTTAACCATAAATCATATCTGAGAACATCTTCATCAACCTGAAGTTAACGACCATGTAAGCTTTCAGTAGCCATCATATGAGCAACCACAGGGCTCGAATCTGAGACCACAGAGGAAGCAAACCTCTTGATCCGAAGTTCTTACTACTCCCAAATTCTTGATTCATGTAGATGATGTTCTAGTCACTCGGTGTCATCTAGGTAACGCGGGTGATCTTATTCAATACCTATGGAATGAGTTCTCTGTCCTAGATCCTCACCAATTAAATATTTATTGCCGTAACTATTTTTTCAACACATAATATGTATGTCATTTTCACCAATATATATAATGCGCCTTCATGGCGACAGGAAGCGTTTTAATGTTCACCTATAAAATCTGTTCCATAAAAATCTCTGTTCCAAGCACGTTAGAAATAGCTACGTCAGTTTTTAATGCGATGTATAATATTTTTTAAGAAAATGTTTTTTATTAAAAATGTATTACGATAGACACACGAACACACCTTAGGGAGTTTATTGATATACGTACGGTCTGAGTATTTGTGCAATTAATTAGTCTCTCGCAACTTGAAAGTGGCTATAGCATTAGTTTGACTGTGATTTTCTTTGGACAAGAACTAACTTTCATAAGAGTTTAGATGTTCCATAAGGGTGACTACGCACCTTGAATACAAGTTTAGGTCATCTCAGTTCAGTTCTCACAGTGCTAACAACTGGTACATGTGAATACACATGACATGGTCCATAGCTAGCTAGCAAGGTGTGAGCGAATGATCCATTGCTAGCCGGGTGGCACTGGTCCATGAGTAGCAGCACATAAAATCCCTACCCATCGACTTCAACCAAAGAGATAGCAGAGTTAAAGCTCTCTTTTGAAACCTGCCATTAACCATTGCACTGTTCTAGGCATACACCACCTAATCCCAAGCCAATTCACAAAACACTGCCAAAGCTTCCAGGAACCATTAATAAGAATTGCCAAGTTTGAACCTGAAATATACTCTATAACCATTTTCTTCCAAATCCCATTTAAGTCATTACTTCTTCTAAGTACTCTCATATAATAAAGTCGAAAGCCTTGTGAAAATGTACTTTCAAGATAAATCCATGCTTACCACTTTTTTTTTTTTTACACTGTGGACCACCGATTAGCTATCATGAATCCATTTAATATTTTTCTTCCCACTATGAAAGCCATTTGATTTGGGCTGATAAGACTTGGCAGTACATTTATCAAACCTGGAGGATAGCACTTACCAATTATTTTGTAGAAGCCATGAACCAAACTAATTGGTATGTACTCCGAGAATCTATAGTTGGTTGCTTTGCTTTTTTGAATTAGTGCCACGTGAGAAGTTTTAATACCTTTCAGCAATTTCCCATGTCTGAAGAATTCTATAATCATATCAAAAATTTCTCCCCCGATGATCAACGAGCACACTTTCTTGTAAAGGGTAAATATGAATCCATCAGGACCTGGTCCCTTTGAGCCTTCGGCCTTCGCAGTTCCACATCGCTTGTCTGACTTCAATCATAGTAATATTTTGTCCCATTTCACAAAATTGGGCTGAAGATAGTGTATTGAAACCCTCAGGACCCATACTTGCCCTTATTGAATCTGCCTTTCTGAATAGGTTGGAAAAGTATGAAACAACAGCAACCTTAATGTCTATTGGAGAAGTGCAAATGACTCCTCCACGACTTATCTGTGTAGTATTATTTCTGCTTCTTCTCATACTTGTTGCCAAATGAAAGAACTAGGTGTTCTAATCATCTAGCTTGCACTTATTTTTTCTTGACTTTTGACTCCTAATTGCCTCAGCACATTTACTAACTTTCCAATGTTCAGAGTTGAGTCTATTCAAATCTGTAAGTTCTTGTTGTATAAGTTGACAATACTCCTCTCCTTTTTCTATTTTTTGAATATCATTTTGAATCTGTATCAGTTTCCTATATATCCTGGTTGCCAAATTCAGCCATGTTCCACATTCTAAATTTGGAAGCTATACAACAATCTTCTTGACCAATCAAAATCTTTCCGGGTGCTTGCTGCAATATTCAGCCCATAAGTCTTCAAGTTTCTCCATCTGACGGTGGTTCGACAAGCCCCTAGGGTAACAGAATAAAGCCAAGTCTAGGAATTGCAAATGACATTCTGGAATCGCAAAGGCTCTATCAATACGACTCATCGATTGTCCTCGAAATCTAGTGTATCAACAGCCATTTAAAGGATGCTCTAGCAAATTACAATTTGAAATGAAGGAACCAAATTCCCTTGAACCAACCACATTCAAGCACTTACTACTTTTATCACTATGGTTCAATGTTTCATTAAAATCCCCTACGATGAACAGAGGAACCTCAAAAGCTACCTGTAAAGTAATAATCTCCTCCCACAGTATACACCTCTCAGTAACCAAACTCCCTGCAAAAACACCTATAACTGCACATATAAAGTTCGTTTTAACATGGAGACGAAAACTGCTATCCATTGCCCACTGTATGCAATAGTTTTAACCTTAAAATTACCTTCATTACCAAGATGCCACCAGTGTTATTAACAGAGTCCACTGAGAACCACTTGACATTAGGATCATTCCATATTGCATATAAACTAAACTAGGTGTGCAAATTCTCCGCTTAGTTTCTAAAAGGATGCGAATGTCATTAGTGTTTTGCAAAATCATTGTTTTAACAGCTCTCTTATTAGCAGACATGCCCAATCCACAACTATTCCAAAAAGAAAATCTGCATAGAAGGCAAATAATTCCTTACCAAGATAAATGCAGACCTGCTACTATTGATTTGCAGCCCAATCATCGATCTCCCTATCTAGATCTTCAACATTCCTAAAACCCAGAATCAATTTTTGCATTTGAATTAAGATCTTGTGGTCGTGATCTACTATCCAATATTTTCGGAAACAGAATTTCATCAGAAACAGCTGCTTTACTGATTTCCAAATCCCAGCTATTATGCCAACTACCAATCGCATCCATGTCTGTTGCCAAATGTGCACATATTACAATTGTAATATCGTCAGCATTGGCAGTATCAGAGGTATCAGCAGTGCTAGTCTCTGTTTCAGTATCATCTTTCTACTTCATCAGGTCAAATGCTGCCACATTGCACTCGATAGCTTCGAATACTGGATAATGCAGAGGATCCAATTCCTGCAGTTTAATCTTATAATCTTTCCCATTTAATTGCAAAGTAATGTACTCCGTAATGAATCTATTAAGCCGTGTACCAATTAAAAGATTAACATGGCCAGGACTCTAACACCCATGTTTTGGCTTTACACCCAAACTCAACCCATATTGTTATTTTTTTTATTAGGATTTGATTATGGAAGGATTTTTAAAGTGTTTAGGATTTTTATATTAATTTGACGGTTGAATAATTTAAGAGATTTAATTAATGTTTTAGGGTGTTAGTTGAATTAAATCTAACTGATTAGACATCTAGCTAGAACTTTGAGTCTTGAATAACCGATTTGTTGTTCTTGGGTTCTGTAAATGTGGAATTGGCAGATTAGTGTCATACCCTCTTCGCAGGGGCACACGGCACGATGACATTTTTCAAATGGTGTCTTGGAGTAGTCTTTAGTTGAATAAAAGAGTTGTCACTTGAAAGATAAGGAACTAATTATATAAATGAACTAATTATATAAGGAACTAATTATATAAATGAAAGATATTAACATCTTTATTATGTCTTACCTGAGATAAGCTGCATTATTTTTTTTTCTTTTTGTTTGCTATGGCCTCATAATATTTCTATTCCTATCAGCCTACTATGAAGGATTTTCTAAGATGAACAAGCTCTGGTTTCCTAAGTCAAAAACTTGGTCTAAAACGGTGATATATCCTTAATTATCATTAAGGTTTCTTTATGGGTGAAATTAAAATTTTTACTACCACGTCATTCCAAATAATATTTAGGATAAAATTCTTTGTATTTTTTATCTTTATATTAGAAATGAATGAGTTGTATTATTTCCAATAATATTTTTAATATTAAATTTATAAATGTTTTATTTTAACCTTATATTAAAGGTGAGTAATTAGAAAAACAATTATTATTCATAATAATATTTTAGATTTTAACCCCTTTTAGATTTTTTTTTTATCCTTATATTAAAAGTGAATAATATTTTATTGTCAAAAATAAGTTTTTAATATTTTTTTGAAAGACTTGGCCATATGTTACTTAAAATAAAATTTTATTTTTGAAAAAAAGATTTTTTATTTTTTTTGTGTGGAAAAGAACCGATTCGTTTAATACTAAAAAACCGCTTCACGTATAAGTTATAATTTCAAATATTAAATAAGAATAAAAAAAATTAATAAAGGTAATTCTAATTAAATAAAAAATTTCTCTTTGTAACCTGATTGCACTCTCCCCTAAGATATATGCAAATTTCAATATAATTCGTATTCTTAACATAAAAAATTAAACTCTTTTATATCCAAAAGACTTTAGCTTCCAAGTGATCTCCCCTAAGATATATGCAAATATTTATCATAAGTAGGGCTTAGATCAACTTCTTCCTTTCAGAACAAAACTGAAGTGGTAATTGATAGTGATTCGGTCAATGTTGTTATAATGGATGGAAGACTTGTTTTATAGTATTGCAATTTTGCTTAGTAATTTAAACAGCAGTTCATATCAATAGGAAAAGGAACTATATAGCAGATGAACTGGCAAAGCAAGGTCTGCACAGACAGCATGACCTCTTGGCTTGGCTTGGCTTGGCTTTGAGCTTTGTAATTCTGTAATTTCTTAAAGCCACTTTCTTGTTGGCTCCTTCCAATAATATTTCATCAAATTTCATTATGAGAAATAGTGAGGCTTCGATCATTTCAAGTCTTCAAACTTTCTCGCATCTCCCTCTCTTTTTTGAGACTATTCTTTGGTTTTACTATCAGCTGCCATTGTTGATTTTCTTAAATCATTAGCAACAGAACCACTTCTTCATCCATTTGTTCTTACCTCTTTTCCTTCAAAAATCTCAGATCGAGTATTTATACTAACATGCACGGTTTGCGAGGCTGAGGTTCTTACTAGACTCGTCATCATCTCTATCCTTCGATTTCTTTCGTATTGTTCGCAAGCTTTGTTTTCTATCTTCGGTATTTTTTTTTCATTACTATTTTATTTTCTCATTTGGTTCTTTTAGTGAATGCTCTGGCTTGTCCAAAAATAAAAAAATCAAAGAAACCAAAGGGTACCACCAGCTTGATATCGGCTTCCTTCATCATATTTTTCAACGCATTTCCCTGGAATTTTATCTTCCTCTTCAGTCCGTGCACCTTTCCTTGCTCCTATTGAACTTACCATAGTGCCTCTAACAGTAGTGTTATCCCATCTAATTAAAGTTATCAAGTATGTAAGATATATACAAACACGTGAAGTACATTTGCATGTTGATTAGTCTTAGACGCAGTAAAAATTGTAAATACAATTTTTTTTTTAGGATTCTCAAGGATCTCGACAGATAAATTTAGAGTTATTTAAGATTTATACAAATATTATCCGAAGATTATATGGTTTTTCAGTTTCAAATAATTGCTTCAAGGTTGAGTTATTACAAAACATAAGTTATCCAAGTATCTAACCTTTAACAGTAATCTATACGAACTATTAGTGAAAAATCTCATAAACCCTTTAGAAGAGATTGATTGTTATGTCTTTTAGTGTTACCTCTTTTTTAATGTTTTTAAGGTGTTCTGTATTGTATAGTGTACTATATAGAAAATAAAAGACATAACATTCTATTTATAGAAAAATATAAAAATCCTATAAATTAATGATATAATATTAATTTGCCACCCGAATAATATCACATTTATTATTTTAGGATAATTTTATAAATTTAGTCAATCAAGTCCCTACTTGATTTTTTCAAATCTAAAATTATTGTAATTCCCTATATAAATTATACTCTAATCCTCAATTTCTAAAACTTATTACAGTTAAGTCACACTTGATTAATCATTTCATTTTAATTTCTAACCAGTGATTTTTATGAGTGTGACCCATTAGATTGTCTAATAAGTTGGCCTAAATACAAATCACAACCCTAAATAAATATGATTAAATAAATTAATTTATTATCAATTTAACAATTAATTGATTTATATTTAAAAATCAAGTATAATATCCAGCAACCTGTCATGATCCCTCAAATATTAGGAAAGTCATAAGTGGTTTGACTTAACCTTTCAATGACCAGTTTTTAGTGTAATTATTATCATTTCATTATCAATGTTTTGATTTAGACATTATAGCATAGAGTGTGTCTACTCTATCAAATCATGTTTGTTCCCAACACCATAATAATTGATTGTTTGAATAAGATTTGAAACTCTTTTCAAATCTCATTTGACTTTGCATAAGGATTTACAATCAATACTATTTGAAAACAAATGAAACATTTTCCTTAATTCATATAGGGTAACGAATTCTCTCTTGATTACTCAAATATCTTCATATAGTTTATGTTATACCCAATATCTGCTCGTTTGTTACCCTTGATTTAGGACAACATGTAGCAGGATCAAAACATAACATTCTCTATATAAGATAATTTAGTGATATCAAATTTAAGAATCACTTATACAACCGTCATGTGAACCTTTTTATAGACACAAATGATCTCTACATATAGAATTCTCATGCGGGTTAATTCAGTGTGTATTATCTAACAAGCACCTACATATTAATTCTAGTTATCCCTCATACCTCAGCAAATAAGATAAATTGCTTCCTTTCACAAAGAAAAAAAATATAATATGTATGAGTTTTAACAATTCTAATTAATATCTAGTTTTAATAGAATATTGACCATGAATATTTAGGAATAATGCTTTGATGTAATAGAAATCTTATAATTATAATAACTTTTTAATTTTATTTGCAAAATATTTTTTGTTTTAAATTTTTTATCTTTACTCTAGATTAATTAATTAAATATTAGACTCATTAATAAAATATTTGATGAATACTAAAAATTAATAAAATATTTATTATAAATAAATATATTTATATAAACAAATTTAATATCACATATAACCAACCAATTCATATTTTATATATATTACTTTTCTGAGCTCAATTTTATAGTTTGTGACAACAGCGAAATGCATGGTCTGAAAACACAAAGAGGATTCCAAAACGTTAAATTAACGTTTTCACACCCCGATTGGAGTCTTCCATTTTGTTATAAGTGCTCAATAAATACCAGGAGACAAAATTACATGATCTTTCAAATTAAAAATCACTGCTCAACTAAAACCCTCGTTCGGTTACTATAGTTTTATTTTTTTTTAAAAAAAAAGGGAACTGTGTCCGCACAGAGCAACACTGTTTATACACTCAAGTGGACCAGCTCCTGTTTTGACATAAAACCATGCATTGATGATGGACGGAAAAGCCTGCATGGTGCTGCAAGTTGTCTCCTAGTGCTTGTGCCTCAACTAACAATCAATTGGTAGCTTTATGAAATCCATCCAAATTGCAAGACGGGAAATGATCATTTGTGACTAATATGTTGCACTTAGCAAGAAACAAATTTGGCTTGGGAAGTTCCGAAAACTGCAGATCAGGTGCTGATTCGGTGGTAGGGTCCTGTGAAAGGGAAGTTTCAACGCCGTGCAATGCTTATGGGAAACCCTCTTCTAGGTGATTTACTGTTTATATAAGATAATTTTTTGATGGTTTTTTCTCAATTTTTTTCACTTTTTTTTTATGGTTCCATCCTCTCTCTTTTTTCATCCTTTTAAATTATAGTAGAAATACAAAATTAAAAGATAAAGAGCCACAATGAAGAATATAAAGCTAATCTCTAAACTTTTATAATTTTTATTTTGGTTTAAATATTCATTTTGTTAATTTTTCAATCTATAAAATTTGAATTAAACGGATTAACTGCATTTACAAGTTTTGCTTATTAATTTCAAATTAGACCAAGATATCAAATCATTCGAATATGGGGTTAACCTGCCGGCCGAATTTCTTAACCATGAAAATAATAAGATGTTAAAGTCTTAGCTATGGGACCAAGAGTCAAATCATCGAGGGGTGAATAGGCTTTTTTATATATATATATAAAAAGAAGTGATTGCATAAATAACATTGACAACTACTCTTTTTATAAGTTTAAGAGTTAACTTAAATAACTTAAGTGTTATTTAGTTGCATTTCTAAATAAAATAAATGAACTCAAAAAATAAAATTAAATCTCTTTACAAAAGACAAGAACCTAAGCTTTGAAACGAAGATAAAAATTAGAAAAAGCTAATTGAAACTAAAAGCAAAAGGAAGTTAAGAAAATAGTGCAGAAGAAGGCAAATGAGATGTTGCTTGGTACATAATGTCTCCCTTTTAGCTTTCTTTTATACTAATTCTTTGAATCAAAATTGGTGTTGAATTACTAGAATTAAATCTGTTGTTCTGCCTTAATTACCCAGCATAAAAAAAAAAAGAATTACCCTGGCAGTTTTTTTACTTTAAACTAACATTTTATGTATAAATAAAAGTTTTTAGGTTAAAATAAAAGACTGTTCAGACTCTTTATTCATGATTCAAATAAATAAATGGGATGAAAAAAATTCTTTATGAGTCATAGAATTTATTTTATAACAAACTCAAATCTAATTTCAAAACAAGTTAGCAAAAAACAAACATGGGTCTTGGAGCTCGGGATGATTTCATCTTGAGCTAAGCATGCATGCAAGAATGACTTAAGTCCAAACTTATTTTGTTTAGGCTCATTTATTATTCTTTAACTTTTTATTATATATATAAATTATAAGTTAATCTTGTATTTTTTTTTCATGTGAAATAAAGGTTACCAATCAAGAAGTTTTTGAAATTAATTTTTTTTACCCGTAATTTATTTTAATTATATTATTTTAAATTAAAGAATTTTTATTGATGAATAATTTATAGTAAAATTTTAACCCATGAGTTCACATTTAATTAGAATTCAAATAAAAATAAATAAATTTCTAACACAAGTACTGGATAGTAATTGCCACCTCGTTTTGCAAAAGTCCCACCATAGCCGGAAGTTGACCACTTCAAGGTGACTGTGGTTTGTCTTGTTTATAAAATGATTTTAATTTGAAAATGTATTAAAATAATTTATTTATTTTTAAAAATTATTTTTGATATTAATATATTAAAATATCTAAAAATATTAAAAAATTTATTAATTTAAAATAAAAAAATAAAAATTTAATTTTTTAAAAAACATTTTTAAAAAACAATAATAAACTATTCCTGTAAAAAACCGAAGCGTGATACCCATTTACTCCCCAAGGAGAACTTTCGACCTCTCATTTTCATTCCACACCTCACGCTACTGCAGTTATTTCTCGCCCTGCACCAGTTTGTCTTTAGCTAGTGATTGTTGCGTGGCCTTTTCATGCTCTAAAAAGATCTTTGCAAAATGGACATGCAATCTGCTGTATTTTTCTTATCTCTGATCCCATAAAATTGCAAAGAAACAGGTCATAAGCTTTCCAGGATATGTTAGAAACTTGGCATGATCACATAAATCGAGTGTTTCCATCCCAGTTCAGATCTGGGTACGTAAATTCCACTTCTCCTCCATTTTCTTTCAACTGAGCTCACCATCATCATCAACAAATCGCTTCCACCAAATTGCAGGAGGATTCAGAGGAGAAGATAATAGGTGGATTAAAAAGTTATCCTCATTTTTTACCTCGTATCAAATGTCACCGAATGTTAAAATAATTACGAAAACACTTAAGAAACTAGATTTGTTTAAAATAATTGATATGAAAATTTATTTGGATACGAAATAGCACGTAGTAATTGATATATTTGCTTGTGCACAAATATCACAAAAATAAAGACTAATTTAAATTCCTTCAAGTTGTTGTTGATCTTGTACTACAATGATCAGAATCCAAAGGTTCACATCAAAAGAGATGCCACTTCAACAACTCTGTCCTTATTCATAGACATCACAAGCTTCTGTCTCTCGAAGTTGATGTGCTCTACAAAAAGACTGTTGATGTGCTCTTGCTCAACCTCCAAACCCACCCAACCAGCTGTTTTGTCTTTCAGATTTTCCACAAAGGTCGACCCCAAATTCAGCACCAGCAGTAAAATATACAGAGTAACATCTCCCCTCGACCAGTTACTTAAATTTTTAAAGCTTGTAAGTCGAGGCTTTATTATGTTAACTTTTGCAAAGGTTCTAGTTTTGATCATGGTACATCTTTTGTGTTAGAAACCACCTTCTTACGCTTATTTGTATTCCAATAAAAAATTTTATATGATTTTCTGTTCTTCCTGGAAGTCTACCAGTGACCATCTGCATAACAAAAAAATAAAAATAAAAAATCAAAGAAAAAATAGAAAATAGAAAACAAAATCAAATAATGCATATGCCTACATATATCTTAATTTAATATTAGTTAAAGGAATCAATGATAGCATTTTAGATTTAAATATTATATAGGTCCTTCACCGTATTTTTCAAGCATAGAGATCCCTGCTCTGGAAGGAACAAAATGCCATCTTCCTTCACCGTATTTTTCAACGAACTTCATGTTTGTTTAAAATTGTAGAAGTTTTTGTTTTTTAAAGTATTTTTTATCTAAAAACTTAATAAATTTATGTTTTCATATGGTTTTTAATTATGTGTTGATATTAAAATAAAAAAAATTATTTTAATATATTTTTTATTAAAAAGTATTTTGCTCGACGTTACTAAACATATACGCTAACGCTATCTTCCTCTTCTATCCATGCACCTTTCCTCGCTCCTACTTAAATATAGGTTGATCATCAACTTCAAACCATCATTTATACTGCACTTTTCTCATCTCAATTTAATTTGTAGAGGAGGGAACGTGCACAGTCTGCAACCACAAAAGGTTTTACTTCTGAACACTTATGATCCCAAGGATGATAAGGTCTTTTTACTATTCATAATCTACAAGCCTGCTTCGTGCCAACTATTGGGATCTTGGTTTTCTTCGGTGTTTTAATCTATCCTTCAGCCTATATCCCATGTTTTGTTTTTTCTATTGTATTTATGTAGCATTTTTTTCCCCTTTGTCTTATATAAAGATCTTCATTGATTATTTCTTCAGCCACTGGTTCATCTTTCTAAACCCAAACATAAGGTCATTCTCATAAGGTTTTAAAATTAATATGGATGCGGAATGGTCCACCAATTATTTCATTATCATGTGATTCATGAGTTAAACACGTCGCATTCATGCCATCATATACTGGAATTCAGCTACTCATTCCAAATCAAAAGGAAGATTCATCTAACTGATGAAGGTGTTTGATGAATGTGTAACGGGTGAAGAGAATTCACAGAATGAGAAGCTAAGGGAAGAATTGAGAATCTGAGAGAAGAGAACAGAATTGTATTCTTGCTATTTTCACGTGTAGATTGTTTGTTACAACTGCCTCTTAATATAGGCATTATGGAAATGAGTTGAATTCTCGTGTATTCTGTTTACATTATTGAAACGGTGCGTATTAAAAGACAAGCGTGAGTAATGCATGTAAATGAAACGGTGTGTGTTGTTGTAACAGAATTCTAATTTGTTGGTAACGGCTTTTCCCTCCTTTACTTTCTTAAGCTGAATCTTCTTGTATCAAGTCTCCATCCTTCAAAGTCACCTTGTCCTCAAGGTTGAAAGTTGGAAACCTTAACTGAACATCATCTATGAACTCCCATGTTGCTTCTGCAGGCGATAACCCCTTCCAATGAATTAAAACCTGTGTAGCAGCTTGTGTTCCCCTTTTGACCATCCTTCTATCCATGATAACTTGAGGCTGTAGCAGAGGCTCGTGTGGGCTGTCAGGTAAACTGTGGTGTACCATTCGATTTCCCCTGCTTCTTTTCAATAGAGATACATGAAAAACGGGATGGATGGTGGAAGAAGATGGAAGGTTGAGTTTGTATGCTACTTCCCCAATCTTTTTGATGACAGTGTAGGGGCCATAGTATTTGGCAGCTAATTTGTGGTGTGGGTGAAGTATGGATCTCTGTTTGTAAGTTTGTAATTTTAAATAGACTGAATCGCCTACCTCCAAGACCCTGTCACTTCTCTTTTTGTTAGCCAGTTGTCGCATTCGATTCTGTGCTTTGGTGAGGTTGAGCTTGACTGTCTGCAGCAATTGTTCCCTAGTAGTGAGGTAATGATCGACTGCTTCCAAAGCTGAATCTTTTGGGAAATAAGGGATGTGTATGGGTGGATTAAAACCATATAATATGTTGTAGGGTGTAGTTTTTGTAGCGGTATGGAAGTTTGTATTATACCACCATTCACACAAAGCCAACCATTTGCACCATTGCGAGGGATTGTCGCCAGTCATGCACCTGAGGTAGCCTTCTATGCACCGGTTGACCACTTCTGTTTGTCCGTCAGATTGGGGATGGTAGGCGGTGGAGTAATGGAGATTAACTCCTTGCAAGGCGAATAACTCTTTCCAAAATTTACTAAGGAAAATGGTATCTCGATCACTTACTATGGTTGCTGGCATCCCATGCAGTTTGTAAACTGAGTTCATGAAGGTTTTTGCCACGGTGGTAGCTGAATACGGATGTGAAAGTGCCATAAAGTGGGCATACTTGCTAAACCGATCCACCACTACAAAGATAACTTCCTTGCCTTCTGATTTCGGGAGGTTTGTTATGAAATCCATACTGATATCTGTGAAGGGTGCTGTCGGCACTGGAAGTGGTTGCAACAACCCTGGGCTAGCCACATTTTCTGTTTTGCAACGTTGACAGGTGGGGCACTCTCTAACATACTGCCTAACCTGTTTCTGCTGTTTTCTCCAGTAAAACATGCTGGCAAGCCTTGCGGTAGTGACTGTAGAACCCGAATGTCCGCCTAAGGAAGTATCATGATACATGGAAATGAGTTGATGCTGAAGAGTTGGATTGTGTCCCACCACTAATTTGCCTTTTCTGAAAAGGTAGTTGTTGCTCCATTTATAGTGAGGGTGTGTAGCCGGGTCCTTTATGAGATCCTGGATGATAGCTTGAATCTTGTTATCTTCTTGCCATGATTGTTTGATGTTGTCCAGTACTGGAGCCTCTATTGTTGATAGAGTGAGGGTATGGAGTTCATTGCTACTTATTCTGGAAAGAGCATCAGCTGCAATATTCTCCCTTCCACTACGAAATTCAATTTCGTAATCAAACCCCAATAGTTTGGTGAGCCACAAATGCTGAGAAGGAAAAGATAGTTTTTGATCTAGTAAGTATTTCAAGCTAACATGATCGGTTCTGATCTTGAAGGATCTGCCCCACAAATACTGCTTCCACTTGTGTACTGCCATTATGATAGCTAGCATTTCCCTCTCATATGTAGATAACGACTGTTGTCTTGGTCCCAATGCCTTGCTAATAAATGCAATTGGATGTCCTTCCTGCATGAGTACTGCTCCAATACCAGCACCTGAAGCGTCAGTCTCCACAATAAAAATTTTGCTCAAATCGGGTAGTGCTAGGACTGGAGGGTTCATCATTTCCTTTTTAAGAGCTTCAAAGGCCACCGTTGCCTCTTGGTCCCAACCCACTGCATCCTTCTTTAAAAGCCTGGTCAGAGGGCGACAAATAATGCCATAACTTCTTATAAATTTGCGATAGTACCCCGTGAGTCCCAAGAATCCCCTCAATTGTTTGATGCTCTGAGGCAGTGGCCAATTCTTGATGGCCTGTAGCTTTTCTGGATCAGTTGCTACCCCCTCCTTAGATATAATATGGCCGAGGTATTCCACCCTATCATCACAAAAAACACACTTGCTCTCTTTGGCTACCAACTGATGTGATCTGAGCAGCTCAAAAACAGTCTGCAGATGTGCTTGATGCTGCGTGTAGGACTTACTGTAAATCAAAATATCGTCAAAAAACACAAGAACAAACTTCCTTAAATAAGCTCGAAACACCTCATTCATCAAGCTTTGAAAGGTGGCCGGCGCATTCGTAAGACCGAAAGGCATCACTAAGAATTCGTAATGGCCATTGTGTGTTCTGAAGGCTGTTTTGTGGATGTCTCCTGAGTTCATTCGAATTTGATGGTAACCCGAACGTAGGTCAATCTTGGAGAAGACTGATGCTCCTGTCAGCTCTTCCAGCAGCTCTTCAATCAGGGGAATGGGAAATTTGTTTTTGATAGTCAGTCTGTTAAGAGCCCTGTAGTCAATACACAATCGCCAGGAAAGATCCTTTTTCTTAACCAATACAACCGGTGATGCAAATGGGCTATGGCTTGGTTGGACTGTGCCTGCTTCCAACATTTCAGAGATTAGCCCTTCCACTGTATCCTTTTGTAGGCTGGAATACCTGTAAGGACGTAGGTTGACTGGTTGTGCTCCTTCTTTTAAGGGAATGGTGTGGTCATGAGACCGACTAGGTGGTAGTCCAACCAAAGGAATGAAGACATCCTGGTAGAGGTGAAGTAGTTGTTGTAGGGCTGCCTTTTCTTCTTTGTTAAGATTCTTTGCAGAGGTGGATGTTGCAGTATCAGGTGTGTCCTGAATCATCCTCAAGCTGCAGAGATTGATACCTGCAATGCTAGTCCTGTTGCTCAGTAGACCACTCATCTGACCGAATTGAACCGATTGTAATTTCACTGGTTCTTCTCCCCTTAAGGTGGTTTGTTGCCCTTGCCATTCAAAACTCATCCACATGCTTTTGTAATTGCACACAATGTCTCCCAGGGTGGCTAACCACTGGACCCCTAGGACCATGTCACAGGCCTCCAATTCCATGACAAATACATCAGCCTCACAATGTATTCCTTGCATCTTCCATCTAAAACCCCTGCAAATAGAAGAACATAACATTTTTCCCCCATTGGCAGCCTTGACCGTTACTGGGTTGATGGGGCTTAGGACGCACTGAAGTTGGCTAGCAACCCAAGTATTCATGAAATTATGAGTGCTACCCGAGTCTATCAATATAAAGATTGGTAGTTTGTCTACCCTACCTGTCACCTTGAGGGTGTAGCATCCTGGAACCCCTTCTAATGCATTCATGGAAATGTGGGGGTCTGTGTCTATCAACACTCCTGATTCCTGCCCCGATTCTACCATATTGTCTGTCTCACCTTCATCATCACCCACTAAGCATATGGAATAAAGTTTTCGTGTTCTGCATTTGTGCCCTGGTGTAAACTTATCATCACACCAAAAACATAAGCCCTTCACTCTTCTTTCTTCCATCTCAGTGCTTCGAACATTTCGGGTAGGCCTTCTCATTGGCTGGATTCCATTGTGTGTTTGAGGGGTAGGTAGCAACCCTGGTTGAGTAGAGTGTTGGGAAGTGGATTCAAGGAATTTATTTGGTTTGTATGGAGATTGTTGCTGGTTGGAAGTCTGATTGTTGCTAAAAGGTGAGGTTGGTTGCTTGATTGGTTGGTTGTGAGAACTTTTGTAGAGGTTTGTGTTTTCTTGTAAACGGGACAGATTATAGGCTTGATTAAGGGATTTTGGTTCAAACATTTTTACCAAGTTCTTAATTTCTGTCTCAAGTCCACCAAGGAAGAAAATCAAAGCGTACCTTTCATCAATCTCAGCTCTATTCCACAGGATATCGAAATTCCTGATGTAAGTCTCCAAATCGCCTTCTTGCTTCAGATCTTTTAATTCTTCCAAAGGTTCTTTATGGCCACCAAACCTGCCACATAAGCCTTCCACATATTCCTTCCAAGTTACTAGCTGGCCAACCTTGCTTCGCATGAAATTTTGGTGCCAATATAAAGCCACACCATCCAAGTAATATGAGGCCAGTTTAAGCTTCTCTGTTTCAGGGACTTCTTCCATTTCAAAAAACTGATTGCACTTGTATAACCATTTGTGTACATCTTCCCCTTCAAATGATGGAAAATCTCGCCTGGGTTTATGGAACTTGTAAGATCCACTCTGCTGCCAGTCATTCTTGTATAACATTCCTTCTTGGCTGCTGCGGTGATACTCCTGGTTGGAGCTGGTTGCTCCTGTAGGTAACTGTAGTTTTTGTAGTAAGGTATTCTGCTGAAGTGAAATACCTGAAATGAGCTCCTCCAACCTCAAGAGGCGTGTATCGCTAGACAGCTGCTGTTGTCCTTGTTGTTCTAGCAGTTTGGCCATCTTGTCATTCCACAGACCTTGCTCCTTGTTAGTTGTTGCTATTGCCCCTTCCAATTTCTTAATATCTTGAGACCTAGTTTCATGAGTCATTGTTCAGGGTCCGAAGATAGAAGCTCTGATACCACTTGATGAAGGTGTTTGATGAATGTGTAACGGGTGAAGAGAATTCACAGAATGAGAAGCTAAGGGAAGAATTGAGAATCTGAGAGAAGAGAACAGAATTGTATTCTTGCTATTTTCACGTGTAGATTGTTTGTTACAACTGCCTCTTAATATAGGCATTATGGAAATGAGTTGAATTCTCGTGTATTCTGTTTACATTATTGAAACGGTGCGTATTAAAAGACAAGCGTGAGTAATGCATGTAAATGAAACGGTGTGTGTTGTTGTAACAGAATTCTAATTTGTTGGTAACGGCTTTTCCCTCCTTTACTTTCTTAAGCTGAATCTTCTTGTATCACTAACTTATATGTCAATTCTTTTTCAATTTGTTATATTTGCAAAGCTTTTTCATAGCCAGCAGAATTTAGAGAGAAACAAGTGAAGTGTTCAAGTATTTTTAAAAAAAAATAAATAAATAAGGCAAGCAATAAGTTGTATGTGTCTTAATAAACAAATTAAAGGCCCCACATGTTTACGCTTTTTTTACCTTATTTTTTAATGCTTTTTGTTTCTTGCAATTTCATACTTTATTGGATTTTTTAAAAAAACAATATGATTTAAGTTTTGCTTAGTTTATGGATAGGATGTCACAGTTTTTTTTAAATAACTAGTAATGTTCCATATGAGGTGTGGATAATCGGGCGGTTAATATAAATTTTACTATAAATTGGAATCTGCAATGATGTCATGAGTCATAAGTATCTTATCATCTCGTGACAACCTAATTGAGAATAATTGGCATCTGTAAAACTATGTAAGGCAAAAAAAGAACTGCGAGTAATATGTAAGCCATGTGATGCCGTACCCCAAAGATAACGCAAGATGTGTTTCACGGCAGCCCAATGAGAATCTGTAGGAGCATGCATAAACTGACAGACTCTGTTAACAGCAAAACAAATATCTGGGGGCGTAAAAGTGAGATACTGAAGAGCACCCACAATTTGACGAAAGCGGGTAGCATCAGAAAACAATGGATCGGGCAGAATGGTAGTTTTGGATGTAGAGATAGGGGTATCAACAGGTTTGCAAGATAACATACCAGCCCGAGTGAGAATATCAAGTATATATTTATGCTGGCAGAGCATAAGACCCATACTAGTAGACTGAACCTCAATACCCAAAAAGTAATGAACAAAACCCAAGTCGCGAAGCTTAAATTCTGAGCTCAGTAGCTGAATGAGGCGTTGGAGCAGAAGAGAGTTACTACCCGTAAGCAGAATATCATCAACATAGACCAGAAGATAACAAATATCAGCACCAACAGAGAAGATAAATAATGAGGAATCCACCTTAGAGGCACGGAAACCAATAGATAACAGGAAATCATTCAGACGAGTGTACCAAGCCCGCGGAGCCTGTTTTAAACCATATAGAGATTTATGCAATCGGCACACATGAGAGGGGAGAGCAGAATCAACAAAACCTGGAGGTTGTTTCATGTAGACCTCCTCATCAAGAACACCATTGAGGAAGGCATTATGGAGTCAAGCTGATGAATTTTCCAACCACACGAAACTGCAATGGAGAAGACTAATCTGACGGTCGCCTGTTTGATGACTGGACTAAAGGTTTCAGAGTAATCAATACCTTCTTGCTGAGTAAAACCTCTAACAACCAGACGCGCCTTATACCTCTCGATGCTGCCATCAGATCTGCGTTTAATCTTGTATACCCACCGACTACCAACAACATTCATGGAGGGATGAAACGGCACTAAAGTCCAAGTTCTGTTTGCGCGTAAGGCCTGAATTTCCTCACGCATAGCACTATGCCACGCCTCATATTTGTTAGCATCATTAAAAACAAGTGGCTCATGAGAGGGATGAGAAACTACCCGGCTGAAGGAGACAGCAGAGGCTGCGGTAGTGGCTGTGGACAGCGCTGTCTTGGGCTGCCTTGGACGAAGAACCATGGGATGTTGACGAGCAGCTGGGCATGGAGAAGTGTGACCTGTACCTGGAAGAGGCTGAAGAGGGTATGAGGAGAGGTCTACACAGAGCTGCAGACCAGCTGGAGAAGCAGTGGAGGGACTGGTCGGCACTGCAGACACTGGTGAGGCTGCTGCAGAACTGGGATGAGCTGATGCAGAACTGGGCTGCTCTGTTGCAGCAGACCTGAGAACATGCACATCTGGTGATGGAGAACCTGTACCTGCACAATGATCATTGGAAATACAAGCATATGGTGACAGTATGGTAGTGTGGGATGGTGATGAAGGGGTGGCAGAATCAATGGGAAAAGTGGTAGTCTGGTGGGGTGCGGCAGAGGGCAGAATTGGGTTGTGGTTGGGGCTGGTTTGGTAAGTAGTAGGCTGAAAGGATGGAGGAGGGTGCAAGGATGGAAGATAGGTAGGTGGGGTGGGAGGTATCGGTGAGGATGTTACCTGTTCAGACTTCACAAAAGGAAAGACATTTTCATGAAAACAAACATGACGGGAGACATAAATACGATCAGACTCTAAGTCAAGACAACGATAACCAAGATGGGATGAGCTATAACCTAAAAACACATAAGGAGAAGACCGAAAATCTAATTTATGAGCATGATATAGACGCAAAAAGGGAAAACAAAGACACCCAAAAGTACGTAGGAAGTTATAATCAGGAGTGCGTCGAAACAGACACTCAAATAGAGATGTATTTTGGAGAACATGAGTAGGCATGCGATTAATAAGGTAGACCGATGATTCAAAAGCATAGTTCCAAAATCGCAATGGGGCACTACACTGGCCTAAAAGGGTTAGGCCAGTTTCGACAATATGTCGATGACGACGTTCAACAGTGCCATTTTGTACATGAGTATGAGGACAAATTAACCGATGATGAATACCAATGGTCTGAAAAAATTTATTTAATTTACAATATTCACCACCCCAATCAGTTTGAACAGATTTAATTTTAAGAGAAAACTGACGCTCAACAAGTGTTTGAAAACGTTGAAAAGTGGAAAAAACATCAGATTTCACAACAAGCGGATAATACCATATATGTTTGGTATGCGCATCGACAAAAATAACAAAATAGCGGAAGCCATCAGAAGAAAACATTAGGGCAGGACCCCAAACATCACTAAAAATTAATTCAAGTGGGGCAGAAGTTTTGTGACCCGTAGGTCGTAATGACAAACGGGACGACTTTCCTAAAGGACAAGCTTGACACTGAGTAAGAGAACGTCTAGAAGTACATACGATTTTATTGCTGGAAACTAACAAATTGAAAATGCGAGGGGTTGGATGACCCAAACGACGATGCCACAGGTTGGCAGTCGCGGAGATGCAAGGAGACCAAAAAGCTTGAGGAACTGACGTGGCAGAAGACTCGGAGAGGACATAAAGGCCATCATGACTCTGAACGGAAAGGAGAACGTCCTTGGTGACGAGATCCTTCACATAAAACATAGAAGCGTGAAATTCAAAATAAACATGATTATCACGACAGAATTTTTGAACAGATAACAACGGTTTGGTAATGTGAGGCACATGGAGAACATTAGATAATGTAAACATGCGTTTTGGGGAATGTAATTTAGTATGTCTAATATGGGATATGTCAAGGCCCTTACCGTCACCAACATGCAAATAATCATTACCAAGATAGGGTGCAGAATCGGTCAGAGTTCCAAGATCAGGTGTGACGTGTTGATTTGCGCCGGTGTCGGGGAACCAAGTCGCAGCAGAGATATTCCCAACAGCAAGATGAGCAGAAGGCTGCGGAGAGCTGCTATGGAACTGGGAACAATGTGGAGCCATGTGCCCAAAGCCGGAGCACAATTGGCAGCGTACATGCTGCTGTCCAGACCACTGCCCAGCACTGGAATTGCGCATGGTTTGCTGCTAGTGGTTTGGTCGCCAATCTGCAGCAGATTGGTCCCTGTTCTTGGGAGGGAAACGGTTGTTGTGGGGACGCCAATTACCTCTAGAGCGACCCCTTTTGCGGCTGAAGTTAGGGTTGTGATGAGACATAGCATGGTGTGCAGAAAACTGTGGTGTTGGCAGCAGAGGTGGCTGCTGCGGCAGAGAAAAAGAAGACAGCAGAGAAGGAGCGGCAGCCATGGAATGGAAAGAGTTCTTGTGCAGAAATTCATGGGTAAGAAGGTGGTTGTGAAGATCAGCATAGGATAGTGGTTCTGCCTTGGTTATGAGACTCGTTACCAATTCTTTGAACTCACCACGAAGGCCACGAAACACATAAAGATTGAAATCTTCAAGAGACAAGGGACGACCAGCAGCAGCCAATTCATCAAATAACGATTTGGCTTGCTGCATATATAGACTAACCTTGCCAAAGGTCTTGAAAGGAGCCATGGAGTTGCATGATGCGAGAATTAGACGGAGAGGCAAGTGCTTTCTTAGGAGTGCGCCAAACACAATACGAAGTAGAACAATTTACCACGAGATGCAACACATCCACGGAGAGAGAGGAGAGCAAAGCACTCAAAATAAGTTGATCCTGTTGCTTCCAACGAAGAAAAGAAGGGCTGATGATGGAGGAAGAACCAGCAGAGCTGTCAAAAATACGAGATGGAGGACACGGCACGGAATCGTCAACAAAGTGAAAAACACCTTGACCAAGGAGATATGGCTTCATCTGCATTCTCCAATAGAGATAATTTGTGTTCGTAAGTTTTAGCGAAACAACTTGGTGAGTGTTCGCTAAAGGAACAATAGTTGTAGCGTGAGTTCCCATGAGAGGTAAAGGAACGGCAGGGACTTGGGAGGAAGAATCAGAGACAAGCTCTGCAGGTGGAGGCTGTTGTGGGGAAGAAAGGGCACCAGCGGCAGCAGCTTGGGGAGGGCTGGCCTACTGTGCTGCACCACTTGTGGAGAGGGAGAAGTCGGCGGCAGCAGTAAAATCCATGTAGAGAAAGTAAAGAGAGGGCCGGCTGCAAAGGGAGGAAGGAGGAAAAGAATTCTGACGGCAGAAGACTCTGATACCAAGTTGAGAATAATTGGGAGATTTAATCTAATGGTTAGTCAACCCTTTCTATATATATATGTAGGGCAATATATAATAGTAATAGTGGAGGTTACCACACAAAAATATATCTACAATATTTTCTATATATAATATTTTCTATATAAATACTTTCTATAAAGCCTGATCAGCTCGGGCAAAAAAGCTACAATTATTGCGGGCCAGTACGTGGTGTTTAATTTCCAAAGGAAAAGGACAATATACCTTCTCTAGAGTTTTGTTTTCATCTTTAAGCGTCAGCTTACTTTAAAAAGTACAATTGATGATTCCAATGTTAGCCCAGACAAAACTTTCTAGTACCATTAGTTTGTGGTGTTCGAGGATGCCACATCTGTCGCTGCTGGATTAGTGTTTGTTCAGCCCATAAGTTGGGAGGTAACGTTTGGGAAAAGAACGTTCACATATTCAGCCATGGAATTTTTTTTAACGTTGAAGTTATGATGGATGTTTTCTTGGAAAAAATAGTTTTCAAATATGGTTAATGAATAAATATGAAATCCACTCAGAATTTGGTTTGGGTTAAGAATTGTGTTTATGTTGATATTAATACATTTAAATCCATTCAGGGTTGAATGAAAAATTAATATAAAACAACTCTTATTTTACGAATTTTTTCAAGCTTAAAAAAACATCAATCTCACGTTTAAAAATAACAAGAAATTTTCGTGGAAATTCTTTAATATATAGGAAAAGAACACTTGATAATAATAATGTATCAGTGTGATAACAAATATTACAACAATACGAGCTAAATTAAGTCCTTCAAGTCATTGTTGATCTATTTCTGTATCGATTAGACTCCAAAGGTCTGCATCAAAAGAAATGTCGCCCCAACGATTTTGTCCTTGGTCAGAGAACACATCCCCAATCATTATCCCTCCTGGTGGGTTGGCCTCTACAAAAAGACTGTTGATGGGCTCTTGGTTAGCTGTTGAACCAGAACCCAGACAACTATTTTGACAACTGTTTCTGTTCGTTAGATTAATTTCTTTGTCATCTAACAGGCTTTCCCACCACATCCTTTCAACTTCATCAGTATCGGAAGGTGGAAATGCTATGGTAGAATATGGCTTGCAAAGATCGTCCCCATATTGAGAACCAACATTAATAAATGGAGTTCCTTTTCCAGCTCTTAACCAACATAAATTTTTGAAGTTCCGAGGTCGAGGCTTTATTATGTTGTCTTTTGTTATTGCTTTTGGTTCTGGTTCTGTTTGAGCTTCTCTCGTGCTAGAAACCACCTTCTTACGCAGGTTTGTGTTCCAATAATTCTTGACATCATTTGCTGTTCTTCCTGGAAGTCTACCGGCAATCAATGACCACCTGTGTAACAAAAAATAATAAATTTTCCGTAGAGTTAATTAAGGTTTCGATCTACTTCTTCCTTTCTAAACAAAACGGAAGTGGCATGGGTAATAGAGTGTGAGTCGGGCAACGTTGTTAAATAGATGGAAGACACTCGTCAGGACCTACTATGGAGACTTCAAGGCTTGTTTAATAGCATTAAAATTCTCCAAACAAAAAAAATACTATTAAGATTTTCCTTAGTAATTTAATCAGTACTTCTCAGCATGTCAATAGGGAAAGGAACTATTTAGAAGATGGACTGACAAAGCAAGGTCTGCACAGACAGCTTTATTTATAGAAAAAAAGGGAGTAAGGCTTCCATATCAGTTCAAGTTTTCCTCTTAAATTTCTCATTAAATATATGAGACATAGCATTTTATTTATAGAAAAAATAATCCTCTTCAATCAGTTGAAGTCCCTCCCTCTCTTTCTGAGACTTTTTTGGCTTTGCTCTTAGCTGCCATTGGTGATTTTTCTTAAACCACTAGAAACAGTACCACTTCTTCATTCCTTGGTTTTTACCTCTTCGTCTTCAACAATCTCAGATCGGGAATTCATGCTTACATGCATGGCTTCCAAGGCGGGGGTTCTTAATTAGTAGACTTTATCATCATCTCTATGCTTTTGATTCCTTTTGTATTGTTCTCAAGCTTTCTTTTCTATCTTTCGTATTTCTTTTTTTCTCATTGTGAGTGAGTACTGTCTTGTCAAAAACAAAATCTAGATTGGTTAAGACATTTTCACTTGCCTGTTGCCAAGTAGCTTGTGTAGCCTGATAATCAAATCTACTTCGCCCACTGAAAACTGCCCTCTGTTGACATTTGGCTTAAGATAGTTCAACCACCTCATTCTACAGCTTTTCCTGCATCTATTCAAACCTGCAAATTAAAACTAAGAGTCAGTGTATACTTTTTCGAGCGTCCAGCTAGTTGAATATTATTCTTTCCCTCTTGTGTAGCTGTTCTCAAACACGAGAGACTATATATACTCGATACAGACATATAAACATGAGAAAATCTCTTGTGATCAGAATTGCTCATGATCACACCATATGTAGAAAAGAGAGACCATAATGTTTGTCGAAAAGATAGGGAGATACTTATATATAGACCTTGGACTACAGGATGAGGATAGCCCTCTTCGCTCCCTAGAAACCAACACTATTTACAAGCATGAACGAAGACAATTAGATACCTGCTTGGAGAGGAATTTGACACCATCTTCCTTCACCATATTTCTCTACGCACTTCCGTAGAAGTATATCCTCCTCTTCGGTCCATGCACCTTTCCTTACTCCTAATGAGCTTACCATAGTGCCTCTTACGTAGTCTATGCCCACCTAATTAGATCTAGCAAGACTCAATTAATATATATAGAATCACGTGAAGAACAATTGCATGTCGATCACTGACTCTAAAATATCATATATTTATATATAGTACTTTTCTCAGCTCAAATTAGTAGTTTCTAACTGCAGCGACGTGCATGGTTTGTAACCACATGCGGTTTTACTTCTGAAGGTGTATGGTTCAAAAGATGTAAACTGTTTTGCATTCATCAGCTACCAGTCCAACAATTCCAAATCGTTAAATAACGTGTTCGACCCTCGATTGGAGTTTGGCTATCAGTTCTCCATAAACACTAAGTGACAAAATTTCATGATCCTTTGGGAGGAAATCTACTCAACTTCCCTTGCGAATGATTTCCTAAGCTTTTCTTGTAGGTATAGAAAATGTGCAAAGAATTTTTCCCTTTTTTACCCCTCAAGATTACCCAATTCCTACAATACCCGGCTTTCCCAAGATAAACCATCTGTGTTTTAAGGATCCCGTTTGTGGCGATTTTCAACTAGATGGCTTCTGAACATTGATAAGATTTGACCAAAGTTTAATGACTTTCAAGCTCGTAGAAGATCGTTTTAGGTGTAATAGAGTTATACACGACCATGTCAAAGAAGGATCCTCTTCAGTTAATGTTTGTAACAATTAGATTTAACAGTTTTATAAATAGATCATGTCTGGATTTATACTTATACGTTGTTGGTATGTATATTATTGATTGACTTATGAATATAAATAGTTCGTTAAAAAAAATTTTTCGTCAGTAATTTATTGTATATTGGTGATTTTATTGGTAATAAATATACTGATGAATTTATTGTTGGACAAAACGCACAAAAAAATTACATACTTCATTCTATTAATATCTTTATCGATAAATTTAACATATCACTAACAGAAAAATCATATATAATGTCATCAGTGTTTTTATTTATCCATCAATATATCAATCATTAAATATAACATATCACCAATAAAATATCTTTTATAATTCTATCGGTGAGTTAACAATAGTATGATTTTTCAGTAATGATTTGCAGTAATGATTTTTAAACTCTCTCTAGAATATACAAAGTTCAACACAATTATTTCCAAGTGATAATATTTTTAATCCTAAATTTACAAAGTTTTTCTAAATGGAATAAATACAAAATAATAATTAAAATTAATCCTACATATTTAATTGAAATTTAACAAAAAAAAATTGAAAAAAAAAACTAAATTTTAACCACATAAAGAAAAAAATATTTCAATAACAACTAAAATTAAACACATTTATTAGTTCATAAAATTATTAAGAACGCAAAATTGAACAAACATAATGACAAAAAATGAATAAATGATAAAAAAAAACACAAAAAAGGAATGAAAAATTCTTACCTTAATAATGGCATGCTTAATTTCGGCTGATAATTAAAAAATTAAAATCAAAAGAAAAAAAAAAGAGATGAGAAGAGAATGCTTAATTTCAGTTGAGAAGGAGAGAGAGAAAAGAAGAGAAAGAGAAAGAAACACATATGTGAGAGAAGATAAAAGAAGAGAGAAGTAGAAAGAAGAAGATGAAGCCTCGTCTGTTTTGATTCTGGTCTTTTAATTTAGTTTTACCTATAAAATTATCGTCGGTGATTCCGTCTGTAAAGTCAAATGAAAATTCTAAAGTAGAAAGAAGAAGATGAAGCCTCGTCTGTTTTGATTCTGGTCTTTTAATTTAGTTTTACCTATAAAATTATTATCGGTGATTCCGTCTGTAAAGTCAAATGAAAATTCTTAACTTGCGTGAAAGTTTTTAGAAAGCCCTCTAAATATTATTAATGACTTTTCATTCCATCAGTGATGCCTTTGAAAAAAAAATGATCAGTCAAACGATCATTAATTATCAGCGCATTAAAAAGTGAACATTTCCTATAGTCTCTATAATATATCGACAAACAAATTATGTTAGTACACCCGAATGTAATTAACACCGTGAACAACGCTAGAGAGAAAGAAAACAGTTCCTATAATCACTAGAATATATTGACGGATACATTCCATCGATATACTTGTATGTAATGTACAATCTGTCGGTATTTCTATCGGTGTAAAACAATGTCTAATGCCAAATTGCATCTATATTCTCTATTTATTCATCTTGCAAATACTTAATTCACAATTTCACACACAACACAATAACAACAGTTCACATCACAATAATAAAATAAATATTTCATTGTCATTCAATAATAAATTAACATAATTGTCATTACATTGAAGTGAATTTCATCCATAAATATTACATTATAGTTTATGGTATTACACTTTTGTGTTGTACAAAATAATCAGAATTGTCTTCTTCTTCGTTAATTGACTCGTTCTCATCTCCATCGCAATCTTCTATTTGATTTCATAGCTATTATCTTCATCGACTTGTATATGTTCGTTGAAGCTCAAAATATCATTCAACTCCTCAAAGTCAACATCAACCAAAACTCATTAGAAGTCAATCCCTTAACACAAACCTCATTGTTATATGTCTTTCTACCCTGTCCATATTCTTCAGTATCAAACATATGTCCTTTGACGAAATACCCATTAAAGCACTTCACCTTTCTTTCAGGACCCGGACTTGGTAAAGACAAAGTAACAAAAACATTCCCTTCCAATTGATAAACATGGTACATGAAGTATAATAATGAACAATTTACGAGAAATGTTAAATGAAATTAAGTATTCCGAGAGATAAGGATAATTAAAAATTACTTACATATGTTCTGAACCACGTGAAAATTATCCATCTTGTAATCAAAAAATTTGGGATTCGGTCTGTTGTAAGTTTTAGGACAATAAATATTAACGATGTTGTCTACAAGGAATTCAACAATGTATTAGTTTATGGTATTATAAAAGATATGATGTTCGAAAATAATGACATGTTAAGTATTATACTAACTAAATAAAATGTTTCAATCCATCGCAGTTAAATAACACATAATTATGTGTTTGTCTGAATTTTATTTCTGAAAAATATCTTCCCCTCACAGTATTTTTTGGTACGGGTCGTCCAGGATGAGAATATATTGACATGTTCCCACACGAAGGCACTTACTCACCATCATCATGCCTTGGAACACGATTAATTCTTGTTCTCAATTGAGGCTCGAAATAGTACGAGATACATGTTGAGATCTCTTCAACAATATTGGCCTCGCCTATCGGTGCCTCAACATACGCCTTGTTTTTTTTTACTTTTCTCTTAAGGTTGAACATTTGCATGAAATTAAATGAATGTATTGAAATATACAAAGAAAGAAAATAAAAATTTAATCATGATACATGTGTAAGCCCTAACCTTTGGAATTGATACATCCATCTATATTGGACTAGGCCTCAAACGGTAAATGTATATATAAGTTGATGCTCTATCGAGTCGAAAAACAATGAAGGAAATAAGTTTTGAGATTATATTAGTGGTTGCTTTTCAAAATGTTTTTTGCTTGTAAATGTTTCAAAATAATATTTTTGTTATTTTTAAAATTTATGTTTAAAATCAACACATCAAAACGAACCAAAGTCATAAAAAATAATTTGAAGTAAAAAAAAATCCAAAAACTTTCAAAAGCGCTTTTTGAATGCTAAAACAAAAACACCTTAAATCGAAAAGAATTACACTTATTCAAAAGGACAAAGTACAAAAAAATAAGAAAAAGGACAAATTTTCACTGGAATGGTTAAATTGAAGTGAAAAATAGCTCAAAAAAATAGAAATTGAGGACCAAATTGAAAACAATAACACAAAATAAAACTTTAAAAACAAAAGGACCAAAATACAAATACCAAAAACATTGAAGACCAATTTGCATTTTCTGTAGGAGGAAAGAGAAAAGAAAAGGGGGAAAAAAAACCTTACCGACGACCAACCCCTCAAGCGTTGATGACACGTGCCTCACCAAATGAAAGACGACACGACAACGTATTTAACGCCACAACATGTGGATAGTTTTAACCTTTGGGGCACACTGCATGCGCCGTCCAAAGTGCATGAGCATCTCTCATGCGCTTACGCGTGTAAGACATAAGCCAACAACTTTTTGAAATTAAATATTATTTTACTATGATTAATTACGAAAATGCCCTTGACAAAAAAGGAAAATAACAAAAAAAAACCTCCTTGTAAAGACATAAATAACCCTTGACCGAGTATTGTTGACTTAAATGACATTTTAATAATCTACTTGTACCCTAAAATTTTAAAAAACCAATAATATCCTTGGACCAAAGACTTTTAATTTTTTATTCCAAGGTTATTTTAGTATTTTTATTGTTCATGAAAAGAACAAGTCCCTAATACCCTCCTAATCAAGGCAAAATGTTACTAGATTGAGGGGCAAAACAGTAATTTTATTGTTACAATCCAAAGTAAAAAAATTGTTGCTACCCCCCTTTTGTTTTAGTATATATAGTTATATTATCTACTTTAAACCATTTTATATATATATATATATGTTTCAGAAATGATATTATATTTATGTGATCATGAATTTTAGTTTCAACAATGCTAAACATTTCCACATCTTTCATGAAATCCCAGAAATATTACTTGATGTCTTCAATAGTCCTTCTCTTTTTCATTCTTGAATGGTTGATTGCTTGCTTAATAACATGTTGTCAACATCACTACCAGAAAATTGATAAATACAAACGAAAATACCGAGGGAATATTTTTGTCGGTAAATTTTCAAGGGATTTTACCGACGGAAATATTCCCTCGGTATATACCGACGGAATTACCGTGGGAAAAAAATTTAAAACAAAGCAAAAAAAAAGATGACGTGTCATTTTTACCAACGGAATTACCAACGGAAAATATCGTCGGTAATTCCATCGGTAAACTGTGAACATTGTTCATCATGACAATTACAAAGTGAATCACCGACGAAATTTTCCGTCGGTATTTTCCAGAGAGTGTTATTTGGCAGTTTTCTAAAAAAATTCAATTAATGTAAAATTTTCATTGAAATATTACAGACGGAATCACCGAAAGATTGAAAAACCGTCGGTAATTGTTGGCGGTTTCTGAAAAAAATTTACGAAATTGAAAATTTAAATTAAATATTACAAATGGAATTACCGACGGAATAATTAAAAAATATTAATATTCAATTATCCGTCGGTAACGCGCCCCAATAAAAAGCATGAATCCCCTTATTTCACAAGAAACAGACTCATTTCTTCTCCTTATTATTATTCTTCTTGTTGTTCTTCTACTTCTTCTTCTTCTTCTTCTTCTTCTTCACTATATGTAAAAAACATCAATATATATTTCTTTCTCTTCTTTTCTCTCCTCATCTCCTTCTCTTTTCCTCCATGCTTGGGTATGTCTTCTTCTTCTTTCTTCTTTTATCCTCTTAGTTTTTTTTTTAATTAATATGCTTAACGAAATTTTTTTTCTCTCCTTAGCTTCACTTGCAACTACATTAAGGTAAGATTTTTCTTTTTTCTTTTTTTTTCATGATTTTTTTCACTATATTTGTTTTTTATTTTATTTTTAATTGTTTTTGTTCTTAATAATTGTATAAATGTTGTTGTGAGATTTTTTTTATATGAGATCAATTTTTAATTGATTTATTTATAGGATTTTTAAATTTTTAGCAATTGCAACTTTATTTTTTTCATATGAATTTTTTTAGTTGAATTTATTTTTTCTTTTTATTTATTTGTTGCAAATTTGTTTGAGTTGATTTTCTTATCTTTTTTCCAAGCATTTTGAGTATATATTATACAGTGTTAATTTATGCTAATTTAATTATTTTATAATTTTATAAAATAAATTTTTTTAAAAATGTTTTTAAATAATTACCGACGGAAATTGCATCGGTAATTCTGTCGGTAAATCCGCTGGTAATAAAAAAATATTATTACCGAGGGATATACCGACGAAATGAAGCGGATAAATTTATTTTTTTATTACCAACGGATTTACCAACGGAAAAAAATTACCGACGAAAGATTCACCAACAGAAATTCTCCGTCGGTGATTCCGTCGATAAATTAATTACCGATGGAATGTGTGTCTTACGCCGATGAAAAAATTCCGTCGGTAAAACTGTTAAATCTTGTAGTGCATATCCATACATTAGATAGATAGGATCAAGCGTGAACGTAATCCATGAAGTAGCCCGTAGGTGTGTTTGATTATGAAGATGGCGAAAACAAACGTTAACAAAATATATATCCGACGATTGAATGGAGTTTAAATTTTTTAAGGATATTTTACAGGTATTTTTTTTATCAATATTCATCGGATTGTTGGATCTTTTAAGATTGAACTTATAAGATTATGTTTTTTCTATTTTATTTATTTATTTAGTTAATTTTAGATTTTAATTAATTTTTTTATTTAGCTTTGAATACTTTAATTAGGTCGTTTTAGAACTTCTATATGATTTAAATGTTTATTTTTATATTATTATTATTTATATTTTTATAAAATTTCACAGCCTGTTCGTGTTGAGTGTGGTTACGGTTGCTTTTCAATGTGTTTTTTACTCATAAATGTATTAAAATAATATTTTTTTATTTTAAAAAATTATTTTTGATATCAACGCATTAAAATATCTAAAAATACCAAAAAAATATTAATTTAAAGTAAAGAAAAAAAATAAAAATATTTAAAATTTTTAAAAATATATTTTTAAAACGCAAAAACAACCACACCGAGAATACCCATTATTAACGTTAATCTTACTATTCGAAAATCCTAGCTTTTATCTCCAGTGTACACTGCGTTAGTATATATTCATCATATGTGATAAACATGTCAATTTTTCCTGCATCATGTGTTAAAATTAATATGGATGCTGAACGGTCTACCAATTATCATGAGTTAAACACGTCGCATTCATGCCATCGTATACTGGAATTCCGAGAGAAACAGGTGACGTGTTTCTTTCATATTTCTTTTTTTATTATTATTAAAAATTAAGGGCAAGCAAGAAGTTGTACGTCTTTTAATAAACAAATTAAAGGCTGACATGTCTTAGCTTTTTAAATTTAGATAAGTGGAGTCATTCAAGCTATGCCCACGCGTTTAGGCTTTTTTTACTTTTTACTTTTTATTTTTTTAATGCTTTTTGTTTCTTGCAATTTTATATATTATTGGATGTTTTTTTTTTCTGCATAGAATATGATTTAAGTTTTGCTTAGTTTATGGATAAGATGTCATTGTTTTTTTTTAATATGTGCTTTTTATTATCATTTTATTAAATAAAATATTGGTTTCAAAAAATAATGTTACTAAATACAATTAATATTATGATTCATGTTTTGATATCAAATATCTACAACTATATTTATCTCTCAACTTTCTAATTTCATTTTTGATTAAAAATCATTTATTTTTTACTTTGTTTTCACATAAAATTATAATATTCTTTTCAAATATATGCAGCCTTGCATAATATTTTTTAACTTTGATTTTATTTAATCGTTTTTGTGTGTATCTGTTTCGATTATCATTTGAATAAAAATTTATTCTAAAAACCAAAGTTATTAAACATAATTGTGTACATGACCTGTGTTATGAGATTAAATATCTTGATTTATTTCTAGCTCTTTATTTTTTCAGTGTAGTCATCTTATTAAATACAATTGAATAAATGGTTCGTGTTGCGAGATCAAACATCCTGATTGATATTTATCTTTTGATCTTTTCAGTTTACTCTTTAATTATCATTAATATTTTTTTAATATTTATTGCCATGTAATTCTTGATTTATTTAATTAAATAAAAGTATAATTTTTTTATATATATAATCCAGAATTTTTTTAAGTTAAAAAATGAGTTGAAAAGACATTTCACCTCCTGCATATTTATTTATTTATTATTGAAAAATATCATCCGACCCCTGAAAAAAAACAGGTCAAATAACTAGTAATGTTCCATGTAATTAAGGTGTCATGAATTTTACTATAAATACGAATCTGCAATGATGTCATGAATCTTAAGTATTTTATCAGCTCGGGCAAAAAAGCTACAATTATTTGGGGGCAGTAGGTGGTGTTTAATTTCCAAAGGAAAAGGACAAAATCTCTTGTCTAAAGTCTAAAGTTTACTTTAAAAATTACACTTCATGATTCCAATGTTAGCGCAGACAAGCTTTCTAGAACCATTCGTTAACTGTGGTGTTCGAGGATGCCACATCTTTCGCTGCTGGATTGGTGTTTCTTCAGCCCATAAGTTGGAGGTATCGATTAGATTCCAAAGGTCTGCATCAAAAGAAATGTCACCCCAACGATTTTGTCCTTGGTCAGAGAACACATCCGCAATCATTGTCCCTCCTGGTGGGTTGTCCTCTACAAAAAGACTGTTGATGGGCTCTTGGTTAGCTGTGGAACCAGAACCCAGACAACTATTTTGACAACTGTTGCTGTTCGTTAGATTAATTTCTTTGTCATCTAACAGGCTTTCCCACCACATCCTTTCAACTTCACCAGTATCGGAAGGTGGAAATGCTATGGTAGAATATGGCTTGCAAAGATCGTCCCCATATTGAGAACCAACATTAATAAATGGAGTTCCTTTTCCAGCTCTTAACAGTATTAAAATTTTGCTTCGTAATTTAATCTGTGCTTCTCAGCATGTCAAAAGGGAAAGGAACTATATAGAAGATGGACTGACAAAGCAAGGTGTGCACAGACAGCATGCCCTTTCTGCTTGGCTTTGAGCTTTGTAAATCTGTAATTTCGTGGAGCCACTTTCTCGTCGCCGTCAGCTTTCTTTAAAAAAACGGAGTAAGGCTTCCATCAGTTCAGGTTTTCCTCTTATATTTTTCACTAAATATGAGCTTACAATCACGTGAAGAACATTTGCATGTTGATCACTGACTCTAAAATATCATATATATAAAGTACTTTTCTCAGCTCAATTTAGTAGTTTCTAACTACAGCGACGTGCATGTTTTGTAACCACATGCGGTTTACTTCTGAAGGTGTATGGTTCCAAATTCAAATTATCCCACACACTATCCTAGAAGTATTGACCCAGTACGTAGATTTATTTAACAAAAGGAAAATTTCAGCAGACATCTTTCCCTTTGTTAGCTTATGGTATTTTTGGGACTGAAACATAAAAAACTAAAACTAAAAGGGCCAAATATGAAAAGTTAATAAAAAAAGATACCAAAATGTATTTTTTCCATAAAAATGAACCAAAATGAAGAAGAAGAACAACTATAAGGACAAACATGTAATTTTTTTAAAAAAAGGAACCAAAATGTATTTTTCCATCCATTTTTAGTACAGAAGTAGTAAAGCTATGTGCATTTTAAGACCGTTTGTCCCCTTTTGTTTCATTTCTCCTTCTTGTCTTGGCTTATTATGGCTATAATTTTGCACGATGAACTTTTAACGATGAACTTTTAAAAAAATAATTGGGACTGAAACTTTATATGAAAGGATGGATAATCCTTGCCCATTCCTTTCACCAAATCTAATCAGGCGAAAGGATGTGTGATGGTTTTGGTGTTTTACTTTAAATTAATGAACTCTTTTATCATTAAATAATTATTTTAATTGTTAAATAAATCCTCATAAATGATTTTATAGGAAATTAGAATAGCTGCATTCGATATAAAATCTTAATGGGAGATCAAACTATTTTATAATATTAAGATTATTTTTAACATTAACATCTCACATAGCTCTTTGTCCATTCCTCTAACACTACTTCTACAATAGGCAATGTTGTTACCTTTTGCTTTTTACTTCTTCCATGAAACAAGATTACCTCCTTGATGTTAAGGAATTAATTAGGGACTTGTTAAGGAATTAATTTAAAATCTTTAATTTGATTGACGTTAAGGAATTAATTAGGAACTTGTTATAATTAATTTAATATTTTTCGATCTTCCTAGATTAAAGGAATTTTAGTATTTGCTTGAATTAAAAGAAATTTTATTTTACTTCGAGGATCAATATAATTCGTTGAATGAACAATTTCTTGAAACCGAGCATATAACACTAAATTATTTTGTATGTTTTCTTTTCAAAATTTTAATTTTATTTAAGTTTTCTTATTAATCTCCAATCTTTATTTCAATTTCCTATAATTAGAATACTTTCCCCTGTATCTGACCTAGCTTTCATTTTCCCTGTATCTGACCTAGCTTTCATTATAGTGCTACAAAAATTAAAGTCTTAAAAAAAGACTTAATTTAATCTCAAAGCAAGTGCAGAGCACTTGTAAAAAAGACTCATGAAGAAGCATGAGATTAGAGCCTGTTTAGAAGTGTGGTTGCAGTTATTTTTTTTAAAGTGTTTTTCGTGTCGAAATACATCAAAATAATGTTTTTTCATTTCTTAAAAATTATTTTTGAGATCAGCGTATCAAAACGATCCAAAATATATAAAAAAAATTAATTTTTAGCAAAAAATATTAATTTTTTTATGGAACGATATCTTAATCTAAAAAATAACAAGGAATTTGCAGCAATTTGAAGTTCGTTTTGATTTATCTAGAAGAGTTAATAAGGTAATGTATTCTAATTTTTTTTAATGGTTTTGATGTATTTATGTTAAAAATCAATAAAATATTATGAAAAAAATATTATTTTAATATATTTTAAATTAATTTTTTAAAAAAAAAAACTTTATACATAACGTGTTAGTAGACACTTTTATTGAAAAAAGGAAAAACCTGAATAGTAAACAAGAGGATGGTCAAGATTTGAACACAACATTTTCTTTTATTTTTTGTCCAGATGTGAACAAAAGTTAGTTGGTTTAACTACTTTGCTTTAAATGTGTTGACTTTTTTTTTTGTCATGATGGGTGACAGAGACAGTAATTTTCCAAATATAGCTACTGTCGATCTCTTACTGCGCAAGTGCAAGTTGTACACGTGGGACCATTTAGGCCCTTATTTGGGTGACATTATTGAGTGCTCGTATTATCACTGTAAATCTGTCATGGTAAATTTTAACTATGGAGTTTTTGTAATTATTTTCATCTAGTTTTATGCCAGGAATCTAATGAGAATTTTATTAGTTAATATGAAGTAATTATGTGTCTAAATCGAGAGAGGTGACTTAAATCTGACCTGCTAAACAATTCAATATTTAAATTCAATATCTTAAGTTTTTTTAAAAGTAATTTTTATTTAAAATAATATATTTTTAAAAAATAATATTTTTAATATTAGCATATGATTCATAAATAAAAAAAATTAATTTAAATAAAAAAAACATTAATATTTTCTTGATATAAATCAATTCAAAGATCCTCTTGTATGACCTTTTTGTTGAAGGTGGAAACAATAACAGAACAGGACAATTCATCAGAGATGCAGATGGTTAATTGTGTCTGTAGATGATGCCACGGGACCGGCAATTTTTAATATTTTTTTATTTTATAAAGATATTTTTAATGTTAATATATCAAAATAATCTAAAAAGATTATAAAATTTTAATATTTTTTAAAATATTTTTAAAATATAAAAACAAACATATACTTCACAGTTTGTTTTATGTTAAAAACAAATTGGTACGGTGTGTGGTGTAGAATCAACAATCTATCTGATTGATGTTAAACAAAACCCAACAGCCCTTCTTCTTCTTCCTTTTTTCCTTCGTGTTGTCATTCATAAATCAATTCGAAAATCCTCTTGGATGTCCTTTTTGTTGAAGGTGGAAACACAAAGAGGACAAACGTCGGAAATTATGTGACCTTTTATCAGTGACGGAGATGGTTGTCAGTGACGGAGATGGTTGTGTCCGGTGGGAGTAATAGTCGTCCCTACCAGAATTGTTTGTTTGCTAAAAATATCTCCTTCACCTATTTTGCAAAGATAATTAGAGGGTTTTAGAAAACATTTATTTTTTAAAAAATAGATTTGTTTAAATTAATCATTCTTAATTTCTTTCTCTTTATAGATTTTCCATCTCAAAGTTCAAAGCAAGTTTAGTACAAAACGGCTTTGTGTCACTCATTTATTAAATCAACATAGGTCAAAAATCTTTATCGTTCATTATGTTTAACTTGTACTGTATTTCTAAAAAATTTAATTTTTTTACTAAAATTTAATATGATTTGTACCTTTGAATCGTTTTGATGTGCTGATATCAAAAATAATTTTTTTAAAATAAAAAAAATTATTGGCATGCATTTCAGCACAAAAAGTTATTTGAAAAGCAACCGCTACCACACTGTCAAGCATCCTCTGAAGGTTTAGATTAAAAGGCATGTTTGAAAGTGTAGTTACAATTATTTTTTAAAATGTTTTTTATTCTGAAATGTATCAAAATAATATTTTTTTATTTTTTAAAAAATTATTTTTAAAATCAACGCATCTAAACAATCTAAAACATTAAAAAAATATTTTTTAACAAAAAAAATTTAATTTTTATAAAATATAAATTAACCTGTATTTCCAAACACTTTCTATGTCTAATGCTAGTAGCATCGGCCAGATAGCTGGCTTGATTTATTTATAATCTTACAGCTTCTATTTTTTATATTTTTTTTCCTCTACTTTTGTTTCTTTGTTAATTTATATTTAAGAAATTGTGAAAATAAATCAACATTTTTTTTATTTATCCTCTTTTATACTTCTTTTATCTCTCCATTTTTATGATCCTTTAATTTTATTAATATTTTAAAATTAATTTAATAATTTTTCATGTTGTGATTCACAATCATTTAATTACATAAAAAAAATATTCTTTTTCTTTTTCTTTTTCTTTTTAAGAGGAGATTCTTATTTTCATATTAAATATATTCAATTACAATAATTTATTGAGCCTAAAATACATAGTTTCGATTTAATTATTTATATCGAGAGTAAATACGATTAATAAATTATTTTAATTATTCGGTAACGATCTAGGTTATTGCATGGCTTGACTTTGATGTTGTGGGTTCGATTTCTAAAGCAAATAAATCCTTTCAGCCGACGTAAAGACCAGGCACACAGGCCTCCTTAAGCCCATGTGCTGGGCTTTTTTAAGCCGTACCAGGTAGCACAACATGTTTTTTTTTGCCTGCATCGATTTGCGTCCCCTTCAATATTTCAATCAAATCACTCAGATCACATTTCTAATCTCCAGACAACAAGAAACGCAATAATTACCCGAAACCATGTTTTTTTTTTTTTTTTAGTTTAACGTTGGTGTCCTGGCCAGCTTGCGCGCACCTCAACTAATCCCACGGACCTTGAAGTTAATGACCATGTAAGCCTTCAATGGCCATCATATAAGCAACCACAGGGCTTGAACCTGAGACCACAGAGAAAGTAAACCTCTTGGTCCCAAACTCTTATCACTGTACGACCACCTAGATGGTTATGTTACTTCTATTTTTCCTTTCACGTGTTCAAGACAATAATGTCGGATATGGAAGCAAGATCCACAAATTCCTTTCACTTGTTCTATTTGTAAAATAACACAAGTAAAAAAATAATTAGTAATTTGACACATTTGAAATGTTGCACGTATCATCTACGGTTATATTATCACAAATACCATTAGCGAAAAGCGAGCCACAAATGCTAATTGCAACTTGATGTCGCATATGGTATCTACAATATCTTTAACACGAACATTTTAAAACAATTTATTTTTTTATTAAAATATAATTTATATAAACAACACATGACATATTCAATCATAAATAGTAATTGTAGATCCACAAAACATTTTATTAAAAATTAAACTAATTATATTTATTTATAATTTTATTTAAGTTTTCTTATTAATCATCAATCTTTATTTTAGTTTCTTGTAAGAAGAATTAGAAAATTTTCTCTTGGGTTCGACCTGACTTTCACTATAATGTTACCAAAAATCAAGTCTTTAAAAAGAGAAAAAAGTCAGAATTCATCTTTGTGGTTTTGACAACGACCAAAATTTTGGCGTCATTGCCAGTAAAATTTTTCTCGTACAAGTGAACTGATTTTCCTTTAATAGTGAACTGATTTATGCCAAGATCTTCTCGTACAAGTGAACAAGATCTTGATCAGGAGATAAAGAGATGAAAGGAGAACCTACCAACCTTAATGCTTTTAACAAGCAATTCTAAAAGCGAAAGAGAACAGTAAATTTTCAACTCCCAACATTACCCAACAACCTTTATACATTAAATTTTCAAATATTGATTTAGCATGTGAGTTAAAATATGGTTTAATTCATTTACTACTTGTTTTTCATAGCCTTGCAAGTAAGGACCCCCACAAGCACTTCAAGGAATTCCATGTTGTTTGTTCAACCATGAACCCATAAGAAGTAACAAAGGAACAAATTAAACTGAGGGCTTTCCTATTCTCTTTGACAGACAAGGCAAATGATTTGTTTTATTATCTCCCATCCAGATCTATTACCACATGAAATAATCTAAAAAGAAAGTTTTTGGAAAAGTTCTTTTCAACTTCAAGGGCAGGTACTATCTAAAAAGAAATCGGTGGAATTTTCAAGAATAACGGCAAGACGTTATATGAATATTGAGAGCTTTTTGATTAATTATGTGTAAGTTGCCCTCATCATCAAAATTTTGATCAATTATTGCTGCAAATTTTTATGGGAGATTGTTACCTATGGACCGTAGCATGATTGACGCCGTAAGTGGAAAAGCACGCGTAAAAAAGACTCTTCAAAAAGCATGAGATTTAATCTCGAACACGGAATTCAGAGTAATTTAGAGTTCATTTTAATTTATCTAGAAGAGTTAATGAGGTGATGCATTCTAATATTTTTTTAATAGTTTCATGTGTTTATTGTAAAAATCAACAAAACAATATAAAAAAAATTATTATTCTAATATATTTTTAATTAAAATATTTTTAGAAAAAAATTATACATCACGTGTTACAAGACACTTTTATTGAAAAAAAAAACCTGAACAGTAAACAAGAGGATGGTCAGGATTTGAACACAGCATTTTCTTTTATTTTTTGTGCAGATGTGAACAAAAGTTGGTTTGTTTAATTACTTTGCTTTGAATGTGTTGACTTTGTATATGTGGATTTTTAAGTAGGGGTGATCATTTTCGGTTTGGTTTGGTTTTTACTCATAAAAAACAACTAAACCGGGAAAAAAAACAAACCCGAAACCGAACCGAAACCGGCCAAAACCGACCGGTTCCGGTTCGTTTTTTGATGCCCAAAACCGAGAAACCTATATGCTATTTTGAGCTTTTTTTGGTTTTGTAATGGGCTTTAGGATGGGCTTTTAATGGATTTCTGATGGGTTTGCAATTAATGTTGATATTGTCTAATTTTCTTTGAAGATTTCAAAGTATATTTAATTTTTTTACCACTAAATATTAATTTGTATTAAATTGTTATTTTCAATCTTATGTTTATTAAGTTTTTTGGCCGTTGAATATTTATTTATATAAAACTATTAATGTCAATCTTGTGTTCAATATATTTTTTACCTTCCTAATATTTTTATGCTTCTGAAAAGTTTAAATAACACACACTTACAATCACACACCAATAAGTTAAAATTCAAATTGCAAATCATTGTTTTCAAAGGGTTTAAAGAAAAAACAACAAATAATATTATCATAAAACACTCCAAACTAAAAAAAATAAATCTTCATTTGCACATCGTCTCAATAAAAAGCACTTCAAGAACATTGCAATTTAATTCCTGAAATTCATAATCTAGAATTATAATATAATAAATTAAATTAGAAGATATAAAAATAAAAAATAGTCTTTTATCATACGTTTTCGATAAATGCATCATAATTTATGAACTAATTATCATCCATTGCTAGATATAACTTTCTATCAAATTTTACAAAATCAAAAATTAAATATGTTAGAATAAAAATGTATTAATTAATAAATTATAAAATAAAAAATATAAATTTTTAAGAAACATTAGCTGATTAATAATTTATATATATATTGGTACGGTGTGTGGTGTAGAATCAACCATCTATCTAATTGATGTTAAACAAAACCCAATGGCCCTTTTTTTTTTGTTCCTTCGTGTTGTCATTCATAAATCAAATCGAACTTCCTCTTTTTGTTGATGGCTGTGTCCAGTGGGAGTGATAGTCGTCCCTACCAGAATTGTTTGTTTGCTAAAAATATCTCCTTCTACTCTTTTGCAATGATAATTAGAGGGTTTTAGAAAACATTTATTTTTAAAAAATAGATTTGTTTAAATTAATCATTCTTAATTTCTTTCTCT
This sequence comes from Populus trichocarpa, assembly GCF_000002775.5. Classification (NCBI taxonomy): domain Eukaryota; kingdom Viridiplantae; phylum Streptophyta; class Magnoliopsida; order Malpighiales; family Salicaceae; genus Populus; species Populus trichocarpa. Next base: position 12,981,937 of record NC_037301.2, on the reverse strand, counting down.
TTTTAGATTTTCCATCTCAAAATTCAAAGTAAGTTTAGTACAAAACGGCTTTGTGTCCCTCATTTATTAAATCAACATAGGTCAAAAATATTTATCGTTCATTATGTTCAAAGGTTTAGATTAAAAGATTATGTCATATTACATCTTAAAAATGTTTTTTAAAAAAATTAATATTTTTTATTTTTTCTTTACTTTAAATTAATATTTTTTTGGTATTTTCAATTCATTTTGATATGCTAATCTCAAAAATAATTTTTAAAAAATAAAAAAAAATATTATTTTAATACTTTTATAATCTTGCAGCTTCTATTTTTTATATTTTCCTCTCTACTTTCGTTCCTTTGTTAATTTATATTTAAGAAATTTTGAAAATAAGTCAACATCTTTTTATTTCTCCTCTTTTATACTTCTTTTATCTCTCCATTTTTCTAATCCTTTAATTTTAATAATTTTTTAAAATTAATTTATTAATTTTTCATGTTGTGATTCACAATCATTTAATTACATAAAAAAAATATTCATGATTCTTTCTGCACATTAACAAAACTTTAAGATTTTGATAAATCTATTCAAGTGATGTGATTCTTAATCTCTCTTTGTTGTTTTTTTTTTTCTTTTTTCTTTTAAGAGGAGATTCTTATTTTCATATTAAATATTTCAATTACAACAATTTATTTAGCCTAAAATACATAGATTCAACTTAATTGTTTATATCAAGAGTAAATAAGATTAATAAATTATTTTAATTATCACGTAGCGATCTACATCTTGTAACTTGGTGGTTATTGCATGGCTTGACTTTGATGTTTTGGGTTCGATTTCTAGCAGAAGCAAATAAATCCTTTTAGCCGACGTTAATAAAGACCCAGGCACACAGGCCTTCATTAAGCCCATGTGACTGGGCTTTTCAACAACCCAATGGCTTTTTTTGGGCCATTTGGGTTTTTGGCTCCCTCCCATATATTTTTTTTAATTTAATTATATGAGATTTTTATTTTTTTGAGTTTTTATTTTTTTATCTTTTGCTTCCTTTTTTTTTCAATTCCTTTCTTTAATATAAATGTTTATTATTTAATTATATCCTTGAGTGCTAGGTTGATGTGAATTGATTTTTGTATTTTTTATCATATAATAAAAAAAATTGACTTTTTTTTATTTTTATTTTATCATTTAACATGAGTTTTTATTTAATTTTATTTGTTTGTATTGAGTTGATTTTTTTATTTAGACCTACCCAATGAAAAAATTAAATCGAGATAACTTCCACTTGATTTAATTTAAAACTTGGGCTGAATAAATATTAGGTTGTGATTTTTGAAGTTTGAATATTTATGTCGAGTTACATCACAAAACCGAAAAGACTTTTAAAATTTAAATATTTTTTTTTACCATAAAAAAATTGAACCAAGAGTACTAGTTAGAACTAAAAAAGTCAAAAAAGTTTATAATAATTTTTAATAAAATAAACATAAATGGCTTCTAATGACAACAATAGATTAGACAGAAGCCAATATGCAAAGTTTAAATTAAACTGGATTATTAGACCCTAGGCTTTATATCCTTGATTTTGATTAATAAGTAACGTATGGTGTCATTCAATATCAATAAATAAATCTAATTAACATATCTGTCACATTTTTAATATCAATAAATTAGATGTTTAAGAAAAGTTAATTTTTTTTTTGCTAAAATTTAACATGGTTTGTACGTTTTGGATCGTTTTGATTTGCTGATGTCAAAAATGATTTTTGAAAAATAAAAAAACATCATTGACATGCATTTCGGCACAAAAAGTTATTTAAAAAGCAACCGTTATCACACTACCAAGCACCCTCTAAATCTATTAGCAAGATTAGATAAGAACATTCTAAATAAATTAGATTTCTAAGAAAAGTCTAAAGTTCACATATTTTAAAACCATAAGCATGCAGTTTTATATGTCATAGAAAATTTGTAAACAATATGAAACATATAAAGATCTTAGTATACATACTAATGTATTATATTAAATAAAACCAAAGAAGGATATTTACTTGTTTAAATACTTTAAAATAAATTAAGCTTGGTTGTTTTAAAAAATTAAATTTTCTGTTCTTAAAACTCTATTGCTTATCACCTAATGTGAACGATGTTTGCAATAAACCTCTCAAGATTGCAATAACATATTTTTGTTTAGATGTACTTTTAATCAAGGTCTACGAACTAAGTATAATGAAACTCGAGTATCTCTCAAGAAGACAACACCTAAACTTTAGATTTTAAAGAAAAATAAAGCTCAAAACAGAGGAAAAAAAGACTCAAACTTAAGGTAAGGAATAATATGTAAAATATAAAAAAATAATGCAGAAAACTCTTTTCACAACCCCCTTTTTATATAGTGAGTTTTTGAACAAAAAAAATGATAAAAATTAATTATTATTAATACCATAGTAAATTACCTCCACAATCAGCTTTAATTGCCCATCATACGATCATAATTAAACATGATATTTTTTGTTTTAATGAGATGATAAAACTATAAAAAAACTATCTAGATTATAATGAGTCAATTCTAAAAAAAAAACTAAAAAAGTATATAGGTGGACAAGACAATGAGATAAAGAAAAAAATGATAAAAATTAATTATCATTAATACCATAGTAAATTACCTCCACAATCTGAGATTATAAAACTATAAAAAAACTATCTAAATTATAATGAGTCAATTCTATAAAAAAAAACTAAAAAAATATATAGGTGGACAAAACAATGAGATAAAGAAAATAATTCTTTATCGGTCAAACCCAAGCCAAAAACTAAGTTGGAAAAACATAATTTCTTTATAGCTCAAAAGCTTATTTTACTGTAAACCCGAACCCAGACCCGGTCTAAAGCCCGAGCTAAGCACGTGCGAATTTAAATCTAAAACTCACTTTTCTTATGTTTTATCCTCACTTTTCTTATGTCACTTTTCTAAAACTCACTTTACATGTTTTCATTAAATAAACTATTAGAAAAACTTGTTTTTTTTTTTTTATATAAGGGATATAGTATTTTTTTTAGGTGGAATAGAGCTTTTAGAGGGTAATGAGTTTCTAAAAAACATGTCAACCAAGAGTTCTTTGAAATCAATTTCTCATTTACTCATTATTTATTTAAATTATATTAATGTTTCATGTTAAAGAATTTAAATTAAAGATTAATTTTCAACAAAATTTCACCTCAAAAATATTTAAATCAAGATTTGTTTTTATCAAAATCAATCTAGTTTAACACTATATACACATAGCATGTCTCAAATAGATTAGAAAATATAAAAGATGAACCATATGAACTAGTACAGTACGCTACAAGAGAAGCCATTAATTCAAGAATATTCATGACCTTCTCGGGAAATTCATCATTTTCCCTGTGTAGCTATAAAAATTCATAATAGCACAAGTTGCAGTCTCCAGTAGAATCTTTATAGCAACAGATTAGCAAATACAAAAGATATAAATAGACAAATTTTACTTTTAATACAAGTTTGATATCTAATCACCACGAATAGAAAATATTCATCATCGAAGAAACTTGTTCACAGCTGCACTACATTAACGTTCTGAGCTCTTGCTGGAGTTCCTGCTTCGCCACTCTCCACATGTAGCAGTCTAAGAAACATGCTCTAAACCACTTTGCCATTAGCCAGACAATGCAACTCTCTTCAGCTAGGCAACTTTCCCTGCTTGGTTAAATTTTTCTTAGAATGGTTCCACTAGCGAGGTTATCCAATTGTATCCTTACGTCTTCTATGAACTGACTGATGTCAAAATCTACATCTCCCTTCTTATCATCTAGAAATGTATCTTTGCCAGACACTTTCTGCAGTTACAACAAACGAAGTACTTTTGTCCTCATTACAGCATTGAAATGCATTTCATTTTCCCAATCAGATGCATATTGACGACAAACTACGTTATCTTGTACCCCAAAATGCACCAAAAATGAGATTCGTTTGTCTTGTTAAATAAATCCTCCTATAGCAAGTAACCTAAAAGGTATTGTGACAAACCACAGAATAAAAAAGTATGAAGAACGACGAGAAATTCGAACATGTTGACTCTATCTTTGCATTAATATTGCTAGAAGATTTTGCTTAAACAAGTTTCCTGGTAGGGGAGTTTGAACTAGAATAGCCTACCATAGTGATGGGGATTGTGAGCGTCCTGCATCCACCCAACAAATACAGATGGGTGGATGCAGGACGCTCGCAATCCCCATCTCTTTTAGGATATACAGTAATATGATGGAGAGCTTTTTCAATGCTTTTTGTTTATTTTATTGATGGGTACTTAAATTTTTCTGAAACTGGACCAGCTTGTCATAAATGAACAGCGCGTCAAATCAATCAAAAAGAGTTGCAACCCATCCCGATGCAAAATAAAGAAAAAATCCCGAAGTTAGAGGGATACCATGACCCCCAAACCGCCAACGAAGCAGGCCCACCATCAGTGAAGTTGCTCGATCACACAATGTCACCATGCCCCTGCTATAGGCTTAGCGACAACCTCAGAAGGTCCCAAGCGTAGAGAAGCCAGCCAAGTAGCTCGGCTTAGCAGACAAGAGCCAAGGAAAGGGACTAAACAAAGATCTTAGCAGCTTCAAAGCGCAAAAAACCCACCAAAGCAACGCCCCACCAAAACCACTCTCTCTAGAGCCCAACTACCATCACTTTCAAAATCAACGGTGCACATTTTCTGGGTCCACAGTGCATGCAGGAGCTTCAAAATCAACAATGCACATTTTCTGGGCCCACAGTATTTCTTGAGCTTAGAAATCCCACCCAAACAGCGCGTTAAAAAAAAAAAAAAAACAAAACAAGTGCAAGAGAAGAGATTTATCAAATACTAATAGAATATTTTGACTAGAATTACGAGATCAAGATAAAAAAATAAAAAAACAATATAATTTAACTCGGTTTAATTTATTTAATTTATAATTTTAGTTATGAGATTGAGATAACTCATAAAAAATAAAGTAAAATAAATTATAAAATTTGATTCTTGTTCGACCTTGTCGAATTCAATATTAAATGATGAAATTTATAAAAATTAAAATTAAAAAAATCACTACTAGAAAATTGATAAATATAAACGGAAACACGGACATGATGTTTTCATTGGTAAATTGCAGTGAATTTTATCAACAAAATATCCACTTGTTATATCTATTGGTATATACCGATAAAATTATAGTGGGAAAAGAAAGAATTAAAACAAAACCAAAAAGTATGATGACGTATCATTTATTTCGTCCATTAACTTGTTGGTAAACTGTTCACTTCTCCCTAACACTGTTTATTATGTCAATTACAAAGGGTATCATCGACGAATTAATTCCATCAATATTTTCTAGAGAGATCTGCAACTGTTCACTTATGAATTGTACTATTCATTATTGTTCTTTATAGATAAAATCACCAATAGACTGAAAAGTTTTTCTCCTCTTTTCTCATTGAGATTCACACTAGTCTCCACTCTTTTGAGTAAAATTTATTTGTTTTGAATATTTTTTAAATATTTTTTTTTCAATTTAATTCCTTATCATTTGATTTTATTTGAGTTATATATCAAATATGATCCTAATTTTTTTTTATTTTTTATATCTTTTTTTTTAGTTGAATTTGTTCTTCAATTTCATCCCTCATCATTTTGTTTTTATGTTAGATTTGGTCCTTATTCTTTTTTTTTATGATTTGGATCCTTTTTTGAAATTAATTTTTTTTATTGATTTTATCCTTCAACATTGGATTAGTTAATAATTTCACTTCATGATTTTCTTTCATAATTGTTTTCTCTTTCTGCAGCTTATAATTATCATTTTTTCTCTTTGAATTCAATACATTTACTATAATTATTTTTTTATCATATAATTAAATTAAATCATCTTATTATATTAAATATAATATATGGCCTGAGACGTGGAACTTATTTTATTTTTTAAAACATGCTTGAACATTATTTTTTTAATTACAAAAAAAAAAAAACACTCTAATCCACATCGGAATATGATACATTTCTAATCGACGAGAAAGCGCGGACCATCTTTCTAATTTAGGCTAAAGTCCTTCGGGTCCTTGTCGGTATATTTCTGTAACGATTTGATTCCGAAGGTTTGCATCAAAAGAAATGCCAGCCCAAGAACTTTGTCCTTGTTCACAGAACACATCCCCAATCATTATCCCTCCTGCTGCGTTGTCCTCTACAAAAAGACTTTTGATGGGATCTTGGTTAACTGCTGAACCAGAACCCAGACAACTGCTGTTGTTCGTTAGATTAATTTCTTTGTCATCTAACAGGCTTTCCCACCACATCCTTTCAACTTCATCAGTTTCGGAAGGTGGTAATGCCGTGGTAGAATATGGCTGACAAAGATCATCCCCATATTGAGAAGCAACATTAATATATGGTGTACCTTTTCCAGCTCTTGACCAACATAAATTTTTTAAGTTCCGAGGTCGAGGCTTTATTATGTTGTCTTTCGTTATTGATTTTGCTTCTGGTTTTGTTTGAGCATCTTCAGTGCTAGAAACCACCTTCTTACGCAGGTTTGTGTTCCAATAATTCTTTACATCATTCGCTGTTCTTCCTGGAAGTCTACCGGCAATCAATGACCACCTGTGTAACAAAAAGTAATATGTTATATATATATACATATATCATGCACCATATGTGAAATTAATTGGGTTAATTTAACTGAATCAAAAAATTTCTCTTTATATAACCTAAATGGCTTCATTACAATATAATTTGTATTATCGACATTTAAAAAATCCCTCTTTCTATAGATAGATAGATAGATAAAGTTTCCTCTTAACTTTTTCGCCTCTCCCCCTCTCTTTTTTCACTTTTCTTTGGTTTTGATATTGGCTGGCGTTGGTGATTTTTCATAAGAAACTGGCAACAGTACCACTTCTTCATCCCTTGTTTTTTTTACCTCTTTTCCTCAATAATCTCAGATTGAGTATTTATATTTCAATTGCATGGTTTGCAAGGCTGGTTTCTTAATATATAGACTTCATCATCATCTCCATCCTATGATTTCTTTTGTGTTGTTCGCAATCTTTATTTTATATCTTTGTATTTCTGTTTCCTCATTCTGAGTTATTTTTCTCATTAGATGCTTTAGTGAATACTCTGGCTTGTCCAAAAAATAAATAAAAAATTAAAAAATCTAGATTGGTTTCAAAGCCACGCACATAGAATACTTTTATGTCGACTCTTGGGATAGACGAACGATATTTTATTTCTTTTTCATAGCCTATTTTTTAGATTCAAAACCTAAACGTTAACATTGATGCTAGTAAATATTAACTTAAGTAGCGGCCACAATAGTATATATATATATTACATATACTATATGATATAAAGACATTTGCACTTGCCTGTTGCCAAGCAACTTGTGTAGCCTGATAATCAAGTCTACTTCGTCCACGGAAAACTGTCCTCTCTTGATATTCGGCTTAAGATAATTCAACCACCTCAATCTACAGCTCTTCCTGCATCTATTCAAGCCTGCAAATGAAAATTAAGAATCAATGAATCCTTTTTCGAAGCGTCCAGCTTGTTGAGTATTCTTTGCCTCGTGTAGCTATTCTCAAACACGAGAGACTATATAAACATGAGAGAATCTCTTGTGATCAGAATAATCTCCCCATATTTAGAAAAGAGAGACCAAAATGTTTGTCCAAAAGATCAGGGAAATACTTATAGACCTCGGACTACTGGATGAGGATAGCCCTCTCCCGTCCCTAGAAACCCACACTGATTTAGAAGCATGAACGAAGTCATTTAGTTACCTGTTTTGGAAGGAACTTGATGCCATCTTCCTTCACCATATTTCTCAACGCACTTCCTTAGAAGTATATCTTCCTCTTCGGTCCATGCACCTTTTCTTACTCCTAATAAGCTTACCATAGTGCCTCTTACGTAGTCTATGCCACCTAATTAAGGCTAGCAAGTCTGCAAGATATATACACACGCGGGAAGTACATTTGCATGTTGATCACTGACTCCAAGCTACCATATATAGACTACTTTTCTCAGCTCAATGTTGTACTTTCTTTTTTTGGTAATAATCTAGAAATTTTGTAGTTTCTAACTACAGCGACGTGCATGGTTTGTAGCCACAAGATTTCACTTGATAATTTGCCATACTCTTCATGGCACTGGCCATTCAATAATACACGGTTTGTTTTTTTTTTTTTTATATATATATATATATATATAATATGGTTTGTATTATACATCAATCGATTAATATATAAAAAAAGGGTGTATGGTTCAAAGGATGGAAACGGTTTCTTGCATTCATCAGCTACCAATCCAACAATTCCAAAACGTTAAATTAACGTTTTCCCACCGACTGGAGTCTTGATCCATTTGGTTATAAGTGCTCGATAACTACTAGGAGACAAAATTACATGATCTTTCAAACTAAAAATCACTGCTCAACTAAACACCACGTTTCGGTTACTCTAATTTTTTTTAAAAAAATAAAAATGAACTGTGTCCGAACAGTACAACACTGCATTGATGAGGACGGAAAAGCCTGCACGGTGGTGCAAGTTGTCCACTAGAACTTGTGCCTCAACTAACAATCAACAGGTAGCTTTATGAAATCCATCCAAAAAGCAAGACGGAAAATGATCATTTCTGACTATATGTTGCACTTAGCAAGAAACAAATTGGCTTGGCCTACGATGGGGACCATTCCGAAAACTGCAGATCAGGTGCTAATTCAGAGTGTGTTTAGTATTGCGGTAGCTGTTGTGATTGTGATTTGAAAAAAATTGTTTTATAAAAAGTATTTTTAGTTGAGGTTGGTTTGAAAAAATAGATGTTTGGTTAAAACTGTGGTTAAAATTGAGGTTGAACAAAAAAATAGTTTAATGTGTTTGGTTAAGAATGCTTTTGAAATTGAGGTTATAAAATAATTTTAAAAAATATATTTTAATATTGATGGTTTTTAATTTAAATATTGTAGATTTAACTATTGCTATTATATCATGAAATAAATAATACTTTATATAAAATATTTTTTATTATTCCATTAAACCATCTACAATTCCATTATGTACAAAATTCATCCGATAAGAACTACAGTTTCCATAATTTTTTGAGCGTGCAATAAATTTAGATAAAATATTATAAGGAATAAAATTAATTTGATATTACAGTGTGAGTAAATTTAATTTACTCTACACTAGTTTTTCGGGGGAAAAATATTGTTCACAATATGAGTAAATTTAATTCACTATAAACTAGTTTTTTTTTTAAAATACAAAAAATAAATATATTGAAAAAAAAAAGTGCAAGTGAATTGCACTGTTGATTTGTTTTGAGTGAATAGTGCAATATATATATATATATATATTCCAAGGATGGAAAAATCATCAAATGAGAACAGTCTTTGTATGACAAGGTATACTGTTCGCTACTTCACTGAGACACAATTTGAAGAAAACTTCACTGGTTACCACGCAGACGCAGGTAAAGCAGCTTGGAGCTGCTTTCAATGGAACGCAGACGCATACGTAAATTTTGGTAGGTCCCATTAACAGTAAATCATGGTTTATCATTTACCAAACAGCTGATATCTGCGGTGGCATTAAAACGTGGAAGCTACCACGCAGCCAAACGCTTTCTCAGTGGAATGGTCCTGTGAAAGGGAAGTTTTGACGACGTACAATACTTATGGGAAACCCTTTTGTAATTAAAAACCACTAGTAAAAAAAACCGTTTATTTTTTTTCTAAATTAGTTTATTATATATTATAGAAACGGTAAAAAACCCAATTCAATTCAAAATTTTAAGTTGTTAATGGATATAACAAGATATAATTTATATATATTATACTTTAATACACCGCTTCAAGTAAAAATTCTTTCTTCAAACTTATACAAATCCATATTATTTTGTGCTTAATTTTTATTAATTAGAATGAAAGTGGTGATCTCAAGATTTGAACTCGTGACCACTTGATCAATAAGGTTATGATATTTTGTCAAATAATCATCTCAATCCAATAACTTAAGCTATTAAGTGAGGTCTCAAGATATGATTTATATTATTTTTTAACAAAAAACAATAATAGAATAGCTAATGATAAATGATGATGGGACAATTACAACCAATTAAATGGATAACAATTCTAATTGCTTAGTAAAAGCTCGTTGTTATATATTTATTTATTTTCTTTAATTTTTTATTTAATATTTATTTATGAGATTTTTTTATAAACTATTTATTTTGCAGGAAAAAAAGCTTGGGCAACGAACTTTCTCCAATGAAGTTATACGAGGAAAATCGTATAAATAAGAAGGATAGTTATAATTGCCTTACTAATGTTTATTTGCATCATTAAATGAATTTTGGATCTTGAATTGTTTTTTTTTTTAGGATACATACAACACCAACATGTTTGTGAAACATGAAAAAGACACTTCCGTCAATCCCCCTCACAATCCTAAATTATGGATGAAGGCTAGAGCGACTGATAGACCCAATAAAAATCAAGTTTATGGTATGCCTATAATATTAGCCTAAGATATAAGGGTGGGTTATAATGTTTCAACAGTAGGCACACAACATTTCGGCCTAAGCCAGACATCACCGGTCGTTGAGGAGATTATCCGAGATAGGGTCAAGGAACAACTGGCTATTGAGTTGCCCAATATAAGAGCATATATGAGGGTTGGAATAAGAGTAGAAGTCGAACAAGAAAGCAAAAGAAAGTGGGAGCAAGTACATGGATATTTTGCTTTACATTTTCCTTCCCCTCCACCTTCTTAGAAGTTTTAATATGTTATTTTTAAAAAATATATGGAATTTAGTTTATAATACAAATTTTGTTATTGTTGTTGTTGTTGCGAGTTTAGGTTTTTTAAAAAATACATTTAGTATTATAACAACTAAACAACATAAAAACAAAGTGTGAAATGCCAATGAAATTGAAATTTCATCGGCAATGTTTGCTCTTATTTTGTCAAAAAGTTATTAAAGGTTTAGGCATTTTCGATGAAATTAGCGACGAAATAATCCATTAGAAATTAAGGTGCATTTTTGTTAGCAATGTTCATCAAAAGTGTCAATAGAATTGGTGACTAAATAGTCCATCAAAAGTTAAAGTTTCTAATGGATTTTTCGATGAAAATGGATGATAAAATCTAATTTTTTGACTTGAATATTTTGTCAACCATTCCATTAGCAAAAGAAGTTACTGGTAGAACCACCAACAGAACTCAAATCCTCGATAATCAACTTGTTAATGACATGTTTTCTTTGGCAATGCTATTGGTATTTAAAATGCTAATTTTTTTTTTTAAAATACCGATGAAATATTTTATTGGTGTTTTCTAATATTTTTATGGTTAATTATGGAAACAAAAAAAAAAACTATTCAAAATGAACAATAAATCCCATTGTGAGGGGATAAAGTGAAACCCATTTCATTTAGTATAGTATATATGTAGTAATATGATGCGGACCTTTCTCTATATTTTTTTATTTATTTTATTGATGGGTATTTGAGTTTTACTAAAACTGCACCAGCTCTTAACAAACAAACAACGTGTCAAATCTATTAAAAAGATATGCAACCCTTTAAATGCAAAGAAAGGACTAAATTCCATATCAAAAGCTTTGTGCATTTACATGGAGTTTGGGAGTGATTTTTAAATATTTATTTTTTTGTTAAAATTTAAAAATTGTTTTTCATCAAATTAATTTTTTTTGTATTTTAAAAATTTTAAAATGTATTAATATTAAAAATAAATTTTAAAAAATAAAAAAATTATTATTTTAATATTTTTCCAAACAAAAAAATACTTTAAAAAACAATCACAAATATTTTAAAATATTTTTTTAATAGACATGGCACAACAACCAAAGAAACAGGCCCACCGCAACAACTCTCCCCCTAGTCCACCTGCCATCAACTAAGCTGCTCGATCGCACAATGCCCATGCCACAGGCTTAGCAATGACCTCAGAAGGTCCCAGACGCAGAGAAGCCACCCAAGTAGCTCGGCCCACCACGCAAGAACCAAAAAACCCCCCCAAACAACGCACCCCAAAATGAAAAGAGCAAGAGAAGAAATTGATCAACAATGACAAAATCCATGGCGCCCAGTGTATTTATTAACTTAATTCTTTTCAAATATTTAATGTTCTTTTTCATTGTATTTTAAAAGATAGGAAATGTAAAAAATAAGTAAACTGAAGGAGAATTTAACTAGAATTATTGAATTATCCATGAGCAACATCATTTAAAAAACTAATTAATTATTTTTTATACTTAAAGAACTAATTAGTTATTTTCCTAAACTCTTTTCTTTTTCTCCTCTACTTGCATTTGGAATTCATAAAAAGAAAAAAATATAGTGTACAGAGAGTGACTAATATATCCTATTAGTTACTTTATCTACTTAAACTACAAGGAGAAGGAAGAATAATATATTAATGTGGCATGCACCAAATATTACAACATTATAGACTGAAGTCCTTCAGGTTGCTGTTGATCTAGTTCTGTATTGATTAGATTCCAAAGGTCTGCATCCAAAGAAATGTCACTCCAACAATTTTGTCCTTGTTCATAGAACACGTCCCCAGTTTTTATCCCTCTTGGTGCGTTGTTCTTTACAAAATGACTTTCGCTGGACTCTAGGTAAGCTGCTGCTGCTGAAACAGAACCCAGACAACTGCTGTTGATCGTTGGATTAATTTCTTTGTCATCTAACGAGCTTTCTAACGAGCTTTCCCACCATATACTTTCAACTTCATTAATGTCGGAAGGTGGCGATACTGTTGAATAACATGGCTTACAAAGATCGTCCCCATATTGAGAACCAACATTAATAAGTGGAGTACTTTTTCCTCTTAACCAGAATAAATTTCTGAACTTCCAAGGTTGAGGCTTTATTATGTTGTCTCTTGTGATTGATTTTGCTTTTGGTTTTGATTGAACTTCATCAGTGCTAGAAATCACCTTCTTACGCTGGTTTGAGTTCCAATAATTCTTTACATCATTCGCTGTTCTTCCTGAAAGTCTACCAGCTATCAATGACCACCTGAGTAACAAAAAACTAATTAAAATCAATATTCAAAAAATAGTTAATGATTTGAAATTAGCATAAAAAATATATCTTTAATAAAAAAATTTGACGCTTATTGAATATTTAAGGTTCGTATATAATATATTTTACAATCAATTGTTAATATTACAATAAGAAACAGTAATATTATTTGTAAATAATGGCATAATTGGATAACTATTTAAACATAATTTTAATAATCTCTTTTAAAATGGTTTAATTATAAAATACAAAAGAAAAAATTAATAAAATAAAAAATTGATGGGCTAATCATTCATGAGCTAGAAGTTTTTGACCTGTATGCCTCGTTGATAATTATAGCCCAAGCTTGCACCTGACTTTTTTATTTTTAAAAATGGATGATATATTATTTGCTTTTTATTTTATTTTTTTAAGTGAACGGGATGCATCACTGATGTAAAAAGATGACATGTTGTCTGTTTATAACTTTTATAATTGTTGAAAAATTAAGGTCTAACTTTTTAGTCATTAAAATCTAGATTTCAAGCATTTTCACCCAAAAAAACATCCTATGAACATTCAAGCCACGTGTTTTAGAACGAAACACATTCTAATCATCCTAAAAATAAAAATTCAAATCAATTAAACAAAAATGTTTAACCCCAATTTATTTTTTCAGCATCATTAAAAGTGAAAATCACCTTTATTAAATTGTTTTTTCAAAAACCAATCTATATATCCAAATTAAAGTTATTTGTGATTGAAATCTACCCACATAAGAACTTAAAATCTATTCACCCGAGAGTTTTTTTTCTTCTAAAATCTAAATCCCTTTTAATTTAGGAACTGAAATGAAGAACAAATTGGTACTGAATAAAAAAAATCCCAAATGTATAGGACCAAATATAGAATAAAAAAACTATTAGGATTAAAGTGTAATTTTATATGCATCTTGAATAGTATACATGGGGAAAGGCTTTTATGTTTTGTCAATGTCAATTTTAATCTCTATTTTTATTTTCTAAGAGGAGGAGAAATTAAATAGTGGAAAATTGACCTATGATTTAACTCCATAATAATATCCTGAATCATGATACCTATGATTTAACTCCATAATAATATCCTGAATCATGATAACATGCAACTTAATGAGAATAAGAGGTTCAAGAGCGACTAAATTGAAAAAAAATAAAGGTTAATGATCAAGTTAAAATACATAAAAAAAAATTGAGGGGCCTAGGAAGGAAATTTGCCCAACAAATAGTGCTATGAATGGTGAAATATGTTAATTTGTTAATAATGTTATAGCACAAAATCACCAATCTCTTTTACTTTATTTTTTAATAACGTTAATACTCTAATATGTTTAGGCTGGTGCAAGTAATGCAATATTGTTAATTAATTTGCAAAACTCTTGATAAAATATCTTTTTTTCTAATATAAATTCTTGAGAAAAGTTATTGGCATGCATATGCTCATTGATGTTAGAAGTATCTTTTTATTATTATTATTATTTTTTAATATGTTATCTGCTCATCATTTTGTCATATATATGTGCACGCCGTATATAGTATAAATGACCTCAGCCGACACCAATAGTTCTGAGAGAGAGACATTTTCACTTGCCTATTGCCAAGCAACTTGTGTAGTCTGATAATCAAGTCCACTTCGTCCACCGAAAACTGTCCTCTCTTGACATTTGGCTTAAGATAATTCAACCACCTCATTCTGCAGCTTTTCCTGCATCGATTCAAGCCTGCAAATGAAAATTAAGAATCAATGAATACTTTTTCGAAGCGTCCAGCTAGCTAGTTGACTATTCTCAAACACGAGAGATTATATATACTCGATATATACAGCATATAAACAAGAGAAAATCTCTCGTGATCAGAATGATCTCCCCATATGTTTGTCCAAGATGAGGGAGAGACTTAGAGACCTTGGACTAGAGGATGAGGATAGCCCTCTCCCGTCCCTACAAACCCACATTGATTTGGAAGCATGAACGAAGTCATTTAGTTACCTGCTCTGGAAGGAACTTCATGCCATCTTCCTTCACCATATTTCTCAACGCACTTCCTTAGAAGTATATCTTCCTCCTCCGTCCATGCACCTTTCCTTACTCCTAATGAGCCTACCATAGTGCCTCTTACGTAGTCTAAGCCCACCTAATTAGATCTAGCAAGTCTGCAAGATAGTAAATGCAATCAAGCGTACATTTGCATGTTGATCACTGACTCCAAAATATCATATATATACTGCTTTTGTCAGCTCAATTTTGTAGTTTCTAACTACATCGACGTGCATGGTTTGTAACCACGAGGTTTCACTTGAAAAGGTGTATGGTTCAAAAGATGGAAACGGTTAATTTTTGCATTCATCAGCTACCAATCCAACAATTCCGTACATTGATTGGAGTCTTCCATTTGGTTATGAGTGCTCAATAAATACTAGGAGAGAAAATTACGTGATCCTTTTATGTGTAAATTTGCATATTTGATTTAATGTTATGATTTTGTCTGTGGATTTTTTTGTTCATATTCTATATATATATATGGTTTTGTGATTTACTTTTTATGTTATAATCTTTCAAAAAAGGTTTTATTTTTAAAAGAAACTGGTAGAACTATTCAGAATAGGAGCCAGTAGTTTCTCATTCATCAGCTACCAGTCCAACTATTCCAAACCGTTAATTAACAACGTTTTCACTCCTCGACTGGAGTCTTCCATTTGGTTATCAGTACTGCTCAATGAAGACTAGGTCACAAAATTACAAGATCATTTGGGAGAACCCCACTTCCAATCAATTCTCTCTTATTATATCAAGCTTAAAATAATAATGGTTAAAGTATCAATTCAATACAAAAGTTTAAATTATTAGGTGAGGTTATAAAATATAATTTATATTATTCTCTAACACACTCCTTCAAGTGAAAGTTTTTTGGGTTAGAAATTAACTTGTTAAGACTCATTTTATCTTATGTTTAATTTTTATAAAATGAATAAGAATAGTAAAATTTGAACTCGTGACCGCTTGATTATCAAGGCTCTGATAACATGTAAAATAATCAATTCAACCAAAAAACATAAAATGTTAGATAAAATTGCAAAATATAATTTATATTATATTCTTTAACAATAGTGAATATATACAAGTTTTAAATCCAAATATAAAATTATTCATTGCAAATGGATATTGAAAAACAATGCCAAGTACCCATAAAAATGTTGGAATATCAATGTAAAACATTGCAAATTTGATGATTTTTTTTTCTAAATCTCACCATATTCGTGAAAGAACTAGGAAAAAAAAATCTGAATTCATTGTGCTTTATTCAGAATTGAAAATATGCGGACAACCGACATCAATGAAAATATGTCATCATCAAATTAATGGTGATTAAATTTTTCAGTCAGTGCCCATGCAATAAAAGCATGATATATATATATATATATATATATATAATCAGTATGCACTCGAGAATTCTGAGCTTATAGAATTTTCAAAATCATAAAAAAATCAGTATATAAAAAAATATCGAAATCTCACTAGCTAATAGTTTCATGCCAACTCTAATAGATCGATATAATTTGTATGGTCGAGCACTTGAGTTTGATTTCAAGGTATCATCACTCATCAAGATTACAGATGTGGACTTCCTGTTTTGTTAGCTTTTATTCACAATTGGAAAGCAAAAATAGTTTCTTTATGTGCTCTTTGTCCCCTTTTGTTTAATTTTTTTTTTTTGATTTACGTGGGTGTCCGGGCCAGCTTGCGCGCACCACGACTAATCCCACGGCCCACTGAACACCCTGCAAACCCAGTGGGCATGTAAGGCACCGCGGGGGTGACAGACGTGCACATGAGGACTCGAACCCAGGAGCAGCAGGAAGAGACAAGCCCCTCCTACCGCTAGGCCAAGACCCTCAGTGCAATTTTGTTTAATTTCTTTCTATTGTCTTGGCCTATTATAGGCATAATTTTGCATTGACTTTGACCCTCCTTCAGTAACTCTCAACTGAAAAAGAAAAGAAAGGGACAACAAACAACTGTGCCAGAGCAATAATGTTTCATCTCCCGAGAGGACCAGCCCCTGCTGACACACAAAAAAAACACTCATTCATGATTGACGGACCACGAAAGCTTCTGAGCTGTGCGGTGCAGAACCTATGGTGCAAATTGTCTAACGTTGTTGTATATGGAATTGCGGTTCATTTCAGTTTAAAGTTTTTTCTTTTATTTAAAAATATATTAAAATAATATTTTTTATTTTTAAATAATTATTTTAATATTAATATATCAAAACAATTTTAAAACATATAAAAAAATTAAAAAATATATAATTTTCAAATATCATGGGGTATTTAAGAGTGTGGTTGTAATTACTTTTAAAAATGTTTTTCACTTAAAAATATATCAAAATAATATTTTTTATTTTAAAAATTATTTTTTATATCAGCACATCAATATAAAAACACAAAAAATATTAATTTAAAATAATATTTTTTAAAAAATATTTTTAAATCACAAAAATAAACAAGATATTTCAAATAATATTACTGGAATCAATCGGTAGGATTATGAAAACATGGTTAAACAAAAAAGAAAAGACTTTATTGATACATTTGCATTTTGGTCTTTATGTTATAGTTTTTTTTTTATGATCACATTCTATAATATTGTGATTTCTTTTTTTTAAATATATAGTTTAACTTTGATTTTATATAACCTTTATCGGTGAATATTTAAGAAAATAAATTAAGGTTGAACTTAGTACTTACTGTGTGTCTGATATTTTGGTTTAAAATGTTTTTTGCTTAAATATACATTAAAATAATTTTTTTATTTTTTAACATAAACACATCAAAATTATAAAAAAACACTAAAAATAATAAATTTAATATTTTTTTCAAGTACAATACACTTTCAAAACACATTAAAATATATAAGTTACTGTATTCCCAAACATTTACTATATAGACAGTCCTTCACCAATCTGAACTAATCTAACAAGATGAAAGGATGTGCACTGGTTTTGGAGTTTGATTTTATATGAACTTTTTTATCATTAAGTAATTATTTTAATTCTTTATTTTAAATTATTAAATAAATCCTCATAAATGATTTTATAGGAACTTAGAATCTTGGAACTTAGGATGTGCACTGGTTTTTTTTTTTAATTTATTATGTTTTTTTCAGCTATTATTTGAATAGTTGATTTATTAATAAATCAATCGATTATTATAAGAGAAAAAATTGAATCCCAAATTAATAAAAGGACGTGGTTAAACATAACTTTAACAAACAGAACTCGGTTTGTTAAATTTCTACATGTCTACGTCAAATCTCTGGCGTGGAGTGCTGAAACACATGTTGCCACGTCACTTTTGTATCCTTTCCATCGAATATGGTCATGGCAAGCAGTGACACATACTGCCATGTCACTTTTGAAACCTATTCATATTAACTGTCTTTTGATATTACGAGGTAAAGTATTTTAAAAAAATATTTTTGTAATTAAAAATATATTATAATAATTTTTGTAATTTTCAATATTAATAAATAAAAATCATTAAAAGTATATAAAATTATTAAATTAATTTTTTTCATGAGAAAAATATTTTAAAATAAAAACTACATTAATACCAAACAATCTGAATGTAGTCTTTCAGCGGTTTTTAGTTGGTACTATTTCTTTCAAAACAAAATTTTAACCAATGCTATTTTTAAAAAACTTTCTTAAATGTCAGTTTGAAGAAACACTGATGTTTGGGTATAAATGCTCCACGTACACAACATGCACGTAAGAGGCAGCAATCCAAAATAGATATAATTAAAAGACAACATACATTTAAGATTCTTTCTTCTTCCATCGACAATACATATAAAAGACAGCGTACCAGGAGGTTTGC
Organism: Populus trichocarpa; assembly: GCF_000002775.5. Taxonomy (NCBI): domain Eukaryota; kingdom Viridiplantae; phylum Streptophyta; class Magnoliopsida; order Malpighiales; family Salicaceae; genus Populus; species Populus trichocarpa. The sequence goes on along the minus strand of NC_037301.2, from coordinate 12,962,953 downwards.
TCCCCTACGTTGTTAGAATTTTATAGAGGTTTATATATTGGTAATTGAAGATTTATATAATCATTAATTTTAAAATTTATAAAATTAATTAAAATACATATAAACTAGTTTGAATATTCATATTAATATAAAAAAATACGGTGCAACTATAAAATTATTTAAATCTTATTAGTTGGCTGGTGATGGCAAACGTGGTCACTCTTGATTATTTTTTTTTGAATTTTTTTTGTTCGAGCTGCTTATAAAAATAATTGAGATAGGAGCTATTGAAAGTTGAATTATACATATGTAGCCACAACATATTTTAAATTGATTTATTTTTTTCTAATTATTTGAGCCATTTGATTGCGGTTAGTTTTGTGAAATGATTCTGGATGTATTTGGAAATATAGTAGCGGTTCAAAGTGATTTTTACTTAAAAATATATTAAAATAATATTTTTTTTAAAAAAAATTATTTTTAATATCAACACATTAAAAAGATATGAAAATATTAAAAAATTCATTTAAAACAAAAAAACTTTTTGAAAGTGTTTGAGAATATGATAGCAGTTGCGGTTCAAAGTTATGCATTAAAATAATATTTATTTTTATTTTTTAAAGATTATTTTTAAAATCAGCAAATCAAAATGATTTTAAAATATTAAAAAAAATTAAAATTATATATAAAAAATTATCATTCAAACCATATTACCAAACAAACTATTGAAAGTTTGCAATCATTTGAGCCATTTGATTGCGGTTGGTTTCGTGAAATGATTTTATTTCTTGAAGCTACCAAACAAACTAGCCAACTAGACTCCCAACGTAGTAACTTTTCTTTTATGTTTTTGTTGGCCAGCCTGTCATGGGAATCTAGCAGATACAGGTTTACATCCAATACTTCAATGATTATACATCAATTCTAATATCTTTTTGTCTGACCTTTTTGTTGCCTAATTGAGACGTCCGAAATTATGTGACATACTCTCATCAACGATACAGATGGCTGTGTCCATTTGCCTAATTGCACGTCCACCAAGTCTTTTTGTGTGGTTTTAGATAATGCCGTGTGACCATATCCATGGAAAAACGAGGGCCTCATCTTACATTACATCATCCGAAGTTGGATCAACATAGCAATAAAACATTTTGTGATCCTTTATTATTGAATAAAAAAGTTATTTTGTTGATCAAATGTTAATATTATCAAAGAATCATCTTAATTTAATAACTTAAACTGTTAGGTGAGGTCTCAGGATATAATTTATATTATTTTTTAAAATTTGCACAGATTCACGTTACCTTGTGCTTAATTTTTATCAAATAAATAGAAGATGGTGAGATTCGAACTCGTGACTGCTTGGTCATCAAGGCTCTGATACCATGTCATCTCAACCTAATAGCTTAAGCTGTTAGGTGAGGTTTTAGAATATGATTTATATTATTCTTTAACAAACACTACAGCAAGCTCGATCATGTTTTTTCTACTATTTTTAATGACAAAATGAATTTATATGTGACGAAATTTGTTCTGAACAAAAACTTTCTTGCAAATCATTATGATTTGCAAAGCGAGAACATGATTTCAAATTATTCTCTATTTTCCTTTGTTTCAATCATTCGAGCTAATAAACCATAGATCATTGAAACCTCACGTGTTTCCTTTTTTTTTTTGAATTACGACCTCACATTTTTTAAAGCCTACCAGTCAGCACAACAAGTCACGCTAATATGATAATTTGTCAACATCAATATGTCTCCCCTTCAATAGACAACTAAACCCAATATAACAACCAATTATGTCGAACTTCAATACTCATATTAAAATTTATAATTGTTTTTTATTTTTTTAAATTTATTTTTGACATCAATATACTAAAATAATTAAAAAAACATTAATTTCAAACAAAAAAAAATTATTTAAAAAAAAAATATCACCGTAAAAACAAACACCATTTTATTCCGTGCATATAGGAAGCTTGGTACTTGTATATTTCAGTTCACTTTCAAGAAAATGTCTGATAACGATTTTGCAAACGACCAGCTGAGCGCAAGATCCACAAATAGCGTCCTGCCTCTTTGAGTTTTTTCCTTGTCAATGTGATTTCTCTTCAGTTCGAGCAATGCAGAAGATCTGTACTATTATACTTGTATGAGTAGTTAGTTTGATGCAGAAAGAAATAAAAGGTGTACCCTATCAAGCAATTATTGCTAAATTGTACCAGAAAAGCGCCTCTATCATTACGTTTTTGGCAAGTTTGAAAAAAAAAAATATGGTTTTTTATCGTTCTGTGCTTCAATGATAATTAGTCTCTTTCTTCTTGCTTTATGAAGAGTGGGACTTGCAGAAAGAGATAAGCGACAAACAATGGGGGCGTCCTCAAGCCGCAATAGAAAAACTGGTGAAAGTAAAATTTCCATGAAAAACAAGAAGATTATAATTATTTGTTTGGTTTGGTTTTTATTAAAAAAAAAATTATTAAACCGGTTTTTTTAAAAAAAAAACTGAAATTTGTTCAAACCGACCAGTTTTGTTTCGGTTATTTTAGAATAAAAATTGGTCTTTTCAGTTTGACTTGGTTTTTTTAGTTTGGCTCAGTTTTTTCCGGTTTGGTTTCGGTTCGGTTTTTTCCGGTTTGGGTTTGGTTTGGTTTTTTCAGTTTCAAACTTATATAACCGAAACCGAACCGATTTTTATTCTAAAAAATTGAATCCTCCATCACAATCAATTTTTTTCTTTTAATTTTAATATCTTTAGGCTTTGGAGCCTAAAAATATTTTTGACCCAATCAACTTTTTAGACCTCCTTTTCAAGGCTTTATTGCTACTATGTTATTCTATAACTTTTTAGAATATGTTTGATATGATTTATAAGAAGTAATTTTTGAGTTTGAGTTATAATTCAAAAATTATTTTTTTATAAATAATTTATAATAAATTAAGTTAAAGTAACAAAGTAATTTTGATAAAAATGATTCAAAAATACATTTTTAAGGATATTAGTATAAGAAAGAATACAATGTTAAAAGTAAAAAATTTAACTTTTGATTTAATTAAAAAATTAATTTTTTTAATAACTTGATAAAAAAATAATAACAATCGAGCAAGCAAGAACAACAAAATCACTCAATACAATTTTTCAATCAGTATTTGATATTAAAATATAATATCACTCTTCTACATGCACTAAGATTTATGGATAATTAAAAAAAAAAAATTATTTTAAAAAATATTACTCTGATCATTCTATAATTTAGCTATTTTTACTTTTATTCTTTGTGTTTTGAAAAATTACAATTTATATAAGAACTCATCAAGAATATTAACTGTAATTTTTCAAAACACAACGAGTAGAAATAAAAACAAATTGTCAGTTGATTTTTTCTATTTAGAATAACTGCATTACATAGATTAAAGGACAAGAACCATCCTTCTGCAACATCACCTCTTGGTTGATGGTTGATGGTTGATGATGAGGTTTCGAAGAAATCCAACTAAAGAACGGATCATTAAATCAATGATTCCAACAACAGTGGTCCAATTGGAGATTGCATAGGGCCATATAGATCTCTTTGGTCCACCTGAGTTATTGAGTTGCTCTTGAAAATAAACATGTGTTCGTAAGAGTCCAAGTCTGGCTTATCCTTGATCATTGGTTCGATTGAGCTAGGCCCTTGACAGGATTGCTTGAACTTGGAACTCATCGGTAAGTCGAGTACAGGCCATCTCTTAGGTGCCCCCTTCTCTCTCCACTCTTCTATCTGTTTTGTTTACAAAGAGAAGAGATGGATTGAAAGTTATGATCTCAGTGCAAAAAGTCGAAAAGAAAAAAGAAAAAACCTTAGCAGGCATGCTTCCACGTCTCCTAGAATACAGTATGCGAAAAAAAAATTCATTGCACTGTGTAAATTCATAGTAACAATAAGTCTATGTGAATGGTAAAATTCTGAGCAGTTTTAGTTTTTTTTTTTTTTTTTTATGTTAATGACTCTAAAATTTCTTGTAGTACTAGAATCCTTGGGCCTTTTCTCACGACAATAAAATTTGTTCTTCCTTTTGTATTTTTTGTTTTTACCTCTTGTTAAATTATGTAAATCTAGCAAGCTGTCATACTTGATCAGAATTCCCTCCCTGCATTAGCCCAGAGGAAAAGGATTAGATCAAATCTAGTCTAATTTAACACTATATGCACATAGCATGTCTCAAATGGATTTATTCATGAACCGTATGAGCTAGTACATTCTGCAACCACTGAAGAACATTCACTACATGCTTAGGAAATTCCTCATTTTCCCATGTGTTGCAAGAAAAATTCAGAATGGCACAAGCCGACATCTCTAGCAGAGTCAGATTAGCAAATACAAAAGATTTAAATAGCAAAATTTGACATTCAATCACCATGAATAGAATATGAACATCATCATAGAAACTTGTTTACGGCTGAACTATAGTGTTCTGAGCTTCAACTGTACACTATATAAAGCATACAGATGGGCAATCTACATGCCCCTTGAACCAGGAATATCAATCCACTCTAGCTGGAGTTCAACTTCGCCACTCTCAACATGTCGAAGTCTAAGAAACATGTTTTGAATCACTTTGCCATTAGCCCAGACAATGCAGCTCTCTTCAGCTAGGCAGTTTTCCCTGCTTGGTTGAATTTTGCTTATAATAGTTCCAGTAGGGAGGTTATCCAATTGCATCTTTACGACTTCTATGAATTGTCTGATGTCGAATTCTGCATCTCCCATCTTATCATCTAAGCTGAATGTGTCTTTGTCATACACTTTCTGCAGTTACAATAAACGAAGCACTTTGTCACAAAGAATTCAACCAGCAGCAGCATGTAACATAGTTAAATGTACGTAAATCTTGTCCTCATTACAACAATGAAATGCATTTCATTCTGCTAATCGGATGCATGTTGATGACAAACTACGTTTTCTTGTACCCTAAAATGCACCAACAATGAAATTCTTTTGTCTTGTTAAATAAATCCTCCTATAGCAGCCTAGAAAATATTGTGCCAAAGCACAGAATAATTCAGCATGAAGAAAGACGTGAAACTTTAAACATGTTGACTTTATATTTGCATTAATATTGCAACAAGATTTTGCTTAAAAAGGTTTCCCGGCAGGGGAATTTCAACCGGGTCACGCCTATGATAATGAGTGATTCTGAGCAGTCAAGTGTTAGTCTGCTATAACTAGATAAGAATCTGTCTTCGATAAATTACATGGATAGCATAGCAGATATATTTATAGATCAATACGATAGGTTTAGTTCCAAGAAAAGGTCTAGTAGCACCAAACCAAAATAAAATATTGTAACTTTTAATTTAAATCTAAATGCAGAAGCAAAGAAGCCTAGTTGATGCCTGCTAGACACATTGAAAATTAAGCAACTTAAAACATTCAGTTCTTCGGATGAAAAAAAATACTATTATATATACTCACTATCAAGACTGGAAGATTTGGATCCACAACGGAAAGAGTTAAATCATCATTCCACTCAGGATTGATATTTTGCTTTATAACACGAGTCTTCAGTTTCTGTAAGAGAACACATTGATAAAAATCAATTCAAGAAAACAAAATCACAGAGTATTCAAATTCTTGATGTTATGACAAGGCTTCGCAAGCACAAGAGAAGATTTTAACCACATCAAAATACAAGAGACCAGCATAACCATTTTCTTTCCATTTCCAGTCTTTTAAATTCCTTCTTGGGTTAGACTTTGTGGGTGTGGAGACCCAAAAAAATATAGTTGGATGGATTTTAGTGCAGGACACTCACTCTCAACTCTCATCATTCAACAACAACTTAAGCTAGTAGCTAGCCAACAACTAGTGCCAAGAATAAAATAGACAAACAACCAAACATTTTGTTTGTTAATTATCTTTCTATCTTGACGATGAAAGTCTGAAACATAAGTTTCTTATTGAAAGCAAGCCTTATATATCTTTAAAGGACAAGAGTAATTAAATAAGAAGAGCAACTTTTGAGAGAATAAATTTCAAAGTGGGAAATCAATTTGATAGCTCCCGTAAAAGAAATTGATCAGGGTGAGTCTAACAACAAGAACCCTACCTGCTTGGAGAGAATTTATAACGGAAGATAGGATTACAAATCAGTATTAATTTTGAAGGTGTGAAAACAGGACTTAAAAACTAAGGGGAACAGAGTCCACGTCAAGAAGACTTTTTTCATTTTTGGTTTTAACTGTTAGATATACCCAAGACTAAGTTCCTTGCTGGTTGAGTTTTCGGATTCAGCAGAAGAAATTCTCTTTTTCTGCATCCCCTTGAATTTGAATTAGAGATGATAACAACAAGATCAATAACAGCAATCCAAGGGTAACAACAACAGGACCAGTTCATGAGTTTTAAATACTGATTAATCCTAATAACAATCGATAAACCAATAATTAATGCCATGACACCACCACCGCACACAGGGGTAAAACAATTTGCACAGCAACACCTAAGTAACTCATAACATTAAAAATCACAGTAAACAAACTCCAAACCAATCCAAAAACAAGAAACAAAACTGAACAGAAGCAAAAAGTCAAAATGATGCAAGAAATGAAACAAAGATACACAAGAACCAGTACAAGAGAACATATGTAATACCTGTTTGCCCATCTTGACCACAACATAAGGGTCACTGCTGCGGATATCTCTGATAGCAAGGTCGATCCCTCTGGTCACATGAATTCTAAGCAAACCTAACAAGTTCTCCATGACTAGAAAAAGATGAAACAAAAGAAACCAAGAAAACTGATTGGTTTCAGAAACAGAACTGAGGAGAAGACAAGAGTTGTTACGTCTAAAGTTCTTGTGATTTCTTGTTTTTGCAAGAGGGGGGAAGTGTAGTGGATGGTCTCAAATGACAATTGGTCTTGTATTTATTGATTTAGAATAATATAAATAATTTCTCGTGATTTTATCTCATAGATTTTAAGTTATTGAGTTAAATTAGATTTTTAATATAGTAATATCAAAGTGGTGACCAAGTAATTATAACTTCAAATCTCATCATCCCAGTTTCCGCGTGAGAAGATTCTATGACATTTATCGTACGTGTCCAAAACATGAAGATCTTATTCTCGGAAGCTGCAATGCCATGTTAGATCATATTTCTTTCTGGGGTTTTAAGGTACAAAATGTGAGAAATATGTCAAATATTATATTTCTTTGTGAGATCATCTATAGCTCAAGTTTTTATGTAAGATGATTTTTTTTTACATTTATCATGTCCAAAACATGAAGGTTTTATTCTCGGCAGCTGCAATGCTATCGCTATTTTAGACTCATTCATTCAAATTTTCTCGTTTATCATGTCAAACTCTTAAATGATCTTCATGGAGAGGTTGACTTGGCCAATAAGGAGTTTTGGGGATTGGACCTTCCCATCCCCGTGTTCTTCAAGTTCTTAAACTTTTATATGGTCACTCATTTTAAAAATAGGGTTTACTTTGATGACAAAAAAAAAAAAAACTCTTTCGAGATTTTAATTATATTTAATTTTTATAATTAATGTTTTATTGAAACCCTATATATTTAAATATTATTTTCTCATGTGAAAATATTTTAATTTTGAATTATAATTATTAGATATGATTCAGGTTATAAATCATGGATCAACTTAAATTAATTTTTTTTATAAATCATTTAAAAAAAACAAAATTGGTGTTGATCAAGTCTAATTTATATTTGGGTTGACGTTAATCTATCGTGTTAATTGAATTTGATTGGACAATATCTTTGAACTCAATCCAAGCTTTAAAAAATAGATTCCGAGCTCAACTAACCCATGAATTTTATAACTATTTTTCCTTCTACGTGCAATTACAATGGGAATTTCGTTTGAAAACGTTATATTTTCTATAAGTGGGTTGTATTTTGTAGTTCTATCTATATAACCATATTGTTTTCGACAAAAAGAAAGGAAAAAATAATTTTTTTGTGACAGTGAGATTCGAATAATGAATTTTCACTATCTGCCAATGCGGTGTTAATGGCCGGACGATCATTGGAACATGGTGAGAATACCAAAGTCCAGATTTTTTTTTTTTTAGAAGATAAACCAAAGTCCAGATTGTTAATTTAAAGCAATATGGCTAAATTTCATTGAGAGGAATCGGAAAAGAAAAACGAGTCAGCATCGTAACGTGTATTTGAGAGATTGTCTCGGTGAAGAAGGGAATTGAGAGCATTGAAAGTGACGAAGAATTTACCCCAAGAGGTAAAGACACTCTATGCCAATCGAACAAAGTTTGAAGAGATCTTCGGATGGGGTCAGCTAGGATCGGAACTCTGCTAGCTTGACCTTACCGAGCTGATATGTGAGATAGTGCGGTTAAATCTGACTCGTAGTTAAGAAAGAGAAGTGTAGAGAAAACCATATCTGATCAGTTCATGTTAATTTATGTTCAACTCAGTAGTGATACACTTTTCATAAAATAAAGCAAGAGACGAGAGATTTATTTAATATGAGTCTTTCGAAATGTTGCATGGTAAATATATAGAGACTAGGAAAGAAAGGCCTGCTACTGAGAGTATGATTGATGACTTTTCTCGGTAGGGAAGTAGCTAGACCTAGATCGAAGTTGGATGGCCATTCACTAAAGAAAATGCCATTTCATCGGTTTGCATGTCTACTCAACAATTTTGTTGACAAAAAGCAGATGGATGGATGATCTCATTAGGAATTCATTGATATAATAGGGATCTAATTGAGATAAAAATAGGTTGAGAACCCAATCAATACTATCCTCAAAGGAGGAGGACTTCTCTCAAGTTTTTCCAGGTATTATCTTCTATGTTTTGATTTTATTTTTGGAGAGAAATATTGAGGCCATAAGCATATACGTAACTCGTGACAATGGATAAATCCTTCTCTAGTAAGAATTTCACCAGATGTAAATGTGGTTTAAGATGGACAGGAACCTAGTTGATCCTCTAGAAAGTCAACTAAATCCTCCATTTTCATGCTTGGTCAAGACGGACCATGTCATGATACAATAAAGAAATTAAGACCATATATTACGATTAATGCCCAATGAAAAGGGTATCTCCAAGATACAACAACACCTTAAAAAAATGTGGAGAAAGGAACAAAAACATCTGGTGAAAACAATTTAATGTAGCTGTTGGATTTGTGCACAAGTCTTTGACATTGTACATTATACCTTATCTCTTTATTTTATTTTTCACTCACCAACAGTGTCCTCTCCAGTCTCCGGTGACTTGTACTATGCTCGAACGGGGAGTGAATTACTATATATGGCGTCCTCTCCACTTACTTGTACTCCTGAAAGCAAGTCAAATAGCTTTACTATGCTTGAACAGAGAGTGAATTAATTTGGGTCGAATGTTCTGCTTTGTAACGATTACCCTGGCGAGTGATCTGCTCTGCAACCTAGAAGTTAGTTTTTTTTTTTAGAGTGTTTAGCACAATAACCATGAGGGATTTATTTAAGGGATTTATTTTAAGGGTAAAAAACAAATGACTACCGAGGACAAAAGATAGGCATTGCCTCGCGTGCGTGGGGGCAATTAAAAGGTTTTTTTTTACTTAATTCAATCTTATACGTGCAAACATATCATTTTTTTCCTTGTTAGTTATCAGTCCATATAAAAGTTTATTATATAAATATTAAAATAAAATTTTATTTTTAATATGAGATTGGAAATTCATCAATATATATATTTTATATTTACAAAAAAAAAGTTATATTTTTTCAATGCGGGATAAGAAAATTTTTTAGTTTAAATATTTTAATTTAAAAAAAGAATATAATATCTTTCTAATTTGAAATAAAAAAACATTTTAAAATAATCTTTTAAATTTTATTCTTTATAATATATACATAGAGGCTACATTTACATAAATTATTTTTTAACTTTTTTTATATAAGATATTAAAATCTCAAAAATAAACTTTTTTTTAATTTTTCTAAGTTAATCAAGTCAATCTATATATTCCACAAATCTGCCCCTTAACCAGGACAATTCCAAACCGAGTTTATCAACTATACAAAAAAAAGTTTCTTCAGGGAAGAAATATGAGAAATATATATATGTATACCCAGTCGTTACATTTGGGTCTCCTTTGATTGACGTAGGCATGCAGGCCGTGTTGATGGGAGGATCTGGTAACCGGCAAGAATGTAGACCAAGCTGAATTGATGAACACCGTTTCTTTTTCTTTTTCTTTTATGAAGATCTTTCCCTGAAAATTCCAGTGGACAAGGAATTCAGTGAGTTAAGATAGCGTTTGGCTCCATTTTTAATTATTTTAAATTGTTTTGTTACGGTAATATTAAAAATAAATCTTAAAAAATAAAAATATTTTTTTTTAATATATTTTTTTTTTTTTGGTAATGAACACCCACTAGTGAGAAAGTCACGTGCCTCTTTAGTGTACCTGTATTTAATATATGTACTATTTATTTTATTGGTAGATGAGGCAGAGATCTAGCTAGGTTGACCCACAAAGATATGCACAGGTTCGGCCCGTGGGTGGGTCTCCTTGGGGCCGCTTTTGAGGAGGGATGAGTCCTACTGCTCATCCTGGCACGAGAATCCTGCATGGTGTGACTGTGACTCTCTCCTGGTGTGTAAATGCATCAAATCCACAAGGTCCCAAAGTTGTTCACATGTGTACATCAAATGGGATCCAGAGACCAAATTATAATCACAATTACTTTTAGAAATGGGTCATGTGAATTCTCCTCTGAAATGTTGTGTTTGGTCTCTACTCTTGTAGAAATGACACCCGTTTTGATATGGATATCTCGTAAAACGACCACAACATTCCTTAAATGGGTCTAATCTACTTTGAATCGAAAGCATGATTGGCGGTCGTATATATCAATTATCAAGTGTATGCTTTCCTTTCATGTTATCTCTAACATGAGTACTGGAACTAATCAATGCCTTTCTTTTCTAGTGGCAGACATGGATTTAGCATTAAGGAGATTAATAAGTCTTGATATTTTGATTTAATAATTTGAATAGACCTTGTATTTGGTGATGAATTTGATTTTTTTTATTTCTTATTTGGTTTGCTTATTTTCTAGTTTCTTTAAGTTATATAAAAAAAGGAGAACCATATAAATGAATTATATAAATGAATGAAGAGGAGGTTAAAAATTAGAGCTTACATTGATAAATCCTAGTACCTTTTATGAGACTCTATATCATGAATAATGGCTATATTTAATGAAATTTTTCTTTTTCATTAAAAACAATCTCAAACATGATCTAAAATTATAATTGTCTAAGCAGTTTAAGATCTTATATAGTTTAAAATTTGGATTATCGGATTAACCAAAATTTATTATTTTTGTTCAAAATGATTTTGTTCTTTAATTTTAATCGAGTCACGACTGGACGAGATTTAATTAAGTCACCCAAATATAATCAGCATGTAAAAAATAATTCGAAATGAAATTTAGTCCGAGTCAAACTCTAATTTCGAATAAATTCAATCTTGCATGAGATTTTTTTCTCTTTAATTTTATTTAATTAATTTTATATGTATTTCTACTATCATTTGATTATCGAGCAAAGAAAAAGAAAGATATGATAGTGAAGAAAGTGCATGGAATATATAACAATTTGCATTGACGACAATAATAAATGAACAAGCTATGAGTTTAATTTATGTTTGTTTTCATCAAATTATGTGTTGAACTCATTTTAAAATTTCCGTTTAATCTTAATAATTATAAAAGAGATGCAATAAAAAAAAATTATACAAGGAATAATAAAAAGTATCCCACGTCAAAATGAAATTCTTTTGAATCTCAATGCATTTGACAAAGATTATAATAATTCAAGATCAAAGTGTGGAGATGCTACACAAGTAGCCAAATGATGATTTGTCAAAAACGAGACCAAAAGCCCATAAAAAGAATCCAGATGTTCATCAAGTGATTGGTGAATCAAAACCTCTAATCCCTTTTGACTTGAAACGTGGACTAATATTTTCATAACACGTGTCAAGATGCACGGTTTTCCCCCTCTCTCTGCCACCCAAAAATCCACACTTTCTATCCTCAAGACCGCTTTGCTTTGCTTAGTGAGCAGCCAACATTTTTTTTTTTTTTTCTACGTAGTACACTTCAATGCATTCATGTATTAATGTAAACCCATGATTTTTTCTGTTGAAAGGTTGAATCTTTATGCAAAATGTTACTATGATTCTATTGTTGTGTTCGCTTGATGTTTCCGCTCTATGTGTTTTGTTTTGAAATTTGCGACTCTGTGTAAATAGACTTGCTAGTTAATTCTAGTATTTTTGTGGTTTAGCAATACGTAGCACTTCTTGGATTTTGGAAAGTTGGTTTTTCTGCTCCTTTTCTGTTTTGGAAGATGGATAATTGTAGTCTTGAACTCCCTTTTGCTTCTCTTTGTGTCGGCCATTAGTTATATTTAATGTATGAGGTGAGAAATGTTTTGAAGCGCGCCGTGAGGATTCAAATGTTATGATCGAATCCAATGAATGTACCAAAGCATGGGGGTTCTTGGTATGAAAATGGGTTTTGTCTTGATGAGTTCAATAGAGTGTTTTTGAGGATTTTCATCAAATAGGATAGGTGCATATCCAGTGGATGTAGAAATGATTGTGTGGCCGTGCATCTTAAGTTTTTTATAGGTAACCATTTATTGTATGATTAAATAATGGGGAAGCATGATTTATTTTATTGCTTGTGCTATGATTTATTAATCTTTCAAGAAGAATGAAGTTCCTCCTAATGTTGGACTTTCTGTTCCCTTTCCTTACCACAGGACCCTTCAACATGGAGATAGGCACTACAAGGTAAGCATTCCTGATTGACCTTTTACAGTTATTTTACCTTTTCCTTTTCGGAAAAACTGATGTCATAAATTAAGCTGAGCTTATGATCATGGTATGATGGGCTTATAGTTTCTCGATAAGATGCTTTCTGCGATGCCCTTACCAAGATTACAATAGCATCTTTAAGTTGATACGGCAAAGAGGGGAGACAAAGCCAACTGTTATGTGTGGATAGGATCTTCCAATTCAAAAGGTTGAAACTGTTGGCAATTGCCCAAAAAGGATATTTCAGATTTGCTATGCCGAGAATGTTTTACATCGGCAACCTCTTCTCTTTGCTTTTAAACTGCAGAAAAGGACTCAAGTTTTTTCTGCCAGTTACCAATGTTTTTGTTCGCACCCCCTTTTGTTTGATTTTTCTGTAGCTGTCACCTCATTTCCCTATTGTTCAATGCATTAGTTTACCTCTTCCTGACCATGCTTAGCTTTGTTATGATTGGTGATAGGTGTTGTATTGGCAAACAAGTACCATGGTTTTCACGGAATTCACGAATGTTAGATGTGGAAAGCATCCATAAGCTTCCTTATCATGTGTTTGGCTGCACCATTAAACCAAGCAACCTAAGGTTTGCTCATTCTTATTGGGGCTCTGCTAGGAAAAATTGGATGAGCAATGTATTGTGGAGAACATATACCATGCCTGTTAGTTTGGAGGAATCTTCGTCAGAACAGCCAGAAGACTATTCAGATGATGAAGGGAGTTCATCCGAGGATTTACCAGAAGAGCCTCTTGATCAATCATTGAGCAGTGATGAGGTGAGCTCACATTTTCACTTCTGTTTGGTAAAGTATGATAATATCAGTTACAGAGTGCTGAAACAGCAAACAGGCATGGAGCAACTAGCATTCTCTTCCAATCGAGACCTTCTCTTTCTATACCCCTAGAATTCAATGATCAATACATTGAACCATAGATAAATAAATAGAGAGCGAATATCTTTCAAGGTTGGACTGGCATCTGTTCCTTAAAGACTTTTAATTGCATACTTCCTAGCAATGCAACAATTAAATGAAAACATGAGAAGCATATAAGCCAATAGCGTACACTTGCTGGCATCCTCATAAACATCGAGTGGAGTAAACTGCTTTTAATTATGTTCAGCATGTGATTGTGTGTTGACCTCAAATGGATTAGTAGCTTCCATTTTGATGTTTCTTTCTTTGGCTGGGTAAAATTATATTGGTATATTTGACATGAGCATTGATATTATTATTTTGTTTGTTCTGTCTCATTTGCCATATTCTTCAATTTACATGTGAAGTTCTATTTCTTGCTATAGCTCTGCTTCATTTGAAATTGGACGTTAGTTTTCATCAGGATGTGCTGGACATTAACCCCATTCCTGAAATTCTGGTGCTGCCAAAATTGAATGTGCCTGCTAAGGTCGTAGCTGTAATCTTTAGTACAGTATAACAATGAAATTGCCAAGTGTGGACTCTGTTAGGCCAATTGACATGCACTATAAGAAAAAAAAAATGTCTGGGTTGTGGTCTATCCTTTGAGAAAGAAACGTGGACTGATATTCTATAGTTTTTGACAGTTGAAGGCACTGCTGCTTGATTCTCAGAGAAAAAACCTTACAAAAAAACTAAGTGAAGCCAATCAGCAAAACCGGTTTCTCAAACGACAGGTTTGTATTTGTGGAAACTTGGGTATGTTTTGGAGGAAAACCTGATGTTATACATAAAAATTCCTTATGCATTTTGTTGGTGGTTTGCTTGCATTCTAGCTGCATATGATTTATATCTGATATCAGGACTATAACACATTCTTGGTCTGACTTTGATGGATGATTTGCCATCTTGTTGCAGTTTTTTTTTAATCAAGCCCCAATACTAGACACAAGTAAATCCCTGTCCCAAAAGTTTTGGGTCATTTGGATGGATCGTTTTTCTCCATTTAACTATCATAAAAAGTTGTTATTCTCAACTCACTTGCCCCCCGGCCCGCCCTTTGCATGATGACACTAGGTATTGAAAAATGTTAACTTTGACACCCCTGCTCCACACAGACACACAATCCCTTCAATATGTTGTGTATCTCTAAAGTTGCAATGCATATGCTAGATTTCTGCATATCCCAAGTACTCTGGAGTCTGGACTCCAGAATAGCTATCTGAAAACTTTCGGTATATACAACCTTTGGTTCCTTTGTCAGAATTACATCAACAAAGAGAGTGCAATTTGGAATATCATCGTGACATACATGGTAAATTCATCCATGCTATCAGAGGAAATATGGTCTCTGCAAATTATAGAAGTTGTTTAGAAATATAATAATACTCAAATTTTTAAAAAAACTGAAACTTATTTAAATACAATATTTTTTTGCATGTGGAAAACTAGGGGTGTGTTTAGTAACAAAAATATATTTTCTTTTTCCAATATTTCTTTTCCATTAAAAAATTGAAAAACATGTTCATTTATTGAAAACGAAGACAAATTTTTCATAAACAAATGCATCAAGATTACAAATATTTTTAATAAAAATCAAAGTTATAATTTATAATAGTAATGTTAATATTTTGTATTCATGATATTCTAATTATAGAATATTAATTTTATTTAATTCAAATTAAAAATTTTCTTGAAAATATTAAAAAAGTAATTTTAATCTTTTACTTTGCTAAAAAAAACATGTATATAAAAGAAAATAATTGTATTATTAACATCATTGTTTTTCATTTGAAAAATAGTGAAAACTTGTAAAAGAAAAATATTGAGAACCTTTAAAATGTGTTTTCCAAACTCAGTATAAATTTGAAAAACTGAAAAAATAGTTTTCTATTTTTCTGGATGGAGAAATGTTGTATTTGAATGGAAAGTTCCAGTTTTTCAGAAAATTAGAATGTACTTTGTTTCTGAATAGCTCATAAATTTTTAATTTTTTAAATTTGTACAGGGCAGAAATTATTCATTGCTTTTCACTATTTTCAATAAAGAAAAGACATGAGCAATACAATTTTTTCTTTTGTATAGAAGCGCTTTTTAGCAAAGTAAAAGATATATATTTTTAATATTTTCATATTTTGTTAATGTCATAAATTTAATTTCTCTTATATATAAAATAAAGATGTTTTTCAGTTAACAATACAATTTTTTATGATAATTTTTTATTTTTTTAAAAAATAAAAATTCTATAATTAGATTATCATGAATACAAAATATTAAAAATTAGATTATCATGAATTTAAAATATTAAGATAGCTATAACAAATTATGATTTTGAGTTTTATGAAAAACAGTTGTAATTGTGATATATTTCTTATATTTTTTGGTGAAAAAATTTGTTTTCTTTCTTAAAAAAATGAACACTTTCTCCAAATTTTCTTTGAAAAAAGAAAACAAGAAAACTGAAATAAAGGAAAATAGTTTTTTATTGGTGAAGTTCATATTACATGACTTGCTCGTTGAAACAATGTCACCATCAGATGCATATATCTGGTTTGGATTGTTTACATGGCAGATGTTCGCCTTGAAAAGATACACATAAAGTTTACGATGCCGTGTCTCAATTTTGAAAGAGCCCACACATCGAACTCTGATGCTATATGAAAGCTTCCAAAAGCTGTGTTTTTAGTGGGATGTCGTTGTACGAAGCCTTTGGTCTAACATCCTCTGTTTTTTTTTTTTTTTTTTTTAAATAATAAATTTGCAGCTGCATGTAATGGAGGATGCACTGGTAAACTTCAAAAGTGAACTTGCTGTGATGGAACTTGAAATTCAGGTTAACAGTGGACTATTTGAACAATTGTCTCGTTTTCTGAATCTCCCATTTTTCATATGAGAAATATCTCCTTTTTCTTCACCTGAAGCTTATTGAAGAACTGCTATGTTTTATTACCATGTATAGCATGAGTCAGTGTCCCCAGCAATAAAAAAGTGTCGCACTCCTCGAACTGTGGATGCGTGACACACCTGTCCCTCAAACCACTCTTGTATGGATGGCTCTGATCCAGGCAATTCAACAATCAGTGGTTAGGGATATGGCCCAGCCTTGGGTTAGCATTATGTTTTGTGTGCAAGTAGTCTAAGCCTCTATGGGCATTATTGCTCGAAAGCTCTATTATACATGTATTTTGTTAGTAATTCAAGCAGAAGTTCTTTAGGATCTTCTTTTACTTTGGAATGAGCAAAGGGCTTATTTTAGTAGTTTGGTTATTTATATTTGCAGAACCATAATTGTTTGCATTTTGTTGAATACAGATCAAAGCGTCTAATTGGTTGATCTAAAGGCTTTGTTGAATGGATTTAGGCAGAATTAGCTGCACGTGCTCCCTCTATAAATCAGATATTGTGAATCATAAAAGGCTCCATGTACCTTTTCCATATCTTGGTGATGTCAACCAAATATAAGTACTCTAATTTTTTCTTTCGATGGGCAGGCTTTGGTCACGCTGTCAGAAGAAATAGCTCAATATGAAATTCCAGAAGGGTCAAGAAAGATAAATGGGAAATACGTACAATCTCACCTGCTTTCACGCTTAAGAGGTACATAGCTTTTTGCATGCATGTTTTATGATTGTAATTTTGGTCCTTTTGAACAAGTAAATTTTGTGGCTTCTCCAAATGCATGGCAAGTGCAATGCAGCAGTCTTGCAAGCAAGGTCAAATTGCAAATCTTAAAAATTTAAGGTTTTCCTTTTATAATTTCGTCAGTTTCTTGTGGCTTGAGCACATGGTGCTAGGTGCATCATGCATGTTTTAAGATCAACTTTGTTGTGTTGCTTAGCATTGTGAACCAGCATGTAATTACGTCTCAAGACAGCCATCTTAGTTTTTTTTTTAACACAATGAATGTAGCTCTACTATTTCTTTTGATGCTTTTGCTTTACTGAGGCTTTTCCATCATTTTCCTCACAAAAGTTCAATTGGCGTTTGTGTTGCTGTAAAGTTCTCCAAGAAAAATTGAAGGAGCAAATAAAGGATGTGGATGCTGCAAAATCCAAGGAGGTATCCTTGTTCTGGTGTGGCATGGCAGAGGTGAGAATGCAAGAAACCACCTTCATATTCCTAAGAAATTGTACCGACAAATCTGGATTTCAAAATATTTTGAGTAATGTAAAGGAATTTGGTGGAGGGATAACCTCCTCTCATAAAGATTCATCTATTTTCAGAGTGTACAAGTAATGGGCTCCTTTGATGGCTGGAGTCAAGGGGAGCACTTATCACCAGAGTATGATGGTTCTTTTACTAAGTTCTCGGCAACATTAATGCTCAGACCTGGAAGGTGCGATTCTATTGAGCAAGCCGAATTCTATTTTGTTATCAAGTCTTCTTCTGTTTTCTTCGTGTGTCCTGACCCCCATTGTTTTTCAATGTTGAAGGTATGAAATCAAGTTCTTGGTGGATGGAGATTGGCAGCTGTCTCCTGAATATCCCACCATTGGCGAGGGACTGACAGAAAATAACTTGCTAATTGTTGAGTAGACTGAGGTACACTGTTCAGTTTGGTTCTCTAAAAAT
Organism: Populus trichocarpa; assembly: GCF_000002775.5. Classification (NCBI taxonomy): domain Eukaryota; kingdom Viridiplantae; phylum Streptophyta; class Magnoliopsida; order Malpighiales; family Salicaceae; genus Populus; species Populus trichocarpa. The sequence goes on along the minus strand of NC_037301.2, from coordinate 12,944,633 downwards.
CCTAGTATGAGCTTCTTTAACTCGAGCTAGTTGCTCAAATGGAAAGGTATCTGAAAAAGGATTTCTGGAAAAAGTAGTTGAAGTACATAAGAATAAACGTGAAGGAATGCTTGAACCAGTCTCTGCTTTATTAATTCAATTTATGGATGCTTAGCTATAAGTTTGGACAACATTCATCAATGGAATATGATACCATTATTACAAATATACAGGATATAAACTTTCAGTATTTACTTGCTGAAAACTTTACCCGCAATTTTTACTTCAAATCCTCCAACGACGATGCCATACTCAAATATTCGGGTGTTTGATTATTGTTTCGGTACCCAAAAAACAAAATGAAGATAGAGATGGTAAGGATAGAAATGATATATTTTCATGTTGAAAGTATATAAATTCATTCTATAAATTTAGTTTAAAACTGTTTTATGAATATATTTATTTTTATATTTTTGTCAGTACCTTTTCAACTAAACAAATTTATCTCTTTTGCATCTGTCCATTATGTTATGCTCTAGGACATTAATCAGAAGATGCCAAGTGCAACACCCAATGGGCCGCATAAATTAAATAAATTTGTATTGTGTGTATTGTGTTGTGACATGTTTTTTAAAAATAATTTTTTATTTAAAAATATATTAAAATATATTTTTTTAATTTTTTTTTAATATCAGCATATTAAGATTATAAAAAAACACACTAAAAAAACTTTAATATAATATTTAAAAATAATTTTTTACTTGAAAAAATATTTTTTTTTAGATTTTATTTTTTTAAATATCAACACATCAAGATTATAAAAAAACACATTAAAAAAACTTTAATATAATATTTTTTAAATTTTAATATAATATTTAAAAATAATTTTTTACTTGAAAATATTTTTTTTTAGTTTTTTTTTCTTAATATCAACACAAAGATTATAAATAAAACCCATTAAAAAAACTTTAATATAATATTTTTTAAAGCCAAGCACAATTTTAAAATCTACTTAAACTCAGTTCCTAGTTCCAAGCTGTATTGGATTCGAAAAACAAACATATATATTAAGTATATATACAATTATAATGGATAATGGATAAGCAATCGTTATTGCTATTTTCAAATGGATATAGTTATGGTTATAATATTAAGCAACAGAAAAGATAATAAGACAGAAAAAAAAAATCAATTCCTATTAATTTTTTAAACTCGTGATTCATGTTATTAATTAGAAGCACTATACATAAAAAAATCATCAAATCCAATTTCTAAAAAATAAAATGTTAAAGAATTAAATAAAAAAAATTACACAAAAATAAAAAAAATTATAATTAAAATAATGAGAGTTAAAATTAAATAAAAAATAAATTAAAAGGCAATAATAAATTTTCAATTTGAAAGTTAAATTAAAAAAAACAAAAACATTAACAAAAGAAACAAAATAAAAAAAAACATACTATAAACTTGAATTGAAGAGTGAAATTAAAAACAATAAAATTTTTACAAAAGAGTTAGGAAAAATAATCAAAAATCAAAAATATAAAAAATAAAAATCAAATTAAAAATATTAATACATGATAAATAAATAAAAAATTAAACATGTCTCTAATTATTTCTTCTTATTTCCCTATTCTCTTAGTTCCTAATTCTCTTTTTCTTCTTATTTCACTCCCTAAATTCTTTATCTTTCTCTTATCATTTATATTATCATCATAAAAATAAAATTCAATAGGTAAAAATGGGGCATGGAAAACACAATTGAAGGAAAACAACAAGAAATAAACTCAATATGTTTTAATAGGAAAATTCCAAAATGTCTCTCTGTATTGTAATTGGAAGTAATTAAGAACAGCATTATCAAAAACAAGAAGAATCAACTCAATGTTAAAAAAAAAAATTGAAAAAAACTAAGAACTAAAGCACTGATACAGTTTACTAAACTACAAGAGTACTCATCGTGTAACTTCTTTGATTTCTTTCATGGGAAAGAGAGGAAAATGCAACCCTAACAGCCTGCAAAAGGCCACAAAAACAGATTCACGTAAAGCAGCAAACCATAGCGAAGCACGCTACCGATTCTTATAAAAAATTTGACAAAAAACAAAGAAAACTCTCTTGTCTCTCTAATAATAAACCCTACTCCTCCTTATTCCTCTGCTTATATTCTCTTCTAAAGGAAACCTCAATGTACACCACTCTTGTCTTCTTCATCTTTTATCAATTCCTTCTTGAATGGTTGAAATAAATTCTATAACTATATATTTTGATGCTCTTTCTCTCTACTCCTTCTTCTCAAAGAGCTTTTGCATGCTCTTCTCACGCGCTTATTTGCCACTTCGGCTCCAGCAAACTAGCCTGGTACAATCATTGCCTTGGCCTCGGCCTCGGCCTCGATCCCCGAAGAAAACCACACAAGATTAAATTACTTTATTTTTTTTCTTTTAATTTAATACCCTTAGCTTCTTTCTTCCTACTTTGAACCATCTTGTTTTCTTTTTTTTAATTAAAGGAAGGCTGAAAAATGGAAAAATCGAAGAGAAACGTGAGCGAGAAAATGTTGTTACAAAAGCAGAACAAGAACAATAAGAAAGGTGATGATAAAAAGAACAGGTTCTTGATAAGTATCAGTTTTCTTGGTAGTGCAGGGCCTATAAGGGTTGTGGTTAATGGCGATGATCTTGTTTCTGGGATCATTAGCACTGCTCTAAAGATTTATGCTCGTGAAGGCCGGCTACCAGTTCTTGGCTTTGATGCCAGTAACTTCCTTCTGTACTGTGTAAATGCAGCTTCAGATGGTATTTTCACTTACCCTTTCTTTAAAATCTTATCACTCGAAAAAAAATATATCATTTCACGTTCATTAGAAGTAGATAGTTTTATTTAGAGGGAGGGTGTTCTTTCGTTGTTCTTTTATAAATTTGTTCTTTCTTTTTTCTGCCTTGAATCCAGTCTTATTATCTTTTTAATTATTATTTGATATTACTTGGATATCTTCTCATGCATAAGAAAGAGGAACTAATTAATTTGTATGAATTCGAATATTGGTTCTATGATCATGAGTTACGAAATCAATAGTGTTACATTGTGTTCCTCTTTTTTTTTTTTTTACAGTTTTGCTCTCTTTTTTCTACGGCAAAATCTACTCCAAAAATAATTATTAAACCCAGCCTATTTGGAAACTCGTTGACTTAAAGCACGAGTTAGTTTGAGTTTCATTTCAAACCAATTTAAAAACTAACCCAATGTAAAATATTCTCCAACAATACTTATTTAATCCAATCTTCTTTGAAATCCGTTGACCCGGAGCATATTTCAGGTTGAATTTCATTTCAAACCAATTTGAAGATTAATACGGTCAAATCAAACAAAACCCTGGTTAAACCATGTTGGGTCAGCTCTAATGACTTTTTTTATTATTATTCAAAACAACTTTATTTTATTTTAAAAAATTAAAACAATGTTGTTTTTGAGACCGAATCACGACCATAATCTGATATGTATGGCTTCAACCGTAAAATATATTCATCATTCTTATAATTTGGTGTTTCGTGGATTTAATTTCACTTATATGCCAGTGTTTTTTTTTTAATTTAATCAGGTTGACAAACTAATGGGTGGGATCTAATTATTTATATATATATCATTATGATATATAATTCATTGGTGTTCGTTTCATTTAGCGTTGAATCCATGGGAACCAATAGGTTCTCACGAGGGAAGGAATTTTGTGCTGTGCAAGAAACAGGTGCAGCAAGAAACAACAGAAGTGAGGGCCGAGATCATAGCCAAAAAACCATCTGGCTGGAAGGCATGGATCATGGCTCAACAAGTCCTTAAATTCTAAAATATTGTCTCCTAAACTAAATTAATTCATTTTCAATATTGCAATTAAGAACAAGCACGAACCAAGCATCTTGTAAGCTTATAATAAATGCCTGGAGTCAATATGATTTGTGGCCAGGTGTGAGCTCTCCTGCCATACCCTAATTAATTTATATTTTGATGCTTCTCTGGGGCATATGCTAAAGACAATTCTGCCACAATATTGAAAGCTTTTGTTCTCTTTATACAATTCAAATAATGTATGTCTTAATAGTTTAATTACAACGAATGGCATCTTTGGCATATATATGTTAGTTTTTATATTTAATATTCTTGATTCTTTAATTTTGTTTGCTGGTGATCTTAAGCGGGCCTTTATCTAATGGGACGGTTGTAAGAATACTAGTTAATTACCTCACCAGCAATTTGTTACGGGTTGAATCAAGAATTTTTTTTAATGTTAATGTAAGTTTCTAGCAACAAGAAAAATATTGATTTAAAATTAAATAAAGTTTATATGTGCCAATAAATATCAACATTAGCATAATGCTATTTTTTAAATCAAATACCAAGTTGAGAATCTAAGAAATAGATGAGACAAGACATGATCATCTTCTATATAAGGAGCTATATAAGTTTTATTTATTTATTTATGTTGTAATATTTTTCATATATAAGAAGATTAATAATTTAAATTTTAAAAATACAAAAAAATTTGCTAGTATAATATCTTTTTATAAATATTAACACAACAACACTCTAGATGGATAAGTCTTTAGATGTGGCTCAGTTAACTTGGTTAATCGAGTCAAAATCCTATTTGCTTTAAATAAAAATTAAAATAGAATCGATCTAATGTTATCTTTATAAAAAAAAAATACTAAAACAATGATATTCTGGATAGATCTGGGTTAAACTAGATTAACCTGTTCAACCCGTAATCTAAGTCATATCCCTTATGAGTTTAATAACCTTGTCTTTTTACATCTATTTTTTATTTAACTGAACTGAACGATTAATAATCTAAAAATAGAAGGAGTTTTATTCAAAATTTTAAAAAAATGCAAATAAGTCATAGCCCTTATGGGCCTTGCTTACTTTTGGGTCCCCATGCCTGAGTTGATTTCATTTTCTTTTATACAGGAGAACATAAAATGTCATCCGTTTTTTTTAAAAAAAAAATTAATAAAACAATGCGTCATTTAGATACTTAGTTTTTGAAAGCCATGGTGATGGTTGAGAAATTAGGGTCTAATTTTTAAGATCTAAAAAATCTCATTTTCTAGAAAACTTTTCATCTAAAAACACGTAAGAGACACTTTAGCTTAAACTTGGAAAAATCAGTCCTATAATGCAAAATCAACCCGACTCTAAAAAACTTTCCAAACCCAAAAAATTTTTTAGGCAAGATGAAGGTCAAATAACACCTTAATAGAACTCTTCTCTTAAAAAGAAACTCGTTGACACCAATAAAATCAAATAGATGTTTGCAAAATTAAAAACCATTCCAATGACAGGTTGTTTTGTCAAGACTATGTTAATCCCGTAGAAATTAAGAAGGAATAAATTATGAAGATTAATTTTTAATAAAAAGAGCATGTTCCATTAAACAATGCTTCATGAGGTCGACTAATTTAATTAAATTAGCTTGTGATAAGTGTTAAATTATGAAGAAAATCATGGTCTCCTTAAAGGCATTAGGGTCGACCAGGAGAGAACAAGCTAGTATGGAATAAAATTATGTTTGTTTAAAAAAAATTATGAGATAGAAAATATACAATGTTGTGTAGAAAATGAATTTTAAATGAGTGTGGTTATCTTATTTTGCCAATATAGGCTTTCTTTCTTGTAGATGTCAACATATAATTTTATTTTTATTTTTAAAAAACAATTGTTGATCAGGAGACCGGGGAAAGATGGCGTGATGTTATTTAGCTAAAATGAAAAAAAAAATGATTAAACCTAACAAGAAAACAATTGAGAAGTTCAAATGTATCTAACAAAAACAAACTCTAACCATAGATTATATTTTCTGTTTTGGTGGAGTTAAATAATATCGAAGAGGTTTATGATTATTAAACTGTAATAATGTTTTCGTAGTTATTGTATTAAAATCCACATCATATAGAAAATATAATTTTTTTTATTTATGGAAAAAAATACCTTATTTTGGAAGATGAGTTTTAAATTACTTGGAAATAAGATTTAAAGATACTAACACCAAATCAGAATTGGGCTAATAACATTTAAAACATCTATCCCGAAAGCCCATGAAGGCCCATTAAAAAGAATAGTGACATTAAAAAGCCCATGGAGGTGTTCAAATTCCGGGAGCCTGTTATCCACACATCCTTCCCACCGATTTATAGGATTCATGTCCGGCCCCAACTAGAAATCATAAGAATTTTCTAGAAAGCTATTTTTAAAGTTTTCTCTCTCTATTTTCTTTCTCTTCGTATTTATCTTTAATATATTGTAAATATCATAACGTGTAAATATTTAGCTTTCGGCAGTGCATATGTAAGGAGGTCACGAATGGTTTAATGTATATATTCTTAAGAAATGTAGTAAGGATATAATATTATTTTTATTTTCTTTCAGTTTAACTTATATATAATCTCTATATATTTAAATTAAATCTATTTTTTCAATGCAATATTAATAAAATCTTAGCTTTCTCCTCTTTTAATTTTATATTTTTAATACATATAACAACTCTCTTGAAATATATATATATATATATATATATATATACCAGCACTTGTAACTCTTAAAGCACTAACACCAAGGTGATATGGAACACAGAGTCCTAAAAACTATAATTGCCTATACGTTTGCTGTTTATTTTTATTTTATATAAACACACGTGTAAAGGTGATCATAAACTTCATGTATTAATTTTTAAATAATTAGTTTTATTAATTTAGATATTTAAACCAGTTTGTGTGTATCTCAATTAATCTTATAGGTCCTAAAATTAATAACCATTTAAATTTTTAATGGTCTTAAAATTTATAAAACTCCAACTAGTAAATTAATTCTTGAATTTTTAACCATTGACGCTGGAAAGAGTCACATTCCACACAATTATATCTTTTCATTGTTACCATAGAAGCTTGAAACTTTATTGATACCACTTCATTTGTATTTGACTAGTAGCTGTTAATTGTCTAATCCAGGCTCTTGCGCAACCAAAGAGTTGCCAATAGTCGTAATCAACCACCATCACCATTCCCTTTTCTCTTAATTAATCATGGATTCCTACATGGCATGGCATGTTTAGAGTCTCATGGCATAATAGTAATGATTACTAGCTTTCCAATAGTAGAGGAGGAGGATTCGTATTTATATTAAAGCTAATCCCATCTTCTGATCAAGGTGGGCATTCCCTGCAAAGATTGGTGAAAAGTGTTCTCAACACTAAAGGGAAAAAAGAGAAGATTTTACATGTAAGTTGTTGAAAAGCCATGGCACTTGATGTGTGGAGGTGTAAAGGTGGTTTCATGCAGTGAGGGGGGCCCTTATGCTGGCCTTAGGAGGTGGAGTAGTGCTCGTTGGTGGAGGTTGTCAAAATCACACATGGAACCTCTAGTCAACATCAAACGCCCAGCACCATAAATTTGTTTGCTGATCCTGCTAGAAAGAGATAGGGACCCCATGCCCGCTTAATTGCGAGTTCTGTAGAATTAGATTCAGATAAAAGTTGAAAATGGCTAGTGCTGGTACGATTTCCCATTAACTAATCATGGTGTCAAAGGCTTCAATGCGAAAAAGGTTATCAAAGCCACCATCTTATGTTGACTTGGCTTCGTCTTAATGGTGCAAGAAATCACCCATGATTGAAAGTTAGCCAACTGGTCTTTAGCCATTTGCTGTGCCCCGATGGGAACAGGGATAGTAACTTTTATGTCAAACACATTTCATTGGCAAGTCAAATGGTTCGATTAATTCGTAGGTTTTTTCTTTTGTCTTAAAACTCGTTTTTTAAATTGTTTAAAAACACCAGTAACGACATCGTTTCGGTTCTTTTAAAATATCAAAACAATGATATTTTAGTTTTTTTTTTTTTAAATCCAATATCAACCTGGTAAGGCATGGTTTTTATAACTAAGTTTTTCTAAGATGTTTTTGCTAATTAACCTCTCATTTAAGAGATCGAAGCTTTGATAAAGGTTACCTGGACTTGATCATTGAACTAGCTAGCTAAGCACCTTTGACGAGAGCAAAATTTAAAGACATATCATATGTATCATCTTGTCTGTACAGCACATTGCCCTGAGTTAATGCTTGCCAGGTCAAGGTTCACGCTAACTTCGGCCTCTAAAAAAAAAAGGCACCAGGAATTCTTATAACATTAATTAGCTTTACATAGTTATAAATACCAGATCAAAAATTAAGAAGAGAAATGTTGGTATGAAGTCAAATCATATAATATGCAGGTACAGTCTAGCAAGGGAATATGCATTGGATTTTAATACTTGTAATTAATTTTCAATATGATAAAGAATGTGGGTTCTTGTAATTAATTCTTTTTTTTTTTTTCAAATATTTGGTGTTTAATACTTTTTTTACCTGAGAGCAATTCGAGTTGATCAAATGGTTATCTCAACTGATTATAACTATGCCAAGTTACAGTGGCAAGTTATTATCTTAGGATCGACTTAAGCTCGTCCCTACACATCTTCATAAAATGATAAACCTAACCCAAAACCCTATGATCTGTTATTTTCCCTGCTGCTTACTCATTTTAACGATAGCTTTTCCCCTACTGCTGTCCATAATAATTGGTTATCGGATAACCTTAACACCAACTACATTTACTTTTTCCCATCTTCATAATGAAGCTAGCTAGAGATTACCTCAACATGTCCTCACGCTCCCTTTTGATGCTAGCAGTAGACCAAATGGCATCTTTAACTTTTTGATTTCAGATCTAACCCTAGTTTCCTAGCACGACTGGAACATGTTTTTCATACCTAGCTAGGGATGGTGAAGTTTCTTAACTAAGTGGAGTCATTCCTGCTTGGATTTTAGGGTCTTCGTGAGCTGTGTGTGTGTGTGTGTGTGTCTATATATATATATATGGGTAGCTAGATTCCATGTGAGCACAATTTTTAATAAATTCATGTTGAGAAATGTCTGTCCAGATTCAGAATGTTGATGGTTCTAACACAATTTATTTTTTCTAATTTTTCTTCGATTTATACCCGTTGAGATCACAAATCGGTTGATTTATCAAGCCATTTCAAGTTTTAAAGCAATGTTATATTAAAAGAAACTCATTTCCCAACTAAACGTATCATTCCAAGCACTACAATGCTCATTTAGTTCATCATAGAATAGCAACAGCTTGGGAATAATTCTCTTGTATGAGTAATTAAAGACCTAATATAGTAGGCAGGGAAAACTAGCCATTGTCTTGGTGTCTAGGCACCCTCAAAAAATTTTGAAATTTGTTATTTGACCTTAGGTTAGTCACCGAAGGTGGTCCATATGTAGTTTATTATTCTTGTAGTGTCCCCATCTAATTATACTCCTGTAAACAGGCTTTTGTATGAATAAAAAGAAATAGAAAGAGAGAGAGAGAGAGATAGAGAACGATAATAACAAAGAATAAGACATTCACTTCAAAAGGTTAAAAGGACGTAGTAATTAATATCCACCCAAGAAGTCAGGTACCAATCCCACCAATTCAATCCACAAACAGGGAAACTATGGAAAAATATTAGCCCAAACTATATATTAAAATAAATAACAATATTATATCGAAGGAAAATTACAATTTTATGATTTTTTTATGTTAATTTTTAGTTTTCTTAGTACAAATAGTCATGTAATAAAGACTAATTTTTACTTTTAAATTAAAAGGCTGAAAAAAAACTGGAAGGATACTTACCAGTCCCATTATCCAATAATAGAAAATCTTCAATCTCTACTCAATTTCCATCCTATAAGAATTCTAGACAACTCTACAGTCAATATATATCCACATTGGGTTGGCGCGCCGTCTATAGACCGTGGCTATGAATATGAAAGATCCATTTAGAAAATTCGTAATTCCCTTCTTCATGTCGCATTCAAAATAATATTTAAGAAGAGAAAAAGAAAATTATCTACGTCATCTAATGATAAAAGTTTGGAATTAAATTTTTTTTTTTTTATGGTTTCAGGTTCGAATCCTATGATTGCTAATATAATGGTCACTAGAGATTTACATGATTGTTAATTTCAAAGTCTGTGATATTAGTCAAAGTACGCTCAAGCTGACCACGTTAATTAAAAAAAAAATATATCTCTTGACATATCACCAACTTGACCGAAATTGATTTCATTGCTAATAAATTTCTTAGATGAATAATTATTATTCTTTACATTGGTTTCAAGGTTTGAATTTCAAAAATCAAAGAATTAATCATTAAGCCACTTCTTTGAGTTACTTTTAATAAAAATATATTATATCAATAGGCTTCGACCTTAAAAAAATAAAGAAATGGAAGAGTATTTCTTTATCTATGATTAGCGGCAAACTCAGAATGTCATGGTCATGCGACTCCCTTGTTCCACTAACGACTAATCATTCATGTTTAGAATATATTTTTTTATTCTTTCAAAGGCATGGTTGGTATATTTATCAAGCAATTTTGATGATTTATTTACATTTATTGCAAAGAAATATCACTATTACAATTATAATTAGAAGTAGATAGAATCAATATACAGCGAATTAGATAAGGTGTCCATGTCAAGAAAATAAAAATAAAAAGGTATCCTCGGCATAATTAATCTAGCTGCGAGAAACCTTTGCATCAATAAATTGAACGGTTCAAGATCACTCCAAAAGTCATGACAAGCTAGGGCGTTGGGGATTTTCTTTATGCAGAGGTGGTGACGAAGGAGAAGGATGCCAACGTTTCCAAACTAGAAATATCAGAAGCTAGTCCAAAGAAAATGCAGGCCGAGAGGAATCGAGGGCATCCAAGCAAAAGAAGATAGAAAAAGGACTCTTGATCCAATTGAGAATCTTTGCCAATTATATAAAAAGAAGTACCCATTTTATTCAAAGGTTGACAAATAGATACACATCTCGATTCTTAAAAAAAGAGAGAAAAAAAATCTAAGAAACTACATGGAAGAGGTCTTCGAAGCAAATGAAATAAAAAAAAAAAAATTAAAAATTGACCGAGAGGTGTTGGATTCTCACTTTTACCTTTTAACCTCCAAGTCTAAAGTCTCACTCGCACCCTCATCAACTCACAACCATTTCACTCCACTAAATTCACAAGGGTTCCTGAGTTTTCATTGACTCGGTAGCTCGAACTCAGCTGAGTTTACTCGTAATCTTGAATCTCCTGCGGCAAGCTGCCATGCGGAGGTGGCAATTAGTGGCCTAGTATGCCACCCAAGCATGAGACACCCGTTGTTCTCCTCTACCCTATACCCATCACCCCCAGCAAAGAGGGCCAACAACATGCTAGCTTGTTTAAAGGCATTCGACCCGAGATGAACCGGGTCGAACCCAGCCGAATCGAACCGAGTTCTCCACTGAGCCAACGTTTCATGTCGCTCAACTCGGTCAGCCCCTTCGCAGGCCACCACATTACATATCTGCCTCCCCAAGTACAACTCAGACATAACCAGGTCCTGACTCGTCGGAGTCACCCCAGACCCTTCGAGTGAGTCAAACAAGCTTGAATAGTAATGCAAGGCCTCGGTGAACCGGTCTAGAAAAACCGGACCGTTGTGGTTTGCTTCTTGCTCAACAATCGTCACGATTTTAGGCCTCATGGCCTTAATAGACCCAAGAACCTTATCGATGCCACCCGGCCGATCCAACAAGCGATGCAACTCAAAAACTGAGTTAACAGCCACTGCCTCCACCTCTGGAGGACGGAGGTCAAGCATCTCCGCCTCAAGATCTGCCAAAGAACTTGCTACGAACCCACGAAACTCGAATTCTACCCCAATAGTTTGAGCCAATTGTGCTAGCTTCCACCCCACTTGCTGCAAAGCATCAGTATTATCAGGCTGCGGCGGTCCAATTCCCGTCAGCCGAAATGCTGGCGGACCGCCAGGCCTTAATGCAAGCGCTTGCATTAAAGCCGGCCATTGCATTCCTTGTTTTAAGCCAAAATCGATAACGTGGACTCGACTTGCATTAGCGAAAGCTTCAAGAATGGCTTGATTGGCAGTAAAATGTGCGAATTTGAGATAAGGGCAAGTCTCGTAGAAATGCATCTCTAACGTATCTGAATATGAAGAATCAAGACAGTGATCTTGAGGGAAAATCTTGTAAATTCGACGAGCTAAAGCTTCAGCAAAGTACGTGGCAACCTTTCTCATAGCACCAGCTTGAGATGCTGCAAGTACTCCAATATGCTTAACAAGGGCATCAGCAAGTTTAAGATTTTCTTGCTGTATTGCCTCTGCACAAGCCAAAAGGGTATGAACAAGACGGACCCCAGTTTCCTGTGAGTCAATCAGGACTACAGGTCTCGTGGGCTCCGATAAAGTACCTGAAACTGCCATTATTGCTTGTGGAGAAGAAGGAGTACAAGACGAGTTGGAAGATTGTAAGGAATTCACAGCTAGCGTCGGCGCGGTATTGGACCCAACTAGGGTGAGCTTCATTCGCTTCCTATCGTTGCTCTTATCGAATTCTTGTTGAGGATAGGCAGCTACGCCGGGAATTGCTCTGAGATCATATTCAGAGTCGTCAACAAATGCTTTAGATTGAGAATTATTGGGGAAATCTAAAGAGGTCATTGTGGAAGGATTTGAATCTTGATTATTGGAAAGAAGAGTAGATGAATCAAGATCAGAAGAAGGTAGATTGTTGAGCTCAGAAAGCATGCTTTGAACCCAACCAGAGAGATCTGAAGGGTTGTAATGGACAGTATCAGAAGCAAGATGAGAGATTCCATCCTCTGAACCCAAAACCATCTCTAGTTGTTCAAGTTTTTGAGCTACATCAGCCATTTCCGAAGACTTAATTTTGTAACCCAAAACAGCAAGTAATTCATCCATGCCACCTGCATCTTGATCATCTTCAACCCATAATTTCCCTTTCCCGGTTGCCATTGACGAAGAAGAAGATTCAGCTTTGTTGCCAATAGAATTCCCAGCACCACCAATGGTTTCTTGATGATCTCTCTTCATTTTTGGTGTTTTTTCTTGATTGCAAAAGAAAGGGTTCAAGAAAGAGAGGGAGGGTTTCTTTATGGTTTCATTTCATAGCTTGGTGTTATGGTTGTGACATGGGAGATGAATTATGAGTTTATTTGCTTTGTTTTTTCTTTTTTCTTTTCTTAAAAAAAAGAAAAGTTTGTGAAGAAATGATAGGCAGCTGGTGTGATGGATGAGAGGTCCAACCACAGAACAAGAGGGGGCTGAAAGTGGAAGGGATGAGGAACAACAGAGATGGCCATTATTTTTCCCTGTCCTTTATTTTATTTATTTATTTATTTATTTATTTTTGGGTTTGTGAAAGTGATGGTAAATCTATTCTTCTCTTTCCTTTCTATCTCTAGTAATTAATTAAATTAATTTCTTGTTTTAGTAGAAGTTTAGATTTTGCATCAATAATTAATTATTGAAACATGGCATGAGCATTACCCCTGGATATTCAACCCCACGTATGCACAAATGATAGAATTTTTTTATTTTTTTTAACATAATAAAAATAATTATAACAGATATGACATGTTTGTTTATTTTTTTTATTTGATTTAAAAAACATTGAAAATCATTTTAAAATTATCTCGAGCATAAATTTATTTTATGTAAACGTACCATTTATTTAACCAAAAACATTCATGTTTCCTCCAATCTTCAAGCTACTAAATAAAATAACAAATTCATGATTTTATAATACATATAATTAACAACAGATTAATTACAGTATAAAAAATTCATTAAGATTACTTCTTTTATTTCGTGTGATGATCCGAGGATACTTCTGGAACAACCTATTATTGCTGAAACCACTCACATCAGAAATAGAAAAATTGTGAAGAATTAACTCAAGATTATCCCCTGATTTTAGAGCATTAATGCTGAGTTGAGTGTGAACTCAGAATACCTATCCACAAAGCAATTATTCCACTCCACTGACCCCTTCAAATTAATCAAAAGCTCAAACACCAAAATATCCAAAAATTCAATTAGAAAAAACCCAAAAAGAGGGTAAAACCCTTGCTTTGAATTATATAAGTGGTCAGTGGAGTATATTTTTCTCTAATTATCAAAGTGTGAGGAAGAAAGAGCCGTGGGAGCACCGCAAGCTCAAAAAGATGGAGGTGGTGATGGGTCAAAGTGCGCACACACTCGTGCGATGATTATATACATACGCTTACACAACTCAGGTGGCCGTACGCTTTTAAAATATTACTCTCTTTCTGCTTCTTGCTTGCTTACAAACCCACGAACGGGAACTCCTCCTTCATCACCCTTTTCAACCTTGCGTGGTTACATGCTTTTTATTTTATTTTATTATTATTATTATTACTTTTGTTGGGAAAAAATATATCTTTTTTTTTTCGATTCCCTCCCTTTCGATTAATTTACAATTACGAGAACGCTTGTTGGGCATCTAGAGAACGATACTTTTTTCTGTTTTTTCACTCTTTAAAGGATGGATTTTGATTAAGATTTATTTTATCAAAATCAATAGATATGGATTTGTTTGGATAATTTTCTATAAAGTTAATACATTAATACAAAAATAATAAAACAAAACAATTCGAAGCCAATAGGAAAAAAATATATATATAAAATAGATCTCTTAATACATGGATTCAGGCTTGCTTATTATTAAATACAAAATACTTATAAAATGCAATAAAAAATCAGTTTTAATTCTGGAAAAACAACTTCACGTATCAGAAAAAAATTTATTATTAAAATGTTTAAAGTAGCAGTAAAATAACTAGAAGGGAATACGTCTAAGAACTTGAATTCTAAATAACACAAAATAGAACAAATAAAAATAAAATCAATATTTTGATAATTTTAATATTTATCGAGAGTTTTATATAGTAATTAAGTATTGCCCGTGTAATTCATTATTTTAATCTCTGGCAATTATAAAAAAAAGACAATTCAGTTCTTTTATTTTGAATGGATGAATTAAAATATTTATTATTATTTAGATGAGTATAAAAACTTTAAAAAAAAATAGAGAAAAGTAAAAATTAGCAGAAACAATGAAATATTGTGTCATATTCCATAAAAAGAGAATCACCCACGCACCACCTGAATCAAGTGGGGGAAGACCCATCTTTTACTACATGACCACATGAATATTATCAATGGTCAACTTTTGGACCGAACACAGCAACACAGCAAGTGGTCGTCAGAGGCCAATCACTGAAAGCTTAGTGTCGCTCAGTTGCCAAGTGGCTCTCTGTTAAGGCAAGTGTACTTCACGTCAAAGACATGATGACTAGGAAGGCTACTTGATGCATACTATAATTTTTTTTAGTTTTGGTAAAGGGACCCACAAGATAACTGGAAAGATTAGATCGAAGGGTGAAGGATTCAGACGTCGACATCGAATTTTGGACCACCACACACCACCACCCTCTCCCTAGTCCCCTCCCCTGCTCCTCCTCTTGTGGGACCCATTTCTCAAAGTTACGGAAATTTAGGTATCAAAGCTGACGGCGTTTACGTAACGTGCCGTCTTTTGATCTTTCTTTCAAGCAATGTTTGTTTGTTCCTCATGGGAGATAGAATGCAATTTAATCATCCTTTAAAACCCTAATTCATGATTATCAAACATAATTGCTAAAATTAACAGATAATCTAATATCTGCACTGGTTTATGTCATAGTAAAACCCAATAGGACAATTGCTCAGATTATGCATGATGATGTTCCGGAATACACCATGCAAGAGAACTTGAATTTTTAATTTTTAAATGTTTAGATAATGGATCATCATTCATTCATATTAACCTTTTATTTTCCGAGTTGATGACAAATGTTCGAGTCTCTGCAAAATAGTTCTTTTATGAGATTTAGATACCTTTCAATAATTAAATCAATAATTTTTAAATGAGAAGTTGTAGTAAATGGACATTAAATTCTAAAAACAAGAATATTTGTTCTTAGTTTACATATAATAAATGTTAAAGATATATTATAAGAGAGTGAAGATTGTAAACATTTTACCTGGGTTATTCATAGAGTATTTATAACCTTTGTACCTTGAACTTTCTTTCTCTTATTCGAGAAATCATAAGTTTCTTCCTTCTTCATATCCAGGTGGGGAGGGAAACCCTTACATCAACATTAATGTTGATAGAAGTACTATATACCTATAGAAGACGATCATACGTCATTCTACATATGATATTAATGTCAATGAGATCAACCCTTATAATCAACATTAATATTGATTGACGTATGAACGAATGTTATAGGATTTTTTTGCACAGTTAAGATGTAGGGAGATGATGATCTTAGATTTTCATATTGGGTGCTTGGATCCGAATAATCCTAGGCTCAAGCATGTTGAATCTGACATCTTACAAGACCAATAAGAAATTGGGTCTGGCATGTACCTGAGCTCAAGAAAATTAGGTTTGACATCTTGTCGGATACACAGACCCTTGGTCTTGATGCGTAGTCGAGCCCAAGAAAGTTGGGTCTGACCTTTTATCACACCCTTTTTTTTACAAGTTTTGATTTCTGCTAAGTCTTTATATTGACTCTTCTTTCTTTTTATCCCTTTAACCATGGACTTTAAAATAAGTATTTCAATATGGAATGCATTGATCCATCAATAGATTAGACAAGTTGATTCAGATTAATCAAAATAATATCATTCTCAATAAAAATCCATAAAAAAAATCAAATCAGGTACGGGTCAATCAGATCATGATTGACCTACCAGGTTAGTTGTTACATCCAGTTTAGGTTAAAGGCAAGTCAACTAGCCAAGCCAAACCATGTTTAATGATGGTTTATATATAAATAATATATTTAAATTAAGAAGAAATTCATTCTCTTTATGAGAAATTAATATGCATTTCTAGGTAAAAAGATTAATAAAAATAATTATAATTATTGTTGTTTGAAATTAATGTTAAAATGCATAATTCTAATATGGAGTAATCATAAATCATATTACATAAATATTTATGAAAATTTATTCAAGATATCATAAATCAGTTTATACTTATCTATATATCAATTCCATCTAAAATAAAACTTAATTGTGCACTAACTATAAAAACAATATTAGAAACATGTAAAGTTATATATAAATGTGTCTTTGATTTGAATTTTAATGATATCATTAACTTAAGTGAAATACCCATGCTAAGTCTACAATCAATTATTAATTTTTATTGAATTTTAATTATGTATAAAAAAGGTAATGGCCCAATGATAAATAAAAGAATTTTCCATTCCTTGCATTTTTTAACTAAAAATAGTAATAGTTAGTAAAATTATTAAATACAGTTATATCATAATAAGATTTTTATTATAAGTTTGATGATTTAACTCGAGTTAATTTAAAATAATATTTTAAAAAAATTAAAAAATTAAATTAAATATTAACCAAATTACTCGGATTTTGACTACACCAAATCCCAATTTTTTTTAAAAGAAAACACAATCTAAATTAAATTCTGGATTGATGAGTTTCGAATCAATCGTTGTGCGGAGATAAATTTTGGAAAAATAATTAAACGTAGTTCTTGCTTGGCCGTTTGTTTGTTGGAGAGTGGCGTTTATGTAACGGAGTGGAAACGTGGAGGTAGGATGCCGTTATGGCAATTTTGGCTTTTTATTTCTTTCCTTCTTTATTTTTTAATTTTCCAAAATTTAAAATAAAAATCAGTGTAAAGCAGAGAAAAAGAAAAGAAAAAAACATTGAAACAAGGGGAGCAGTACTGATTACTGACACCTTCAACTCTCATGTTGGTCCATTACCATGTGATTCTGCCACGTTACCTAGATTCTCATCTCATGATGGTCCCCACCCATCCCTCACCTCAAAGTTTGTTACTTCCAAATTACACTTTTTCACTACTACTTTTTTCTTAGAAAATACATTTGAAACCTAATTTATTTTTTTATTTTAAAATATAATTGAAATAAAAAATTATTACCCCAGTTAAATTTCTAACGTTACTCCGGGTTTAAGTTTCAAATTA
The DNA here is from genome assembly GCF_000002775.5 of Populus trichocarpa. Lineage (NCBI taxonomy): Eukaryota > Viridiplantae > Streptophyta > Magnoliopsida > Malpighiales > Salicaceae > Populus > Populus trichocarpa. The sequence continues at coordinate 12,926,665 of NC_037301.2, read as the reverse complement.
GATAAATTAACTCTGAATTAATTTAAAATTATATTATTTTAATATTAAAACAAAATTAAAATAATATTATTATAATATATATATATATATATATATATATATATATGTTTAAGTTAAATTAGGTTTTAACCAAGCCGAGTGTAATTATCAATTGAACTATTAAGCTATTTATGTTACTCAAGTCAACTCTTAATTTATTTTAATTTAAAACTTGATTTAATTAAAAATTAAATTAACAACTTATCAAGTTAACTCACCGAGTCACACTAAATTTAATTACAATATTCAAAATACTTTCATTTTAATTAAAATTCATATATATATATATATATATGTCATACTTATCTCTGAGAAGTGGACAGCCTATTTTCCCCGCATCAATTAAGAAAACGACTTAATTTAAGCAATTTTCGAAAGTGGATTATACCCTTTTGCTGTGGGAATCTTCCTTAAATTCGACTTTTTCTGATGCGCTGATAAAGACTGGATATGTTTTCTTAGCAGCTAATTTTCTTTGATTTACTGTTTTGTATATAAAAGCAAAATTATATATATAGTCGTTTAGATGTGCTAATTTTACAATATATTATTATAAACAAAAACCCAGAAGCAAATTGATATTTTTTTAGCAAGCAATTCCATAAATAAATTTAAAAATAATTAGAAAAACCCAGAAGGAAGATGCTTTTTTTTTTCTTTTAATGAAAAAGGATGGTATGAAATTGATGAAATAGAATAACTCCCTCGCGGATTTCAATCATATATGTATACAATTACTGAGGTACAAAGTAGGTGAGAGGAACTAAAATGCTAAGAGACAAAAGATTAATTCCCAATTAATTGAATTCTGAATTTCTGGCATTGAAATTTAAAAAGAAATAATAATAATAAAGTCATATGAAACCTCGCGAAAGCTTTATAGCTAGGTTCATAAGGTACATAAAATTAAATCGTGGAGTACAAGGACATTAATGAAATGAAACAAATGTATTGTACAGTGTTAGCTTTCAAGTTTCTCTGAGCTAGCCACATCAATGTAATTAGGCAAATTGTCTACTCTTGGCGTCAATAATTCAATATATATAGTTCTTTATAATCTTTAGTTTTCACCCATTACATTATTATCCTGAGCTGATTGTTTTTTCTCTATCGTACACTTTCCAACCTTTTCCTTTTATGAGCATTCTAGTACTAGGGTTAGGGTTCAGCTCTTTGCTCAAATCAACCACAGCCTACACTAACCTACCTATATCAATTATCATCCATCGCCATTCAGTACTTTGCAGGCCTTTTCCTGTAGTTTTGAGCCTCGACCTACTGCAAAATAATCCTCCCGGAGCTGCGTGTGGTGGGCTAGTTAGACGATATTTAACAACCATGCTCGCCTGCTTGTAATCCTTTTCCGATCTTATCCCTTACTCCTTAACTTATCAACGGAGAGTTATGGTCCGTGGAGCTATGATTACTTCAAGATGTTGCATCCCCTGTTTCATCACAGGCTTAAGAAAAAAAAATTATCCAGAATAGTTATGTGGATCATATCAATCTCAATCGTGCATATAGACATGCATAGCAAGAACTTGTTATTGACATTTTATGCGTATAATTTTGCATAAAACTAGTTTTGACCACGCACCGCACCTTTTTCTTTTTTTCTTGTGATAATTAAGAGAGTTTTTTTTTTATATATTTTTTCCACTTTTTTTCTCTCCTACGCCCACAAAATTCTCTTGAAGATTCTTAGGATATTTGTGTAGCATAGATTTTATTATCTTCTCTGGCTGTGAATTCTCTCAAGGGTATTTTTCTTTTCATATTCCCCGGCCATATGCAAGACACTGTGCAAGAGTCTTTGATGTTTGTGTCTTAATCCTCGGTTAGAGCTAATTTATTCTTACTGGCTGTAGAATGACAGAATAAACACAACTAATCTCGAAAACTTATTCAAAACAAAGATTAAAAAAGGGTAATCGAAGAGAATTATTCAAACTCGCTAGGTGGTCAGGATCAAAAACTCCAGCACTTGTCCACCTCAATCCAAACCATGATCACATGGCTGTCCATATCATGTGTTACCATGTCCAGATTTTCCCATTTGTCATTGCATCGTCGATCCAAGTAGAAAATAGCAGAACAATTCCTCGTTCAAATAGAAGTCAATAAGATTCCTTCACTCTGAATTAAGATCTGATCAATAGCTAGATACCATGTTAAGTTGTCACATTACGTTAAACCCCACAAATTATTTGATAATGATATGCATTAGGATTTCTTTCGTTGATCTCGGCGCATAAGATTATTATTATTATATGTTAATATGAGATGTTAATCTTTGTTAATTCCACTTTCTTAGATTATTGTTCCCTGAGCATTCACGCCGGCAGTGCTAATTAGGGATACAAACAAAGCACATACAACCAATTGATTAAAAATTAAGTAACATTGCATCTCAATCCAAAAACCAATTAAGTATTACCTCTTGTTCTCTAACAGGTGATTAGAGTATTATTAGTTTCAATGAATATGAGCCAATAAAGTATGCATTTAATTGCAAAGTTGATGATGTAAAGTGATAGGAGACTTGTTCTAAAAGCAATTATTAATTAATGGTGAACGAGTAGAATCTTTTTAATTAAGTTATTCACTGAGTTAGACACTCACTTATTTTAAAAGCAGTATTATATTTTTTTCATCGATATTATACCTTTTAACAGACATTATATTATAGGTATTGTAGACACATATATAGCCATTTAATTATTTCGATCAAGAAAAAATATAATTTGAACCCTATGATTCAGATAATAATATTATTCAGTCACTCTTTGTTACTTAGCTTTGTATTCATTTATAATTATTCCTGCAGTCGTTGTATCATCCCTAGGTTGTTTTTGCTATCACCATTTACTATATTTGTTTCAAAATGCCTCTCACGCTTCCTCTTGCTAGCTATTGTAGAGTATAATGAAAAAAAAATAGTGAAATCAAGATCTGAGTTTACCCATGAATTAATTTTCAGAAACCACATGGATTAGTGTTCAATTTTATATATATATAGACACACACACACACCGATTTTGTTTAGAAAACCGACTACAAACCAATTCCTCTTATTCTGCCAACAAAATATTTGTCATCCATCCATAAATTATATGAAGTAAGCAGCTAAATAATTCAAGTATACAATTTCTTATACAAGATTTAGAGCTGATGAATAATAGAATTAATGAAAGCCAAGGCAACAAGCTGTCAATGAAATTAACCATTCTATGAAACTAAAATCGGCTATAGTTTTGGTTCGGTTGTGATGGCATTAAGGATAAATGAAAATTTGGATAATTTTTGGTGGCTTTGGAGACTCTTGAGTGCTTAAGTGAATATTTATTTAGAGAGAGTGCAATGATATTTTAGAGAGAACAATGCTCTTAGAGTATGTATGCATCAAAGAATTAGGATCGTGTCCTCTACGTTTGAAGGATTCATAAGGTATACATAGCTCAAGAGTCTTGTGATTTTATGAAAATAAAGTACTGGAAAGTAATTTCCTTCTGATAGTATCAATGACAGAAAAATATCCCTTATATACCATTAAAATTGATGGAAAAGTAGTAGATCCTTAGAATACTTTTATACACATAGGGTGTTGAGAGATGAGTATCATTCACCTTAACATTATATGTTAAGGGTCATATGAATTAAAAAAATAATAATCTTGTGGCCCAATATGGGGTCTAGAAAGGTCATTAGTTCTATATTTATTTGGGCTTGACATGATGTTGAGCCTAGAGATATTGGGTCCGACAGCTCGTCAGACTCTCATATATTTAGGCTCAGTGTGTAGCTGAGCCCAGAGATATTAGGTTTGGTAGCTCACTGAGCTCAAGGATGTTGGGTCTAGTAGCCCGCCAGACCCACATGTATTTTGGCTATGCGCGCAGCTAAACCCGATGATGTTAGGTTATCACCCTGCCTTTTCCTTTTTAAACTTGGATCTGGGAAAAAATAATATATATAAAACACGTTGATCCATCAATAGCCTCTTAAGTCTTTGTGTATTAAATATGCAAAGATTTGATAGGTTATCAACTTTAATGAAAGTCTTTTTACCTAAGAGTTGTATGTTCCATCAATGTAAGACTTTTTACCTTCCTCATAAGATTTATTTGTCCATGTAGAATTGTTGGGATTCATCATGGCCAAGTGACTTGTCCTCGTTAAAAAGGGTGTCTCTTGGGGAACAAAACAATAGTGTACATTCAATGCAGTATTTAAGCAGATTTATGGAGATTTGAGATGACATGAAAGGTCATTCATCCAACGATAATGATGGAAAGTTGGTTTTTTTATACCTTAGTCATCTTGCTTTCATTTTTTTTTTTTATTCTCTGTAACTTCTAAAGAGTAGTTTTGTTGAAGAACCCTAAGCTAGTTTTTCCCCAATATGAGAAGAAATCATGTTTCTAGGTATTTACCACCAAAAGGTTCTTTTTTAACAACAAAATGGACCCAAAAAGAATCAGATCTTATCCTAGAAATAGAGATGTTGCTGCCTCCGATGAGGAGTTTAGGTTCCAACCTGAAACTAGATAAAGTAACAGGGGATGGGGGGTCTATCAAATTGAGCCCCATAATTAGAAGGATGGAACCCCAGCGTGAACACCTTTAGTAGAGGAGAAAGTAGTTCTCCCCGTCAGAGAAGTTCTTCTCCGGTTATTACCAGGGAATCTCAATGGAGAGAAAGGCTACCTTAAACCCATGAGGATGATGCTCTTAGTATACTAGGTCCAGAGAACTTGTTGTTTGTTAACGGTTGGTAGTTAGAAGAGTACATATCTCTAATGCCTGACAGAACTATATGTATAAGTCTATTGACCTTGAGCTCTACCCAGGGTCAATTTAAAATTACAACTCTTTTTACATGTATGTGTTAGGGTATCCCTTTTGTCTTTAAGGATGATTCTATCCGTCTTTGATAAGTTTCTTAGCATCATCAAAATCGAGCCTACAATTAACATCTTTAGAACTTGTTATTATCTGGTTGTTGACACCGATGATGGTAATGGCATGTGTTAGTTCTTCATCTTCGCCAACAGACCCACAAGAGCTATGAAAGGAACCTTGCAGGACAAGTTGTAAGTCTTTAAAAGACTTTTATATATATAGAGGTGTTGAGAGATGAGTATCTTTGATCTTAACATTTTATGTTAAGGGTCATAAGAATAAACAACGAAATCTTGTGGTTCAATATAGGGCATGGAAAGGTTGTTAGTTCTATATCTATTTAAGCTTGACATCTAAAGATTTTGGGTCTGGCAGGTCACTAGACCAACATGTGTTTGGGCTCAGCGCGTAGTTGAGTCCAAGTATGTGAGGCTCAGTGCATAGCTGGACTCAATGATATTGAGTATGGTAGCTTGTCAAACTCACGTGAATTTGAGTTCAGCGCGTAATTGAGTCCCAAGACGTTGGTTTATCACTCTGTCTTTACCCTTTTTAAACTTGAATCCAGACAAAAATAACACACACACACACACACACATATATATATATATATATTGATTCATCAATTATAATGCCCTCAACCAAAACATAAAATTATCAAATTTAAATGAAAAAATCTGAAGTCCCCTCCACATGATTCAAACACGTATTTTAACAAACAGGGGATGATGTTTTTTTTTTATCTTCTCGAGGAAAAGGATACAATAAAAGTAAACCAATTTTGGAATTCATAGCATAGTTACATGCTAGTGGCAGTGCTAGTGCTATCAATAATATCATGGTACTGGTTAGCTATTGAATGGATTCTTACCTGTTGCACATTTCCATCCATGGAACAAGAAAAAAAGTTGTAATGTTCATCCACTTCCTTCACTCTTTGGGTACAACAAAGCAATATTGTACACTAGTCTCGTCAACCTCTTTGAAGGACTTGGCCCGGCGACGAATCGTGGGCAGATGCCAAAATATGGTGTCAAATCACTTCGCCTTATTATCCGGTTGAAACAAGCATTGCCTCTTTTTTTTTTTTTTTTTACCGTATACTACATTTTTCCTGTACATGAGAGTTTTGATTCATCAGGAGTTTCATTGAATCTTGAATAATGGAATAAAAATGAGTAATAAAAATGACTTTGGAGCAACTGGCAGTGGCGAAACCAGTTCTGGGAAAAACTAGCTAGCCAGTGGTTCTTTCCGACTCTATGACTTCAATCTGTTACTTGAACAGTCCTTTCGGAAAACTGGACTGGTTTAGTGGCTGGTTTGCTGTTCTCATGTTCAACCTATCATGTTTGTTGTTTATGATGATGTAGTACCGTTACTGCCATGGAACTTGAAAGACAATGCAGGGCCCTTCCTCCATCATGTGGCTCCCATGCCTCTAAAATCACTGCCACCATCCATCCGTACATCTGGGACCCTCCATCATGTGATGTGAGCTGTGTGTTTTCTGCACTACCTCGATGGTTTTGTTTGTGATTATGCGTCATGATTTGGGTGCAAAGTGGCTCATGAACCAGTGCTCGAAGGTGTACAGTTTTTGGGAGAGGGATGGACCTGACTTCAAAATATCCAAGTGGGATCCTCTAAGCAAGCAAATGCAGGGCATCGGATGCTTTTAATCTGTACAAGTTCATGTTTTGTTTGTGCTACCAAGAAAAACCTGAGATTTGGATTTTAAGCCGATTTCCTATTCAATTCTTTTAAGGATCCTAACTCCTAATATATATATATATATATATATATATATATATATATATATATATTCTAGTTTAACATAGTCAAAAAGATGTGAATCTAAAAAAATAAAAAGTTAAAAAATTAATTTGATATTTTTTTTAAAATCAAACATATTTTTAAAATATACTCAAATACATTTCTAAATACAAAAAGTGTTAGATTCTTGTGCTTACATGATAAGGGTGTTTGTTTGGGTGGTTGAGTTTTATGTATAAGGTCCATAAAAAAAAACAAGAAAAATTATCTTTTATGATTGAGTTTTGTGTATAATTAAATTGTATCTAAACTCAACCTTAACCATAATCACGAAAACAAATACACAAAAAGTGCAGTATAGTTGAGTTCCAAGATCAAATTACAATTCTTGTGTAGCAAATTATTTAATTTTATATATTATTTTTATAAAATAAAAATAATTTACATTTCATCTTGGAACTTCTAAATATTTTTTTGGGAATAGCCGGAACCTTCATGTTCTTGAAGATTAATCTTGATCAAGTGTCTTTAAATTAGAAAGTATTTAAAAATATAGTAATAATTACTTTTCAAAGTGTTTTTTACTCGAAATACATTAAAATAATATTTTTTTAATTTTTAAAAATTTATTTTTTACATCAACACCTCATAACAATTTAAAAACACTAAAAAAAATTTAAAAAAATAAATTTGCATGAAAAAAGGATCAACCCGCCCTAAAGTATGTTTACAATTATGTATCATGACAATATTCAGGTTTTACTTCTCATGTCAGATATAACATCAAATAGGTTTACAAATTATTCACATTTATGTTCACAAGAATTGCTTTTTTGGTGTCATCACTAATTAATAATACTTCTTTATTAATAATTTGCAATAATATTTGAGATGGAGAACTCCATTATTAATTTCAAACAAAAGCAATATTACATGAACAAAATCAACATTTTGTTGCTTAAGAACACACGTAAAAGTAATTGCTTTCTCTCTTTTACATGCTGGTTGATTTTTCACAAGAAAAAGAAAGAAAGTGGAAGGATGATTGAGAAAGCATATAATAATTCCTCTTCAAGATTGCCCAGAGATGGGATTCAGGCACCCGCACCGAACATGGACTAGCTTGTCACCCATCTGCCAAGCCTCTCAAAAACCATATGTACATGCTTTTGGTAGGACCATAGGACAAAGAACACAATCTAGCCCATGTGCGTCATGTTCCTCCATTACATTCTCTTAGTACGTACAAGCATCAAATGAAATCTGAAACCCAGTTTTTTGCCCTTTCTGATGCCAATAATTCTGAGGTCCTAAATGAAAGGCCGTCGACATTGTGCTACAGTTGGCTGAGGCAACTTGGCCTGGCAAATGGGAAGAGAAATGAATGGCGGGCACTTTTTTTAGGTAAATTGTTGCTCCTCCTGAGCAACCCTTCACATGGGTTTTCATGTGATTTCAAGCAATGCTGTCCACTGAAAACCCATACAGGGCTTTGAAGGCCTGAAGGCAAAATCACCTGTTAAGTACCCACATGAGAGGACTAGACGTATTGATGGGTCTGAAAACATTCAACCCTTGTTCATGACCACCCCACCATGACTGCCTTTGCCTTCTATAACGTGCAGTAGGTTTGTAAGAATATTTTTTATGGCCTCAGGAACTTGATTTTACACTCCTTTTCATGCAGATTGAATAAGCTCTGAGTATACATTGGATAGCTTGTATGATTGTCAGTTGAAAGAGAAGACTTGGATCCTTGTTGAGTAGATTAATCTTATCCAAATCCTTCTACCACCAAGCCATCTTTGCGGGTTCGTAACATTGAAAAGCATTGAGATCGTGTTATTATATTCATGGTTGAACATTTTTTTCCTGTTTCGATACGTTTTGAGCACATCAATTGTTGAAAAAAACAAATTTAGAGATATAAAATAAATTTGTTTTTGAAATGATTTTAAAATAAATTTATGTATTTCTAAAATAACAAATATATATATAAATATATTTTATCTATTTTATTATTTTTTATCTTTATTTTCTCTATCCCATATTTTTTTAGTTAACCTAAACTTACTTTTGAGGGTGGTGATTCCGTACAATGTCGTGATCAAAGTTGTGGTCAAAGGACGGTCAGGAGAGTATTGTGAGCTTTCATGTACAAATGAACAAAACAAAGGGATTTCATGTCAATGTATAGTGCTGAAGGACATGTTTTTTAAAACATTTTGGACAAAATACTCAGTAAAGGTATTCAAATCTGAAGGGCTGTCCACGCCATTACATTCATCTGTCAGTTAACGGATAGCACTTGCTTATGAAAATATGGGATTATCAAAATAAAAAAAATGTGAAATGTGAGTGATGTGCTATAATTTTTATAGAAAATGTATTTTGGTTCTTGAATTTTAAAAATTATATAATTTGAGTATCTTAATATATTTCTAATTTAATTTTGATATAAAAATTTATTTTTATTATTTTTTAGTTCTTGATTGAAAGACGAGAGAGAGAAGTTGTTGGATTTCAACGACAAAGAAAAAAAGTCTCATTGATGTTAATTTAAACCACCAAAACAGACTATATATATGTCATTTGATCATGGAAGTTCATATTAGATTTTTTTATACTTTTAAAGTTCATAAAAAAGTATATTTGAGCTCGTAAAATAATAAAGGATGTGGGTTTTTTTTACTATGCATACACTATTGTTCATCTTCTTATATTTTACTGTGAATCTACTGTTTAAATTTTTGTTTTTTTATAAATTAGATCCTCAAATTTTTTTTTTTCCACACTTGCATCCTTTTTGTGACAAATTCAAGGGTAGTTAAATCAAATTTGTTGACTAAGAACCAAATTAAAAGACATGGACCAAAGTAGAAAAGGAGCTACAAATTGGTGATGGTTTCAAAGTTCATACAGAAAGTTTAATTAAATTCTCACAATTTAAAAATTATACATATCCGGTCCCTCAATATTTTTTCAATTCAATTTTGATATAAAAGCTCATTTTAATTATTTTTTAATCCCTAGTTTAGAAGGAGAGAGAGAGAGAGAGAGGTCGCCGGATTCCAGTTGTAAAGAGAGAAAGATGTTGTTGACATCAATTTCAGCCGCAAAAATGGTTGACTTTGTATCAAATGATTCCATTTGATGAGGTGAGTTTATATTAAGTGATTTTTTTTTATCTTGAAAAGGCCTAAAAAACATATCTGAACTCGAAAAGATTTTTGATTTCGGGTTTTGGGACGGGTTTTTTAGATTTTTTGAGGTCGTGAGTAGGTTTATTAAGATTCCTAGAGTGTTGTATAAGTGTTTTGGGTAAAAGATGAGATGAAAAATGATTTTTTGGTCAAAAACATTCATCCTAAATTTTATAGTCACCACAATAGCTGAAATCTAGGCAAAATCAGACGACACGTCATGTGATTTATTTTTTTAAAAAAAATTAGGGCGAACGACATGTCTACAATAAAAAAAAATAAGGGCCCAAGTGTGTAGACCCTAACGAAATTGGTCAGGGAGGCTAGCTTGGATTCCGGACCTAGTAGTGCTTGCCCGCCTGACCTTTTTTTCTATTTTTTTAAATTAATGTTTTTTTATATGTTTTTTTTAAATTATTTTTTATTTATATTTAAATTAATACTTCTCTATTTTATTTTGTTTATGTAGCCTTTTTTTTAAATACCCGTTATGTTTTAGTTATTTTATATGTATTTAGTTTTTGAAGAGATTTTTCTGATTCATTTATAGTTTTTTGTTTTATTTTTTTTGTAGATGAACTTTATTTTTTTAAATAAAAATATTTATTTTCAATTAAAATTTCTAATATGTGCATTATCCTTGTATACTATTTTTTTCTCTTTTATTTTATTCAATCAATTTAATATATATGTCTATTTTTATTATCGTTTGATTGAATAAAAAATTTATTTTAATAAAAAAATTTAGAAAAAACACAATCAGGTAAACATCCCGTCTTACGAGACTAAATGTCTTAATCTACACTTGTCTCTTGATTTTTCCAGTTTTATTTTCAGTTTATCATTTACGAATATATTTATTAACTAGCACAATTTTTTATTCATTTGATTTCATGTATGCATAAAATTTTTTATTTTCAATTATAATTTTTTTAACTATAAAAACAAGTTTAAAAAAATGTTTATATAATTTTCTTATAGGAAAAAAAATCAAACCCGCAGCAAAACACTGGTCAAACAACTAATAAAAAAATTGGTTTCATTGTGCAAATTTCAAGACTAGATTTAGAAGCTTTATAAGAAATAACTAGAATAAGCCTGGAAGATTAGAATATCTGATTTAAGGAGTTCTGAGTTCTGAATTAAATTAAGTATCTTAGATATATCATAATATAGATTGTAATTATTTTTATTAGTTTTTCTTTTATTAAAACACTAGTTAAGCTGTGATATTTGACTATAAATGGCGAATGTATGATGAAGATTCAAATCAAACACTTTTAGAAACTTTTGTAAGACCTTCTTTTCCTAGTTTCATAAAGTTATTTTAAAAAATTAAAAACCTGTGAATAAATCCATAGATTTTACAAAGTTTTTTTATCCCAATATCTAAGGATAAAATTTAAAAAAAATTAAAAAATGTTTCTTTAAAAAAATTAAACTTGTCAAACTTGCGAACCAAGTTAACCATTCAAACTTGTGAATAGATCAATGGATTTTATAAAGTTTAATAATATAATTTTTCTCTCAAATTATTTTTTTTAACTACATGAGAAAAAATAGATGATAAAAAAAAAATCAAATTCAATAATAATAATAAAAAAGCACTCCACCAAACCCGTAAACTAGGACAACCTGAGTTACTAAGAAACCCGCAAACCACACTAACCTAATAGAAAGAAAAATAAAAAGAAACAAACTATGAGGTCAAATTTTCAACCATCTCAATATTAAAAAATAAAATCGACAAAAACAAATTTGAAAAAAAAATTCATAACAAAAATTCAAAAAAAAAAAAAAAAAAAAGCAAAACACTGTGGATTACTATTATAATCTATAGTACAATGGGTGTAAGTAAACAATAGTTTCCTTATACCCTTTAGTTTTTGTTACTTTATAAAATTTAATAATATAGATTTTCTCTAAAACTAATTTTTTTTAACTATATGATAAAAACATCACGTTCAATTACAAAAAAAAAAAAAACATCCACCAAACTCATAAATCAGGGCACCCTGAATTATCTTGTCAAACCTGTAAACCACATTAACTTTATAGAAAAAAAAATTATAAAGCTAAATTATCAACCATCCAAATATTAAAAAATAAAATCAACAAAAAAAATTTTGAAAAAAAAATTCATAACAAAATTTAATAAAAAAAACGAAAGAAAAAGGAAAAAAAACCACGTGTTCAAGATATAGCTTTAAAACTCGGCTTGACAAGCCAACATGGGATCGAAACAAGGCCATGTTTAAGAAAAAATAGGGGAATATAGAAACTCGGGTTAATCCAGCAAGACTCGGTTAAAAACTCAATTTCAACATGTTAATTATTTTATTTTATTTTTAACAAAAACAACGTTGTTTTACTTAATAAAAAAAATTGGGGTTACAAAGCTAAATTCTCAACCATCCTAATATTAAAAATAAAATTGACAAAAAATATTTTGAAAACAAATCATAAAAAAATATAATAACAAAAAAAAAAGGAAAAAGGAAAAAGGAAAAAAAAAACCATGTTCAAGCCAAAGTTTTAAAACTCAGCCTGACCCGATAGGTCAACCTGGGACTCAGATGACCTGGGGCCAGAACCTGGATAGGTTTAAGAAGAAAAGAGGGAAGGTAGAAACACGAGTGACCCGGTCAAAATCTCAGGTTGACCCTATAAGACTCGGTCGGAAACCTGATTAAAACTCGTTGACTGTTAAATTTTTATAACAAAAATAACATTGTTTTGCTTTATAAAAAAAAAAAATTGACCTAGAATGACCCGGTCAAAATATGTAACCTGAGTCTAGGGCCAGGTATTCTACCGGAATGAGTTTAAAAACTATGGTTCAAGCAAAACAAAAGAGAAGAAGGAAAAAAGGCCACTTATTCTAGCTATTTATCAATGTTAATTATCAAAACTAAATGAATGGATAGAAATATTGTAGTAATTTTTAATGTTTTGTAAGGAAAGTTACAATACTTTCTCCATATGCTTTAGTTTCTTTTAATAATTAATAATAATAATAATACTATTAATATATATTTATATAATAATAATAAATAAATAAAAACACAGCTGGAAGCAAGTATTTTTCCCTCACAATGAAATTTCATAATATTTTGAATACTATAAACAAACCATAACTTAATTTTATTTCATATGCTAGGTGGTCAAAGGACTGTCAGGAGTTTATTATAAGCTTTCAAGTACAAATGAACAAAACAAAGTGACTTCATGTCAATCTATAGTGCTGAAGGACATGAAAGAACAAAAACAATTGGACAAAATACTAAGTAAAATATTCAAATCTGAAGATCTGTCAACCCAATTACATGCATCTGTCAATTAACGCATATCACGTGTAAATACGAGGCTTGGCTACTTTGGCTAGTAGGTTTGTCATTCACATTATCATTTTGGATTTAAAACAATAATAAAATTCTTTTATTCTTTCTTTTTCATGATAATATATTTAAAATCTGGCCTTTAGAAGAATATAAAATAAGAAAATGTAGTCGATGGTGCAAATTTCAAGGCGATTAAAAAGCTTTTAAAATCCTTGATTCTAATTTCTGAACTTCGAAGTAACTCAATACAGTTGTTGTTGAGAAATATGCAAGTAACAGCTGCTATATAATCTATTTTTGGTGAAGTATTTACCGATCTACAGAATCTGTTGATAGAAAATAATATAAATAATATATTAGAACTTTATCTAATAGCTTAAGTTATTAAGTTGAGATGGTTTTTTGACATGATATCAGAGCCTTGATGACCAAGCGGTCACGAGTTCGAATTTCACCATTCTTATTTATTTGATAAAAATTAAACACAAGGTAATGTGAACATGTGCAAGTTTCAACCCCAAAAAACTTTCATTTAAAAATATATTAAAAAATAATATAAATCATATATTAAAACATTATCTAATATCTACCAGGTTTACAGCATAGCATAAGAAGTTCGTATTTTGTCAGATTTTCGGATAATATGCGCAGCAAGAAAATGAGTGCAGAAACTTTAGATGCTCAAGACACGTTTTCGTGACAAGAAAAGATGTTGAAATGATTCAACCAAGGGAAATACGAGACCCAGCAGGCTCTCGTCCAGCACAAGAATTCTATGTTCTGAACTTTTGGTACAAGCCCAGTTCTGAATAGTTCGAAGATCAGGCCTGATCTTGGAACCTACCATTAGCAAGAACTAGACTATGCATTTTTTCTACAACTATGATAATCAATAAATTACGGAAAAAGATCAAATTACAGCCATAACCAAGGCCACTATTTTTTTAAAAATAATAATTTCATTTAATAATCTCCAGCAAACTATATCTGTCACTACAATGAAAAGCTTCCTCGCTGTATATTTTGTTCAATGTGTTGTTTGCTTCAAATAGAAACCCGACTTGCACCAGCCCACTAGACTATGCATTTTTTAACAATTATGATAATCATTATACATAATTTTTACGTATTTTCCAAAAATCCTTTTGACTTTTCCAAACCCACATTTGACCTCCCGTCAAGGTTTCTTTGTAAATTTGGGCGAGGAAGAAGCATGAAATCACTTGAACGATTCATCATTCACTCATGGAAAGAACAGTTCACAGACTTCGACGGGCTCACAATCTGGCAAAATTTATTCAAAAATAGGCCATGGCCCGGTCCATGAACAAGCCCATTCAAGGTCAATTCTTCGAGCTAACTTGACACGATACACTCTCGATAATTAGTTGCTCTACCCGCCTTGAAGGTTTTCTCGGAGCTGGTTTAAAAATAGAAAATAGGGTAGAAATTAACTTTTATAATACTTTTTTTTTATTAAAAATATATTAAAATAATATATATATATATTTTCAAAATTTTATTTTTTATATTATTATATTATCTAAAAATAATCAAAAAATTAATTTAAATTTTTTTAATAAAAAACCGGTTCTACTATAGCTTTAAACAAGTCCTTAGAGCCCTATATTATTGCGGTAAAAATTATTTTTTAAAGTAATTATTTTTATTTTTATTTAAAAATATATTAAAATAATATATTTTTTAATTTTTTTAAAATTAATATATTAAAATAATTTAAGAATACTAAAAATATATATATTTTTTAAAAAAATTCAAAATTTATACAATTTTTTTTTATCTGCAATGTCAAACAAACACCTCATAGAACAGTACGGCCAGAATCTAGTCGCTTCCATAGGGATAGTTCCCACCTGTAGAGAGTAGAGAGTATAGAGCCTCATCTCTTTCACGCTCTCAATTTTTCGACAGACAGCCACGCAATCAAGCAAAGCACAAAAACATTAAAAAAAAAATGTCGACTGCAAGAATCCAACCAACAGTAACAGCAGCTTGTGTTCTGTCTTCCACAATCAAACACCACTTCGGTTTAACCTCTCTCCGACTCCCTACGAACCACTCTGCTGCTTTTAGACGCCAAAGAATCAAAAGAAACCTCACTGTTTCAATGTCCGCTACTTCAGTTTCTGAACCTCTTGAAATCTGTGTCAAAGCTTCTCTTACTGTCCCTGATAAACTTGGTGACTGTGAGTGAAACGTGTTTTCTTTCTTTTCTTTTGTTGGGTCATTTGGAAATGGCAATTGATGGGTCTTTTTTTTAATGCTTTGTTAGGTCCTTTTTGTCAAAGGGTATTGCTTACTTTGGAGGAAAAGAATCTGCCTTATGACATGAAGTTTGTTGATTTGGGGAACAAACCTGAATGGTAAGTTACTTTAAGCCATTTGCCCGTGTTCTTTTCTACAATGCCTTGAAGAAATTACGATATTAATGCGCTTTTCATAAAATGTTTCACGGCGTTTCGACTTCTTGACTCAGTTGACATGAATCCAGCTCCTTTGTTAGAATTCTGTAAACAAAACATCGTACTATAGTTCCATAAATTTACTAGTATGTTTTATGGTTGATAATTTCGTGGATTTCTACTGTAATGTTAGGGAAGGCTGGAGCAAAGTCGCAAAATGTTATGTAAAAAACACTGTCCATATTGTAAACAAGGCATTGTAGAGGGCACTGGCGAAATTGTGGGTGCTATCCAAAAGTTTTTGGATTATACAGAAAACTCCTAGAAGTTTCCAATTTTTAACTGAATGTTGGCGGAGCTCCCATGTGAGAATTGAATAGCGAGTAGATAATGATTTTGTTCATCTATTTGGAAATTTTTATAGATCTTCCAATTTGGGCCAACCCTTTACGTGCTTGGTGTTATTTACACTTATTTCAGAATATAAGTTGATTGTATTGGACTTTGAATAGATATCCTGATGGAAAAAAATACTTCTTGCTGCTGTAGCAAATAGTCGAATTCTATAATGACTTTGGGTGAAAAACGAATGCACTGAGCATGATTTGATCAACATTTTTGTCTAATCATAATAGTGTCGACTATACTAACCATCAAGAAAGAACCGCAGTACTGCCTATTGATGGAATTTTGAATTCAACCCACATTGGTCAAAATAAAGGCAGTTCCATGGTTTTAATCAAAGGCATTGAAGAAGAAGAAAAGCAAGTGATGGTGGATAACTATATTACTCTGTTTTGTCTACTTGGTTTGTATTTGACCATTTGTTTTATCAGTTATGTTTCTTCTTTGATATAGGTTCTTGAAACTAAACCCAGATGGTAAAGTTCCTGTGATAAAGTTTGAGGAGAACTGGGTTTCAGATTCAGATGTTATCACACAAGCATTGGAAGAAAAGTTTCCAGATCCACCATTGGCAATTCCACCTGAAAAGGCTTCAGTGTATGTTTTACATTCAGTGCTACAGAAATTACCACTGTCACTTTTACTTTCTGACCTAATAATGTTTTTGGTGCTTCCATTTTATGTGATAACTTTAAATTTACTGATTTATTTGTGAGAAGGAGGAGGAGGGGATTGCGGGGGATTGATGGTGGTGGAAACATAAAATTCCACTTATAAAAATCAAAATCATTTAAAAATTATTTTCTTCTGGTAAAGAAAATCTGGGACTGTCGTCATGTTTGAACTTCTGATTAAGTCAGATGCAACTATAGTGAATGGTTTGTTTAGAGTCAATGTTTGTTGAATTGCCACCTTTGAGGTTTTTGGAGAGTATTATATTTTACTAGAGTTTTCTAGCTTGAACTTTCCATATTGGAATGCTGAAATTGCTGACTCCACCAGACTACCTATCTACTTGTTCACAACCTTTTCGAGGGTGCAAAAAGTGTTTCTTATGCCTAGATGCAGAATCCTTTATATTTCCCTTCCCCCTTTATCATTCTCAGCTTCCAATGTAGAAGGCATTGCATTTGAGGTTGTTTGCTCAAGTAATTGCTATATTTCATTATCAATACAAGTCTTGGTCATTGGTTCTGTTGCTAATGAGGTGGATTCCATTGCAAATGAGGCTGAGTTCATTTTTAGTCCAAATCTTATTGATCAGAACCAGATCCCTTGGTTTTATTTTTGATTGCACTGATACTTTTGACAATCCACAGTTGGTGTTATGAATAGTAGTAGCCAGAAATATCAAAGGTACACCAAAGTGATGTTGTGGAAGTGGCAAAAACTGATCTACTGTTAAAACAGCTTGCAAAAAGTTTGGGATAAATGATAAAAATTTGAGAGGAAGAATTCTCTGACTACTACTTAGGGAATAAAGTTTAGTTAGACTGAGTTGAGTATGTTCGGCGTTTTTACTTTGAATGTTATTTTTGCTAGAAGTCCACAACAACATAGTAGATCCCAAGTTTCATATCTTAGTTGAGGTTTTATGTTATTGATTTTATTTATCTATTTCAATGCAGTGGCTCAAAGATCTTCTCCACATTTATTGGATTTCTTAAAAGCAAAGACCCTGGTGATGGAACAGAGCAGGCATTGCTCGATGAGCTTAGTGCTTTTAACGATCATATCAAAGAGAATGTATGTCCTTATCTACCTTGAAGTTCTGGTGGTCAGCTAACCTTGTGACACTGAAGAAAAAAGGAAAAAAGAAAAGAAAAAAAGAACTGCAATGATGTCATCCTTTTAATGTTATAATCAGCTTAAGCATGTGAAGGATTAATCTGATTGCAACGGAGATGCCTATTCATATTTTTATAGCAATGTAAATTGCTTTGGATTCTCATATTTCCTGAACATAGAAATTCTTCTTGAGTTCTGAAGTCGTAAATGACAGTGTTGGTGCTGCTTTCAAGACTTTAAAATGCATTTGTTTGAAACAATTGGTTGAGCAATGACATTTTATCTGTAGGCCTCTGTTGCTTCGATCTAATACTTTGTTTTTCAAAAATTTCTTTATGCATTGTCCAATTTGGAATCTGATGGTTCTTTTTACTGATTTATATGATTGTTTGTCTTCTCTCCTTTGAAGGGCCCTTTTATCAACGGGGAAAAAGTTTCTGCAGCTGATTTGGCCCTTGGACCGAAGCTGTACCATCTAGAGATTGCTCTTGGGCATTATAAGAACTGGTCAGTTCCAGAGTCACTTCCCTACGTCAAATCCTACTTGAAGGTATCTCCTATAAGCTAATCCTCTGATATGGTGTGTTACATATGTGAACATGTTTTGTGCAGCCAATGAATGCAGACTTTGTCCATGGTCTTTTACCCGTAACATTTGCTATTGCACCACTGTTACATAGGCATCTTCCCCTCCCTCACTCCTCTTCCTCGGTTGAAGTTGCTTGTTTCGCCTTTATGACTTCCATCATGCTCCATTTTTTTTTGGGGGCTTTGTTTCATAGCTTAGGTTCATTTGGGAGTGCTTTTCATGGAGCTGCTGTCCTATCACTACATTGTTCATTCGTTACAAAGAATAAATAAGTATATTACTTGGGAAAAGACCATAGAATATGAATTTTGAAGATAAGTATAGGTTTCATGTCAAAGTCCACAGTTGGCCTTGCAAATTCTGCTTCTAATGAATCAATAAGCTTGCCTCAGAACTCACTGTAATCATGCAGTGTTGTCTTCATGACTTCAAGTTCTTACCCCTATTTGGTTAAGAGGTGTACTGTTTCCTTGGGAACATATATAAACAATGTCATGTAGTTTAGGTACTTTTCCTCTTGCTACCTGCCAGATACTTAACGAGTAAACTTGAATGTCACATTACCAAGTACATGCAAAATCCTATTCTCCGAATGAGCAACTGGCATAGACATTGGACTCAATATGCTTGAGCAACTGGTTATTTTGATGCATGGTTTATGACGTTAATTCTGTGTTTAAACTATCGATAGAAGTATAGTTCTGCGGATTACTGGTTTAGTATAATCATAGCCATCTTGTATTCTGTATAATGATGTCTGGTTTTTGACAATGCTAAATTTCTGTTATTCAGGAAATCTTCTCCAGGGATTCATTTGTTAACACACGTGCTTTGCCAGAGGATGTCATTGCCGGTTGGCGCCCAAAAGTCATGGGTTAAAATTTCTTAAACATTCCTTTGAATAATTCTTTTGACATCCGTTCTTATCTTCTATAGTTAATGCGAGGTTGCAAGGTCCATCAGATTTACCTCCTCCGTGTGTACTTGGCCTTGAAACTAAATATAATTTTTCTTTCAGTTAACAGATGCAATTCTGTCACCACATTGTGGGGACGAGAAAAATCTTCCTATGTATATTTCATGAGTATGTCAGTGTGATGGTATAAATGCCTTGCTAAATGCTTCATGTGCATACTTACACTTCCCAGTGTTCCAAGTTGCACTCTTTTTTATGATTTGTTGTCTTGGTAAGTATAGTTCTTTGCCTAGTGCTCATATGAAAGAATGTTACACAGAAGTACTGAACTACCAAGCACTTCCGCTTAACTGCCTCGGTACTCTAGTGTCAACCCTATACGCCCACTGCCATACACATTCCTAGAGGCAGACAGAGCTCTTACAAAATCTTTGAAATTCTGAGGGCACAGGGCCTTTTATTCTTGGAGGTGATTCAACTTCTTTATGCCAAGGAAGATGGAAGCCTCTTCATCCATCGATCTCTTGAAGAACCATGGATATGTGTATCAAGCTTTCCTCCATGAATTCAACATGTCCAAGGGCACAAAAGCAAACATGACATCTACTGTGACATGGTTGTCCATGTTCATCAAAACAAGGATTTACTTACAGAACTTAAAAGTATTAATAGATTCTACATCGAATCCCATGCCAGAATACATGAATGCTGATGCTTAGAATTATGGATAGCGTAGCACACGATAACTTTTAACCTTCTCTTTTCCCATCTCTTTCTTGTCCTAATATTTCTAGTATAATGAATAATTGTTCTACTATCTTAGTTAAAGCTCTTGATGTTTGATACCTGAATTCATCAAGTGTTCTCCTCTTTTTCTCTTTTATGTCCTTGTAGGATAATCTTAATTTCGGGTGTGCTTTCTTTCTTGGTACGAGATTCTGAATATATATATTCAATTTTATGTTTGAAGGACTGGCTTCATTGTTGCTATACAAACAAGAGGCATGATTTATGGCATGAAGTACCTCATAGGCTGAGCTTGTCCTATACAATATACATGGTTAGGTTATATGCTGACAAAAATCACTTGAGTTGATTCAGAAAGGGGAGCGAAAAAAAGGCAGATTGACCATCCCACACTTTGGGAGAAAAGTGACAATTTTTCAGCTTCATGTAATATAAGAACCCCACGTCACACACTAAAACACTTTTTGTTAGCAATTGAAGACAATGGTTAATTGGTACGATTTTAATAGACCTAGTATTGAACCTCCATGATCATATAATAATAATAATCTTTGATTAGTGTTTTAGCCTTTAGGATAGAAAATGTAGATATAAAAGGGATATAAATATATTTAGTTAAAGAAATTGAGACAATGACAGAAATATAAAATAAATTTGTTTTTTAAATAGTTTTTAAGTGAACTTTTTACGTTTAAGAAAAATTATATAGGAAAATATGTTTCTCTGTCTCTACTAGTACAATATTAAAAATTTATTTTTAATTTCTTTGATATTTCTTTATTTTCATTTTAAATTCAATTTGATTGAAGCAAAGATCAGGAATTTATTGAATTATTAAATGATACAAAATGCAATATCATAAAAACAAAATTGTATAATATAAAAAGAATAAATACCTTGAAAATAGTTTAACTTACCAACAAACCCTCTATCCTTTTTTTTTTCATTTAATTGGTTTATGTTCAATATAGGGTAATAGATAACTAGAAATCATTTACCTTTTCAATTCGATCACTCTCCGTTTATAATTCTAAAAAAAACACTTAAAAATTAATAAGGAAAAAAAGTTGGAAAAAAGAAAATTAACAATTTTAAGTTATTTTTGTCTTCTTGTACCTGACCCCTTCCAAGCAGAAATTTCTAATTTCATCCGTGGTTTTAAATTTGAAAATAGTCTGCTGTACTTTGATTCTAATAAAATATCATCACAAGAGCAACAAATAAAAAAAAAAACAGTAAAAATGGTTAATCCAATAAAAGAAACTCACAGATAGACAATCTATCTGTAAATTAAAATGACCAAAAGACCTCAAATCTATGCTTTCCCTTACCTTTCCTTCTTTTTGCTCTGCCTTTTTGCACCACCATCTTCATCCTCTGTGAAACCTAAATCTTACCATACAAACTCATAAGTATCTCTCTCTCTCTCTACAGAAAGAGAAACCCATTTCCATTTTAACTTCAAAGAGAGAGAGAGAGAGAGAGAGTAAGTTTGCAAAAACCCATTTCTATTCTCCATTTGTATCATGTCTTTCACTTTCTTCATTTGTTAAAGATCATCATTATTTAAAGGTGCAGCCTTTAAGCTTTTTTATGTGAACTTTTGTTGGGTTTTTTTTCTTAGGCTCAATAAATGGCATCAAGTTTTCATGAATGGGAATCTGACCCCTTATTCTCAGCTGCTGAGGTGGTTCAAGACTCTGCTGACAGGTTAGATTCCATCATTTATTTCCATTTTCCTTTGGTTTCTATTTAAAGTTAGGAACTTTGGCTTGATTTTTGAATGTGCTTGATTAGAGGGCTAACGAAAAGATTTCATTTTTATTGATTATTAAGCTGTTTTTGAAGATTTAGTTTCTGGGTTCTTTGTAAACTTTATCTTTGATGGATTGGATTTCTTTTAGTTGTGTTTTTTTAGCCTTACTTCTATTGTTAGTACATCATGTTATGTAAGATTAGGTTTGGCCTATCCTTTTATTGCTAGTTCAAAGCACATAGCACATTGTGGTAATATTACCGATGTCTAGAAAAATTTAAAATAACCATTTTGCTAGCATTTCGTTGATTATTAAACTTAATTGTGGTACTGCCTGTGTTAGGCTCTCGTTCGGGGTTGAATTATTTTGTTCTAACGTGTTAACGTGGGAAGATGCATATGTAGGGTAGATTTTAATGTTGCTTTGAACTTAAGATTGCTGTTGCTGTTAATGTTTAGGATGGAGTCGCTTTTTCGCCTTCTATTGCATGAGCAGAATCTTGTTCGGAGTGAACATCCCGACCCAAGATTGCTTTCATCAATAGAATATCATAAGCGCGATCTAGCTACCATACTTGGAACTGCGAAATGGCAGGTATTTGCTGATGAGAAGCTTACTTTCCATTTTGTGGTTTTAGTTGTCTGATTCTGTTTATTTTCCCTAACAGCTGGAAGATTTTGAAAGAGCTGTTAATTCATCAAGCATAGCGAACAAATCTCAAGCCAGAGAAGATGTGATTTCCAGGCACAGGCAGTTTATTATAGCCATTAGAGAACATATAAATGAAGTGGAGAAAAGTGTGAAGGGCCGTTCAATGGATGATTCCATGAGAAACTCTGAATGGGTTAATTTAAATGACCAAGACAGAGATGTATTAGCATCATTTCTTACAGGAGGAAATCCCACTGAAAATATGCATCCTTATGAAATGGAAGAAAGTAGCATTTTGAGAAGATTCCTTGATCCAAACTCAGGTGTTAGTTTAAAGGATAATGAAATTGTTGAGCATGACAGCAGAGAATTTGAGAGGGTAAAAATGACTGGAGTTGGGCATGCTGATCATTATCTTGACTCTGCAAATGAGGATAAGAGAAATGTTGCTTCACATAACTCCACCGGATTAGGCTCAGATATGATGAACTCTCGGCAAGAGATCCATCATGACAGGCATGTTGGTGATGATCACTGGGACCTGGAAGCTAATGAAGCCAAATCGAGGAGCTTCTTCCATGAGATCAAGTCAAGAGGTATCTACAGCATCATGATCTTCTTTGGTTTCTTGAGCAACCTATGGACTGCTCATAGGAACAGAGTTGGTAGGAACTATACAAAGAGGTTGAAAGATGGAGAAGAATATAGGCATTCGCCTACTTACACTGAATCGTCTCATTCTGCACAGGTACCTAGATGATCCATGTTAAGGCTACTCTTAACTAAAATTTTGTTACCAGAAAGTCTGTTTATAGCCTTTTTTCTGGTAAAGGAAAAATCCACTTCTCAGGTATTGAAGCATGACAGCTATATGAAAAGTTCTGCCCAATCAAGGACTTTTTGTTGTTTTTTCATATTCACGGATCATTCAACTTTTTGTTGTTTCTTGGTGCTTTAAGAGTTGGAAGTTGGAAATTACTTGCATGTCTGGAAGATACACTAGATGCTATAAGAAAGTCTGATATCCCATATTTACAAAAAACATATTTAAGCATGATAGGATGACTTGGGATGCTAGTGAAAATGGTTCTTCCCTATCAATCATGTAAAAGCAGTAGATGCTTATCAGTTTGCTTCTCTATTACAGGGCCATTGTCTAGGACAAATGCTAGGATCTGGATACAGAAGCCTCCAAGGAATATGCTTTAGATTGCAATCAGAAGTAATGCACCTGGGCAGCAGCCTTGGGGCAAGATATCAAAGATTTCCCATTCATTTCGAATTTAATCAACATTCAATGAAAATGATATTGACAGCAATTCTTACCCTCATATTTTTGGGTAAGTCAACTTTGCATTATGAATTTCCATTACCTTTTTTCTTTCTTGATTTCAACTTGCAATTATTTACCACATCAAACTAGAGTAAGGTAGTGCATGAAACCTTTGGTCCCTTAAAATTTGATATCATTATGTAAAACCAAAATTAGAGTGAGTTTGTGTGATCCAATAGAAGGCCACATGATGATATATATTCCCTGTTTACTTATAGATGTTAGGTATGATTCAGAGGTGGTAGAACATTTTTTACTTTTAAGATCTTCTTGAATCAGAATTTTGTTTTGCATTTTCAAAACAGGGATGCTTTAACTAGCAGTTTTTTTTAAAGAAATTGAGCAAGCAGAAATATGATTTCATTATTTATAACCAAGAGTCATGAGGGTTCTACTTGTATTTATGCAATAAAATGCCATGCGAGGATATGATGCCCCCTTAGATGCTAGATGTGCTGCAAAGATGATGGAAAATGTCCATGTTTAACAATCAATTTTCAGTAGATACAAAATAAAGCTACAGTGCTTGCCTTGCTTCCTTCTCTAGCATGAGTTTCTTAGCACCCTAGATTTTCTACCTGAAAAGGTGGAACTTGCAGTAATTAGAGATCGCTATGTTGAAACATTCTCTTTGTTTCTATTGTAGCGCATTACTCTAGATATTTACTATAACTGTTCTACACAGACATCTGGGAGATAGACAATCAGCAACAATGACAGGATTCTTTTGAAATTAAATTATCTTGAATTGTGCGCTTGGTACAGGTATATTGGTGTCCAGAATTGCTTGAAGATGGTAAGTTGCTGCTAAAATCTGCAAGCAGCTAAGTGTTCTGACCGAAAGTTAGTTGGTCGCAACTACTACCTTGCTGAGGGGAAATGTGTAGCTGCTAATGAATGATGAAAAGATGAATTTGCTGGTCATGTCATGACTATTGGTCTCCACTGGTAATGCATTTTGAAAGTGTAACTGTGGATTCGGCGGACAGAATCCAGATTTTTCTTTTTTTGGCTGTTTGTGATGGCTTTTTATTAGCATTTCATGATAGCATAGTGGCATTGGTGAGTGACAGAAGATTATAATTTTATTTGTATAGTTACGTCAGTAAGCCAAGGCGTTATTGAGTATGTATATATTCTTTGAGTGGCAAAAGATGCTGGTCATATCTTCACTCGTTCACCCGCTTTATTGGCCGAAGGATCCATGTTATCCTCTAGGACCTCTACATGCATATTCTTTGAGTACATAATGGAACTTGCACGCTACTGACTATTTATGATTTGGCCATTCTCAGACAAAAGCAGAATAGGTTTTTTTTTTTTACCATATATTTTCCATGGTTAATGTATGATTTCAAATGTTGTTTGATATAGCATAACATAATATAATGAAAATAGATTATTTCTTCTATTTATATTGAGTGTACAACTAGGACGTGAACCATGAACCATACGAAGAGAGGCAATCTGTATTCCAGTAACTTGTATAATTTGATCACTATAAAGAAAAGATTGTAGTGACAAACTTGAATTAGTTAACTAATAGTAAAGTGCTAGAAATTTTCAATAATGCTAGTATGATATGATCACAAACAAGTTTATCATATAACAAGGACATTATGGTAGGCAACATCTTGCTTTTGAAGGGAGCTCTTCTCATAAGCAAGTTGGTTTGTGAGCGGAAGTTGAAAGCCAACTTCCCCTTCATGGTTCATAGATATTATTTGGGTTTGGGATTAGGATGACTCAAGGAGATGTTTTAAGGACCCTGTTGCCCAGGTATTTGAATAGAATGAGATTCACAAATCCCAGTAACGGCTACCATACGGCAATAATGATGAGATTGGATAGTTTCCCGTTGTCTGCCACCACAAATTTTCAAAACTTCTATTCCATCCCTATTGAGGGTTCCTTGTCTTTCAATTTGTATGCCCTTATTCTCATGTTATCTTCTTTAATTCAAACGGCACCAGCTGGCAACATTAGGCTTCCAATTTATTTCCACTGTCGATCCAAAAGTTTTTGGATCGACTTCCACTTGGAGGTTATGCAAGGCGCGGACACTTCCAAGCAATCTGATAGTATTACAGCAAGCTCAAGCCCTGGAGACATGAATACTTTCAGTACTTGGCAAAAGCATAATTGGATGTGCCCTCCCTTCAATTTTTAAATCTTGATTTCCAGACCACCTCTCAGATTCTTGTAACAACGCAAAGCATCCAAAATGGTTGAAAGATCCATGTGGTATAATGAGCTAGAAATAGAAGCAGAAAAACAAGATTTTACTTTCCATGAAACAAAGATAAAATAATGACACCAAGGTACACATGCCTCTCCAGGGAAGAGGGTTGGAGTTGGGGAGTTGAAATTGTAATCAGCATACAAGGCTATTTCTGGTTCTTTCCCTAACTTCTGAATAGATAAGCACCTAGCTCATAACTTCCAACTGATAGTGGTCAATCCCAGGTATGAATTCGAGAGAAAATAACCATTGCGAATTCAAGAGCAGAAAAGGCAGGTTTTAGCAACTAAAGAAGAGTAACTACATCATCATACAAGGTAGATAAAATAAACATGTCTATGCATACCATGTCCTCGGTAGTTTTCACATCAAGAAATGGTGCTAGTTCTTCAGCAGCGACAACACCGCCATTAGAGGAAATATATTGCCCAATCTGCAAATACATTCCAGAACAAAACAATATCTGTAAATTCCCACAGTAATTTACTGTCTTCCTCAAGAATGAACCATTAAGACTATGATACTAGTTCGAAGACAATGAGGGAATGATCCTGCAACTAAAAAACATGATAAATCCCCATAAAAGGATTGCTAACACAAGTCAAAATCATGTCGATTCAGAGAACATACCAAAATAGATCGGTAGGGCTAAAGTAAAAGGTAAATCCAGAATCAAAGGATCTGCTTCTTCGTCTTCCACGATCACACCACTAAAAGTTTCAATCCATATGTTACTTGGACATTTTCTACAATGTTGTGCGCCTAATCCAACGCCATTGCTGCTCTTTTGCAAGTGCTTATTCACTATCATTGAAAATTCAACTTGCTTGAAAAAACAGCAACTGAGGCGACAAATTTTTGCAACATTTTGGACCGGATATTGCAAAGTTCTCAAGCATGGATTGTAAAAGCCAGCTTGCAAAAGAATGGCAATGTCATCGAAAGCACAAGCATTCAAACCCTAACTTAACTCTCAAACCAACTACCCTTAACATATAACTAGAAAAGGAGATAAAAGAGAGTGCTTTTTTGATACCTCTAAAAACCCATCAGTATCAGAAGCAAGAGCTTGAAGATTAGTACCCAAATTATAACTCAAATTTTTATCAAGTACTCAAAGAATTTTTCATCTACGATATCAGAAGATTTGGTATTGCTTCACTAAGTTCTATCTGATGATCTTATCCATTCTAATCTTAGTTATTAAATCAAATATATTGATTTAGTAACGGGTGATCTTAAAACCTATAAGTCAATCTATAATTCCGTTAAAATCCATTAAATTTTAAAAAAATTAAGAAAATATGGTTTTAGCTTTAAAAAATTAAAACAACGTCATTTATTGATTCGAATTAATTTGATCAATTTATGACTTGATTTTGTGTCTGATCCAGCTTTCATAACTATGTTATTACCAAGGACCAAACCCAAAATAATATATACTAGTTATTTGATTTGTGCTTTGCCGCAGACCGTAACTTTTTTTAAAAAAATCTAGGTAGACCAGCTATTTCCATATGCTTTTTTACATAAATTAAAAAGTTTATCTAAACATATAATCAAACAAATCGATAATCATCAATGTAAATAAAAAAAATAGTTGTTAGCAATAACTAAAAGAAAAACTGGAAAAAAGTGAGAGATAGATGTAGATCAAGATATTTAATCTCGCAAAATAAGATATTTACCCATTCATGCTTACAAAATTTATTTATTAAAATCAATAAAAGATAATAAAAAAACACATATAAATCTGAGTGAATAAAATAAAAGAAAAAAAAATATTATGTAAGGCTTGACATATCAAAAATATTATTTCAAAATAAATATTTTTTTATAAAATAAAACTTATCCGCATCAAATAAAATAAAAATAAAAATAATTCAAAAACTAAATATAAAACAAAACATTTTTTAAAACAAATCTATTCAAAAAAGACCTGAAAAATATGTGGCCTAGGCTATAAGACTAAGATAAACTGATAGAAAATGAATTGAAAATAACCACAAAACCAATCGTTTTTTGGGAGCCAAGGAAAAAAATCCGAAATCAAAAGAATAAGGAACGAATAAAAAAATAATAATACATGACAAATTATAATTTAAGGATGGAATTGAAAACATCAAAAACTTTTCTAAAAGGTCCACGGACTAAAATTGAGAAATGAAAAAAGAGAGGATGGATGTGCACTTTTGTTGGGGGAAAGAGAAAAGCAGGAAGAAAAAAAAACCACCAAAAACAAATTGTCCATCAATCACCACCACGTACCGCACCTTAAGAAAAAGGACGAGGCGGCTCTTTCAATGATATGGTAGAACAATAGACTTGACCATAGAGATACGCCGCACACATTTCCTAAAGAAAGCAAGCCCATCCCACATGCTAACATTTGATTGTCACACATGTTGCTTTTTTATTTAAAAATTAATTAATTATAGCGAAAAAGTTCAAAACATTTATCATGATTCTAGTATTCACAAAAAAAAACCCGTGAGATGATGAAATCACAAATGTACTCTTTTTTTTTATTGTAAAGATATGGCAGAACAATAGACTTGACCATGGAGATACGCTGCACGCATTTCCTAAAGAAAGCAAGCCCGTCCCACATGCTAACGTTTGAGGGTCACACATGTTGCTTTTTTATTTAAAAATTGATTAATTATAGTGAAAAAGGTCAAAACATTCCTCATGATTCTAGCATTCACAAAAACAACCCGTGAAAAGATGAAATCACACATGTACTCTTTTCTTTCTTTTCTTTGATTGTAAAGATATGGCGGAACAACAGACTTGACCATGGAGATACGCCGCACGCATTTCCTAAAGAAAGCAAGTCCGTCCCACATGCTAACGTTTGAGGGTCATCCATGTTGCTTTTTTATTTAAAAATTAATTAATTATAGCGAAAAAGTTCAAAACATTTATCATGATTCTAGTATTCACAAAAAAAAAACCCGTGAAAAGATGAAATCACACATGTACTCTTTTCTTTCTTTTTTTCTATTGTAAAGGTATAAAAAGCCTTTTATAATCTTGCAAAAAAATATAAAGACATAAATATCCTTGGCTAGCAATTCAATTTTATTTTTTTGAGCTTGGAGGCAAATAAATAACTATACTATTTTAAAAAATTAAAAAGACAAAAATAACTCTTGGCTATCCTTTAATGATCATTTGGTGTAAAAAAAAGACAAAATTACCATCCAAAATTCTCTTTGATAATAACTTTTTTTTAAAAATAAAAAATATCATCTTCAAGTAAAATAAGAACCAAACCTTTAACACACTTGCACTTAGGCTTGATTTATTTTTGCGTTTCAAAAATGTTTTTAAAAAATTTTAATTTTTTTTTATATTTTAATTTTAAATTAATATTTTTTTTAGATTTTTGATATATTAATATTAAAAATATTATTTTAATACTTTTTTTTTTAAAAAAATATTCACACTCTTAGTCAGTTCTGTCTTCGCAGTTTCTTCATCAAAACCAAGAATGGCAACTAGCAGCAGCAGCCTACACGCCTCCGCTTCATCCTCTTTCAAGTTTTTTGCATCAAGAAAGGTCTTCAGCTCCTCTTCATTCTTTCATGGTTTTCAAAGACACCACGGAAACAGATTCATTACATCCTTCCCTTCTTTGCATGCCTCCTCTCGTATGCTCCTGCTTCGTTGCTTTCACTCTTTTTTTTATCTCACTCTTTTGCAAAAGTTCTATTTTCTCTGAGATTCAGTCCTTTTTAACCTGTTCTGACTTGAAATTATAATCTTTTTGTTCTTGTAGAATCTTCTTCTTCTTGCTTGTCTATAAAATGTGCAGTTCGTTTTCGACCCTGCATTGATATACACAAGGTATTTGATTCAATGTATTGTAATTCTCTTCATGGTTCTCACTGATAATCTTTTCAATTTTTGGGTTTTCTTTTCTTTCGTTCTCTCTTTCTTTGTTTAATCCTGTAAGATTTACTAAGTTGAATGCTTGAGGGAATTGCTTAAAAAGTGTGCAAACTGTAATAGATAATTTCATGAATGAGAGTGTGATATGACTGCTGTTTTAAGTACCCTTTTTGATTTTATATATCAAATTATCAATCGTCAAGTAGGTGATTTGGTGGCTTATGCTTTCACTTATAGAGTCAAGAAGTCACATTTTAGCAAAATTCAGTTTTTATTGCCTATTCTATTATTGAATTGAGTTTTCGGATTGGGTTTTAAATTTCAAATATCGGCGCTATTTCTATGTTAGGTTAAAGAGTGGGTTTAGTTTCGTGTTTAAATCATGATTTGTTTTTCAGGGCAAGGTGAAACAAATTGTTGGGTCTACCCTTCGAGATTCGAAGGAAGAGGATGGTTCAGCTCTTGTGACAAATTTTGAATCAGATAAGTCGGCAGCGGAGTTTGCAAATTTGTATAAAGAAGATGGGCTGATGGGTGGTCATGTGATCATGCTCGGAGCTGATGATTTGAGCAAAGCTGCAGCTGTTGAAGCTCTGCGTGCCTATCCTGGTAGGTCTATGTTTTTTTGTTTCGGGTGGATTGGATTTTTTCTTTACTTTTGTAATGTTAGTTTTTTCCATATTTGTGGTTCTTTAAGAAAACTATTCCAGCAAATACAAATTTGCCTAT
The DNA here is from genome assembly GCF_000002775.5 of Populus trichocarpa. Classification (NCBI taxonomy): domain Eukaryota; kingdom Viridiplantae; phylum Streptophyta; class Magnoliopsida; order Malpighiales; family Salicaceae; genus Populus; species Populus trichocarpa. The sequence continues at coordinate 12,895,927 of NC_037301.2, read as the reverse complement.
CCCACAAATAATTCACTTTTGGTTGATGGTATGGTATGGTTCATGGAATTTCTCTGTTTAATGATAAACCCTCATATAGAACAAAGATGATTTTATTTGGATTATTCTGTTATTGACTTGTATTTGTGTTGAGTGTAAAAAACCCTTTGTTTTGCTGGAGATATTCTGACTCTATTGGTATATTTGGGGTAATTTTACAATTGAGATGCTGTTTAAAATACAACATGTGTGGGTGTTAATTTCCTCTAACGCAAAAGGGTTTGTGTTATTGTTTATACTGAGATTTTGAAAAGGGGTCAATTGTATAGTGAATATGCTCTTTTACTTCTGTATGGTTGATGGGATGTTTAAAACTTACAGATTTTTCCTCTGCTGAACTTACTGCGAGGATTTGAAAAATCTAGGCGGCTTGCAAGTTGGAGGTGGTATCAATGTAAACAACGCTTTGAACTACATAGAGGAAGGAGCCAGCCATGTTATTGTTACTTCAGTATGTCATGTACTTTGTGCTCACATTTTGCCATGCATTTGTCTCTTGGGCATTTTTGTAGTTCCTGCTACAAGGTTGCATATATTCATAGTTGACGGAGGGTGAGAAGAATAAAACAGTATAAAACAGCAATGGCAGCAGAATAATGGCTAAAATATGAATAAAATGGAAGCTGGAACAAGATAATAAGGTTTAGGGTTCATCAAGAAACCTTTAAAATCTGAATGGATTGATAACTAACGAAGAAAGTTCATTAAAATAATCCTTGCAACCTATATATACTAGCTGGTTACCTATTTATACTAGTTAAAGCCCTAGATCCTTGTATGAAAAGTATTCGCTAGTCTTAGTCACCATGTACAACAACTTAACCTCCAAGGAAATACTCTAAAAGGTCAGATGCTTATCATGTGACACGTAAAATCTAAAACGAGCTCTTGCATCAATAGTGCTCTATGTTTGTTAAGAAATGCTCATAGGAGTGCTAAGTCCATGTCATGGTGGTTAATATTTTGAGTCCAGTGTTTAATGTGATTGGAACAGGCATGTTGAGTACCCTCAAGAAAGTATCCCTGGAAGACCTTTGTTTTCATTTATCCCTTTCTTTCTTTTTTTTGTGATTACATGTTCTTTAAACAGTTCGTTTGTGTCTCTCACAGTATGTCTTTAACAATGGTCAAATGGACCTAGAAAGGCTGAAAGATCTTGTTCGTGTTGTTGGAAAGCAGAAGCTTGTTTTAGACCTTAGCTGCAGAAAGAAGGTATGAAATCAGTAATCACACATCTGTTTTTGTAGACATTGAGTACAACTTACGGTGATATCCAACTTGAAAGATTATGACTGAACTTCCGACATTTTCTGCAACTTAATTTTTAATGACCTGCTGGTATTTCAAGTTTTACATGGTAACATATTAGAACTGATAGCATGTCTCAAGTATTGTAGCCTAAACAAAGTATCTGTGAAAACATCTAGCGTTATCTCCTTTCACAAATTAAAGTTACTGTATTTTCTACTTCTACCTTTTATGACCTTGGATGTGCTGTTTCTGATGTGCAGGATGGTAGATATGCAATTGTCACTGATAGATGGCAGAAGTTCAGTGATGTATATCTTGACGAGGAAGTATTAGAATTTCTCGCTCACTATGCTGATGAGTTTTTAGTTCATGGTGTTGATGTTGAAGGGAAAAGGTTAATTCTGAGTGTTTCTTCATTGCCTTCAATTTTCTAGGTTCTTTTTTTCCTGTAGGTTTTGCCATCTAGTTTCTATTAGATATATAATAGTGGCGGATAATGATTGTGTATTTCAATTTAGGAGAAATTTACCTTTCATCAACCTTATCTTTTCTTCTCCCAAAACAACCTGTCACTGCATGCTCTCTGCTCACTTTTCTGTTATTTCCATTGTGAGTAATATGGTTATTCCATTAGATGTCTCTGAATACTGTGCTATGAGTTCTTGTTGGAGGATTGATCTCTGATTGGTCTGCTGTTTATATCCTGCCTCTACTTTTATTTAATAACCTTTGGTTTTATTAAACAATACCGCCTTGTGTTGGTAATGAATTCATGATTATGGCAATACATCACAGCTACATATCATACAACACTTTGGAGTTGAAGTAATCAGTAAAGCCCGGATTAGATTGAATGTATTCAGGAAGCAGGAATGTGTTTAATCATTACTATACCCACAACTGTGATGCTTTTAATATAGAATCTAAAACCTCGTGAAATTTCTTCAATCTGCTCTGTAATTTTAGGCACTTAACATGATAGGATATTCTATCCAAGATTTCCTTTTCTGGGAAGAAAAAGTTAATCCTATAAAACTCCTTTTCATTATATTTACATCACCTGCACCAAACTACTGTTTATTGCAGGTTGGGAATTGATGAAGCGCTTGTGGCATTGCTTGGCAGGCACTCACCAGTAAGTGACTTAGGAGTATCATTTTGCATACCATGACTTTTCTGTTTTCTCTTGCCTGTCTTAGCTATCTTGTTAAGCTCTTATTCATTATTGATATTCTGTTATGAAATGCCTGAGCACCGATGTCATTGATACAGTTTATCCACATCACACCAAAAACTGTTGCTATTATATTGCTATTAATAATAGCTTCTTCTTTTTTGAGATCTTCGATGATAATATCTGTGTGTTACATGGTAGAAAGCAAAAGAAACCATCTACCTCTAGTGACAGGTCCTATCAGGATGACTGCTATAAACTAACCAAGAAATGTTTTATGTATGCCTAAAGTTAAAATTGCCATAAATTGATACCCTCTTTAGCTGTTGATGTGGAGGAGTCTGTGGTGTGCAAGTGGTTGTGAACCATTGGTTAGTAGTTTCTGATGGACATGGAACTGATCTTCGGAGTTCTAACTGAATCCAGGACTAGCAGTTTTTAATTGCAATGCTAGCTTTTTTCAATAGAACACAGCACATCAGGTCATTATCCATTAATATGTGGCTGTCTTTATGTACTGTTTTAATGTATGAATTGCTAATGAATTGCGGTTTGGGTGGGTCAGATTCCTGTGACTTATGCTGGCGGTGTGACAATAATGATTGATTTGGAAAGAATAAAGGTGGCAGGAGACGGATGTGTGGATCTTACAGTGGGCAGTGCTCTTGATATATTTGGGGGTAACTTACCATACAAAGATGTTGTCGCTTGGCATACACAGCAGGAGACTGTGATGGTTTAGTTCCTTCTAATTGTTGTGTTTGTCTGATCCCACTCTGAAAAGAGTTTCAATTAGTTTTTGAGGTTGCGTAGATCTTTATAGATGACAAAAATCTAGACCGCGGAGGAATCCTAGTTGTTTCGTGTTTCTTCCTGCAGGCTTGGCAATTGTTTGCGACTCACTCTCAATGATGGAGTGAAGTATGTTGAACGCTGTCTTGCATTGGTGGAATTAAAGAAAATTTGCAACAAAAAACAAGTATCTCCATGGTGCCTTCTGAAGATACGGAGGAGCCCTTCTCCATGAAACAAACTCTTACTGTTTGATACAGCATTGAAGCAACATTCAAACTCCATCCTCACTGAAGGCAGGCAATTTGAACCAATTTGAGAATGAATGTAGTGTTTGTTGAAAATAATAAAATATTATCTATTGCAATGGGACGTGAAAAAATAATTGAAAGGGCATATTATGTGTATCTCTTTATACAAACCCTGCAAAAATCATGGATGTTTTAGAGTAACCTTGCTAACTCTGTCGCCTAGCAATGTAGTCAGCTAAATGGAACAATGGGACAGCCTTGGCAGAATCAAAGCTAGCAATTTCTTTTTTGGCTTGCTCAACCAACTCAGCAGCAAATTTCTTGGCCTCATCTATGCCCATCAACTTGGGATATGTAGCCTTGTTACTTGCCAAATCCTTCCCGGCTGTCTTTCCTAGCTCCTCTGAGGACTTGGTTGCATCTAATATATCATCCACCACCTGATACAACAACCCAATAGACCTAGCATATTTTCTAAGCCTTTCAATGCTTGCATCATCTGCCCCTCCCATTATTGCCCCACAAACAGCAGATGCCTCTAGAAGCTTTGCTGTTTTATGGACATGAATATACTCTAGCGTCTTCATGCTTACTTCTTTTCCTTCACTATCAATGTCCACAATCTGGCCTGCTACTACACCTCTTGACCCAATAGCTGAACCAAGCTCCGCAATGGCTCGAACCACGCAGTCTGGCGAAACGTTCTTGGTCTTGCTAGCTATGTGCTCAAAAGCAAGTGATAGGAGTGCATCACCTGCAAGAATTGCAATACATTCACCAAATACTTTATGGTTTGTGGGTTTGCCTCGTCTAAGATCATCATTGTCCATGCAAGGAAGATCATCGTGGATTAGTGACATGGCATGCACCATCTCTAGAGCACATGCCAATGGCATCGCTAGTTCTTCATCCCCTCCGACCAACTCACATGAAGCAATGCATAAAATCGGACACATTCGTTTTCCATTACCAAGGAGAGAATATCTCATTGCTTCATGGATTTTAATGGGGTGTTGCAAGGGCACTGCCTCTTCTAGTGCTTCGTTCACTTGCTTCAACTTGGTGAGCATGTATTCTTTGAACTGAAATGCAAGTGAAGGGACCTCTTGGGCTTGATTCGTTTGCTTCAGATTCGAGCTTGCAAATTTCATGGTGGAAAGATAGAGGTGGCCTCGTGGGGTTTTTGGTGGATTTTTAAGGTGATTGATGGAGTTTTTGAGAAAAAATGAACTGTTAAAGCTCCGGAATATTGCAGAGAAGGCCATGATTGATTGAGATGGGATCTTGGTGGGGGGAGACTTCTTTCAGAATAAAAAAAAGAAGAGAGAGACTGTTGATGAGGGTTTTGGCCCCTGCAGTTTAAAGATCAAGTCATATTGAACCTTGTAGTTCGATAAAAAGCAGCTAGGTCCTTATGTTTTCAATTTTAGGACAATGCAATACCCCAACAAATTCTATTACCAATTTTCGATAAAGTTTCAGTGATCAATAGTCAAACTTTGACTCCAATTTAGCGGATAAGAGTTGTGACGTGTGTCCCTCTTAAGATAATAATTATGATTTTAAAGGAAATTTCTAACAAATTTGAAGAGAGGGACTATCTTTGCAGAAATCCAAAATATCAAGGACTCAATTACTTTTGTGGAAATCACAGGCTGCAATGTCATTGAGGTTAGGATTTAAAAATCATTTGCTTGATTTGACTTTTCCACTCTAATTTCTATAAAGATAATTTATAAATTAAATTAAATTTTAAGAATATACTTATAAAATCCACATAGATCTGAGATCTAGATTTATTCTAATTAAAGAAAAAAAAAGTAGTGACTGAATCTTACTTAATTAAAGATAAAATCTAATAAAAACTCAGCTCTCAAGGTGTTAATTTTTTTATAAAATAATTTTTTTATAAATTAATGTAATTAATGGCAGGCAAATACATAGTTATCTACTTTTATCCTAGATCAAGAATTTTTCAAGTTATTCTATATTATTTTAAAATAATATTATTTTAATTTTTTTTAAATAAAACAATAGTATTTTTAGATAAAAAAAAATTAAAACACAGTTTAATTAAATCAATTAAATTTGATATAATTAATATTCAAACTAGTTTGAAATAAAACTTATCATGTTCAAGATTACCTGTTTAAACAAATTTAGAGTTTTATATTTTAAAAATGTTTTTTTTTTTAATTTCTCTCATCGTTATCATACAATAACAAGAATTTACTGAGAAGCAAGACATCTTATTGTATCCTTAAACAAACAAGGTGAAATCATGAACATGTATAATTGAAAACCCAGTTAATTTTGTCGACTAGCAATATAGCTAGCCAAATGGTACAATGGGGCAGCCTTAACAGGATCATAGAAACCAAGTTCTTGATTAGCTTGATCAGTCAACTGGGCAGCAAATTTCTTGGCCTCATCTATGCCGATCAGCTTAGGGTATGTAGCCTTGTCACTGGTCAAATCCTTGCCGGCGGTCTTTCCTAGCTCCTCGGAGGACTTGGTCATATCCAATATATCATCCACCACCTGAAACAACAATCCGATAGATCTAGCATACTTTCTAAGTCTTTCAACGCTTGTAGCATCTGCCCCTCCCATTATTGCCCCACAAACAACTGCTGCCTCTAAAAGCTTTGCTGTTTTATGGACATGAATGTACTCCAGTGTGCTCAAACTCACTTCTTTACCCTCACTTTCAATGTCCACAACCTGACCTGCCACAAGACCTTTCGATCCAACAGCGGATCCAAGCTCAGCAAGGGCTTGGACCATGCGGTCCGACGAGACATTCTTGGTATTTCTAGCTACGTGCTCAAAGGCAAGTGCTAGGAGTGCATCACCAGCAAGAACTGCTGTATCTTCACCAAAAACTTTATGGCTTGTGGGCATACCTCGTCTAAGATCATCATTGTCCATACAAGGAAGATCATCATGGATTAGCGACATGGTGTGAATCATCTCCAGTGCACAAGCCGTTGGCATTGCTAATTCCTCATCTCCTCCCACTAATTCACACGAAGCAATGCATAAAATTGGACGTACACGCTTTCCACCTGCAAGGAGAGAATATCTCATGGCTTCATGGATTTTTCTGGGATGTTGCAAGGGCACTGCCTCATCTAGTGCTTTGTTCACTTGATTTCCCTTCCGGATCATGTACTCCTTAAATCCGAATGGCGGTAAAGGGACCTTTTGTGGCTTGTTGTTTTCTTCGTGGGCTCTAAACGATTGCTCGAAAGATGGGTTTGCAGCATAGGTTGCTTGAGTTTTCATGGGAAAAAACTTGATGTGGTCTAATGAGGCTCTAGGTTGGGTGTATAGGCCATTGATGGATTTTTTCAGAAGTAAATTGTCGTAGCAAGAAATTGTTACAGAGAAGAAGGCCATGACTGAAATGGGTTTTTGGGAGAAGGTATAGAAGCACTACTACTGAGATGGGATCTTGTAAGAGGATTCTTAATGATGAGATTTGCTACTTGTACATGGCATGTATTTACATGGTAGAAGATGATAGGAAAATATACAGATTTTCTTCCTGAGAGTATGGTTTTGAAGTTATGATTATAATTCCCTTTTACATGGCTTTGGACCCTTGTGTGATTATTGGCTTTCTAGGACAACTTATAAGAAAAAAAATATTTTCTTATAAATAAATTTAATTTAGATATAGATGATTTATTAAAATCTAAAAAAGATTTAGTTTCAGTATATATAGAAATAAAATCCAAGCAAAGCAAACTCTTATGTTTTTTTTATTGATAATTTAATTAAAAAAAAACTTTAAAAATCTATTTCCGTTTTGATTTAAAATTTTAAAAATCAAACAAAACAAACTAGAAGAAACCCATTATGAACAAAATACCTTTTATAAACTAAACTATTATTAAATCAAAGCCTAAAAAAACAACCAAACTAAAAACCACTAATTTATATTGAAATTATTTTATTTTAACACTCATATATAATTGAACCGAACCAATCATATTGATTTTTTCATTCAATTTAATTCGGTTCAAAATCTTTTAAAAAATTGTTATTAAGCAAATTAATTAATAAAAATCAAAGTCGAGACATTAAATTGCAAGAATATTTGAAAACCATTGAATAATTAATAAATCATTATCTCAAGGAATCAAATTGCACATGAGCCGGCTAGATTAGATATTCATTTAGGCAAGCTATTAAAATGGTGCATGTTACCAAACCCCAAGCCAAATACAGCAAATTAACACATCTCTCCAATATTCATTTTTTTTCTTTAATTTGAAAAAAATAAATATATGTTATTATATATATTAGGGTTGAGATCGTGATCCACTTCTTACGAGGCTACTTCCATTGAATTGTGGAAGTTGATAATTATTTATAATTAAGATCTAGATCACTAATTAAGGGACAGGCTTTAATTACAATTTATTTTTTTCTTTTTAAAGTTGCTCTAGCTAGGTTAGTTGATCCTCTGAATAAATGCCCAAAATCATATTAATTGTTAACAAATGCATGGATGGATTTTGTTTGAGAATACCTTCCCTTTCTGTTGCTGTGTGACTCGCCCAGTGCTGGGAGACGAGATTCCCAGGTGAAGAACAGCCAAATATAGGGAGGCTGGTAGCATCGTCCGTCTCCATGAACTGTGGTTTTCTGTCAAAATCTTCATTGGATTTGTTTTATATACCAAGCTAACCGAAATAAATTATAAAATTTAATTTTAAATTATTATAATATAAAATAATAAAATCAAATAAAAAACTAATAACAAAAAAATCAAATGATAAAAAAAAAAAAACTCACAAAGCACTATTACACCCCCGGTGCATTGTAAGTATTGTTACAGAAAACCCACTATATCTTTTAATTTAATAAAAACTATACTATATAAATCATACTATTTGTGATTTAGATAAATTATTTTATTTTTTTTAGTTTAACGTGGGTGTCCGGACCAGCTTGCGCGTACATCGACTAATTTCACGGGCCCTGAAGTTAATGACCATGTAAGTCTCCAGTTGCCATCATATAAGCAACCACATGGCTCGAACCTGAGACCATAAATGGAGTAAATCTCTTGGTCTCAAGCTATTACCACTGCATCACTATCTACATGATGATGATTTAGATAAATTATTAGTTACGTTGGTGAATTGCTTTTGTCCCCACTAAACAAAGGAACACATCATCATAATTATCGGTTCGTCTCATTTGTATACATGCTTTCAATTACTTCTTTAAATTTCTTATGTATTTATCAACAGAGTCATTCTAGCCTGCTATTAGTCATCAACATTACATTACTAAATATACTACAAGGGTTACGCATTTCATCGCAACAATTCATTCTAACTATATATATATATTTTTTAATTTTATTCTCTTTTTTTAATTACATTTTTTTTATAATCAATTTAATGACTAATTTATTAAAATTTATTTCAAAAAAAAAATTCAACCAAAAAGAACCAATATATAAAACAAGAAGAAACCTTACAGCCAATCACACATTTAGGTGAAAAAGTACTTTTTGATCCATCAACTTTGCTTTTTTTTATCTTTTTATAATCCTTATAATTTTTGTAATTATTGTTTTGATTTAAAAGTTTATTTTATTTATTTTTTAGTTTTTAAATTTAAAAAATGAGAAACAAACTCGTTAGATAACAGTGAATGAGAAAGAAAATTGTTGGTTAATCATCCTGATATTAATGAATTTCATTAAATAAAAGAAGTTTAATGTAGATGTTTTTAAACTTTTAACTTGTCTGGGAACTTAGATCAGAGTCGAGAAATAAATTTTGTTTTCAAATTAAATTTGTGTTTTCAAGCCAGAGTGTTTTTTAGTTGAAATATTAATTTATTGAGATATTAAGCATGTTTGTTAGATATTTTTTAAAATTTAAGAGTGTTTTTTAGTTGAAAGATTAATTTATTGAGATATTAAGCATGTTTGTTAGATATTTTTTAATAAAAATAAATGAAAAATATATTTTTCAGATAAAAACTCCAACCAGCTGAAATACGAGCAAGTATTTTTTTCAAAAAAATATTAGGATGTTGTCTCCCCATTAAAAAAAAAGGGACCAGCTGTGCGGGCTGGACCTTGACTCTTGTGGGTGTTTTTCGTTTTTATTTTTTTTTGTTAATTCTTTTATTTAGATTTCAAATGCAATATTAAAAAAAATAACATTATATTTCAATTATTATTCAATTACAGCCCTTCACAGGGTTTATCCCTTCCCTTCCCTTCTCCAAAACCCACCATCTTTTTTCACATTCCCATCAAAACATGATACTTCAAATGACACTCTCTTCTCCATTTCTCCTCTCTTCCTGTTCCTCTGCTCACAGACTCAACCCTCTTCTCTTCTCTAAACGACGCCATTGTCCCATCAAGTTCTCTCACTTCCCTTTCCATCTACTCACCAAACCCAGATTCCTTTCAGGTAATCCCATCATCATTAAATCTTTTTAAAGTTTGAAACTTTAAATTACACAATCTTTTAATCCTCTAATTTGGGATCATAAAGTTTGATACTTTGGATTATGTGAAGCTTGGAGCTTCAAATTTGTGGGTAATAGAAAATGGGTTTCTTCTTTTGTTAATTAATATTTGATTTTAAATGGGTTTTACTTCTGTCCGAGAGAAATTGAAATCGCAAAGCCTTAACCTTTTGATATTGTTAGCAGCTTGATGCGATCAACTGCTGATAATAATTGACTGCGTTGAGTGTTAATGTGGGTTAGTAGTATGTTAGCATATCAATACAGTTAGTTGATTAGTTGTGAAAGATAGCTGGTTGGTTTCTTCCCGCCAAAACTGGTAGTGTATAAAGGAGTGATTGCTGTAACAGAATTTGCAAAGTAGAATACAATTCAGAATTTACTTGTCTCTCTCTCTAGTTTTTTTCTGTCATAATCATAACTGTCGAGGGTTAAATTCCTAAGTTCTTGACAAATTGGTATCGAAGAGAGGATCAAAGGGTGAATTGAAGTTGCAAAAATGGTAAAAAATACAAGACCGAGGGTCATCAAGTGAAACAGACTGGAGCCTGTTATAGCATTTCCTATCACTTTAGATCACTAAAAGTATCAGATAACTAACAATGTAAAGAACTGAAAATGGAAATTACGTATAAAAATGTATGTTTTATCTCTTGGTTTGTGAATTTGTTGAAGAGAAAAATTGGGATTTAAGCAACTAGTACTTGTTTTGGGAGCTTATTCACATTTCTTATTGCTTTTCAGTTGCTGCTGCTGCAACAGAAAATGGTGTATTTACTTCTCCAGAAAATGCAAAGTCGTTTGATTTTTCTTCAGAAGAACGAATATACAATTGGTACTGTTCTTTTGAACATACTCTTAATTTAATCTTACATTTTGTAAATGTTTTACTTGATGGTATTTTCATATGCAAATGGTGCTGTGCTACTTCTTAATGTGTCTTAGCATATGTTCATTCAGCGGTAACGTCATCTAATTGTTGGATGCTAGGTGGGAATCTCAAGGATTTTTTAAGCCAACTTTTGACCGGGGGAGTGATCCTTTTGTGGTATCAATGCCACCTCCAAATGTTACTGGTTCGTTGCACATGGGGCATGCAATGTTTGTGACTCTTGAGGTTGTGGAACTGAATTTAAACTAATTGATTTATGACTTGAGTTTTCATTTATCTTTCCTGTACACCATAGTAGGACCACACTACAGCTTTTGAGCCACCACTTAGTTCAGGTGTTTGGTAATGGTCTTGCTGACTTCCCATCATTCAACAACAGTGTTTAGATCAGGTTAGGAAAAGGGGGCATGTGTGTTGGTGGGGGGCTTTGCCTCATGTAGTGTTTTCCCCTCCAAAGAACAACGAATATCAACTACATGCAGCGTGCAAGCACCTAGTTTGTCTCCGTACGCCATCCTTCTAAATGATAGATGGAAATGATATCTCACTATGGGCATTACACCCTTGTTGATGTACTTATCCATTATTTGATCATTGAATCGTGCTTATGTAGTCATTAATTATATAACACATTGTCTGACTCTCCTCATTTATGAAGAAAATTGAGCACTTTGTGTTTCAGGGTGAAAATGGGTTAATGAATCAGTTATAGTAAAAAATCTTAGAGGTAGTTGCTGGTTATATGGCATGCAGAAAAGATAGTTGAAGCATTGTTAAAAAAATAAAAAATAAAAGAAGCAAATATCATATCTTTATGGTTCTAATATTGGGATTCAAGGGCTAAATGAATGAGCTAGATTTTGATAGTAAGATATGAGTGATGTAACATGGAATGATTCTGTCTGAATTTTATCATCTAAAGTTAATAGCAAAAGTAGATGATATAAAGGCACCTAAACTGCTGACGTTTATTGTGAATGATGCTAGAAGAATGTGGAAAAAGGTGCTTGTCTTAAGGAAAGAAAATGTTAAAACCCACTAATAAAGTTAAGGTTCGTGGATGGAGTATGTTTATGCATAAGAACACTAGTTTATCAAACCCTTTCATTCACTTTTCTGTGAACTTTTCTCTTTAAACCTTCCTTTAATATTTTGCATCAATTATTTGATAGGCTTTTTTGGCCATCTCATCCTGTGTCATCAACACCAATTTAAATTTCTCGATACACAGTATATGCAGAGGACACTTACCATTTTACAGACATTTCAGCGTGATATTATGCTCTTGATTCTTTTTAATCAATCTGGAGAACTGAGTTTGATAAATATTAAGTGGTGTGCTTTTTGTATATCATGATTACATTTACATTTTCCCTGCAGTATGTCGTGCAAGTATCATTGCCTTTTGAATTTTCTTCCTTTGATTAACTTGGTGTCCTTTTTGGTTAGGATATCATGGTTAGATACAATCGTATGAAGGGAAGACCAACACTGTGGCTTCCTGGTACTGATCATGCCGGTATTGCAACTCAGGTTTGTCTATGGACTGACTATTTTACTGATATTAGTGCATTGATTGATTCTCCTAGTGGGGAATTTTAACAGAAAAAAATCCATTTTTCACTTATTCTTCCATAAAAATATTGTTAGTGTTGGAGTTTCTCCTTAACTTTGTTTCCTTAACTCTTTAGCTGTATTTCTTGGTGAAATGAGGCCTCCCTCTTAAACTGTTTCTATAGGGATCTTACTAAATCATATTTGACGTGCTTTTAGGGTATTTATTTTCAGTCTTTCCATTACTTTTCTTGTTACTTGTGATTTTGGCTATAAGTTTCTGATGTAATGTTGCTTGAATTGCTTGTATGTTTTGAATAAATGCACTTCTTTTCTCAGTTGGTTGTTGAAAAAATGCTTGCATCTGAAGGAATCAAAAGGACTGATCTGAGCAGAGATGAGTTCACAAAACGAGTTTGGGAGTGGAAAGAGAAGTATATATCCCAAACTTACTCCTGTTTTTATTCTTTATGTGACCTATGTTTTCTGATTGAGCACGGCATTACCTTCTTCTGTGTTGGACACCTTTTTTTCTTTTTTCCAGCTTTCAATTTTTGGCTATGTGTTTCTGATTCCAAAAATATTTATAGACCATGTGTAATCAAAAGAATCAAAGGGAACTTCTGAGGAATGGGGGCATAAAAATTGAAGTGGTAATGACATTTAATAGAAATTAAGCTATTAGGTGACAAGGAATGTGTTGTTGGAGATCAAATTTAGGCAGTGTTCTGCATGTTTTTGTGGTATGAATGCTTTTGTTGATTAATATGTTTTTAATACATTTGTTTTGAGATATGAAAAACAAACCACACCCTTCTATAGATTCTAAAATTAAAGTTTGCTAATTGTTGCTCAGCTTCTTTCTTTCTTATGACTGCCTCCTTTCTTCTTTCGTCTTTAATTTCTTCAGTAGGTCCTTGTCCCAGTGACAAAAAAAAAAAAAAAAGTTGAAATTTGAAGGTTGCCTATCCAACTTCAGATTACTTCTACTGCTAAGTTTGCTGTTGTTTCAGTTTTCAGGGCACCCCACCTCCTATGGTTTTTTTTTTCCTTACTTGGCTTGTTATGATTTCAGATATGGTGGAACTATTACAAATCAGATTAAGAGACTCGGTGCTTCCTGTGATTGGACTAGAGAGCGTTTCACCCTTGATGAGCAGCTAAGTCGTAAGGCAGTTTTCTTACTGGCAGAAGTAGAACAGTGACCAATCTAGAAAACTGTATCTGATTGGGGATAGTTTATGGGTAGTGTTAAAGTGCTAGGGTGCCATCTATCTCTTTTTTTTTTTACTCTGCTCGTTATTTGACTTTCATTTGAAAAGGGACTCCTCATGCTTTTGTACCTGACAAGCACCTCTTATGTGCCTCTCAATGTGCCTTCTAAAGCTGCGTTTATCAGATATTCCCTTATTCTCACACCATTTTTTCTAATTTTGCAGAATCTGTGATTGAGGCTTTTATCAAGCTTCATGAGAAAGGCCTAATCTATCAAGGTATCATACTTTTATTAGTTGAACTCTTTTTTTTTTTCCACTAAAGGGGAAAGGGGTTGGGGGATCCACATTCTTGCAGTCTGATCCCGTTTACAAGATTAAACCAGCTCATTGGTGCTAAAGAGGAGGGGGCTACTTTCTGCTTCCTGTTTTCAGTTTGTGTATTTAACTGTGCAGGGTATTCTACTATTTAGGATATTAAACAGTCGATTGGTTACCTTGATAAATAGTTCACTAAATTTGTACTTTCTTCCAGGCTCGTATTTGGTTAACTGGTCTCCTAATCTACAGACTGCTGTTTCAGACTTGGTATGCTATTTTTCGGTTACAGCTTCAATTGATTGCTGTTATTGTGACAAATAATATAGTTTGACATAAGTTCTTTTTGTCTGTGCTTAGGAAGTAGAATATTCTGAGGAACCTGGCACTTTATATCACATCAAGTATCGAGTTGCTGGACAGTAAGTATCAGAGATTTCACTTGTACTATTTCTTCATTTCCTCTGTAAGTAAATGATGTCTAACAGCTCATCAATAAAAGTAAGTACCGCTTTGTTTTTGCTCTTATAACATATTTTTTACTATCTGGGTACTGTGTCGGTGATTTGATCTGCTTGCATTCTTGTACTTCTGGAATTACTGCTTCATGAACTTGACTATGTTGCCACAGCTTCTAGTAGATTGCTACAGTATGCAAATTGGAATTTTTATACTTCCTTTTGTAGGAGTGACTTCTTGACAGTTGCAACAACACGGCCTGAGACTTTATTTGGTGATGTAGCTATTGCTGTGAATCCCAAGGTAGGGGCATATTTATGCAATCTACATTAACTATTTAAACTATCATACTAGGACACAAAGTAACATAGTTATTCAATCGATTATTTAGATCCTAAATTTAAGGAGCATACCTTATCGTTGCATAGGTTAATAAGTACCAACATGGTGATAAGCTGTCCAAAAGTTTGTCAATCCTCCTCATTAGAAGCTTGTGAAACATTGACAATAATTTCGTTGCCATTATCACAGGAAAAAGGAAGAAAAAAATAACAATCAACCAATTCTTATTATTATTCAAGATTTTTGAGGATCTGACAGTATAATGGTCATTCTGATTGTGATAAAGTGTGCAAGCCCTCTAACTAAACCTCGGGGTTTTATTTCCATAATTTCAGTGTGGATATTATTTATTGAACAATTTTGTGGTAACACATATCCATGCATTCTTTAGTCATACACATATCCTAGCTTTTTAATCTGAAACAAAGATGAAATAGATGTACCAGTATTCTCTTTCTTGTGGTAAAACTGAAGCACTTGCACAGATAAGCTACTTGTAGTATTTACAGTTTGGAGGTGGCTCAGATATCATAAAATGTCCTGTGATTTAGTTAGTTGTTTCATACGCTCTCTTATATACAGTTTTATGAGACTCAGGGCAACATAAATTCTGATAACTCAATATATATTATTAAATATATTTGTTATGCAGGATGACCGCTATTCTAAGTTTATTGGGAAGATGGCAATTGTACCCATGACATATGGCCGCCATGTACCTATCATCGCTGACAGGGTAAAAGCATGCTTTCTGATACTTGGTGCATTATGCTTTGTTTTAGCTGTTTTTCATGATATATTTTTCTTGGTAATTCCCCTAGTGTTCTGTAATTATTGAATCTTGTGTCAACCATGCACCTATAACCTGGACTTGTGTTCTTTCAAGCAAGATGAAAGTTTCTGGAAAATAACCCGATTGCTATTTTGGCAGCATGTTGATAAAGACTTTGGGACTGGTGTGTTGAAGATAAGCCCGGGACATGATCATAATGATTACTATCTTGCTAGAAAGCTTGGTCTCCCTATTCTTAACGTGATGAATAAGGATGGGACCCTTAATGAGGTTGCTGGATTGTACTGGTGAGACATGAAATAATTATCTTGTGTTGAAGAATTTATGTGCTGGAGAATTTATGTTTGCCTAACATGCGGAAACAAATCTTGGAATGTTAGTGGTCTCGATCGATTTGAGGCACGGAAAAAACTGTGGTCAGAACTTGAGGAGACCGGGTTAGCTATCAAAAAGGAGCCGCACACTTTAAGGGTTCCTAGATCCCAACGTGGAGGAGAAGTGCGTTAGTACTGTATTTACATATGCCCTTCCAAATATTGAGGATTGAAATTTGGTGAAAAAATGCTTTAACTGGCAGTTTTAATGTCATGATGTTTGTTTCCCCTCTTATAGATAATTGAGCCATTGGTAAGTAAACAGTGGTTTGTTACCATGGAGCCCTTGGCTGAGAAGGCTCTTCGTGCTGTTGAAAAAGGAGAGTTAACCATAATGCCTGAAAGATTTGAGAAGGTATGCAAGATTAAGACAAATTCTTTGTCATGTTTGTCTGCATTTGATTCGTATGTTGATCAGCTAGACTTACTCTCATGCTTGCTTAAATTGACTCTTTCTGAGCCTTCTATCCCAGTAGTTTCCAATTTGTGTAAAGTTGCTATCCTGCTTGATATTAGTTTCTCTATGTGGCCTATCTTGTCCTCCATAACCATGTAAATTGTTATTAATCTTGAAGCAATATACATCAACCTGGGTATCATTGTGTCATGAGTTTCCTTTTATTCTGTCAGCCTGTGATTATATATTTGAAGCCAATTTACTATTTACTATACTCGGTGTCAAGTGATTTTTTTACAACTTTCTTTTTGCTGATGACAGATTTATAATCATTGGCTGTCAAACATCAAGGATTGGTGTATAAGCAGACAACTGTGGTGGGGGCACCGCATACCTGTGTGGTACATTGTAGGAAAAAACTGTGAAGAAGATTACATAGTTGCAAGGAATGCTGATGAAGCTCTTGAGAAAGCTCGTGAGAAGTATGGGAAAAATGTTGAAATTTATCAAGATCCAGATGTTCTGGATACTTGGTTTTCAAGGTCTGTTTTTCAATGAGTCACAATCCTTTATCTCTTGTTATTAATACTTAAATTCTATACTAAAAGATAGAAGAGTTTAAGCGATCAATGACTTTCTCTTGGAAATGTCTAGAGCAGCAAATGGTTTTGACTCGGAGTCTAGAAGTGACAACAGCGAAGAATAAGCAGCAAACTTTCTTTTGCATGGGCTTTTCTTCTTTCAGTCAATCCCACTTCCCCCAAACAGTTTTTCTCTTAGATAATCTAGCTGGTTAGATACAGGGATAAAGATTGCAAAAAAAGATAGTTACCTCAGATTATGCGTGGATAATAAATCTGTGCCATTTCTGTATATTGTGGAAGCCTGATGATTATTCCTATCTCCTGCATGCTTTAATCAATCTCTTATCAATCATTTAATTTTTGTTTGAGGGAATTTTGGATCTTTCATCACTTTCTAATAATTTCATAAGAACCCATGGGTAACTGGAATTACCTTTTCCGCATAACCCATGGAATTATCATTGTAAAATGAAGTGAATTTCCTTCTCCTTAGCCTCATTTATTCAACTTCCATCTTCAGTGCTCTATGGCCATTCAGTACTCTTGGTTGGCCAGATGTTTCAGCAGAGGATTTTAAGAAGTTTTATCCTACAACAATGCTTGAAACTGGGTATGTTCTTCTCTTGCTGACTCTTGCTGCTTTGGTTTGTTTTTGTCCTTTTATCTTGGCTGTAGTTTAATCATTTTTGAAACATTGAAGTTGGATTGATACTTTTTAACCAGTTTGGCTGAGTGGGGAGTTCAAAACTTTGTATTAACCTGGCCAGTTTTAAAAGAATATTCAGAGTGCTTGGCAGCCAAGCCTCGATCTATGACACGCTGAATATGGAGCAAAATAGCTTCCGGTGTTTTGGGTTGTATATTGTGCCCTTACTCTTTCCTTATAGAGTGAACATGGACAGTGAGCAAGAGAGTGTTCAAAATTGCATCTTTTCATCACAGGATTAGTCATGGTTTTCTTGTTAGTGTATTGCTGCTATGATTTGGCTTTTGCTGATAATTTTCTGCCAACTCTGATGGAATATATATTCTGCATCATAATTATGACTATGGGTTCTGACTTCGTTGGTATAAGATAGGCTGGAAACAATTTGCAGCATTAAAGAAGTGAATAATAATCAGTTATTTTCTTGACACAACGGTAAAAACACCATAAAAGTTTTGGCTTGCAGTAACTAGTGCTCTTTTTTTCTTTTCGACTAACCACATCATGGGAAAATGTTCAAGGGCAGAACTTTTTCAGAACCTTTACTTCTGGCACCCATCTTGGTAGAACCATGCCCGAGTCATATCACAGTCAGTTTTATCTATGGGACGATGTTAAGAGTTTTGGTGATTTACCTGCCTTCTGCCTTCATAACGAGATGACTGTCTTTCCTGTTGCGGGGAACCATCTTGAATACCATTGAATTCCTTTTTTTTTTTTCTCATTTGATAATATGGCTTTTATTGTCACTGTTTGCCTTTTCATTGTTTTCAGATTTCCTCCTCCATGGGCTTATCTGTTACTTGTAGATTGCTGCCATTGACACTTGTTTCTGTTGTTTGAACAGGCATGACATTTTGTTCTTTTGGGTGGCAAGGATGGTCATGATGGGAATTGAGTTTACTGGGACTGTTCCATTCTCATATGTTTATCTTCATGGGCTTATCCGGGACTCGCAGGTTAGTAGAGTGTGTGTAGTTTTGTTCATATGCATGTATTGGTTCATAAATCCTTGTACAGTTTCATGGATATGTACAGCATCTCATGTCTTATGAAGACAATGGAAAAATAATTACTGCAAGGATTACTGACCAACTTTGGCTTTTCTATTGTGATTATTAGCATTTTACTCGGTTGTTGTTCCAATAGTTTAGCTTGCACGTATTATCCTCACTTTTACCTCTAAGTCCTATTGTCTTTCAGGGACGGAAAATGTCCAAAACACTTGGTAACGTAATAGATCCCCTTGATACAATCAAAGAGTTTGGCACTGATGCTCTGCGATTCACTATTTCTCTAGGAACTGCTGGCCAGGTTGCTTTCTTTTCTTATAATCCTTGAAACTGCTCCTTCAAGAATTAGTGATATATATATGAAGCCTATCTACCTCCCTTTTCAGTGGATGGTTTGAAGCTTACATCAGATGCTGTTTGTTTACTAATACTTACTTTTGACCCAGGACCTTAATTTGTCTACTGAGAGGTTGACTGCCAACAAGGCCTTCACCAACAAACTGTGGAATGCGGGCAAGTTTGTGCTACAGAACATGCCTAGTCAAACTGATGTATCTGCTTGGGAAGCTATTAGGAATTGTAAGGTCTGTTTGCCCTCTATGAGAGGACGTGGTTTTTTTTTTGGTCACGTTTTCTATGCTTACTGTAGGAATTGCTCTGTTCAGTAAACTGAACCAATTTTATTTCTCTTGCAGTTTGACAAAGAGGAGTCTGTTCTCAGGCTACCTTTACCAGAATGTTGGGTGGTAAGAAAATTGCTATGAAGCATCGTGTCCGTTGTCAAATACCTATAGTTAAACTAATGACCTCGTTTAATTTCAGGTGTCAGAACTTCATGTTCTTATTGACATGGTCACAGCGAGCTATGATAAGTTTTTCTTTGGAGATGTTGGGAGGGAAATATATGATTTCTTCTGGAGTGATTTTGCTGATTGGTACATTAAATCTATCTAGTTTTTCATTGGAAAATATTTATCTTTATTTGAATAGAGGTACTGTAGATGAATAAATTTCCTGATCCTGGAATCTTAAACATGAGCCTTCAATTTAAACATCACAACAGAAAGCATTTGATGCAAGGGAGAGGCTGCACTTTTGATGAAATATATTGCCTATTTGGGATTGTGATAGTGGTGGCGGTTTAAAGTGTTTTTTTACTTAGAAATGCATCAAAATGAAGTTTTTTCATTTTTTAAAAATTATTTTTAATATCAGCACATCAAAACGATCTGAAAACATAAAAAAAAAATTCATTTTAAAAAAAAAAAAAAAATCAAAATTTTTGGGAACGCGGTTTGCACCGCGTTCCCAAACACTTTCATAGTGGTTGAGATTTAGTGCATGTATGTATGATCTATGTCACATGGTTGTCAGCGTTATAATTTTTCTGTTTTGAAGAAAAAGATTTTCATTAATTATCCAGCTAGTTTTCAGAACAAATGTTTTAAATAAAGTGACAATTGATCCCTTAAAATGTTGGATTCACAAAGTGGGCAACTGTCAGCAGTTCTTTGTTTTGTTTTGTCATTCTTTATTGGTGAAACTCATAGTTTTTTCCTATTTGGCGCATATCCATATGATGCAAAAACATGTGCATACATTCATACTTGTGCATCATTTATATTTGTGATAATACCAGGGGAATCCTTGGAATCTTGTTTGCCACATTATGTGCACTAGGTGTGGAACTCTAGGTATATGCGGTGCTTGTTATCTTAATTTATAATCCATAATTAGCTTTCTTTTGATGTACTTTGGCCAGGTATATCGAAGCCAGTAAAGCTCGCCTTTACCAGTCTGGAGCCAATTCAGCTTGTTCAGAGGCACAGGCAGTTCTATTGTATGTTTTCAAAAATGTATTGAAATTGCTACATCCATTCATGCCATTTGTCACTGAAGAACTATGGCAGGTAACAATTTTGTAGCATATAAATCATTTCAACTCTGCTCAAAACTTTATTGGTTAGAGGTTAAATCAATATCTCTTCTCAATCCATCTTTTATTTTAACTCAACTGGACTCATTTGAGTGACTGTGTTGAGATTTGAGTTTAAAGATCACTGCATTTATTTTAGAAGTTGATATTATGTGTTTGAGTTTAAAAGATCATTTCTTTGAGTTTGAAACTGATACAATATGTTCCTTGTGATGTCACTTTGTTAACTTGGCACAGATGCCACAATTGTATGATGCATTTTTTTGTTTCTTGACATCCTCCAATTTATATACAGGCACTCCCCGACCCGAAAGAAGCACTTATAGTATCTCCTTGGCCCCAGACTTCACTTCCACGGTTTCCCAACTCCATAAAAAAATTTGAAAATTTCCAAGCTTTGGTGAGTACACAACTACTTTCATTTCTTGCACACTCAATTGTCATACAAGCATAATGATTTCATCTTCACATATGAATTAGACTAGAGCAATCCGCAATGCTCGAGCAGAATACTCAGTTGAGCCAGCCAAGCGTATATCTGCATCTATAGTTGCAAGTGAAGAAGTCATCCAATACATATCTGTAAGTGCACTCCATTTTCTTAACCTGTCTTTTAGGTGGGCATTAGTGTGCTGTTCTAAGTAGAGCTTTAGCTGCATATACAAGCAGGGATATAAACATTCTTTCTTGGTCCTTGATTTTCATTGGATTGGCAAAGTAACATTTGAACCTTTTACATTTCAACTCCAATAGGCTCATATGCTGTCTCTGTTCCCCACCTCTACAAGCACCTACTGAGCTCATGGCCAGGGTCCCCCCTGGCTAAAAGAAATCTTTGTGCAGTAGAGATGTTAAAAATTCTGAAAAGAGAGGACTACAGATAAAACATGCAGCAACATGCTGGCCTTTTGTTCAGTAAAGCTAGGAAGAACTCTTGCATGTATAGATTCTCAAACTTCTGCTGCCCAAACTGATTATAACTTGTAAATGCCCTTTCATATCATGAAAACTAATTCAAGTTTTATTCTGAAACTTGAAATGGTCCTCTCTCAACCATTCATATAATTTGCTGTGAATGATAGAGATATATGCTCTCATTATCTGTTTAGCTCTGTTTCTTTCATCAATATCATGTTTTCTATTTGATAAAAGGAAAAGTAATATGCCCACTGATCATCTTACTGTTTCTTAACACACTGTTTATACACACTTCCTTGCTATATCATTCTTCACTTGCAATCTACAGATGTTTAGGCAAGGTGATTGAATAGTAGCCTTGTTTATCAAGACACTTCATAGCTGCGTTATTTGTTAAATCTGTGCATGTGCACACTAAGCGTGGTATAATAACCTGTCATTGCAGAACGAGAAGGAAGTCTTAGCTCTTCTTTCCAGGCTAGATCTACAAAATATCCATTTCACAGATTCTCCTCCAGGCATGTTTATTTCCCAATCAATTTTTCTTGTTTGTGCATTGTTTCTGCCTTTTGTATTCTTTCTTGTCAATGGGACAGATATAAATCGTGTATAGTATTTTTGCTTCTTTAATTGTTTTTTCACTTCACTAATGACTGGCCTTTGAACTTTATATTCTAATGGATGTAAATTCTATTGTGCTTTAGGGGATGCAAACCAGTCGGTACATCTGGTTGCTAGCGAGGGACTGGAAGCTTACCTTCCTCTTGCAGATATGGTCAATATATCTGCTGAAGTCGAACGCCTTTCAAAGCGCCTCTCCAAGATGCAAGTGGAGTATGACGGACTTGCTGCTCGTCTCAGTTCCCGGAAAGTATAAACTTCTGCTCTTACATATACTTGCATGTCCAAAGATCTCGCTCCCCCCCCCCCCCCCAAAATAAATAAATAAATATATATAATAATAATAATAATAAGGGATTACTGAACCATACTCATTATGGATTATGCATTATCTAAGGTTATAATTTCTAGGCCGTAGCACATCTTAATGTTAATTAAAAACTGTTATGACATTTCATAGCTCTTGACATGTGGACTTGTGCAATATGCTTACAATCTGCCTCACTCTCCAGTTTGTAGAGAAAGCTCCTGAGGATGTTGTCCGTGGGGTTCGAGAAAAGGCAGCAGAAGCAGAGGAGAAGATAAAACTCACCAAGAACCGGTTAGCTTTCCTAAAATCCTCTAGTCTGGTGTCACAATAGGTTGTCTGGGGTAGACTTCATTTGTTCTCAATGTATCCACAAAATTGGATTCACCTCATTGCAAGACCAGTGCTCCATACAACAATCTGACGTCCACACCATCTACTTTCTGGTGGGACAATGGCAATTATGGATGACCATTTGGAGAAGAAGTTGGACAGGATAGTGAACAGTCCGATATCTGGAAGTTCTGCATAAATTGAGTCTTGCTTTGCCTTGCTTCATCGTAGAGATTGAAGTATTTGACAAATTGCTTATGAGATCGTGCTACTATCCATGATTATTTTTGTGCGAGAGGTCACTGATAGAATTCTTGGCCATCTAAATGTACAGCTATTCGTTTAGCAGCAGCAGTTCTGTCATTTTGGCCTGCCGTTACCTTTTGACATTGTACAATTAACATTAATTCTTGCATAGATTTTACCTTTTATGTGGATGTATCTGCCATTTTGCCTCGTCATGATCAGGTAGTCTTTTCAGCTTTGATGACTTGAAACCTAGTAAGAGTATTGCCGATGGCTATTTTAATGCATTTGAAGAATGTTCTCCCTGATCAATGTTAAATATATCAAGAACGAGGCAAAATTCACTGAAGCACTATCAGATGATTCCAAATAGTTGGTGGATAGCTACTTGGCTGACAGTTCTTTCTTGTTAAATTCCTAACTCTTACTGTCTAATAAAATCATCTCGTCCAATTCATAAAAAGAAAGAAACGAGACCAATCAAACACATTTTGATAGGTATTTTAAGTGTTTGAGGATTATTTATACAAGAGTCGAGCAAAAAACTGCGAAGTTAGTTTGACACTCTGGACTTGAAAGCTCACACCAGATTTCTCAAATCCGGCAACAAAAGCACGTCAAGGCGATCAACTAGGCTTCAATGATTTTACATCCTTCTGTAAGTAGTTTTATGTGATTGATTAAGGGAAACTTAAGGTAATGAGAGTCAATTTATTCCTATCCTATAATTGTGCTAGTTGTAGTTGATAATTTCTTTTTTCCCCTCTTGTCTGGATGAATTGCCTTATTTTGTTCTTCTCTGTTGATTAATTATCTTGTGCTATAGGGGTTCATGTCAATTTCACAAGTTTTACAATTAGTTCGAAATCTTGTCTTAATAAATGCAATTATTATAAAATATAAACTAGATATTAGGTATTGTGTTTTTTTTATATATAAAATAATGTTATTTTTTATTAAAAAAATTACATCATTTCATGTTTGTTTTTTAAAAATATAAATTGATTTGTTAACCCGCGTCTACTTTTCTAGTCTACTTTTCTAATCCATTACTCGAGCCTTGAGTTAAACAAACTCTTGAATCGACTCTTATAATTAATATAATAAATCATCATTATCTAATAACATAAAATTAAGTGAAAAACTATAATAACATGATGACTATTTCATGTTATTGACATTCAATGGACGTTTTTTTTTCTCAAGAGTCGATACCAAACATTTCAAGGAAATTTAACTTGGGGGCAAACTTTCAATACTAACAAGAGATTGTTTCAATCAAAGCTTTCTATCAAACCAATGACCCTTTTAGATAATCAAATGTAAGAATTAGGAGGATGGCATTCAAACCAATGTACAAAAAACCTTCAAAAGTGGTAAGAAACTAATTGCTTTACTGTTTGAAAACATCGACAAGCCTTTCCTCCTCCTTCTTCTTCTTCTTTTTTTTGTTTGGAAGTATTCGCTGTACTTTTCTGATTCATCGTCATTAATTTAATGAATTTTCAAATTTTGTTATAGTGCAAGTAAATCTAATCTTCAAGCCAACAGTTTGAGTGTCGGTGCCATTCTTGAGAGCAAGGATGCTTGGTACCCTAGTTATATTACCTGTCCTAAGACCTAACCCACGTATAGTCAGTAAAAAAAAAACTAGTCTAATGAAGGTGATGTTTTGGTCAGCAATCATCCTAGTGCTGGAGGTAGCCATCTTCCTGACATAACTGTCATCACACCTGTTTTTGATAATGAGAAACTGGTTTTTTTCGTTGCATGTAGAGGGCATCATGCAGAGATTGGGGGTACTACTCCTGGAAGCATGCCTCACTTTTCAAAGTCAATAGAAGAAGAAGGAGCTGCAATTAAAGCATTTAAGCTTGTAGAGTAGGGGGTTTTTCAGGAAGAAGGAATTTTTACCTTCTCCTATTTCCCGGTTCTGATGAATCGACACATAAAATCCCTGGAACTCGCCTGCCTGAAGACAATTTACTAGATCTACATGCACAAGTGGCTGCGAAACAGAGTGGTATTTCCCTTATCAAAGAATTGATTGAGCAGTATGGTTTGGAAATTGTGCAGGCCTATATGACCTATGTGCTGCTCAATGCGGTAGAAGCAGCGAGGCAAATGCTCAAATCAGTTGCTTCTAGAGTTTCATCTCAGTCAGCTAAGTTCGGTGAGAATGATAATATAGCTATGGAAGAAGAGGATAGCATGGATGATGGCTCTATCACACATCTGAAACTTAATATTCATTCTAATAAAGGCGGGGAAGCATTTTTCGATTATAGAGGGACCAGCCCTGAGGTGCGTGGAAATTGGAATGCACTAGAAGCAGTAATAGCTGCCGCAGTCATATACTGCCTTCGCTGTTTGGTGGATGTTGATATTCCTCTCAACCAAGGTTGTTTAGCCCCGGTTGGAATCCATGTTCCTAAAGGCTTATTCCTTTCTCCAAGTGACAAGGCTGCATTTGTTGGAGGTAATGTTCTCACGTCTCATAGTCATAGAGTAACTGATGTTGTACTTACTGCCTTTCAGGCCTGTGCTTGTCCTCAGGGTTGCATGAATAATCTTACTTTTGGGGATTATACTTTCAGCTATTATGAAACAATTGGCGGTGGAAGTGGGGCTGGTCCGCACTGGCATGGGACAAGTGGAGTCCAGTGCCATATGACCAATGCTCGAATGACTGATCCAGAGATTTTTGATCCGAGGAATCCAGTTCTTTTGCACAGGTTTGAACTGAGAGAACAGTGGAGGGTCGATCTGGGCTTCATAAAGGGGGTTATGGCCTTGTACGAGATAGAGTTCAGTCGGCCATTTGTAGTGAGTATCCTTTCAGAAAGGCGTGTGCATGCACCAAGAGGTTTGAAGAGGGGAAAAGACGGGGCTCGTGGAGCCAACCATCTGACTACAAAAGATAAACGAAGAGTTTACCTTGGAGGTAAGAAAACAGTTGAGGTGCAGGCAGGGGAAATTCTTCAGATTTTGACTCCTAGAGACGATGTGTGGGGTTCATGTTGATTTTTCTGGTGCAAACTGCTGCATTGCTGTGGCGGTGGTGGTAGGTGGATTAGTTTTTGGTGCTTCTCCAACGCTGCATTGAGATGACTGTTCTCGTTGCTATTTACGTACCAAGAGTATATGTTGTGGCTGAAACTTGCTCTATTTGCTGTATCTGCTGATGCTGCATTGCTTGCAGTTCTGAAACCCAGATTGCCGCAAGTTGTTTCATTGTTGTTAATGCTATGATCCCAGTTCTTCAGCTCCATTGCTCTTGCAGAATCTTGGCAAAAAGAAAAAAAAAATGTTGCATCAGGAGTTTCTTATCTCTCTCTTTTTTTCCTTTCTCAGAACGAGTTTGTTTTTTCTTGAATTTGCTATTGTGCCCTCCTAGATGGTAAAACATCCATCACTGTTGTATTGGGTTGTTATGTTGTACCCAAGAAACGTTCTCATATTGTGGCAGGTAACAATTTCCTAGCCTATAAACCATGTCAACTCTGCCCCAAACTTCATTGCTCAGAGGTTACATCAGCATTTTCTTATCAACCCATCTTTACTTTAACTGAGCTGTACTCCTCACTTGAGTGAGGAGTCTTGGGTTTTGAGTTGATAATCAATATGTGTTCGAGTTCAAAAGATCACTTCAATGAGATTAAAGCTGATACAACATTTTCCCTGTGATGTCCCTTTGAGGGAAAACTCAGTTGGGATTCAACAATTGTATGATGCAGTTCTATTGATTCTTGAATTCCTCCAATTTATATACAGGCACTCCCTAAACGGAAAGCAGCACTTACAGTATCTTCTCTGCCCCCATACTTCCACTTCCACGGCTTCCTGACCCTGTATTGTAGAAGGCTACACAACTACTCTGACGACGGGATGTAGATTATCCTAAATAAGGAAGTAGTAAATAAAAATTTCTTATTTCAAGTTGTTTTTTATCTATTTTTTAGATTTTGATTTGCTTGATGAACCCAACAGAGCATCTTATGGCTCTCTTCTCTTCTATGATTTCAAGGTGTTTTGGCCATTTGGAGAGATTAGAAAAGATTACAAGCTTTTTCCTCCTCCTTTCATGATGATAGCCACGTCTTAGACGGATGGCTGGGCTTAGACTCCACACAGTGTGGAAAGGGGCTTCTGTTACTACTTGTTAAGTCTGTCATGGATTTGAATCATGTTTATTTAATTCTATCTGGGACAAGATATAGGTCATCATGAATTAACCTAATTTAAATAAAAATTAAAATAATGCTGCTTTGAATTTTTCTTAAAACCGATAATCTTTCAACCGGATTACGGGTTAACTGGGATTTTTAAAGGATCAACTCTTATTTTATTGTAAAACCTTGCCAGCACCAGGACAACCGGAGGGTATGACGGAGGTAGGTGGTTGGTGGGTGAGTTGCAGAAGGAAATAAAAGCAAGAAAACTTCCGAATTCCAAACTACAATTTACTAGAAGAGATGACTCTTTTTTCGTTAAAAGAAAAGGAAGATAAAAACAGAGAAAGATGGGTTTTCTTTTAAACAAAAAAAGAAGGTTCTCTGCAAGGTTGTTGCAGATTTTTGGACATCATCATCATCTACTGGCTCCGGTAGCCCCATGAATTGAAATTTCTCACCACACAATAAATCACACGTTATATTTTGTTTGCTGTAAAGGTTGTCGAGATAGTTAACGTGAAACAGGTTGCTGGAATTCGTACAAGGCAGCTTTAAATGTGTGTTTGGAAAAGTGAAATATCGTGTTTTTGTAAGAATATGTTTAATTATTTGTTTTACATTAAAATATTAAGATTGTTAAAAAAGAAATATTAATTTTATATTTTTAAAATAAAAAAAAATTTAAAATTACTTTTGAAAATAGATGATTCATAGGTGAATCCTATGGGTTATCGTAATATAGATTTAGAAAATATTTGAAAAATAGTATAGTTTGAACATAGATATATTTTAAAATATCATTTTTATACATGTCTTGTAATTTATACACGTCTTGTAATAAATTTTTCTACACAATCATTATTTGAAATAACGATGGTTTAGTGGATATTTCAAAACATCTTCTATTTATAAATCAATTAACCTCAACAAAAATCAACTAAATATTTTATGAAGATTTAATACCTAAAAGATTACATTAAAGATCCAATAGCCAGGAAAGAAAAAAGAGATAAGGTGATGTGATAGAAAAAAAAATATAAAAAAAAAATGAAAGAGAAAATACATCATCCAAGACACACCAAACTATGTTTTTTACATATTCAATATTGTTAGAAAAATCTCGATGAAATAATTTTAATTATATCTTGAAAGAACACCAAAGAAGATTATAATTAACCTTAAATTAGCTACAAACAAAACTTTTAACAAATTACAGCCATGTTTGGTGGTCTTTCAAGGTCTAGCTAGAATCATCTTATCAAGATCTTTCTAGCAGTACTAGATATATAAAAAATAAAGCTCTGATATATTCATGATAACTTATCTATTGGATCTTGAATTTTATTTTTCATAAGATTTTAAGTTAAATTTTTATTTATATTAATTGAATTGAAAGAGATATAATTTTTAAAATAACCTTATTTTCAATAACAATTATGTCAACTACTATTCTTGACTGTCACTATATTCAAACCATACTATTTCTCTAATACTATTAAATAAATGTTATTTTCTTGAAACTTTTATAAAACTGTGATGGAATTCTAAAATAGCCGAAGGGGATAGAATTTAGTGGGGGCCACGAAAGTAAGTAAGGTGTTCTTAGTGAGAGAATGAAGGCTGATATGGTGAGACTAATAAATTGCCGAGTAGTAGAGAGTAGAGACAACCCTAAATGAAGGGGTGGGGTCTCTCTACGTGGTGCTGATGGCCCCACACTAAAAGTCTAAAACAGTCAGAGATATATTTAAAAAATAAAACAATAACAGACCCTCGTTCATATCGGATCTTTTAGTTTCCCTATTTACCCTTGCATCTTCCTCAAATTACAAAGATGGGACTACAGATATTTGATCACGGCCAAAAACACATAGAGAAGGAATTTTCCTTTTTTATATATATATATTTAATTTGTTCCTCTAGCTGGGATCATTTTAGAGCTGTCAACACGTGCGAACTTGGGTAGGTGGGTGCACCAAGGACGAACGCTCGATGCTGTTAATCATCCTTTTTTTATATAAAAAAAAATGTCTCACTACCAATTTTTTTCATCGTAATCTTAATTAGGTCTCTAATTTATTTTTCATCTTAATTAGGAATTTTCAATCAGATCAAGTGATTTGTTTTATTACATTAAAACCATATGGGTTTAATAAAATCCCACCAATCACATGATTAAACACATTAAATAAAGAAATGTAATTATATAAAAGTTTTGTGTTTCTTTATATAGTTTGGTCGTTCACGTGAGTTCTCTCGTGAATCAAAGTTAAGATCTCAATCAATTCACTAGTTATTATTATTATTATTAAAAATATTATTAAAAATTTATGAGACTATTTAAGTAATTTTTTTGATTAAAGGTGATTGTAAAAAAATATTTTTTATTTGAAAATATTTTTTTAAAAAATTATTTTTGACATCAACACATTAAAATAATAAAAAAACACAAAAACATATTTTAAAGCTAAAAAATTAAATTAAAAGCAAGTTGGACAGCTAAAAAAAATTATTTTGCATTGTTTGGTAAACTAATTGTATTATGATGATAAATTGATAATTTTAAATTTATCTTTTTAACAAGAGTTCAAACAAAAAAAAAGTCATATAGTTAATAGTATTTTCTTAAAAACATTTCCAGGCTGTAAAAAGGTTTCTTCAATCGTATATTGCGGTTGACTATATGATTTTGAAACTTGAGCTCTATTTCAAAGTTGAAATACGAGGAAGATGACACCAATTTATTTGAATTCTGCACGTCCCTTTGATTAAATTGACCATTGTATTATATATATATGTATATATATATATATGTATATATATATATATAAACAATTATTGCCACGACAAGTGGCATGGGAATTCAAGATTGGTAAATTTCAAATAGTATCAATTATTAGAAAGAAGGATAAAACACTGATTATTTTCGTGTTTTAAATTATATTTAAATATATTTTAAAAATATATTTTATTTGAAAATATATTAAATTAATGTTATTTTTTGATAATTTTGATATATTAATATTTAAAAAAATTAATAAATATTTTTAAATAAAAAATACTTTTAAAATATATCATGCATCACGATAACCACCACTTAATTTTGTCAAATTAATCAAATATTTTAAGAGAGACAACAATTCAGCATGTTGTGGCACGATATATAGTTTTAAAGCCAAAGTTCAAAGGATTGTCACAAGAACACAGCTAGTGGAGGAGAACAAGACCATCCGCGTTGATCTGGACCAGATCCAATGCATGGGAAAGCATAGTGATCTCTTCATTTTTTTTTTTAGTTTAATGTGGGTGTCCGGACCAGCTTGCGCGTACCTCAACTAATCCCACGGACCCTGAAGTTAACGACCATGTAAGCCTCCAGTTACCATCATATAAGCAACCACAAGGCTCGAACCTGAGACCACAGAGGGAGCAAATCTCTTGGTCCCAAGCTCTTACCACTGGGCCACCACCTAGATAGTTATGATCTCTCCATTTTCATTTTACATGTGAATGAGCATGGAATATTAAAATATTTTTCCATAATGCCAATAAATTTATTTTTATAACATCCCTTTAAATTTGATTGAATCTTGAATAATAGTATGAAAAAAAAAACCCCACGTATAAATAAACAATGTTGTCCCAATACACGAAGTTAGTGTATGAAATTAAAATAATAATATTAATAACATATTAACAACAACAAGCACTAATTCATTTAATTTGAATACTGTGAATTCCCCTATGTTATATTATTAAAATCTAGCAATCTATCTTATAATATCAACACGTGATTACAATCCATTTGAAAGTGAATTTTAACCTTTTTTTTATTAAATTTTAAATTTTTTTCTTTCAAATTAATTTTATTTTATTGTTTTGAAATTGTTTTGATGTTCTATGTTAATAATGAATTTTTAAAAATAAAAAATATTTTTTTAATACCTTTTCAAATAAAAATTATTTTAAAAAACAAAGAATTCACCTAAAAAAAATAGAGCATACTTTGACTGATGCACATAGAAATTATAAACTATGCGCTGTGGTTAGCCAACGAAGATCGGAATAAACCATGATTAAAATATTTGAAAGTTGGAAAGTCAAGCTTGTCTCCATTGCAATGACATGCAAGCAATCAAAGTCGACTTAAGAAAACCAAGACTTTATGGAGTTATTTGAATGATCACAAAGAGTAGAGAAGTTTGAAGATTTCAATGAGGGCTCCATTGTAATTAAAGAAGCATGGATCGTGGTAAACGACTAGTCATTGTTTATGTAGCTATATGGTTGCGTAACAGTAAACCGTGATTAAAACACATTGATAATTTTTTTTATACGATAAATGACATACATGTTGTTTGTGTATTTTTATTTTTTTATAAAAATGAAAAAATATTAGTTCAAATAACTCCCTTATAATAAAATAATAAAATTAATTCGATATAATAAAATTCATAACTCGAGTTGTAAATTTAGAAGATTTACTGGGGTTAATATAATTTGTTTTTTTTTAACATTTTTAATTGACAAGATCACGTCAAGGCAATTTCTATATAATTTAAATTTAAAACTCAGGTTGATCAAAAAGTTAAGTTGTACATTTGAACTATTATACAAAATTTAATAGCAATGTTATATAATTTTTTATAATATAAATATTTTTTTTATATTCAAAATAATTTTGGTTCAAGCCTCATTGATAACACAAGAAATAAACTACTTAAACCTAAACAAGTTTAATTTTATTTTATATCGATATGATTTTTGAATGATAATATATATATTGGAAACCCTAGATTTTTAATGGTTTACATATATATGAATTCTCTATAATAACACCTTGGCTTCTTTTTTAGAATGATTCATTATTTTTTTTTAAAAAAAAAAGAAAATGAAAGATTCCTCTTAGTAAAGAAAAATGAAAATTTAAATCAATTGGGACTATCTTTTGTCCGTCTTTAAAGTTATTTAAATGAAAATTTAAATTAATCCAAAAAAATGAAAATTTTAACCACTAGTTTGCTTTTAACGATTCCTCTTAATAATAATAAAAAAGTTTCAAATGCATAAGTTTTACTAGCTTATTAAATTACAAAAGAAAAAACTTTGATAAAAAAGGATGAAATTGATAAATTGCTCAAATTATAGGGACTAATCGTGCTAAAAATCCAATAATTCTGCATGGGACACAAGTTAAATAAGTTAATCCGACTCTCCATTTAATGCACACAGATTTTAAAACAGTAAATCAAGATGTGTTAATAATGGCATTCGCGTAAATTCGTTTCCAAAAAAGCCCAAATACATAGCCGGAAATATCCACGTGTCCTTTGACACTAGTGACTCCCTCTCTGATCCTCTCCTTCAAAAACCCAACCCGCCTTCTTCTCCCTCCTCACTCGCCGTTGAAAACTCAACCTCCGTTTCTGTCGCTCCGTTGAAACCGCAGCCCTTTCAATCATGGACGAGAATTCAGCTCTTATAGCACAACTTCTCATGGAAGACGAAATTGAAATGAGAAACAGTAGCGGCAAAGGCAACGTTAACGTTAACGTCGTTAACGTTAAAGATCAGAGCGACGGCGGATGGAAAACAGTTACGTATTCAAAGCGGAACAAGAAACAACAACTCCCGAAAGTTTCGAATTTGCCGGAGAATTCTTCCTCCGATCACCGACGATCTAACGGTGTCGGCGGTGGGGAAGCTGATGTGTTTCGTTCAATTGAGCAACATTCTGAGGATCGGAGACGGAGGATTGCGGAGGAGAGCCGGAGGAGAGAGGAGGAGGAGAGTGGCGAGAGAGATGGATCGAAGCGGCATTCTGATGAGGATGATGGCGAGAGTGACGATGGAGACCGTGGTGGTGCTGGAGAACAAGTGAAGAAGGTAAAGAAGCCGAAGGCGAAGAAACCAAAAGTGACGGTGGCGGAGGCGGCTGCGAAGATCGATGCCGGTGATTTAGGCGCCTTTCTTGTTGACATCACTGTAAGCATTTAATTAATAATTATAATTAATATCCTCGTTTTTTTTTAATTTAGTTTCTCTGATCTTACTTTTTTATTTTTAATTAATTTGAATCCGTACATTTTTAAAAAAATTTAATTTAATTTTTTTTTTGTGATGTCGTTTTGGCGGATTTAGGTCTCGTATGAGACACAGCAGGATATACTATTAATGAGATTTGCTGATTACTTTGGAAGAGCATTTTCATCAGTGAGTTCAGCTCAGTTTCCTTGGTTGAAGATCTTCAAGGAGTCCTCTGTTGGCAAATTGGTTGATGTAAGTGTTTTTTTTTTAAAAAAATTTATTTATCATTTTAATTGTAATTAGGAAATAGTAATTTTGATTACATAAAAAATAATATATATATATTTTTTTTAACATAGCATTGTTTTCTTTAAAGATTTGATTTTTATGGAAAAAGTAATAACGGGTGTGAATGATTTGGGATATAATGGTGTAGTTAAGTCTTTGCTTGTTCGTTCTGATTTTTGTATTTGTGTTAAGATGGTAAGGTACCGACATCGTGTAATTCGTTTATGTGATGATCTAAGATGGATCGATCTGAATTGATCCACTTACATTGTTCTATGAGAAGCTTAAGTTGCTTGATGTGATTTGAATGAATTTTTTATGTTATTACCATTTCTAACATCTTATTTTTAATTAATCCTTTCCTGAGCAGATTCCTCTCGGACACATCTCTCAAGATGTTTACAAGACGGCAGTTGACTGGCTTGGCCAGCGATCTCTTGAAGCACTTGGGTCCTTTGTGTTATGGTCAGTGGACAGCATTTTCGCTGACCTTGCAAGTCATCAAGGAGTTACCAAGGGATCCAAAAAGGTGGTCCAGCAATCGCCATCCAAGTCTCTGGTAGCTTTCAGGAATATCTCTTTATATATGATTTCTAAGTACTTCAATGCTAGTCAATACTTTCTTTTAAAAGTGGTTTTTTTTTTGACCTATTATCATGTATGGTTTGTACTTGCATGCCAGTGCTTTAATTTCTGTATTATAGGTGAGAATTTAGAAGTTGTTATGAGTCATATGTTTGCAAAGAGCTTTGATTAATAGACGCTCATTTACGGGAACGCGGGTATTAGCTGTTCAAATCCTCTAATTTGGCCATCCTGTCACTACATGTCTATATTGTGTCCTTGGGTTCCAATGTTCTTTAATGTGGAAATTGGTGCTCCTAGAACTACTAAGACTAGCAAAAATTGAATTTTGGATATGCTTATTAACCATGTCAAAAGAATTTGTAGTGTTCAAAATTTGGTAGTGAGTGTTCTCAGATATATTATCAGAGCTAATTATTGTTTTGGAGAGAACTCCGTAAGACTTGAAAGAAAGCAGGGATTGATATAGTATTTGACTGATTCACATCATTTCAATCTTATGTTGCTTCTGTATCGCTCACATGCATGCTTGGTCACTTGTTAAAAAATCTGTAGTTCATTAGGTTGCTTGAGTTAAATGCTCAAAATCTGTTACTCCACTAAATAAAATAATAAATTCAGAAACAATAATGTAGCTGTCAATTGGAATTTGCAAAATTATCATAAACTGAAAAGTTTAGTTTTGGTACACTACCAAACCTGTAAAATAATAAAAAATCTGCCGCTTCCCCTGTGCACTTTTAAGTTTTCTTGTGGTTAAGGAGAATCTCTGCTCTCAATTTGTTATAGTCTTATTTTCCCTTTCTTATTCTTTTTCTCAGCAAAACCATAACAACTCCTGCATGTTAAAAAAGCAACAAACCATGAAATACTACCGCTTTTCTTTGTAAAAATAGATCATTCTTCAGAATACATTATGCAATACTTGTTATCAGATACTGCTTCAGTTCACAGGCTTGGATTAGTATTGTGTATGAATACCTTATAGATAAGTATTTTTCCCTAGAGTAAGTCAGATGCCTCTATCCTGTTTGAAGAATGTTAGGAACTGTGCTTATTTTAAGGCATTGTCTATGGTTAGCACACCAGCATCAACACTAAAGGTTTTCCGGGACACTTTATGTTCATTTTCACAAATTTTTCTCATGGCTGTTGTAATAGTGCCTGACCATTCTATCAATATACTGTTGGGTTCCAGGTTGCCATATTTGTGGTTTTGGCAATGGCATTACAACGCAAGCCTGACGTGTTGATCAATTTATTGCCGGTAATCAGTGAAAATCCAAAATATCAAGGACAAGACAAGCTTCCAGTCACTGTATGGATGATTGCTCAGGTAACCTGACCTTCCCAAATATGTGAATTCTTCTCTTAGGAAAATAGATTTTGATATTCGGAACTGTATCTTGATTTAGGCTTCTCAAGGAGATTTGGTTGTGGGATTGTACATGTGGATTCGTGTTCTCTTCCCTATGCTGAGTGGAAAATCAAGCAGTAATCCTCAATCCAGAGACTTGATCTTGCAGTTGATTGAGAGGTACCATTGGGATTCAAATTCATTTCACACCTTCCTATTTGATGCTTGTGTCATTTAGATCTTTGACATTATTGTGTAGCTCATATTTTCTGATCCCCCCCCCCCTTTCTTTGGATTAGAATCTTATCATCCCCCAAAGCTCGTACAATTTTATTAAATGGTGCTGTTAAAAAGGGTGAGCGCTTAGTACCACCTTCTGCTCTTGAGCTTTTGATGAGAGTAACCTTCCCAGTTCCTTCAGCTAGAGTTAAGGTGGGTATTCTGGTGCAGCTTTCTAGATTTTGTTGGGTATTTTAGGTCTGAGGCAAGTTTTGATTTGGTTTCTTTCCTTAGGCAACCGAGAGGTTTGAAGCTGTTTATCCAACCTTAAAGGAGGTTGCTCTCGCTGGTTCCTCTGGAAGCAAAGCAATGAAGCAAGTTACGCAGCAGATTTTGAACATTTCAGTCAAAGCTATTGGAGAAGGTAGTCTAAACTCAAATGGGCTGCTTGTCATCAATTGATTGCTGTCTATAAGTGTGCATCACAACCTGATTATCAATGCTTACTGCAGGTAACTCTGAACTATCAAAGGAAGCAAGTGACATTTTCATTTGGTGCTTGACACAGAACCCTGAGTGTTACAAACAATGGGTAGGTGTTTTCTGATGTAATTATGATTTAGATTGTAAATTTGAGACCGGTTGCTGTTGTTATATACATCGTTGACGTTGGTTGCCTGTACATGAACTACTTGGAAACAGGACATGTTTTATCTGGATAATCTCAAAGCGAGTGTCATGGTTTTGAGACAGCTTTCAGATGAATGGAAGGACCACTCTGTCAAACATTCTTGTCTTGACCAAGTGAGGGAAACTCTAAAGAGTTTCAGGCAGAAGGTAACATATTTTTCATATTTATCTGCATATTTACTTACAGAAATGTATACAGTATTAAAATAAAGGTTTTGAGTCAATAGAACCATCATTAATTCTTTAGGTTATTCTCTTAGACAGATCATGAACTGAAAATATTTACTATTAGGCATCTTAGCTTGGTTGTTTGTGAATTCTGTAAACATCACTTGAATTTTCTGAATTACGACACGGTTAATGTTCCTCTTCTTCCTAACAAGGGAGGAAGATAAACAAGGGGCCTTGTGTTTTTCTTCTCATTGCTCCAGGCATTCATAATTTTACATTTATGATTGGGACACAGGTAATATGCCTTAGTTGCCGGTGCCACCTAGTCTAACTTGCTGCTCCACCTTGTACTGAAGATGTTATGCCTGTCAGTGTCTTGTTATATATAACTTGTTTTATGCTTTGTTTTTTTTATAGAATGAGGAAGTATTGGCAAAGGCAGAGAATTCAGGCGACCATGCATCCTTGAAAGAAGCAGACAAGTACTGCAAGGCAATTCTGGGACGATTTTCACGAGGCCTTGGATGCATAAGAAGCACGTTTATTGTGTCTGCTGCTCTGGCTGTGGGAGCTGTTATCATGTCCCAGAAAGAATTTTGGGACTTGCAAAAACTCTCTGCAATGCTCAACTTACCAACCTCATAAGTTTGTCAGGGAGTTTCCCCAGCAGCGAATGACTTTCATCATCGCGATTACTTGTTATATCAGGCTTAGTTCAGTTGTTCCTTCGCAAGATGGACAGAGAATGAGGGCTTTGTGATTGCAAATTGGAGCAGCAATAGCAATAGTGGCCAAAAGGAGTTGGTTGACATATCACAGAATGTTGATCTGTCTAGTTTTCGTCATCAATCCCGTTTCGTCGTAATAACTAATTTATAATCGATTGTGTATGTAAGAAAGTAAAGCTATGTGATGCAATCTGTGTGTTCTTGAAAACAGTCTAGTCAAATTGTTTCTGTTTTCTTGGGTGGACTGAATCAAGATTCATAGAATTTGGTAGGTCAGCTCTTGGCCACTGATGATTTAGGTGCTTGGTGGGATTTTTCTGATCAAAATAATGAGGATGGTGAATATTGTTCCAATAAGTGACAGTTGCATGTCCTGGATCTTAAGACTGGGAGCTTCATTTTATTTTAATATTTTTTTTTTTTGAAGCTTCATGATGTTTGAAACTCAAAGCAAGTGTAGCTTGTTTCTTGCCTTCTCTTAGATGGGTAACATGTGATGTGGAGCTGATGCTTTCTTTTTCTTCAGACATCAACGAATTCAAAACTTAGGCATGTTCAACCACATGTGACATGTCCTGTCTACTGTTTGTCACTCCCTCGCAGATAGGGAGCTTTTTGTATCCTCTTTATAGGGCTACTTTAGGGAAAAAGGAGAAGACAAGGCACAGGGTTTAACTAATTTTTCTAAATCCGGTGATTTTTTTAAATAAAATATTCCCTCATACTTGTTTCGGAGACTTACTGATCAGGGACCGTTTGGCAATGCAAGTTTTGAGAACACGGTGCAATTTATGTTATTAAAAGTTTTGAATTTTTTTTTATTTAAAATTAATATTTTTAGATTGTTTTGATATGTTGGTTATCAAAAATAATTTTTTTTTTAAAAAAAATATATTTTAATGTATTTATAAATAAAAAACACTATAACGAGAAAATTTGACGGTGCACAATAATATTTAGTGATTTTTAATTAGTTATTTTTTAGATATATTTTTTTTAAAAATAGACAAAATGATTATAGTGAAAATAAAATTGTTGTCTCACTAAAAATAATAAAATTTGATTTGAGAATTGATATAAAAAAAGATTTAAGTTATCAGATCAATTTGCAAGTCATTAGATCAATCCAGATCAATTTGTTTTTTTTAAATAACCATATCTTATTTTTTTTAATTTTTGTTTGTCTAATTAAATTAAAACCTTCAATCAAAGTCAGACTTTAAAACCTAAATTTCTCGAGTTAACCTACCAAATTTTCCTCAAACTAGTCTAGGTATTATCGATAATTTTGGATGGCTGATTGCCAATTTGCAATTTCAGACCCATACAGCATTACACAATCAAACAACAAAGAAAGGCATGTTGTCTCACATGTCCTTACCACCTTAATTACCGCGTCACTCGTCAGGATATCCACAAAAGTATGCCTTCCTCATTCCCTTTCCTTTTTAATAGTTAAATCCCAAAACTTTCGTGTTTTTTTTATTCTGAAAACATTCACGAGACTGGATTTATGAAACGCAATTTTTTTTATCAATTTAAATTGAATAATAAAATTAAAAAAATTAATCTAAAAAATAGATTCAAAGCCAAAAAAAAAAAAAACCAATTAAAATAACGAGGATAAAATTTTATATAAAAAAAATTAAAATAAAATAAAATAAAATAAAATGATATAAAAACCCTGAGCTAATATGAGTTAGCATGATAAATTCATGACCGGGTCGTGAGACTGAGTTATCCTCAAAGAAAGCAAATTAAAAAAAAACAAAACTCAATCTTTAATAAGCTTAATATTGAATGGTGAAATTAAAAAAAAAATATTAGTGTAAAAAAAAGACCAATATCAATCTAGGTTAACATTTCATACTTGTGATCTGAATAATGAGATTATGATCACTATACCAAAAAAAAACTTAGAAGCTTAATTCTCAACCAATCCAATGTTGAATGATAAAATTAAAAAATAAAACCAATTTCAAAAAAAGGATCCAAAGCAATAAATAAATAAATTAAAATAATAAGAACCAAATTTGACATAAAAATAAAATGAATTCAAATGACGAGGGACAAAATTGAAAAACAAATTCAATTAAAAAAATAGCAATCAAAAGAATAATGACCATATTTGATATAAAAATCAAATAAAATCAAATGATAAGGGATGAAATTGAATAAAAAACTATTAAAAAATAATTCCAAATAAATAAAGAGTAATCAAAAGAATAAGAATTACAATTGAAATAAAAACAAATGGAAGACAACCTTTTATTTTGGCTAGACCAATGCGAATACCAAGGAGATGAGAGAAATGGTGGATAAAAAAAAACTTCCACCGCACACCAAACCGCCACTCGTAAAGCCATATACGCTAACCTATTAAGAGCGTGTTTGGCAGTGTGGTTGCGGGTGCTTTTCAAATAACTTTTCGTGCCAAAATGCACGCCAATGATGTTTTTTTATTTTTTAAAAATCATTTTTGACATCAGCACATCAAAACGATCCAAAACATACAAACCATATTAAATTTTAGTAAAAATAAAAAAATTCAAATTTTTTGGGAACGCAGCCGCAGCCGCGTTCCCAAACGAGCCATAAATGCGTTTCCACTTGCCTCTTTGGATGACATGGCTGTTGAATGTTTTTTGCCACTAGAAAAGGTTGCACATGCTGCTCAAAATACATGAACAATCCCCACTCAGCCAGTCATCTTTTTTAAAATAATATTTTATATTTGCTAAAATACTTCAACAATCTTTTTTTTATAAATAATATTTTATATTTATTAAAATAATAAATCATCCCATAGTTAACATGATTATAACAAAAATAACCTTAAGGAAAAGATGAAAAAGCCCATTGTAGTCACTTTTAAAAAATTGTGATTCCAAGAGTGATTAATTCATTTAATTGTGTATAGAATAATAAAAAGATGAAAAAGTCCCTGAAGGACATGTTTATACGTTTTTTCTTTTAAAGATAAATAAATCATTTTAATTTGAAAAAAAAGTATAAAGACTAATTTTTCTCGATCAATTTGATAATAACCAGTAAACCATGAGAGAAAAACAATATTACCCCTAAAAAGAATTAATGGATTTTGTTTTAGAAGAGAAAATGTTCATTTTCAATGTGTAAATACACAGTAAAATATGAGATGTATGTATAGTGAAAAAAAGAGCTCTTTTAGTTTTTGTTTTTTTTTTTTTTTTACTAAATACTAGGAGTAGTGCTATTATTCAAGGTAAGGGTGAGAAAAACAATCAAATTATCAAATTATCTAAACAAACCAACTTGAAATATCAAATAAAAAATCAATTACAAAATAAATAAATAAAGTAGTTTGGTTTCGGTTTCATATTTGAAAAACTAAAAAAACCAAACTGAACCGTATAAAACTAAACTGAACCAAACTAAATTTTTTAAATAAAAAACCCAAAAAGGCCACCAAATTACATCAAAGCCTATAAAAATAGCTCAAAACCCCCAATTAAAAGATCTATGAACTATTTTTTTTAATAGAAAACAAAACCGAACCAAACTGCTAGATTTGAACTAGTTGCTGGTTCAATTCAAAATTTGGAATAAAAATCAATTCTATTGATTTTTCTTGTCTAAATTAAACCAACCCAACTGATGCCTGCCCTTAGTTTCATAACCGGTTTTTGGCCCTTTATTTTCCAACACACTTTCAAATAATAATAATAATAATAATAAAAGAAGTAGACCAAAAAAATAAAAAAGAAAATCAAGAATTGATAA
This sequence comes from Populus trichocarpa, assembly GCF_000002775.5. Taxonomy (NCBI): domain Eukaryota; kingdom Viridiplantae; phylum Streptophyta; class Magnoliopsida; order Malpighiales; family Salicaceae; genus Populus; species Populus trichocarpa. The sequence continues at coordinate 12,854,901 of NC_037301.2, read as the reverse complement.
ATTGGGAAGTGAAATGGCGATCAAGAAAAAAAAAAGAGGGATCAAATTTAAACATAATAAGAGAGAGAAAGGAGAAAGGAGAAAAAAATATCACTGCAACCAAACCGTCGTCCTTCTACTGACATGTGTTGCCTCTTCAAAACATAGTCAACAAGCCGCTTCCAACTACACCAAGGAAGCCAATGATTAACCACCAGAAGAAGTTGTATGCGTTCTAGAACGCATAGGGCTTCTTCCACAAACGCTAACTTAGTTGTCTTGCTTGTCTATCCTAACCCATCATATTTGTTTTACGTTCAATTTTGTTCTTTTAAGCTTTAATTATTTTTATATCACCATAATTTTATTTTATTTTGCCAAACCGGGGATCAACCAAGTGTCGAAATGTTTCCTTAACATTTTGGGAACCCCATATCTAGGCAACCAACATAAACCTCAAAGTTAGATCCTAAATAAATGGGACGTGAAATGATCAAATTGAAAAATAAAGTTAAATGACAAAAAAAGACATGAGTTCTTTAATTGATCGTGCAAATTAGTCTTTGATTTTATATATAAAAAAGGGATTGAACACTTGTTCAAGCTTCGAATTCGGTCTTCAAAGCTTTAATTCTTTTAAATTAATAAAATTAAATTTTATTTCACTAGACGTAGCATCAACCGAGTGACAAAACATTTCTTCGACAACGCGAGATCTGCATGCAATGGCATAAAAACAAATCACCAAGACTAATTCCAAATCAATATAATATTAAAAGACCAAACAGAAAAAAAAAACCAAGAACCAAAATAATAAAAAAAAAAAATTACAAAGACAAAAATAAAAGAGAGCAATCACTACAAGTATCCATAATGATTCCTATCATATGCATTTGACATAGTAAATCACTAGCCCTCTTACTTTTTTTTTAATAATAATTATAAAACTAAGGCACGTTTCTCCTTGTCGTGCCAAACTACTTAACCTAAACATTTGAGTTCTTTAAGTAACATTCCATTAAAACACCATATATCTTTGATAATTATACAAAAAGTGTATAAAATATCCATGACATATATCTGTTTTCAACCACATAGTGAAAAGCATGTGAGAGTTGCTTGTAATAATTATTAAATTTGGTTTGCCATGTTCTATATATAGCTTGATGTATCGAAGTTAGGTTTCAAATTAAACTAAAAAAAGTATCGTTATATAAAACTTAGTTGATTTAGTCGAGTTTTAGCAATGTAGTTGATTCGATCAAACTCATTAAAATAAACTTAAAAAAATTAAAAATAAAAAACAAAATACCAATCAATCCAAATTCAATACGGCAACATTATTGCTACCTATAGCATTACAAAACAAAGTTGACAAAAGCGAAGAAAAACCGAAACCACAAACTACGGCGCTTTCGTTGCTCACTTTTGCATGTGACAATGAGACCCATTTTTTTTGGATTTAATGCCTGATCCCAGCATTCACGCCTTAATGTCATCCCAAAGAAATCCCTATAAATAAAAACCCACAAACCCCATGGAAAATAAGAATCTCTGTCAAAGAAAAAGAAAACCCTATTAGAATATAGTAAGAGAGAGAGAGAGAGATAACAGAGCACCATGGCTAGCCTCAGTCGCAATTCCCTCTTGGTTGTCCTTTCTCTCTGTCTTCTAATTACATTTTCTAACGTGGCTGAGGTATGTAAATTTACATATATGTATAAATGTGCTAGCTTTCTCTGCTTACAAAAGTTGTTACCAGTACTCTTGTAAAAGAGCTAGCTCTAATCTCCTTCTTCTTTCTGAATCTTTTAACAGATCCATGGTGCCAAGCTCCGTCCTTCAGGTATATATATATATTATGCTTGCTCTCTTGGGTTTTTTCTTTCCTTTTAAACAAGACTATAACCTAAGAGAAATGTGGATTCTAACTAGTTTAGTTGGTAAAAACATTTGAAGTTGTAAGGAATAATGTCTATTAATCACTCGATAATTGTTCATAAATATCGAAAGGAAAAAGAAGCTACTTCACTCATCTCCCCGGCAAGCACCAGGTAGATGAGTCACTAAATTGACCTGCTTAAATTCTCGAGTCGGATTTGAAATCTGTGTTTTTCTTGGGAAATTACATTACATTACATACGTAGCAAATCATCAAGAGTGTGAAATTAATTATTAATTTACTTATTTTGACATTACAGAATGCAAACCAAGATGTAATTACCGCTGCTCAGCAACATCACACAAGAAGCCATGCATGTTCTTCTGTCTGAAATGCTGTGCGACATGCCTCTGTGTTCCTCCTGGGACTTATGGCAACAAGGAAACATGCCCTTGCTATAATAACTGGAAGACCAAGGAAGGAAGACCCAAGTGCCCTTGACCTCGAGGCTTAGCTAGTTAGCTACCTTCGATCAAAAACTAAAGACAATAAAAATAGACGCCTAGAATCCCATTCTCATTTTCTTAATCACTTTGGCAGGCATGGATTATTTCTCTCTTTAGGCAATCTATTCTTTAGATGCCATATTTCTCAAGCCCGGGCTACCACATTGATGCAAACTCCTCCTCTTTAGAGAAAGTGGGCATTATAATCTACGGGTAATTTTGTTCCAAGGGAGAGGCAAAATAGCTTGTAAACTCCTTTTAGTCCGTACAATGGTCAAGGTTAGGGAATCAATTTGATTTTATCAAGCCAACTTTCCTTAAATATGCTCATAATATAAATGTAAGCAATGATTTGTTCAAGAAAATTATAAAAATTAAGTTATCTCAATGTGTGAGTATGATGCATGTATCCATAGTTATTAAACCTTATTCGATGCAAGATACAGGTTGGATAGGTTAATATTCGGGTTGATTCAAGTGAACTTGAATTTTTTTTTGAAGTCGAAATAATATTTTTTAACCATATTACACTAAATCCTAAAAAATAAATTACCAAGACTAATCCCAAATCAATACAAAGTTAAAGAACCAAACAAAAAAATATTGAAAAATCAAATGAAAAAGTCCTTAGAAAAAAGAAAGAAAGAAATCACTGCTGGAATCTATAGTGATTCTTCCCCAAGAACACATTGAATCACTTAGCGCCCTCTTAGGTTCTGTTTGTGTGTGTGTGTAACTACGTACCAAGTGGAAAACAACAAGAGAATTGCCAAAGTTCACTTGAGAAATTTAAGATCTAGAATTTAATCTGAGTTAAATTTCAAGTTAAATTATTAAAGAAATTGATAAAGTAAAAATTAATTGATCTAGTGGAGTTTTAGTGATTTAGTTGACAGGATCAAACTCAATGAAATCAATTCTAAAAAGTAAAATAAAAAAATAATATTTTAATAAAAATAATTAATTCAATAACTCCCAAGTTTGTTCTAAAAGCTAAGCACAACATGACAACGTTCTTGCTAGCTACAGCATTACAAAACAACAGGAGCGATAAAAACCATGATAACTAACATAACGAAAGCAAACAAAAAACCAAACCACAAACCACAACGCTTTCATTGCTCGCTTTTTCATGTGAAATTGAGACCCATTTTTTGGATTTAATGCATGATACCAACATTCATGCATCTAAAATATATTTTTTAAGCACTCGAGGGTCTAGCTGCTGTGGTCAACCGTGTGACTTGTTCCGCCCCCGTCCCGGGTTCGACCCTCTATGTGCACGCCTGTCACCCCCGCGGTGCCTTACCTGCTCCTGGGCTTGCAGGATGTCCAGTGGGCCGTGGGGAATAGTCGTGGTGCGCGTAAGTTGGCCCGGACACCCCACGTAAATCAAAAAAAAAATATATATATATATATATATATATATTTTTAAAATTAATTATGTATCCAAGATCACTTTTTCACGGTTCCTTGAGATTCTTATCTCCACCGGTTGACATGTTAATTTTGTAATTTATCTTTACATATCTTCTATCATCAATTTCTAAACGTTTCATTCTCAAAAAAAAAAACACGTCATCCTATTCAACAAGAGCATATCTTGTTTTACGACCCTCTCTTTCATCTATAGTAGTTCAACATTACACAACAACTAATAATTAGAATTTGATACCAACTGACAGACAAAAATAACACAAGAAAGACAACAATAACAAACATCATAAAATTTTACTAAATAGAGTAATTATATAAAAATCCTAATTTAAAATTTTATTTCTCAATAATTCACCACACCTGGTAGTTTTATTTTTTAAGAAGTTTACAACTCTTTAAATAAATTCAAAAAACAACCTAAACAAACTAGAAAAAATAAATTCACAAATTTCAATATTTGATTTTTATACTAAATAGGAAAAGCAAATAAAAACACCATAAAAAATATTTTTCTAAATTAAATAAATAATAAATAATTTTTATTTATCTAACTAAGAAAAATATGGATTCTAACTAGTTTAGTTGTTGGTAAAGTCATTAGAGGTGGTAACAGAATAATATCTGTTTATCCTTGGCTAATTGTTTATGAACATTGAAAGGAATTATGGGGGGAAAATATTCTATTAAAAAATTTATTGGAATTAGTAGCTTTAAAACGAGTTTATATGTTAGATAATAATATAAATTATATTTTATGATCTTACCTAATAACCTAAACTATTAGATTGAGATGATTCTTTGATATGATATCAAAATCTTGATAACCAAGCGATTACGAGTTCAAATTTCATCATTTTTATTTATATGATAAAAATTAAGTACAAAATAGTGTAAATTTAAACAAATTTCAAGCCCAAAGAATTTTTATCACCCTCCACACCTCCGCACTTGAAGCAATGTTCTGCCTTATGCTCTGTATTCCCGAAAGATTTTGCCATGGAGAAGGACCTGCTAATAGCACTATGGATGGCAAAAGGCTTTATTTCTCACAAAGGGAAAATGGTTTTGCATGACAAAGGCAACGAGATTTTTGGTGACGTAGTTGGGAGGTTATTTTTTCAAGACGTTGAGGATGATGGGCTGGTCAACATAACATGTAAAATGCACGATCTCGCACGAATCATTATGATGCATGAAGTTTGTTTGATTGGGCAAAATATACTCTGAAACACTAAATAAGAACTAGGAAAACCCTACAAGAAATGAGAATTGGCTACAGATATTAGCGACAGACTTATTCCATCACTAAATACGGACATAATTAGCGACGAAATTATATCCATTGCTATTTTCCGGAGTGTCATTTAGAATTCAATTGCTCCTATCAAGAGAATTCATAGACAAAATAAACTTTGCTAACCAATCTGTTGCTTGATTTGCCTCGCGGTAGACATATTGGACTTTGATCTTCCACTCACGATCTAGCAGCTCCTTTGGTTTGGCGATGAGTGAGTAATTTGCTTCCACTGTAATAGACACCTGCATGATGAGCTGAACCACCAGTTTGGAGTCAGATTCTAGGATAACCTTTAGAAATCCCAACATCCATGCCGATTCGAGACCTGGTACCACCGCACATAGCTCTGCTATAACTGAAGAATATAGTCCCGAATTAATTGCAAATTCTTTTATTCAAGACCCAAATTCATCCCGGATTAAACCCCCTGCCCCAGCTTGACCTGGATTCCCCTTGCTCATCCATCCACATTCAATTTAACCCATCCTTGAGTCAAGAATTTCCACCCCACCTGGTGGACCTGCTTCTGAATGTGATCAAGTCAATCACAAATTTGCAGTAGATTTAGATTCTTGAATTTGTTTAGCCACTACATTACCATAACTATGACTAGTTTCTAGGTGGTCTCATATGAAGTATTCGAGTGTATCTATAGACAGTGCAAAAGACTTCCAATGTCATCAAGAGCAAAAGAAAAATGGCAGCCAGCAATGTAAGAAACTGCCAAGAACTAAACACATATTGCCTCATAAATCTACCACCTTTTACTGTCCATCGTCCATTGTAATACTTGTTAACATCTTCAATCACTTTGTCTAAGAAAGGAACCTTAGTAAGTCTAATAGATTTGCTCATCCCATTCCACAAGTTGGCAACCTCCTCATCACTCTTTAACCGGTTCAAAATTATGCCTTTTTCTCTAAGCAGCTTCACATCCTCTTCGGTATCAATTATCCCATTCATTAATTCAGTATAACGCGTAAAAACCAATGGTCCTGACGCGTTTGAAGCCTCATATGCTACTAAGTTTCTTAGGACCACCTCTGTGTTCACTTCTAAACTGATAATCGGAAGGTAAAATGTATCGGTCTTGGCATCAAAACTAATGCTTAGGATGTTACCTGTTGTCGGTGCAAAACGGATTCCGGATCTGAACAGTTCGGCGACACAAGGAATTGCAATCTCCTCTGCCAATGGAGGCTTGTTATGTTCATTGTTCAGGTTCTCATTCTCTGGTTTGACTTCTCTGTCTTGTGAGAAGAAAAGGTATTCAACAGGTTGTTTCAAGATTGAACATCCAGGAAGGTTAGAGACGATTGTCCAAGGCAATTTAAGCATGGCCTTAACATGTCTAGAAAATAGCAATATTTTGAGAAGACGCACCAGACCTTCGCTTAGCCTTGAGATTAGGTTTGAATTCTCGGATGACAGACATTTGCCTTGCATTGCATCAAGCTGATCGTCAGCCTCATTTATCTCTTCTGGTGCTTCAATATTGGGCACAATAATGTCATACAAATAGTCTAGCAAGTGGGCACATTGAGAAATATTGATCTTGGGAATGTCCTCCAACGTCTTAAATGGGGAAATCTCCTTATAAAATCCAACCAGCATTGAGAGTAGCGTATCATCAGCCATCTCTAACGATGACAATTGAACTTCAAGAATTTTTCTCAACACAAATAATGGGATTTGGTTCTCAAGCATTACCATATCTCTGAGAATTGCGTTGTGGCCTGATTTTCTCCCTGCATAATCAACCAAATGTGACATTCTTGAGGAGACTCTAGTGAAAGCGATCCCTTCTTTGATGGCATAAATTTGTAGGAATTCAAGCAAGAATGACGCATCAATGGCCATCATCCAGGCTAAAGTCTCATTACTAAAATCTAAGAACTTATGATAACAAGCTCGGATCTTCAACTCAAGGTTGATCAAGTTATCAACAATGTGTGAAAACTTGAGGCTTTCGAGGCGTTTCTGAGCTCGTTTTGCCGCGGCGAGCTTGTACCTCTCCATCTCATAGAGCTCCGGACGCCAGTAATGGTATGGACCTATTGCAACTTGCTGTGGAACATAGCAATCTGGGCAACTTGTCATTAGAATTTTAAGGACATTGAAAATACAGACAGGAATTTCAGTGTCATCTTCAAGCTCCTCGTCGAGTGTTCGACGAATGTTAATCATCCATCGATGTTCATCAAAGTTTGGATTTGCATTGGAGGGCATGGTGGATTGGCAAGAAGACATGTTCGTGCTCTAGAAAAAAAGATTTTTGTTCTGGCAGTTCAAGTAATGTGCATTTAGTGATAAAGAAGTAATTAAGTGAGGTTTTATAGTCACAGGCCAATAAATTAGACCTTCAATATTGGTTTTTTCTTTTGCTTTAATTTTTTGTCTGAAGCATTCACTATCATTAAAGGGGGCATTAATTATATGGTTTATTATTTAACATTGAAAAGCAAAACGTTTCTCTTACTTAGTTTATACTAAACATTTATTTAACACTTTATATATTTTTTCACATTAAAATAAGGTGCCATTTCATGACGAGGAGAACACTTTTATATATTTTTTTTTCCAACAATGAAGAGTATTTTTGGATCTTATGCATGAATTAAGATTATTTAAAAAAATATTAAAAACACATCTCTATTATTAATGGGGTCATGGTTTCCTAAAACCTCCCCCATTTAAAAATCAACACACGAAAGTCACGCTTTAAAATGAGGTTATGTCTTTTTCAGTGTCCAACTCCATGTTAGACCATGGTATACCCGCGTCCAACTCTAAATTGGGTAGGAGCACGTCCCCGCCCAGCTCCAAGTCAGGCCAGGACGTGTTCACACCCAACTCCAAGCATGATGATATTTTTTTCTTCTTGAATTTTTTTTCTTTTCTCTTATTGATTTTTTTCATACCGTAAATAGAAAATAAATTAATGTGTTTTTTTATATTATAAAAAAGTTGGGTGATAATAAATTTTTTTCATTTCAGGTTGGGTTTAATTTTCTTATTAAAGCATGTTTTTACGTTTCAAAAATACTTTGAAAAAATTTTGAAATTTTTTTTATTGTTTTTCTACTTCAAATTAATATTTTTGATTTTATTTTTAAATATATTGAGATTGAGTCTGGCTGTGCAGTCAGACTCAAGGAGAATATATTAAATTAGATCTTGCCCCGCAGGACCCATTCGAGGTGGGTCCTTTCTTTAGAAGGACCCAAAATAGCTTTGGGTCCAGCCGCAGCTGGACCCATCAGCTTTGGGTCCTGCTATTGCTGGACCCATCAACCTTGGATTCTGCCGCTAACAGGACCCAATGCTTTTAATTTTTTTTTCTCATGTAATTTTTTCCCATACAGTAAATAAAAAATAAATCGATGGGAGTTTTTTTTTATATTGTTTAAAAGTTGGGTGAACATAATTTTTTTTCATTTGAGGTTGTGTTGAATTTTGTTATTAAAGTATGTTTGTTTTTGTGTTTCAAAAATTATTTGAAAAAATTTGCAACTTTTTAATTTTTTTCTCTAATATTATTGTATTAAAGTTGGTGGAGCTCTCCATAAATTTTTTATTCATATTATATACTTTATACATTTGTATTATATAAGAGAACTTTTGGACAATAAAATCCATTAAAAAATAGTTTATAAATATTATAATATAATATTATTTTGTGTAATAAAAGATATTTTAATTTTATAACATGAGATTCAAAGTTCAATGTTTTATTGTCTTTATATTTTTTTATTTAGTAGTTTTGAATTATAAGTATTATTAAAGACATGAATAAATTATGTGTTGAGTCCTGCCCTCAGCAGGACCCATTAGAGTTAGGTTCTGTTGGGGGGCAGGACCCAAAATAGCTTTGGGTCCTGCTGCACAATAGGACCCAATAAGTTTGGGGACCCAAAAGCACTAGGTCCAGACCCAATTTTTTTGGGTCCCGCGTCAAGACCTAACTCGCTTGGGTCCGGCGTAAGGACCTAATTTTCTTGGGTCTTGCATTAGGATCCAAGACTAATGGGTCTTTAGTCCGGACCCAATTCTAGTCCTGCATTAGGACCCAAGGGTAATAGGTCATAAAACAAGACCCAAGGTTAATGAGTCTTGCATCAGGACTCATTTCACTTTGGTCCTGCCCCGAACCCAATTCTCTTGGGTTCTGCGTCAGGATCCAATTCTTTTAGGTCGAGTGTCAGGATCCAAGGGTGATGGCTCATGCATCAGGGCCCAAGGTTAATGGGCCGTGTATCAGGACCCATTTTGCTTGGGTCCTGTCTCCGGACCCAATTCTCTTAGGTCCTGAGTCATGACCCAATTCTCTTGGGTCCAGCGTCAGGACTCAAGGTTCTTGGTCTTAGATTTCTAAATATTATTATTTGTGTTATAAATATTGTTATTTTTTTATAATTAAAAGTATTAATATAAAAATATTTTTTTATTATAATTAATAGTATTAATATTAAAAATATTATTATTTGTATTAAAAATATTATTTTTTTTATTATAATTAATATTATTTATAAAATAATTAATAAATTTGGAAAAACAATTATTATCAATATTGAAAAACAACCTTAGATTTGATTTGAATGGTAAAATTAAAAATTATTATTCTTATTGTTATTATTATAATTAATAAAAAAAATTTAAAATACTATTATTAGTATTGAAGAAAAACCATTTTTTTTAAAAAAAATTAAAAAATATTAGAATTTGAGCAAACAAGTTAAATATTATTATTTATATTATAAATATTATTGTTGGGTCTGGTGTTACAGCCAAATTCGAAGCTCTTGGATCTGATGTTGCAACCAAACCCAACACTTTTTGACTTATATTTTTTTATATGTTTTATGAAAATAAAAAGTTGGCCCGCGGTGTAGCACATGCCACCTAGCTAGTACTAACTAAAAGCAGGGGTGTTAAGCCTAACCCATCAAAGTCAGATTATATATATATATATATATTAGGTTAAAAATTCTAAGAAATAAATGTTATAGGTCAAGATTTTTAAAACCTGATTAACTCGACTCAACCCATATATCCTATGGTCATTTTAACTTTATATTCGATAATTTATGATTTGAACATTTATCTTTATTTTATTTTGAAATTGTAGACTCCAAATTCTTGTTAATAAACTTTATATTAGATGTTTTTGATATAATAAAAGGATTCATCCTGACAAATGACCTAATATTCTTAGAGCCTGATGCAGAACCTAAGAAAAATATAATAAAAACAATAATATCTACAACATAAATAATACTATTTTTAATATTAATACTATTAATTATAATAAAAATAATAATATTTATAACACAAATAATAATATTTTTGATATGAATACTCTGAATTATAAGAAAAATAATAATATTTATAACACAAATAATTATATTAAGAAACCTATGAACCTTGGGTCCTGACATCAGACCCAACAGAGTTTTTAAACCCGGTCTGGTCCAAGGCCCGGGTTCCGGGTTTTGACCAGGTCACCGAGTCGCTCGGGTCAATTTTGATTTTTTTTAAAATCAAAACGATGTTGTTTTAGTAAAAAAAAAAGTCAAAGGGTTGCAATTAGGTTTTTGACTGGGTCTTTCCGGGTCAACCAGGTCGCCAGGTTACCCCGGGTTTTGACTTTCTCTATTTTTTCTTAAACCCGACCTGATTCTAGCTCCGGGTAGGCTGGGTCCCGAGACGATCCATTGAGCTAGATTTTAAAACTATGCCCAACACAATTGGGTTTAAATACAATAAAAAAATAATATTTAATTATATTAAGAAATTTAAAAACTGTTGTGAGAAGTCTTGTTGAATTTTTTTTTTAGTGTTGAGAGTGTGTCTAACGATGTTGTGAGTAGTCTTGTCACATTTGTTTAAGAAATTGAATAATTCTAAAAAATTAGGTGAGAAAAATAATAACCAGTCAACATTAATTGTAAATTATTTTATTTAATTTGTATGTTTCAGTATTAATATCATATATATATATATATATATATATATATATATATATTTAATTATTTAATTTAAATACATTTATAAATATTTTTTACCTTGATAAATAAAAAAATACGCAACCGATCCTCTGCTTGAGCAATCAATATTGAAAAATAGTCATTATTTTTTTATTATTTATAAAAAATACAAAAACACCGATTATTTCGAAAAAACAATATTAAGAAAATAATGAAAAATGAAAAAAAGAAAGAAAGCTTTACCGTGTAAGGGCTGGACTTGTGCAGCCTAAGAGTTTTAATAAAGAAAATCGAACCGAATTAGTCGATTGCATGTACAATAACAGCTAGGGTTGACTAGTTATATAGCTAGGGTTTTATACTTTTATCCCCTCTCTTCAAGGAAGGAAGAAGTCCTCTACTTCCAAGGATAAGGGCTCCACTCCGCCTAGTCTCCATTTTCCTTCTATATATAAGGAGACACGTTCTTACAAGAAAAGAACGTACTCTGCTGTAAGAGAAGAACCCATCAAGGCTAGCTGCAGTAGTTTACCATGGGGAGAACAAGAAAAATTCCAATGGCAAAGCGAGAAACAGCAGAGCAAAGGTCTGTTACTTTTACTAAAAGACGTCAAGGTCTTTTCAACAAAGCAGCAGATTTGTGCAGGATTTGTGATGCTCAAATTGCCATTATGGTCTCCTCAACTGGGTCCAAAGAAAAAGTTTATACCTTTGGCCACTCTTCCATTGATGCTGTCTTCGACAGGTTCCTCGACAATTTTACAGCAGCCCCGGAAGCGGTAGCATACGAAGCAGGAATCAAGTCAGCCAGTAATTCCCTCTATGAAGAAATCAAGGCATTGGAGGGTGATGTTAATACTCTAATGCAAAACAAGAAGAGAAACGTTGGAGGGGTTTTATGGGATTCTTTAGAGGAGATTGAGCAGTCTAGTACTTCAGTTGAAGAGTTACAGGATGTTGTAGATACCCTGGAAAGTTTGTTGGGTCAGGCCAAGAATAAGCTGATGAATAACGCAACCGAGAATCTTGGTATAAGCATAGCTGTTGAGCCAAAGTCTGATGATTTTTTGGCTTTAGAGCCTAAACCCCGAGATGATTCTTCATCTAGCTTGGGTGGTGATCAAATCGGTCAGAATTCTGCCATTATAGGAGATAATGGTGCTAATTATTCTGATTCATATTGGAATGCTGATGGTTCAACTACTGATAGTGGTATGGAATTTCCAGTCGAAGTCGATTTGGATCTTATATGGAATCTCCTTGAGTCTTCTGATTTCAGCTCGTGTTCTGACAAAGTTATTTCCATTAACAACAGTAGTGACTGCACTACTTCAGGGACTGCTTCTGAATCAGCTTCAGGCTATTGCTTGACTGATCAGCTGGGACTTCCATTGCTCACTGCAGGTGCGAATCAGTTTGAAGATTGGACAAACTATTATCAATGTTGATTTTCTTTTTTGAGAATTGCAACTGTCAATCATCATTGACAGTTGCAACGTACTATTCAAGATTCTTTGTAAGTTGTTAACCATGTCTGGGGAAGTTTAAAATTTTGGGGAGGTTATGATTTTAACATAGATAATGACAAGGCATTCAATTTTGTTTTTCTTAATCAGAGTAGTCTCTAATTTTCGATTAAATTTTAGATTATCAACAGGATTCCTGTTATGGCTGATTAAGGTTAGCCCCACGAATCTGGTGTGTATGTATAATGAAATTGCTGACAGCAGCAATATATATTATAAATAATAATGGGTTAAAAATTCTAAGAAATAAATGTTAAAAATTCCTGTTTTGCAACTTGCTGTGGAACATAGCAATCTGGGCAGCTTGTCATTAGAATTTTAAGGACATTGAAAATACAGACAGGAATTTCAGCGTCATCTTCAAGCTCCTCGTCGAGTGTTCGACGAAAGTTAATTATCCATCGACATTCATCAAAGTTTGGATTTGCATTGGAAGGCATGGTGGATTGGCAAGAAGACATGTTTGTGCTCTAGAAAAAAAGATTTTTGTTCTGGCAGTTCAAGTAATGTGCATTTAGTGATAAAGAAGTTAAGTAAGTGAGGTTTTATAGTCACAGGCCAGTAAATTAGACCTTCAATATTGGGTTTTTCTTTTGTTTCAATTTTTGGTCTGAAGCATTCACTATCATTAAAGGGGGCATTAATTATATGGTTTATTATTTAATATTGAAAAGCAAAACGTTTCTCTTACTTAGTTTATACTAAACATTTATTTCACACACATTTTTTCCACATTAAAATTAGGTGTAATTTCATGACGAGACGAAACGTTTTTTTTTTTCCAATAATAAAGAGTATTTTTGGATCATATATATGCATGAATTAAGATTATTTTTTAAAAAATAATATTAAAAACACATCTCTATTATCAATTTGATATATACATTTAAGAGAAGTTATGAATGTTGACATTAAGTCCAAAAAATTAAGTAAAAGAGCAAAAATCTTTCATTAAAATACCACTATTCTCTTAAAATTGCGATTTATTTGTATATAGATAGACTCGTGCAATTATGAGAAATTTTTCTCATTTTTTTTTGGAATCAACGGGCTTATAGTTGAAAATTTTAAAAGAAATTTTCATTAAAAACTTTTGGAGTAGTAATTCTAATTTTGCAATGTATTTTTAGTTTGTTTTTAAGTAATTGAAGTTTTCGGTTACTATCTCAAGATAAAAAAAATAAAAACATAGAAATTCATTTTAAAAATTATCTAAATTGATATATATATATATATATATATATATATATTTGATTAACGTGGGTATTCAGGCCAGTTTGCGCGTACCTCGACTAATTTTACTGGCCCTGAAATTAACGACCATGTAAGCCTCCAGTAGCTATCATATTACCAACCACAAGGCTCGAATCTGAGACCACAGGGAAAGCAAACTCCTTGATCCCAAACTCTTACCACTTGCCACCTACTTAGACATATTTACTTAATATCTATTAAGCCAAACTCTTTTGTTTATGTTATTCATGTCATGATACACTAACTAAAAGGAGGGGTGTTAAGAAAACCCGATTTATATATAATATTTGCATTATCTAAACTGACTCAATCCATCAAAATTAAATAATATAAATATTACAAATGGTAATAAGTTAAAAAATCTAATGAATAGATATTACTGGTTGAGATTTTTAAAACATGATTAACTTAATCTAGCACCTATACCTTATAGTTATTTTGACTTTATATTTGATAATTTATGAATTAAATATTTATTTTTATTTTATTTAGAAATTTTAGATTTGAAAGTTCTTGTTAATGTGGTTTTTATTAGATTTTTTTGATGTAATAAAAAAATTATTTTTTAATTAAAGAGAAATAAAAGATATCAAGAATTTAATAAAGAAGTAAGATATGAAAATTAAACCTAATAATGCGTACATTATACTCACCTCTAAATATAATTCCATGAAAATTAATCTTTTAAATCTATCTATCCCGTAAATATTTATAATATAGAAAAAATTAGCTAAATTTAATATATTTAACCTTCTCAAATCCAATTATTCGAGTTTAGTAGTGGAGTTGGATTCAATTATAAAGATGCACTTGAAGGTCTAGCTGCTGTGGTTAATTGTGTGACTTGTTCCGCCCCCGTCCCGGGTTCGACCCTCTATGTGCATGTCTGTCACCCCTGCGATGCCTTACCTGCTCCTGGGCTTGCAGGATGTCCAGTGAGCCGTGGGGAATAGTTGTGGTGCGCGTAAACTGGCCCGGACACCCCACATAAATAAAAAAAAAAAAAAATCAACCAAAGATTGCCATTTGCTACCCGTAAGTCGTTGAAATTACAATTACAAACCCAAAGATTCCTAAACTCACCAAACACAAACTATTTAAAACCCCGAAACGGCCCTCGATGTTTCTGGATTCTACTTCTACCACAGCAAAGCGACCGCCTGGTCCGTCTCTCACTCTTTCACTCTCTCTTCTTCCTTCCTTTCTCTTAAACCGAAACCAGAAAACTAAAAACAATCTCTTAAACATAGGTAGCCATGGATCCAGAGACGGCGTTAGAGCTGGTAAAGCAAGGAGCCACACTCCTCCTCCTCGATGTCCCTCAGTACACTCTTGTCGGCATTGACACTCAGGTACTAGAGATTTTCTCCGTTTAGTTGAATTTCAAAATTTATGCTATCGTGACTGACTCTGACAAATTGCAGATGTTTACAGTGGGACCAGCATTTAAAGGCATCAAAATGATACCTCCTGGTCCTCATTTTGTTTACTACAGTTCTTCTAGTAAAGACGGCAAGCAATTCTCCCCTATCGTTGGCTTCTTCGTTGATGCGGATCCGTCTGAGGTAGGGTTTCTTTTTATTTAATTGAATTTTTATTGTTATTAATTTCTGTTTCGAATGCTAAATTTTGAAATTTGTTCTTATTATGACTGCTTTTTTGCTTTTCATTTTTTTGGTTAATGAACAGGTTATTGTTCGTAAATGGAATCAACAAGAGGAAAGGCTGGTGAAGGTTCCAGAAGACGAGGTTTGTGTTTATTTATCTTTTTGAATATGTATGTTCTTACTGTATTTTTTGAGTTACTTGTTGTGAAAATAGAATTAGTGATGCTGGTAACTTTGTGGTGATTTTTTCTTTTCTTGTTTAGTTTGCGGTACATTTGTAACACAAGCCTTGTTAATTGGAAGAATGTATTGCTCTTTACATTTTTTTTTCTTCCATCTAATATCAAGAGGGGAAAAGGAAAAACTGTCCAAATTATGATTACCTGAGTCAAACTTTTTCGCTAATGAGTCGCAATCGCTTTAACAGTTGGA
Organism: Populus trichocarpa; assembly: GCF_000002775.5. NCBI lineage: Eukaryota > Viridiplantae > Streptophyta > Magnoliopsida > Malpighiales > Salicaceae > Populus > Populus trichocarpa. Next base: position 12,838,994 of record NC_037301.2, on the reverse strand, counting down.
TGGTTTAGTCGAGTTGTAGTGTAGTTGGCTGGCTTTCCTTTCTAGAACTCTTTGATGATCATTCTCTTGGAGCTGAGGATTATATTTTTCCTTCTAGTGGTTACAGTGGGCCATTTCTTATTTCCACCCAATTTACTTGGACAGTGTCCTTTGATCTGTTCCTTCAAATTTTTGGTACTTGTCTACTGCAAGAGAAAAAAGTGTCGTGGTTTTGGTCCTCAGCTTACATTAGTTGTCTTGGTTAGTTTCTTCTTTTATAAAGGTGTCCTGGGATATGAAAACTTTGGACAAGACAAGGCAAGTTATTCTAGAAGCTGGTCCAAGGAAATCTGTACGTTGATAAGTGGCTGGGAATTGTAGAATTCCAATTTGAAGGTTTTTGCTGCTTGCTGAGGGGAACATTTAAGGGCTTTTTTATTTGCAAGTGTACTTGCTTTATGCATGTATAGTTAAACAATGTCAGATCAACGTTCATTTAAACCAAGATATAATATATTGAACTGGTTAATGCTTTAACATGTAAATTATTGACTAATTGGGTTGACTATATGATTTCCCCATCACGAGATAATGTCCTAACTTGTGTTTGGTTTTGCAATAACGTTAATGCTTGTGCTTTCTCAATAACTTTAACGAAAACTTAATGATCTATTACTAGCAAGGAGAATCAATTCTACATGGTTATAGGAACTGAGAGCTTTTGCATGGTTTAGTTTCCTACAAGGATCTTACTTGTTTACCCATACCTGCACAGTTTCAACCCTGCCTTTAATTTGATAGATACATGAATATTTATAGCTATACTTTTCAGTTCACTCTAACCCATGGATAGACAACAAGAATTCCGGACCTGGGTTTTCTTTTTTGGAAGTTCCTGTTCAAAACTTTACTTTTTGGAGGAAAGTATTCAATCTATACATTTGCTTGGTGTGCATAGTGCTGGCTTCATTTTGGTTTATGTTTTTTCTCTCCTTTTTTGCTGCACAGGAAGAAAGATTTTGCCAAGCAGTTAAAAGTTTAGAGTTTGACAGATATCTTGGTCCTTATAACCTAAGCCAGTATGGAGAATGGAAGCGATTGTCTAGTTACCTCACAAAGACCATCATCAAACGAATTGGTATTTTAGCTACTAGGAGTGCTATTTATTTTAAACAGCTCTGTTGTTAGCTCTTATTAGGATTTCTCCATGATTGCTTTCTCATGGTTGAGTGCTTGGTGCTTTTAACACTTCATTTTCATCTTCTATAATTGCTGCTGTTTTCTCATTTTACATTTGGTTCTTCTACTTTTTTAAATTTGCTTTTGAGAATCCACATAGATATATACTTTATATTAATTTAAGTATTTTTTTTCTTGTAGATATATTATGTTCATTGACTGGTCAGATCACATTTCCTTTTTTTTTTTTTAAATTTAGATAGGAAAAGTTCAGCACTGGATATGGGTATTGGTTGATGTGAATGTTAGTTTTAGCTTCTTGGCTAGTAATTGATGTAGAGAGCTTGAAGCATGTAAATCATGTAAGAATATGCATTAGTCACTTATTTTTAATAGAACAAAGGTTTTCATCGGTCTATGAAATACTATGACTCTGCTAGCATATTTGAAATACATAGTGTGCCTCTCCTGATAGTGAGTTCCTCACAACTTGTTTATGTTGAATTGCTCGTTCAATTCACAGAACCCATTGGGGGAGAAATTACAGTTGCATGTGAATCTGAAATGGATAAAAACAGTCCTAAAACATCAATCGAGAGAGCTCTACATGCACAATTGGGGACTGGTAAGTTCTCAGCATCTACATCAGTTGATCGGTCCAAGAAGAGAGGATGTTATTACACTACAATCCCACGTGTTATTAAACGCAGAGGAATGGAGGGGAAAGAACTTACTTCTTTGAATCTTGACAAGGTAAAGTATTGGTATGTATGGCTTCTGAATTATCTTTGACATTTTATAATTTAGATTAACTTGTTTCTTTCTTTTTTTCTTCTTCTTCTTCTTGTTTTCCTGTTATCAGACTGAATTACTAGAAAGTGTTTTGATTAAAGACTACGGAGGTTCCGAAGACTTACTTCTAGGGGAGCTGCAATTTGCTTATATTGCATTTTTGGTATGCACAGATGAATCCTGCATTTCGCACATTGATCGATGGTATCATATCTTTATGGCATTCAAAAAACTCTGCAGATGGGGCAATCACTTGAAGCATTTTTTCAGTGGAAATCTTTAGTTAGCCTTCTACTGAGTTGCATTGAAGCTGTAAGTAATGATTTGTTTCAGTTTCCCTTGATAGTAAAATATTAGTTTGAGATATAATTTGCTCTCAATACTTTGAAACTTAGAAAACCAATGCTTTATTTAATTATGCATGTGGCACTTTCTCATCCACATATTAAGATCATGATGTTTTTCACCACTAATCTTCCCACTGTGCCTTTATGTTATTCTTCTTTGTGCGCACATGTTCTCCTCTGAACTTTCTTTGACACTGTTCTTTCTTCTGCTCCATATCATATCCTGTGAACTGAATCCAATGATTGTATTCTTTCATGAACGAAGTTTTTCTTGCTATGTTTTTGCTTTCAATAATTGAAAATTATGGCTTGTGCCCAAATTCAAAGAGGTGTTGATTAGATTGAACAAGGCATATATTCAAGAGCAATAGCAGAACAATATATACACACTCATAGTTTGTGCATTTAAACGTCTCCCTAGATGCTAATCTTCTACAGTAGGTGCTCATATATAGTGATTTATTGCATCACAATACATTGAGTGGCTGTCACATGAAAATGAAACAAGTATCGCACATGCTTTGGTGTTTGGTTCAGCACTGCAAGCAGCAATATATTCTGAGCATTTCTCATTTAAAATCACTTTTTTTAACCATTTTTTCCTTTGTATTTTATAGTTTCTTGCTGATTTAGTATGATATTCTACTCCCCATTCCTTAATACAATTAAGGTCGTTAATTTATGGTGAAAGTGCACCGGTCGCTCAGTACTGAAAATGTTTCTTTTCATTTTTTTTCTGTCTCCTTATCTTCTCTAATGTTATAGTATGTTATTCTTTTAAAAGCACTTTTTTCTTTCTTTTTTCACTTTTGGTGCTCTATAAGTGTTTGGTTATCTTGTAGTTCATCCTGTGCATGGTTTACACATATCACCTCAATGATGTTCATTCCAGCTTTGGATTTTGTATTATTTATCTTCTAGTGACAGTGCTCTTTTGTTCTTTTTACAGCCTTTTCGTACAAGGAGTCATCTTTTTACTAAGGTAATATTCTGACAGTAATTGTTTTGAGTGTTTCTTTATATTATTACATGATCATGGTGGTTTTAAAATTTAGGTAACTGAATACCACCGCAAAAAGAAAAGGTTAACTGAAGGTGATGTTATTAGCAGATAAACCCAGCTAAAGAGGCCTTAACATCTGGGTTTCAGATTCCTGAATCTTTTTCTGTGATCTTATCTGAAATTCTTTTTTTTATTATCACATGGGTTTTTATGCTCCTTGGTACCTTAATTTTTATCCCCTTCCTTATAATGATAGTGGCTGGACTTTCTAATCATTTGCTTGCTTGACTCTGGAAACCTGATGCCTTGACCTTTTTATCATTGCTTCCCCCAACTCCTTACTCTTAATACCATTTTGAAGCTCTCTAGTCAACTTTACCAATTATTTAACTATATCCACTCGGCAAGCTTGGTTTACTGGATAAAACTTGTTGGTATATCTGGGTTTTTTTTTGTTGATCCTGGTGTTTATCCTTTTCTGGTGTTGATATTTTGATGCCTGAGTTTTTATGCATTATTGTGTGGTTGAAAGCTAATACATTATACATGCACCTTTGGTTCTGTAGATTTTGTTCTAACTGGTACTGGCTCATATGAATTTCACACAGTTCATCAAGGTCATCTTCTATCAACTGAAATATGGACTTCAGAAAGATAGGAAAGAAAGTAATGGTGCAGGAATAGCAGTATCATCATTGCTGGACGAGTCATGGTTTTCTGCTGATAGCTTTTTGCACCGACTTTGCAAGGTAGTTCGTTGCACCAAAATTATCAACTGATGAGGCTCAATTGCCACTTAAAAGAGACTTTTCACATTTGAATTAGATTGTGGTGATTTAAATTTGCTTGTCTCCTTATTAAGTTCCTAGGCATTACATATAATTGGTTGCCTGCCATGCAACTTCTTATACAACTAGGCCGCGGAAAGAAAAAGGAAACTTTATAGCAATTTCAAATCACTCGTGTTGCAAAGATTACATATTGATTCTTGTGTTAGGATCAAGTGATTGATTTATGGCTAAATGGGTTGCAGGATTTCTTTTTGTTGGTGCAAGATGCCACTGTGGTGGATGGAGATCTTTTGACATGGGTTTGTACATTAAAGTCATCTTTTCATAGTCAATTTGCTCTTTTCTTTTACATGTAAATTGCATATTTTATATCTCAAAGTTTTATTTTGAAACATTTTTTTCAGAAAAACCAAATTGGTCTTCTTTATTTTAGAAACTTCTTATAGTTGTGATTCTTGGTTATTGACTGCAAACCTCTCTTTTTATGAGAGTTGTGAAAGCCACAGACTCACATGCTCATGCTTGCAGTTCTATTCTGTTCTTCTCCCACTAATATAAGGATGGTGTCCATCACAAATTCTTTACTTTTTTCTGTGATGTTTAATTGTCATGCATATTTGGCATGAAAAAAGCACTATATCATATCTTTTTTGACCATCTGCTAGAATGTTTCAGATCTTTACTTATGGATTGGAATCTTAGATTAATGTGTGCTCCTGGATAGGCTTCATTTGATTAGAAATCAATTTATTGCAGTCTATAGTTTCATTTAGTATTCACCACTTCTAAATTTCATTGAAATGGATGATCTGGTGTTGGATGAATGAATGGAAGATGTTTGCACTTTAATGTTCCAACTCTTGCAGACTAGGAAACTGAAAGAACTACTTGAGAATATTCTGGGATGGGAGTTCCAGCAGAATAGCGCAGTTGATGGCATATACTTCGAAGAGGATGATGAGGTCAGTTTATATGTTTATGAACACTTGGTTAGTCTCTCTCTTTCTTACTTTTCTTCCTGTGCAGTTTGCTCCTGTAGTTGAGATGTTGGATGAGTCGAGCTTCAATGGAGTTCCAGCTGCTTAGACCAGAAACATATTCCTTTTTTAACTCTTATCAGCTAAGTCATGCCTAAGCATATCTGTCATCTTTGTTTTCAACATTAATTGCCTGCAAATCAGTAGATGGTCTTATGAAATCAGTCAATTTCATGTCAAAATATTAGCTAACATGTTTGTCAGACAGTTCAAAATTTCTCCATAAATTAGTTACGAAAATCTGTAAGACTAGGAAACAAGGACCTTGTACAGTTACATTTCGAGGATGGTCTTCAGCGATGAATTTCATAAAGTTATATATGTTCTTAAACTGATTTTAGAATGTGATGTAAATTATCTTGAAAGGCTGGAAATTGTTACGAATATGGTCGGGAAAACAGAAGATCAGATTGGATTGTGACAATGAAATATCACTAGTTAGCACAACATGAGTTACCGTTTGTTACTTTTCAAAACTCATACATTTAAGACTGATGCCAGGGGCAAGATGATGGAATATACATAAATTTTGTTCCTATTCCTGTTTGGTATTGGGGAACAAAACAAAATATAGATAACGTTTGATTTACACTTATTTATTGTATTCCAAATGTAACATTTAGGATATGGTTTTGAAGACCTTCATTTTTACTTGGTAATTTCACTACGTTATAACTTAGAAAGTGATGAAATCTCTGAAAAACTTCAGATGAATTTGGGCTATTCGGATTGGCTGATGAGGGCAGGTTGGTGTCATCTGTAAAACAGACTTTCTAAAAGTCAGGGAGTTGTTGACGTTGTTTTTTAAAATATAATTTTAATTGTTTTTTAAAATGTTTTTTTTTAGAAATATATTAAATTAATGTTTTTTTATTTTTTAAATTTATTTTTGATAATTCAAAAATATAGAAAAAATGAATTTTAAACAAAAAAAAAAAAAAAGAATTTTCGCCAACATCTGTCTGTGTTGCACTTCTAGGACGGCGTTTGAATTTTGAAATGCATGCATTGGTAACTTGAAAATTAAGGTAAGCGTGTAGGCATTTGGTCGGTGGACTCCCCCCTTTCCTCTTATATGTTTTTCAACTGGGTTGGACTTGACATTGAAGGTTCAGTTGGGTTTTGTGTTAGAGGTCTGATCACTGATGGACTAGGAGAAGAGAGTTTTGGTTGGGCCAGGGAGAGGTTCGGTCGACAGCGTCCACTTATTCTCTTTTTCATTTTGGGCCTATTTGGCAGGCATTTGTTTTGTTATTTTTAAATTTTTTTAAAAAAATTATATATATATTATTATTATTTTGATGTATTTTTTAAAAAAAAAAACATTTTAAAATATAACATCTACCATATTTAAAAAAGCAAGTAATTTCTCTTTTCTAACCTTCGGTTGGGCGACACCTCTTTCCCTCCTCTTTTATTCTCCCCACCTTCTGCTAGGTTGACAGCCACCTTCGGTTGGGTCATGGGTGTTTTCATCTCCTTCTCTCTCTCTTTTTATCTTCCCCTCGCAGAGCAACTACAACCTTCATTTATGCCTTAGCATATTTAAAAAATATATATGATGAAAGATGTGTCATCTTCAAATAAGACTAATAGTCTTGTGTGTTCTTTCTTGTTTTGTGAGGTGGGGTTTCACATTATAGTAGAGGTTCTTTTTAAAATATTTTTTTATTTTTTAAATTTTATTTTTAATATGAGCTTGAAATTTTTTTTATTTTTTTTAAAGTATGATACCACTACAAAAACAAACACAGATTTGGACAAAAATTTTGAAAATCTAGCCAAAAAATACATCCAGACAACCCTTTGGACTTCTCAAACACAAATAAGATAAAAAAAAAATTCAATGTAAAATCCGAGTTTAATTTTTTTGTTATAAAAATTCAAATTGATATACCCAAGATGAAATCATTCAAGTATTGGTATAAGTTTACATTGGATTCCGTTAACAAAAATTTTCCTTCTCCCCTCTCTTTGTTTTAGCTTTCATATTTTTGGCGAATTTTTAATGGATGATCTATTCTTAAGTATTTGGTTTAGCGTTAATTTCTTTTTATAATTGGTTTAGGCTGTGTTTGTTTCTGAAAAGTAATTTTAAAAAAATTAATTTTCAAACTTTCATGTGTTTGTTTGTCATTAGAAAAGTTGATCAACGGAAAACACTTTCTAATCAAAGAAAAATTTGGTTTGGTTTCCAAAAAAGTGTTTTCTTGAAAAATTTAGACGAAAAATATTTTTCAAAAGTTGTGAAAAATTTAAAAATATCATATTATTTGCTGATTTTATCAAATTTGGTCCTCAAACTTTTGATTGCTATATATATTTTGTTTTGAATATTTATTTTTCAATTTCATCTCTTAAAATTTAATTTTTATATTAACTTTGGTCCTCATTTTAATAATTATTATTTGTTTTTCTCTTATCATTTTTTTATTGAAATTTTTTATCTATAAAATTTGATCCTCCTTCTTTTGATTGTTACTTATTTTATTTGAAATAATTTATAAAATATTAATTATTATTATTTTAATTTCTTCATCTTTCATTTTTTTTATTTTTTAGATTTGATCTCTATTATTTTGATTATTATTTATTTTATTTGAGATAATTTATGAAATTATATTTTTTTTTCAATTTCATTCTCATTCAACTTTTTAATATGTAAGATTTGTTCCTCATTATTTTAATAAACTTGAGAAAAATAAAACATTAATAAGTTATTTTTCAGCTTATTTTCCATGACATAACCAAACAATGAAAAATATTTTCCAACTTATTTTTCATTACACTACCAAATATCAGAAAATAATTCACTTTCCCGTAATTTATTTTCAAAAAAAAAATTACTTTCCAGCAAACAAATGGAACCTTAATGTTAATTAAGATAAAATAAAATAACAAATCAGATTTAAAACATAATTTATTTTTAAAAAATAAATTAACACAACTACATAGCTGTACTTAACTTTAACATATGACCTTTTATCACTGGCCATATCAGGTTGAGTTAAGAGTTTAAGAGAAGAGTTTAAGTTACTTAATCATTGTTCAATATATAAATCACAAAAAGTACATGAGAAATAAATACTTCTTGATCATTTTAGGATTTCGCGAAGATAATCTTAGAATTCATTCGGTGTTGACTTATAATTCTTTTTTTTTTTTCAAGTTATAATTTCAAAATATTTTTTTATAAATAGCGTAGGATAAAAGTAAGTTAAAATTATGTTTAATAAAAACAGCTAAAATCATTTTTTTCAATATTAGATGTAGTATAAATTAGAATTTATAAATTAAAAGTTTAGATTTTCAATTTTTAATTAAATAAAAATTCTAATCAAATTTTATTACAAAATCTTGATGGAAGAAAAATTCTTTTTAACTATATATATGTCTGTTTAGTATTGTGGCTGTTTTTGTATTTGTGGTTTTATAAAGGTAATTTTTGAAAAAATATTTTTTTGTGTAGTTGCTTTACATAAATTATGTATTTGATAAAAATTATGGTTGAAATTGTTTATTCATTAAAAACATGTGATTAATATTTGGTTAAAATTATGGTTAAACATGAAATTATTAAATAGGATATCAATTGTTTTCATATTTGACATTGAATAATTAATATATATATATATATATATATATATATAATACTAACTACTTGAAAAAAAAAATCTACACTAACACTAACACACGTGGTTGTATTTGAAGAAGGGATTATAGTTAATAATAATAGATCTGGTGCTGGTTTTTGTTGATCTTTGTCGTGGAGCAGAGGATGGTTGGTGTGGATCTGGTTTTGATTTGTGTATTTTGTCGTGGTTTGTGACTGGAAAAAAAGAAGAAGATGATTAATATTGGTTAACATTGGAAGAGGTTGGTGTAAATTTGAATCACGTGGACAATAAAAGATAATGTGTTTGGAGTGTAGTTGTGGTTGTTTTTCAAAGTATTTTTCACTCGAAAATACATTAAAATATTAATTTTTTTATTTTTTAAAATTATTTTTGATATCAGCGTATCAAAATAATCTAAAAACACCAAAAAAATATTAATTTGAAGTAAATAAAAAAATTTTAAATTTTTTTTTTAAAAAAACAGTTCTTAAACTACATCTTAACAAGAAAACTAAAACAAAAGAAGAGAGGATAAAGATACATTTGGTAAAAATATTAAATGGTCTTCTAGGCTTATTACTTTTTTTGCAATGGAGTTCTAGTAACGAGTAAGATATGCTTTTCACTAGCATGTGGTTGAACTATAAAGATGTGTAAAGATGTGTTTGGTATTGTGGTAGTTATTGTGGTTGTAGTTTGAAAAAAAATGTTTTATAAAAAGTACTTTTGGTTGAGGTTGGTTTGATATTTATATATGTTTGGTTAAAATTGTTGTTGAAATTGAGGTTGAATAAAAAGTAGTTTAATGTGTTTGGTTAAAAATGCTTTTGAAGTTGAGATTATAAAATAACTAATATATATATATATATATATATATATATATATATATATATATATATATATATATATTGATGGTTTTTAATTTCAATATTGTAAACTTAACTATTGCTATTACATCATGAAATAAACAATACTTTATATAAAATATTTTTTATTGTTCCTTTAAACTATCTGTAATTCTATCACATATGAAATCTATTTGATAAAGACTACAGTTTCCATAGCTTCTTGATCGTGCAACAACATCAAGTAAAATATCATCGGAACAAAATTGGAATTGCGATCAAATTCTATAAATGCTACGTCATCAAGCGATCTCCGTCTAATGAAATTATGTAGTGTCATTAATTAATGTTACACATTAATTTTTTTTAATAAAATACAATATATGAGAAATTTTGTTGGAATTTTTTATTTTACTAGGTTGGACCGGTCCAACGCATGCCCGGTCGCAAAACAGTGGAGACAATCTTCAATGTTCACTTTACAGAACATTGGAGAGCAGCTCAAACGAAGGTGAAGAGAAAAAGGAAGGGGAGCTTAGAGGAAGGGGAAGAGCAGAGCGTAGTGAAGGGGTAGAGGAAGGGGAAGAACGGCGCAGGTGAGCAGTGAAGGGGAAGGCCGGTCACTCTTCACTGTTCACATACAACATGAACAGTGGAGACAAGGAAGCAGCTTGAAGGTGAAGGAGAAAGAGAAGGACATCGTCTTCAACTGTGTCCCCCAAGACCAGAGAGAGAAGCAGAGGAGAGAATCTAGCAAGCACAAAGAATAGAGAAGAGGAGGCAACATTGGTTAACCAGGTCATTCCTCACAATCATCTGTCAAGCAGCAGCTTGAGTGTGCCTTTTGCTACCCTGCGGCTGAAATATAAAATAGTCATGGATCCCACCAACAATAATTCGTGTTTCACAGTAAACAAACAATTTATTTTTGTGATTTTTTTTGAAATGCAGCCATTGCCGTGTAGACAAACAGCCTCTTAAACATGGACTCCACATCTCTAAACCTGCGTTTTACTTGTTGCCAAACACTTATTAATCACTTTCTAAACACAAAATAACATCCTCGTTAGTTAAAAGTTAAAAGAATTAAAATTAAAATTCATACGAAACTCAACTTTAAATAATTAATTCCGTGACGCTTGTTTCGTCCATGTCAGCAATCTGTGTTAACGACTACTATGGAACTATATCAAACAATCTATACCGCCGACTGATAAATTACCCTTTTCTAATCCAACGATCAAAACCATCCACGTCATCGATCCATATAAAAAGCAACGACCAATCACACAAGGACACTACCCGCCTCCTATTATTTAAGTGAAGAAACAAAACTATCACAGCACGAAAAGTCATCTCCAACAAAAAACTCTCTTAGCCTCTCCTCCTCTGGTTTCGTCGCCTTCGAGAAAAAATGGCACCAAGAGCAGAGAAAAAGCCAGCGGAGAAGAAGCCGGCGGAGGAGAAGAAGACAGTGGCAGAGAAAGCCCCTGCAGAGAAGAAGCCAAAGGCAGGCAAGAAGCTCCCAAAAGAAGGCGGAGCAGCAGTAGCTGGAGACAAGAAGAAGAAGAGGGTGAAGAAGAGCACAGAGACCTACAAGATCTACATCTTCAAGGTCCTGAAACAAGTTCATCCAGATATTGGGATTTCAAGCAAGGCGATGGGTATCATGAATTCGTTCATTAATGATATTTTCGAGAAGCTTGCTCAGGAATCCTCAAGACTTGCTAGGTATAACAAGAAGCCCACGATTACCTCGAGGGAGATCCAGACTGCTGTCAGGTTGGTCTTGCCTGGAGAGTTGGCTAAGCATGCTGTTTCTGAGGGAACTAAAGCGGTCACTAAGTTCACTAGTTCTTGATTAGCTATGTGCCTTTCTTTTGTTCATGTAGTTAATTGGGCCTCTTTTTTTTTTTCTGTTTCTCTGGTATGCAAGTATGTCTCTAGGGTTAGGGTTTACGCTTGATCTGTATGTTTCTATAGTAGAAATGAAATACTGCAGTAGTCGCAGTATTGTTAACTCTGTTCAATTATGGTTCCAACTCTTGAAAATTTCTTGTTTTGTTTGCGTTAGTGGATGTCTATCAGCTCTAGGAATATTTAAGAAAAAGGGACAGTTGATGGAGTTGTGGAATCTAAGGGTGAAAAAGGATGATCAACAGCAAAAAGAAAATGCGCCATTTACTAAACACTGTCTTCTTTAGCATCTTTTGTCTCTATGATCTTATATAATCAAAGAAAGGTGAAACCCAGTGGGTGATTTGGAATCTACAAGAAGCAGGTGGCACAGTTTTAAAAATTGACTAACAATAGTGATAGATTACCAGGAAAATTAACAATAGGAAATTATGCAGTAAGTAATCCAATTACAACGGCTGATCAAACTTATTTGACAGCAACTACATTGCAACTGTGCTGTGTTCTAAGTTCCTGCATAATCAAATGTCTAATAATGGTATTCAAGGTGTTGACACTGTCTCTCCACTCTAACCTCGAGCAATGACACCATTCTGCTTCACTTCCTTGGATGAGGTGACACCATCCTCTTTTACTGCTACTTCTTCCTTGGAAGAAGATGCTTCACCATTCTCTGTCTGCTTTCTCAGCCTTTAACATTGCTTCTTCTTCAGGCTTTTTTCTTGCTTTCTCCTTCGAAGCCTCAAGAGCTTCAATCAAACACTTCAAACAAGTATCCTCGTCTTCTTAGTCTGACTTTGGCATCAGATTCTCAGCAGGAGATATCTGTCTTCCCCAACAACTCTTCAATTTTTCCAAACAATTCGTGGGACTCGAGTTCCAAATAATTCTTGGCTAGCACCTTGAATGCTTCAAAGCGACAATATGACATTTTATGCTCTTGTCCATCCTCCCCCTCCTTATTAAAGCAGGATCCAGTCTGTCCACATAATTGGTAGTGAACACAATAATTCTTTCTCCCCCACATGCTGACCAGATTCCATCGATGAAATTCAAGCCCTGATAAAGTAACCTTACTAGTGCGTTTGCTCTCTTCTTCAGCCTCCCTTTTCTTCTTAGAAATTGGATCCTTCTCTTTTCCTGTTTCGGCATCATTCTCATCTTTCTCCTTTTTCTTCCTCTGTCCTGTAAGATCAAGTGAGCAATCAATATCCTCAATCACGATGATAGATTTTCCAGTGGTTTCGATCAATAGCTTCCTAAGATCGCTGTTGTCCTTGACTGTGGTCAACTCAAGATCATAAACATCATAACCCAAGAAATTAGCCATAGCAGCAACCATCGTCGATTAGCCAGTTCCCGGAGGGCCATAAAGGAGATAGCCACGCTTCCAGGCAATCACGATGATAGACTGGCTTTTATGTACAACATCAGCCTTGAGTCTCTTAGCATTCTTTGTAGATTTGGAGCTGAGATAGTTTTGAATGGCAGAAAAGGCCTCGCTGCGCTTGAGACGCTCGCTCACTCGTGAATTCATGAAAGGTAATGTGGATGAAAGGATACCACCAAACTCATCAACTTCTGAATATATTTTTCGAGATAGCCACGAAGTCGATGAGGGAAATATTGTCGAAACATGACCCAAGCAAGCATTAGGCCAGTTATGGCCGAGCTTAGTTGAGTCCATACTTCTCCAGTCATCACTGAAAACGATAAGATGAGTTAGAGATGAAGTGTTTTTTTATTCCTCAATCTGCAAAGCAGTATCAGATTTATATGGTACATGGTAAAGGATGCATGGCTCAAGGTTTTTTATTTTATTTTAGGGAGACCTGGTGACTAAGTTATTAGCATATCAGAAAATTCCTGCTTAGCTCCTCGGTTGCTTTCATTTCGAAACTCTCTGATTTTTCAGTATTACCTTTCAATTTTTTTTTTTTAGTTTAACGTGGGTGTCCGGGTCAGCTTGCGCGTACCTCGACTAATCTCACGGATCCTAAAATTAACGACCATGTAAGCCTCCAGTGGCTATCATATGAGCAACCACATGGCTCGAACCTGAGATCACAGAGGGAGCAAACCTCTTGATCCCAAGTTCTTACCACTGGGTTACCATCTAGATAATTACCTTTCAATATCTTACTTGCCTTGCAAGCTGCATGCTCGTTTATTGTAAAATTAAGTTCGTTGTTGTTTTTTAAAATATTTTTTATTTAAAAATATATTAAAATAATATTTTTTTATTTTTTAAAATTTATTTTTAATAATATAAAAATATTAATTTAAAATAAAAATAATTTTTTTTTCAAAATACTTTTAAAACAAAAACAAATAGGCTATTATATTACTTATTTTCCTAGTTTTGAAACTTGAACCGATTTGATAGATATAACCTGACGAACTAAGGTTTGGACTAGTACTGTTTAGTTAAAAAAAAGTTTGGATATTTTTTTAAATAATATTATTTTAGATATTATTTTAAAAATAATATTTTAATTCAGGTCAATTTAGTTAGCTTAGAGTCCGATCAAATGAAGACTATTATTATTATTATTATTATTATTATTAATTTCATCTTCAAGCAACCGAAGATGTGGTTGGGTGGCATCTGCAGCCTCCACCTTTGACCTCTGTTATACACTGTAGTATAACTACAACTTCGGTATTACCAAAACGAAGAAAAAGAAAAAGAAAAAAAAAAGAAAAGTGGTTGTTAGTGGTAAAAGTTTGGGATCAAGAAGTTTTTTTTTTTTGGTGGTCTTAGGTTCGAGCCTTGTAAGTGCTCATATGATGGCCACTGGAGGCTTACATGATCGTTAATTTCAGGGCTCGTGGGATTAGTCGAGGTGCGCACAAGCTGATCCGGACACCCATGTTAAACTAAAAAAAAAACAAAAAAAAAGAAACCACAATTTTCAAAGGGCGTTTTCAGGTAGTTTTTGTTACTGTAGTAGTAATTTTTTAATTTTTTTTCAGGTAGTTTTTGATATTTTTTTAATTTATTTTTTTTCAAAAACACAATATCACATAAAAAACAAACATTTTTTAAAGACCTGTTTGGCGTTGCAGTTGATTGCTGTTTCACAACTTTTTGAATTTTTTTGTTGCTTCAAATTATTTTTTTTATTGTATTTTTTGATCGTTTTGATGTATAAATATCAAAAATAAATTAAAAAAAATAAAAAAAAATATTATTTCAATATATTTTTAAGAAAAAACTTTTTCAAATATAATATTTACCACACTTTTAAATAGTCACTTAAAATATGTTTAGGAACACAGTCGGGCACATGTTTTCAAGAAAAAAAATTTAATTTCTTTTCATATTTTTATATTATTTTAATATATTGATATTAAAAATAATTTATTTTTTTAAAAAAATAATTTTAATATATTTATAAATAAAAAATACTTCTAAGAAATAACAACTACCGATTATCATAATTTAATTTTGTATTTGTCTGTACAGCTATCATTAGTTTTCCTTGATTTTTCTGTAAGAAGGTTGAGTCATCATAGAGAGAGACAAATTCAATGCATGAATCTTTCAAGAAGTCCCAGTTCTTCCAGTACGAAGGTTCTAATTTTCCTTTAAGCACCGGCATTCTCTATTACATGTGAAGACAAAATTAAATAGTTCTACTCTGAATTTCCTAGCACTCACATGTAACATCCACACCGCGCTTCTCTCTCCATATCCATATCTATCCATATTCTAGATATCTCTATATTCTAGATATATCCATATCCATATTCATTACTTCTATATTTTTGTTTTTCCAAGAAAGGGAAGAACACAAGAGGCTATGGCTGATGCACTTGTTTCTGCTCTTGTGGCTACAGTCTTGAGCAACTTGAATTCAACAGTGCTTCAAGAACTGGGAGTTGTTGGGGGCCTAAAGACTGAGCACGAGAATCTCAAGCGCACCTTCACAATGATTCAAGCTGTGGTCCAGGATGCAGAGGAGAAGCAATGGAAGAATGAGGCTATAAAGCAGTGGCTGATCAACCTTAAGGATGCTGCTTATGATGCTGATGATGTGCTGGATGAGTTCACCATTGAAGCTCAAAGGCATTTGCAGCAAAGTGATCTCAAAAACCGAGTAAGATCCTTCTTTTCTCTTGCCCATAATCCACTTTTGTTTCGAGTGAAAATGGCACGTAGATTGAAAACTGTAAGAGAAAAGTTAGATGCCATTGCCAAGGAGAGGCATGACTTCCATCTAAGAGAGGGAGTTGGGGACGTAGAGGTGGACAGCTTTGATTGGAGAGTGACTAGCTCCTACGTGAATGAATCTAAAATTTATGGAAGAGACTGTTGGGGATTTCCGACCGGGGGTGTACTGATAATTGCTCAAAGGAGGGATAGCACACTGGCACAATATTTTACGTGGTTCGGCAAAACCGCCTACATCCACGGGAGAGTCTATATTATTGAGATATATAGAGAAAGGATTACAATATATATGGAGGAGGAGGATTACATCACTCTACTCTACTCCCAGCTCTCACACACAGCTGTTGCAGCTGCTGCAATGGCAGCAAGGCTGCTGCCATTGCAGCTCTCTCTTTCTCTCAACTCACACTCACGTTTTCTCTCCTTTCTTCTCTCCCTTTGCTTCTCTAATGTAGGCCTCTATTTATAAGCATTCATGGCAGCTCCTCCAACTCTTTTGTCAACAATGGTGGCTGCCAAACTTACCAAACTTTGACATTAGACAATGGTTGTTGGCTGCCACCAACAACCCACCATTGCAGCCATCTTCTTTGACAATGGCAGCCACATAATTGGCAATATTCCAACAATCACCCCCTTTGCCATTTATGTGGGCAATTGTCCTCTTGCTTCTTCAGCACACGCTTGCATCCTGCAGCTCTTCGAAGCTTACCATTCTGAGAGCATCTTCGACATAACATTCCCCTTCGAGCGTCTTAACCATGCTCGGTCCGGAATGATTTTTCAAGCCTCACACCAAGGCTTACAACACCCCCTCAAACGAATATTCCCAAGTGCGACAGTCATTGAGTATTTCAATGTGATCACAAGCTCACCACTCTTCCAAGAGTCTACTCATCCAGGAGTTGCGCCTGCCCTCTGTTCCACCCTAGGAACCACGCCTTACTTCTCCGTGAGTCTCTCGCTCTTAGTCGTAAGAGTCCAGGTAGCTCTCCACCTTTAACCATGGGGGCAGCCCATAAAGGTTGATCCATATTTGTCTTCATACTCTGAGTATTACAATGCCATTACCGAGCTCACCACCTTGACAAGAGTCAACTCGTTCTCGGAACCTGCGCATGCCCTTCTGCTTCTTCATAGCAGCCGCGTCTTAATGCTCCACAAGTCATCCACTTATTGTCCAAGGCAAATGTCTTCTAGCTCATTGATCTTTAGCATGGGGGCAATATCCATGAAAGTCAATCCTGCATTTGTCTCCATACTCATCATAGCCACTTCATTGGCTATACACCTGTCCACTCATATCTAGCCATTATATTGGCTCTGGGGTTGTTCTGAACTGGGCTCATATCGTGGCCCACACACCTTCTTTAAGGTGTCTTCGCCCGTTGTCATGGGGCGATCTGATCTGGGGCTCCTCTCATGGCCCTCACACCTTCTCCAAGGTGTCTTCGCCTTTCATAGGCGGTCGCATCCTCCTTCAGCTGAGATGCTTCAAAGTGGCTCCAAAAAAGTTCTCTACCACCATGTGCACTATGGGAGAGATAACTGCCACTGATTACATAGAAAGAGAAACTTGCGGTATACTCCTCGCAATCCTCCACCTCGATTTCTATGTTTGGAGCTTCTACGCCTTTCTGCTTGACAGCTCCACCTACACCAACTCTCTTTGGTGTCTTCGCCTTTCATCATAGGCGGTCGCCTTTTATCACAGGCATTTGCACCCCCTCAATTAGGTGCCTCTGCAACAGCTCTCTTTCCATCCTTGCATGCATTGGAAAGGTCTTCGCCTGTTGTCTTCATCAAGAGCATAAGAGACTTCCTGTTGTAGAAACTTTAATAGTCTCTGCTCTGAGCTTCATCTGGGAACATTTCTTCTCCTTGCACCTGTTGTTTCATTACAGTACCTCATTGGATCCTACGGGTACTCCTGCACAATCTCCGTGTGCCCTCGTGCAATTTCTGTTCTCCAGATTTCTCCCTATTCCTTGCTTATGTTTGACAGCAGCTCATCCTGTCACAACACCTGTCCAAGTCAAAATAGGGTGCCAATCTTTATCCCCTTGCTGTATTTCTCTTCCATTATCAGGGTCTTCATCAATTCTCCCCTCGAGAAATCACAGTCACCGAATCTAACTTCTTTGGAGAAATCACCACTTCATCAGATCCTTGAACCTTCGGAACCAACTGTTCCCTTGTGCCGTCATCCTGCTAGTCTTCCACCGTTTAATTACAAACTGCTATATATACGAAAATAGTACCGTATGGATAATCCTTCCACTAAGCAAGTTCCCAGGAAAAATTGGAGGGGTCACACTGGTCCCGCTTAAAACCCAACCTCCTAGACAGAACTTCTTAGGCCATATCTATCCATCGTACTGTCTTTCCGTATATACAACCATTTGCTAGCTTTGTTGCGGCTTTCCTTTACAAGTGATCTGGAATATACTGGTTTAATACATGATTTCTCAACATCTGGCGAGACTACCAGTTCTTAGATTCGTCAAGATTGGTCTTTCTCAATTTTCACTCTACACCTCTAATTGTCCACATGATCGGGTGTCTAGAGTGTCCCAATTTTGCCTTCCTTCAAAGCAATTAAAATTCTCCCCACTTAGCATTTTAGCACATATAATTGGGTAAACATGTGCACCTTCTTCTTCTTCATCATTATCGACCACCACGATGACCTTCAGATGCCTCCTGATCGGGCAATCTCTTTTGTTAATTCACCACCGCCACTTTTGGTCTCAAATCTCAACGATCGGACTGTACCATTGCATCCGGAACGATCAAATTAGCTGGAAACAAGTCTGAAATCGTCCAAATCGCATTTCAGACGGCTAGGATTTGATTAAAACAATTCTAGCCTGATGAACGGCCCAGATTCAATCTCAGATCCGGTTGCACGTAGACTCCGCTGCACAGAATCTTATCCCTTGGCTCGCGGCTCGGCTCGGCTCCTTTTTGACTCGGCTCGGCTCGGCTTGAGTCTGGTGACGTGGCTGCTGACATGGCATGCCTGCTGTGCATGATGACTTCACCATTACATCAGGCTGATGTCATCATGGGCCATGCTACTGTACATGATGATGTCACAATTACATCATGCTAATGTCATCCCTGGCATGTCTACTGTTCAGGATGACGTCACTTGTACGTCATGCGGATGTCATCCTTATCAGGGTCAGCCACATGGGTCGGGTCAACTGGTATTCGGGTCGGGTCAACTCATCCGGGTGAAGAAGACACGTGGGGCGCGTCTGCGCGCGTGGACAGACGCCTTGCCGGAGAGTGATGGAGAGTGCGGCCATGTCCGACGTCCGATTTTGACGCCGTTTTCACCGGTGGCTTCGTCTTGGCCTCCTCTACACAGTGGTATGGTCAAAACACCATTTTGAGAACTTTCATTTTTGAGCAAAAATCAAACACCACTTAAACCATCAGCTCTGATACCAATTGTTGGGGATTTCCGACCGGGGGTGTACTGATAATTGCTCAAAGGAGGGATAGCACACTGGCACAATATTTTACGTGGTTCGGCAAAACCGCCTACATCCACGGGAGAGTCTATATTATTGAGATATATAGAGAAAGGATTACAATATATATGGAGGAGGAGGATTACATCACTCTACTCTACTCCCAGCTCTCACACACAGCTGTTGCAGCTGCTGCAATGGCAGCAAGGCTGCTGCCATTGCAGCTCTCTCTTTCTCTCAACTCACACTCACGTTTTCTCTCCTTTCTTCTCTCCCTTTGCTTCTCTAATGTAGGCCTCTATTTATAAGCATTCATGGCAGCTCCTCCAACTCTTTTGTCAACAATGGTGGCTGCCAAACTTACCAAACTTTGACATTAGACAATGGTTGTTGGCTGCCACCAACAACCCACCATTGCAGCCATCTTCTTTGACAATGGCAGCCACATAATTGGCAATATTCCAACAGAGACAAGGAGAAAGAAGATCTAATCCATTCATTGCTCACCACTTCAAATGATCTCTCTGTTTATGCTATTTGTGGGATGGGTGGAATTGGAAAGACAACTCTTGCTCAGTTAATCAACAACGACGATAGGGTGAAGAGGCGTTTTGACTTGAGAATTTGGGTATGTGTTTCTAATGATTCGGACTTTAGAAGGTTGACAAGAGCCATGATAGAGTCTGTTGAAAATAGCCCTTGTGACATTAAAGAGCTTGATCCCTTGCAGCGACGTCTTCAAGAGAAGTTAAGTGGAAAGAAGCTTTTGCTTGTGCTGGATGATGTGTGGGATGATTACCATGACAAGTGGAACAGTTTGAATGACTTACTAAGGTGTGGAGCTAAAGGTAGTGTTGTTGTAATAACTACCCGTGTTGAGATTGTTGCTCTTAAAATGGAACCAGTTTTATGTCTGCATATGGAAAGATTATCCGATGATGATTCTTGGCATTTGTTTGAGCGACTTGCGTTCGGGATGAGGAGGAGAGAGGAGTATGCACACTTGGAGACAATCGGAAGAGCGATAGTTAAGAAGTGTGGTGGGGTTCCTTTAGCTATAAAAGCACTAGGAAACCTGATGCGGTTGAAGAAACATGAAGATGAGTGGTTATGTGTCAAAGAAAGTGAGATTTGGGATCTACGACAAGAAGGAAGCACCATTTTGCCTGCCTTGAGATTAAGTTACATTAATCTACCTCCACACTTGAAGCAATGCTTTGCATATTGTTCCATATTCCCTAAAGATTATGTCATGGAAAAGGACCGGCTCATAACTCTATGGATGGCAAATGGTTTTATTGCTTGCAAAGGGCAAATGGATTTACATGGCATGGGGCATGATATTTTCAATGAATTAGCTGGGAGGTCATTTTTTCAGGATGTGAAGGACGATGGATTGGGAAACATAACATGTAAACTGCACGATCTCATCCATGATCTTGCACAATCCATTACGTCCCATGAATGCATTTTGATTGCGGGCAATAAAAAGATGCAAATGTCAGAAACAGTTCGTCATGTGGCTTTTTATGGGAGATCACTGGTATCTGCTCCTGATGACAAGGACCTCAAAGCTCGGTCACTGCGCTCATTTTTGGTGACTCATGTTGATGACAACATAAAGCCTTGGAGTGAGGATCTTCATCCCTACTTCTCTAGACAAAAGTATCTAAGGGCCTTGGCTATAAAGGTTACGAAATTGCCTGAATCAATTTGTAATTTGAAGCATCTAAGGTATTTAGATGTCTCTGGCTCCTTCATCCATAAACTTCCTGAATCAACCATTTCTCTTCAAAACTTGCAAACTCTGATTCTAAGAAATTGTACAGTCCTTCATATGTTACCCAAAGATATGAAGGACATGAAAAATCTCAAGTATCTTGACATCACAGGTTGTGAAGAACTTCGGTGTATGCCAGCTGGAATGGGACAACTGACTTGCCTGCAAAAGCTCAGCATGTTCATTGTGGGCAAGCATGATGGTCACAACATAGGGGAGCTAAATAGATTAAATTTTCTTGGGGGTGAATTGAGGATCAAGAATCTTGATAATATTCAAGGTTTAACAGAAGCCAGAGATGCCAATTTGATGGGGAAGAAAAATCTGCAGTCACTGAATTTATCTTGGCAAAGAGAAATAAGCAGCAACGCCAGCATGGAAAGAAGTGAAGAGGTTCTTTGTGGTCTCCAACCCCATTCAAATCTAAAGCAGCTATGCATAAGTGGATATCAAGGCATAAAATTTCCAAATTGGATGATGGACTTGCTTCTACCAAATCTAGTGCAAATATCAGTGGAAGAGTGTTGCAGGTGTGAGCGTCTTCCACCTTTCGGGAAACTACAATTCCTTAAGAACCTTCGTCTGAAGAGTGTGAAAGGTTTGAAGTATATTAGCAGGGATGTGTACGGAGATGAGGAAATACCATTCCCATCACTGGAGAGTCTGACTTTAGATTCCATGCAGAGCTTAGAGGCATGGACAAATACAGCTGGAACTGGAAGAGACAGTTTTCCTTGCCTTCGTGAGATAACAGTTTGTAATTGTGCTAAGCTGGTGGACTTGCCAGCCATACCATCTGTTAGAACATTAAAAATCAAGAACAGCAGTACTGCATCACTCTTATCGGTCAGGAATTTTACTTCTCTTACCTCCCTTCGTATTGAGGACTTCTGTGACTTGACACATCTTCCTGGTGGAATGGTGAAAAACCACGCAGTCCTTGGGCGCTTGGAAATTGTTAGGCTGAGAAATCTCAAGTCACT
Organism: Populus trichocarpa; assembly: GCF_000002775.5. Classification (NCBI taxonomy): domain Eukaryota; kingdom Viridiplantae; phylum Streptophyta; class Magnoliopsida; order Malpighiales; family Salicaceae; genus Populus; species Populus trichocarpa. Next base: position 12,817,065 of record NC_037301.2, on the reverse strand, counting down.
GTCAAATCAGCTTGATAATCTATTTGCTCTTAAACGCTTGTTTTTTATAGAATGTGATGAACTTGAAAGCTTGCCAGAAGGTCTCCAGAACCTAAATTCTTTGGAGTCACTGCATATAAATAGTTGTGGAGGATTAAAATCTCTGCCAATTAATGGATTGTGTGGCTTACATTCTCTTCGCCGGTTACATGTTTTAGGCTGTGATAAACTGGCCTCTTTATCCAAGGGAGTGCAATACCTGACCGCCCTCGAGCATTTGTATATTCATGGATGCTAACAGCTGAATTCATTGCCACAGAGTATCCAACATCTCACTTCTCTACGATCTCTGACAATCTGTGATTGCAAGGGAATTTCTTCTCTGCCAAATCAGATTGGACATCTCATGTCACTTTCACACTTGCGTATCTCGGATTGCCCTGATTTGATGTCTTTGCCGGATGGAGTAAAGAGACTTAACATGCTCAAGCAGTTGGAAATTGAAGAATGTCCGAATCTGGAGAGGCGGTGCAAGAAGGAAACAGGAGAGGACTGGCTGAATATAGCTCACATCCCTAAAATTGTTATCAACAGTGAAGAAATCCAGTCCTTGGGTTCTTGGCAGAGATGAAGAAATGATGATTGGCCCTCCTGGCATCTGACGAGAAACAGTGTATCAGAATCAATTCTAGGGTAATATTTTGCTGTTCACATATACTCTGTTTTGATAAATTTGGACTTTTTTTCCTGCCTAGTATTCTTAATTCCTATAAAACCCGACCCAGACTATATTTCGAGTCGAGAATCAATCCACAAAACCAGGCCGAGTTTATTAACTATATGGTCTATAGTGCTTAGCATTGTTGTTAAAATCACTAGTTAACTCATAAAATCGTAACGAGTTAAATTGAACTAAAAACTCGAAACCAGTAAAATCGGATTTAACTTGTGCAAAATCGGTAAACTCGGTCCGATTTTACGAGTTTACTAAATTTGTGATATGAACAAAATCAGGTTCAAATTTGAACTTAAAATGTCTACTGACTAGTTTTGCAAAATTGAATATATCTTTCAAACTGTATATATTGAATAGAGTTGAAATTTTACAGGGAAATATTAGATACATGAAAATATATTGTGGTAAATGTTCAGGTAAAATGGAGTTAGGAAACATAATATTTCAGAGGGTCAAAGTTAGTAAACTAATATTGTCAAATATGTCAAACAAGACCTTCGTGTACTATTTGTGACATATCTGAAGCTACCGATGAAATTTTGCTTCGATTAAAGTTGGAATAGAAACTAGACATTTGAAACTTTTCAACCATATATACTTTAGGTCCAATAATTCATCCAAACGATAGAAAATGACATGTTTGAAATTAAAACTCAAATCTGCCAAAAATATGTAAAAATTAAAGATTCAAGTTATATGGAGGAATTTTAACATGAAGATTTTGTTTTTATTATTCTATTGTTTTAATTTATTATAATTATTTTTAATTTTAATTTTTTCTAACGCATTAGATATTGTTTAGGGGTTTATTTCATTATTGAATTTATATTAGTTAATTACTAATTTAAACTTATTAGTTTGCCACTCAAAAGGGGTCTATCAAGACTTATTCTGATCGGAACAATCAGGTTATTACTAGGTTTATGTATGTTTTTTACCTTTCAATGATTTTCCTGTATTGAGAAATTTTGTTCTGAAACTTTTTATTTCTCCATATCATTAATTTATTTATTCATATTATTTATCTCTCATATTTTATTTAGATTACTCATTGATTATAATAAAATGTAATTTAATTTTTTAACTTGAATATCAATATATAATTAATTAAAATAATTATTTATAATTTTATAATTTAAATTTATATTGTATTTTTCGTGTAGTGTAAAACCTCGCATCATGAATAAATTGGATTGGAATCTCGGTACAACGCGGGTGCATTTCATTGGATTTGAATAAATAATAAATCTAATGGTTGTAATGCCATCACGGCTGCACCAATACTTGAACATCTGCATAATAGCAATCCCCGGCTTCTACTTATGCGTTATACACACATATGATATTTTGACTTTTTGAAATTTACTATATCACAAATTATTTTTAGTTTTTAAGTTGTTTGGAAGTATAGTTATAATTATTTGTTAAAGTGTTTTTTATTTAGAAATATATTAAAATAATATATTATTATTTTTTAAAAATTATTTTTGATATCAGCATATTAAAATGATTTAAAAACACCAAAACATATTAATTTAAAATAAAAAAAAATTAATTTTTTTTTAAATATTTTCGAAATATAAACAAACGGGTGTTGGAGTCCTTGCTGCTCATCAAATCGTAGAAGACATCCAGCCCACCAGACCCTTAAATGGGCCATCTAAACATATACTTTCTAGGAGACCCTTCTTCCATTAAAAAAATAATAACAATAATAATTAAAATAAATAACTGGGGAGTCCTACACTTAATTATTTAATAAGGTCGCATAGTATCTTCTGTTTTAAAATGATTTTTAAAAATATATATATATTTTTAAAAAATATTAAATTAATTTTTTTTGTTTTGTTCTTGATAATTTTAATGTATTAATATAAAAAAATAAAAAAATTATTTTAATATATTTTCAAATAAAAATTACTTAAAAAAACACTACCTCACAGCAACAAACACACTGAGAAATAAATCAGGAGCAATGAAAATTTAGGGTAAAATTGGAAATTTGGAACATGAGCTAAAAGCTTCTAGAGGTCTCCTGTGAGGACACATCAAGGAACAAAAGGTGAAGGTTGATCATGAGGAGCATGGTTGGTTATTGGGCCCTTCCGTGGGCTTATCTGAAAGAAAGAGGCCTTTTTCTTTTCTTTTTCAATGCTCAAAAGGGACATCCATCCACTATTTAGCTGGATGGAACTGTCTTCCTTTCTTCAATCATGATTTTAAGGTGTGGACGGCAATTATGACTTCCTTTACTTATGCTTTACTTTTATGAATTAATTAATTTTATATATATATATATATATATATATATATATTCCTAGAGAGACAAGTTGTGTCATTTTTGGAAGCAGTTTCTGTGGGGGTAAAAGGAAAAAAATATGAGAGAGGACATTCTGGCCCTAGTTTGCTTATGAAGGAGCCTGGAAGAATTTCCAGATTGTGCATTTAAGCAAATTGATGGTGTCAGTCTGTCAGATCGTTTTACAAATTTTCAGATACAGGTTGAAGAAAATGGACAACAGATATTTTACCCTAGTTTGCTTATGAAGGAGCCTGGAAGAATTTCCAGATTTGTAGCAATATATACAGTACTGCATTGCTGATTGCATCACACAAAATCACACCCTTTTTGTGCTACAAAATTAACCCATCTCTTCTTTTACTCAGTGGATTCACCCCATTTCCTGCAGCTCATTTCAACTCTGTATCTGTGCCTTTGTGTGTAAACTGTGCTTTGCCTTGGACATGCTTGAGAACGAGAGAGCACTTGAAGGGGTTTTAGTAATCTCGATTATAGCATGATCTCATCACAATGGATTTTGAATTTTTCTGAGTAGTTTTTCTTTTAGTTCCTTTCATTTTTATAGCATGATCTCATCGAATAACTATCATGCTTAGATATAAGATTGGTACGAAGATCTGAATTTTAACCCATCCAGAATAATTTCACACTCTCACAAGAATTAAAAACTTGCAAGCTAATTATATATATATATATATATATATATATATATATCTTTTCTTAAAGTCTTGTACACGTTCATGGAGGTTTCTGCAAGAACAACCTCTGAAAAGCATTATACAATCTTATCATTATACTTGAAACTTCAACTGTCATTGCAAGCCCGTCGCTGGTTATCAGAAAATAAAATTTTGTGATGTTATTTGTAGCCAATGTGATAAGTATCCAGTTTTCTCTTTATTCTTTATCTAATAAATAATCATGGTGCTTATATGGAATTAATCAAGCATATATATTTTTTAGATATTATATATCATTATGATGCTTATATAGCGTGGAGTATCTTATCTTGATAAATAAATTAAAATTTTCCTTATTTTAGAAAATAAAATTTTATTTTGCTCAACATTATTTAGGAAAAAACACTCAAAAGTTGTTTCCAAACATCTGCATAGTTATAAAAGTTAAACCGGAACTCGGAATTTGAATAAATTAAAATTTAAAATAAAATAAAATAACTTGATTTAATTTTGTTAAAATTTAAGTCAACCCAGTAAAATTTTATCTAAACCTGATAAAAAAACCCTATTGTTTTTTTTTATATATGTACTTTAAAAAAAAATTAATCCCTGTTGGGGTTTGATCTCTGCTACGAGGGGAGATCCACCAATAATTATAGTCAAAGGCAACAATTTCTGAATCAATTAATTTGACTCCTTGGTCAACAGAATTTCCCATGGTGGACAAATCAGAAGGTGACATTTAAACTAAAATCTCCCCTTCTTGACCATATAGTCCTGCTCTTAATGACTTATCACAAGATATTTAATTTTCTTTTCAACTTAGAAAAAATCGAGCTGCATGATCCCTAGCGTTACCCCTTTTGTTAGAATCCCAAGAAAAACATTACTTTAATTGATATGATAATTCACAATAAAATTAAATATTGAATGTTGGGTAAGTGGATCCAATAGTAAGCTTATTAAATTGCTAAAGCAGTGTTGAAAATGCCTTGAAAGGCCCCTTCCTTGCACACAGAAGCTTCTTTCGCCATTAAAAAAAATGTTGTGCCTAACAAGAGGTGGACGTGCTTCCCAAAATCATTCTCCTTCTTTAGGCACAATGTGAATTAACTACTAATTACTGTCCTCTCATTGAGATTATGTTATGATATTTAGCGGCTCTGAGCGGCTAGACAAAGAGATTATATTGTTAAATTGGATTAACTTCTTCGTATTATATTAACGATGGTGTTGAATAGTATAAATTTAGAGAAAAATATATATATCTACGGCTGTAATTATTATAAAATCATTAGGTTGTTTTCTTCCCATCTGTCTTTTACTTAACATAGTAACCACAAGCAGCGAAAGGGAACAAAATTAGAAAAAGATCATGTTCATGTCTGTGTTCTGTTCATGGGTTTATGAATATAATTACCATTATCTTCTCTGAGGATAATGTGACGACGTCATTCCACTCAGATTAAAGCCATAACTTGGGGGATTGTGTTGAAAATTGAAGAATTTGAACTTACAGAATTCAGCCAAAGTTCCCTGAGAACTGTTCAGTATTTGGATTCTTGATAATTCCAGCATAGTTCAGAGGCCAGCCCGGCAGGCTCATGGAGAATTCAAGGTTTCGGTCATGATCTGAGTTTGTAAATGGTTGTTTTTTTAAATAATGTTGTTGGAGGATTTTTTTTTATAAAAAGTTTTTGAATAACATCATTTTAAAAAATTTTAAAAAATAATCAAGTCTCAACTAAATTTCAATTAGATTGCTCGGGTTTGACTAGGTTAATTCTATATACCTGATTTAAAAAAAATTTAGCTTGGTCTGAGAACCAAATCAATAAATAAGTTAGTCAACGATTTTTGTAAATATGATTTCTAGAAATGTAATCCTTGACCTTTTGTTTGGGAAGCAATTCTTTGTTTGATGGAAAATTGGCCTTTTAAAACTTTATACTCTTTGGATTCATTTATTTCGAGCAAAAAAATTATATGAAATATACTTTTCTAGACTATAAGGTTGATGAAAACTATTTAAAAACTATTTTCTTGGCTGTAAAACATTTTTTTTTATTAATTTATCAAGTTTTTTCAAAAAGGTGAATCAAACATTAAAAGTCTATAAAAATATATAATATTTTATGAAAAAACTTTTTATGTGAAACAAATGGAGTATTAATTATAATTTGATTGAGCTTTCTAACTAAAAACGAAACATAAAATCTTATTACGTTTCAAGAAATTGCACTTGAGTTTGTGGTTTAGTGGAGGAAAGGTCTTGTTTTCTTTCTCTGTATCCGGGTTCGATTCTTTTTGTGCATGTTTGTCATTCCTGCGGTGTTTTACTTGCCCACTGGGCTTGTAGGGTGTTCAGTGGGTCCATAGATTAATCGAGGTGCACGTAAGTTGATCCGGACACCCCGGGTTATCAAAAAAAAAAAAAAGAAATTTCGAAATCTCCTAATAAAAAATCAAATACATGATCTCTTGCTTTGACATCAAAAGCCACCTAAAAGAGAACATATTGCTGGTGATTTTGGGGAGAATTCTTCACTCGATTTTACTCAAGAAAAAGAGAACGAAGAACATGCAAGAGGAATTGACCAATAATTGCTAACCACATATTTCTCTAAAAGAAGAATTTATTAATTTATTTTGACCCCAAAGAAAATGCAACTGTCAATCTCATATATAGCTCCAATGGATTCCAACTTAATTTGGATGAACGATGTCATTTACATAGCGTTATTCCATTATATATGTAGGTATATTAATCATCAACCTTTATTCTTCAAGTCTCCTATCCCATAGATCATGTCCCCCCGGCCCTTTGAATATTTCTCCACCAATTCAATTGTCAAATATTACTTTTTATTAATTATTATTATTGTTGTTTTTTTACTATATTTAGAGGTTTTTTTCATGTAGAAAAAGGATTTAAAATAATAAATTTTGTTCCTTTGGAATCGGAATTATAAAAACAAGCTGTTGGGTTCTTACGACCTAGCTAGTGACAAAATGTAGATTATCCAGAGAGATTAGATAGAAAGAAAAGGTGATCTTTTTTATCTTCAACTGCCGTAGAAGTTTAAGCTTATAATTTTTTGGAACTAATTTGTGTGTAGTAAATCAATTCCATGCGTGTTTGGTATTGTGATCGATACAATGTATTTTTTAAAAATATTTTTTAATTAAAAATATATTAAAATAATTGTTTTTTTTATATAAACACTTTAGAATAATAATAAAAATACTAAAAAATATATAATTTTGATATTTTTTCAAATCAAACAAGTTTTAAAACATATTCATATATGGTTTTTAATACAAAAATAAACAATGTTTTAATCTATTAGCACAATAAATTTATTTTTATTTGGACCTTTTCATCAAAAAAAAAAAAATGATGGGTTATTTTTACAAAATTTAGCCACTAAATCCAAATCAATGATGAGATTTTATCATAAAATCAAATGGAATTTTTAATTATATTTATGAATAAATATCCATGTATATGATGCAAATCCCTACCATTAATTAAATTTAAAAATTCTGGTTTTACAAGTATATAAGATGGATCATATGCTCAAGAGCATATATATAATGATCAACATAATAGAATCCGACAAATTGATTATTTTAGTCCCAGATGAATTAGATTCCCTTAATGCATGGCAGTTAAAGAAGCCTCAACACATTAATGTATTGCTGTCTGCAAACCTGTCAGAAAATTAATGGTTTTGGTGAGTCCGTACACCTTTCTCATCGTTTCCCTTTCTGCTCTCCTTGGTTACAAATTAAAATTTCACTGCTTTCCTGATTTATAACCTGGTTGGAAGTCTAGGAGATATTACTTTATAATATAAATTTTATTTAAAAATATATTAAAATAATATTTATTTCATATTATTTTTAGTATTAGTATATATTAAAATGATAAAAAATATTAATTTAAAATTATATTTTTTAAAAATACAATCCAACCATAGCAATACCTAAATAAAAGTTCCTAAGGGGCGTAGCGTAATGACAAAAGACTTGAGATCTGTACAGCAGGTCTCGAGTTCGAGTCAGGACGTGCACCTCTTGTAAGAGCCTAAGACAGCCGAGGTTTTACTCGCTCATCTAGGCCCACAAAATACACTTTTTAGGGATGAGATTTCCTCGAATCCAAAAAAAAAAAAAAAACCTAAATAAAACCCCTATACACCTTTTTAATGGATTCTCATTCTCTTTTATTTTCTATGGGCTAACTTGCAAGTCCTTATTTTAGTTCAAAGCTTCCCATTTCACTTAAATTTAGCATATTTAGTTTTTTTATTTATTGGCTATGACTTGAAAGATATTAATAAAAGTAATATTTAATAATTTATTGTTATATTTTTTTTTAAATAATATTGTTTTTAAAAAAATAATAAACTCCCCGATAACAACAACACTACTTTAGAAACAGAGGTATTTTTTATTATTTAAAAGCAAAATAGTTACCACCATATGTTTTATCAAGGAAACAAGTTTACATGGTGTTTATTTTTGTATTATAATTTATTTTTTAAATTGTTTTTTCTTGAAGAAGTATTAAATGTATATGTTTTAAAGATTTTTTTAGATGGTTTTAATATATTAATATTAAAATAAAATATATATATATATATATATATATATATATATATAATATTATTTTAATATGTTTTCAATTGAAAAAAACTCTATAACACAATATCAAATAAACACTTAATCGAAAACTATTTATAAACAAAAAGCAACAACAACAAAAAAGTGTGGTTTAAAAGTATAATAATATATATCAAACATACACTAGGGTTTTTCTAATCCCACTATGCTTAAAAATAAAACACTCTTTAGTTGATTATGAGAGAATTAAGAGAAGATAGACATGCTTTTCTAATAATTAGCTTTCTCTTGTTTTTCTGAGATTGTGTGGATGTTCTTTCTAAGAAGAAGCAGTTCTTTGCTAAACATTTATATATACTTTTAAAAAATTATATTTAAAAATACTTAACTTATAATTAAGTATAGCATGGCCAAACGGATCTACATAATCCAATCTTTCTGCAAAAACCATCCTAACCATAATGAAAATCACAAATCAAGAGATTAATGCTCTTTCAGACCCATTAATTTAAAGCTAGGTTTGCTTCATTTCTAGATAGAAAATAGTACATAAATACATACATATGAAGGAGGTCTTGCTTTTAAAAAAGATAGCAACCCATTTTGCTTTACACAAATCCATGAAAGCAATCTCTTACATGATGGAACAAGCATTCACATTATCATCACTAAAGAGAGATACAATGTTGTCTTCAGGTGCATTTGAGGCTGGATAAGCTTGCACAACATTGCGAACATAGCCCGCGGGTGCCCTCTTGTCATAGGCACCGGAAACATAAGGATAGTAAACTAGATGTTGAGGGATATATGGCCAAAATTCAGCTACCTTTCCTGTGCTCTTCACTCTTCTTAAGACTTTGTTTGGATCAACATATCCACTAACCACCACCCTGCTTTGTTTTCTGATCACTTCCACCGTCTTTACTCCTGTATATGTATTGCAAAATTATATATACTTGCAAGTGTTTGCTAAAAAAAAAAAGGAGTGAAATAAATCGAGAACTACAATATTATTGCAGGTGGGTGAAGCAAGGAGAGATCGGATGGGATATTTACTAATTTTGCTATGCTCTTTAAGTTTTGTACTGGGGTTAGGTTGCCTTTGTTTCCCCTCCTTCTTTCAGTATATATCTCATATCAAGAACTTAAAATTTAATGGCATTTTCTTTTTGCTCTTTCTCCCCTTTTTTCAGTTTAGACTTTATCTGATTTTTAATTAATCTTCTAAGACAATAACCCTCTATCCATATGTACATGCATTCTTTGGTTTGATCCTGTCATAACATAAGCTGTGTAGTTAGATTGAACTGTCACTGTCAAAATTCAAAGAAAATATAATTTGAGCCAAAAAACAAAGAAAGAAAGATATATAGATTCTCTCAAGGTCACAACAGAGTCATTTGTTTCCGATTTCGATGATTGTAGATATCTAAACAAAAGATGCCTTTGTTTTTACTTGGAAAGCTTATATGCCCTTTTCATTATGTGATTGCTTTCTCTGATTACAAGGTTGTTCAGACCCATGATTCACTCGGACCAAAAAGTGAATCAACTTCAATGAATGAAACAAGAGGAGAGAGCTAGAAAGCAAAACCTTTCATGGAGGTGACAGCATTTTTTACTCTTCTTTCGCAGCCATCACAGTCCATCTTCACCTTGATCTCAACTGTCTGAGAAATATAACACAAGCCATCTTTTAAAGAAAGGAAATGGTCACAGCATAAAACATTTAACACAGCAAAAGATATATATATATATATATATATATATATATATATATAGAGAGAGAGAGAGAGAGAGAGAGAGAGAGGCTGCCTTCTCTTTTACAGACTATATATACACTTACAAAGAGAAGTGAAAAGGGTTGATAGCTAGCTAGGTTTAGAGAGTACCTGCATTGGTTTTCGTTTGCTTCTTGTGCTGGTGACAGTGCAAAAGTTGGAGAGGTAATCAAGAGCTCCCATTCTTGTTTCTCTTTATCAGAAAGCAAACTAGCTAGAGAGAGGGATATATGATATAGAGTAAGAGAGAGCATTGGGGTGTTTATATAGGAAGTTGCTTGCTCGTGTATAAGCAGCTGTGTGAAAAAGCAGTGTCCAGAGATTTTTTTTGAAAAAAAAGGAGAAAACAATACACTATAGGGGAAAAAATCTTGCCCACAAACCATGCTAAAGTGCCTAGAAATCATGAAGGGCAACAGTGCTTTTGGGTTTGATATTGATTTGTTTAATCTAGCTTGCAGGTTAATGGAATGAGAAATAATTGTAAAGTGCTTTTCTGTTAGCTTTCATTTTTTTTTTCAATGAGCGTGGCTTTGCTTTCCCAATTATCTTTATTAAATAATCCCCCAATAATTGTAACATCGGTTGATTCTATTCAAACTCCAGAGCTTGAAATATCAGAAGGAATTTCCCCCCCCTTTTGGGTTTTATTTCTAATTCTTTGGTAAAAGGGTGGGCAGGTCAATCTAGGCAATTCAAAACGTTGGTGTTTTAAAATTTCTTTTTAAAAAATAAAATAATGTTTTTAATATTTTTTTAAAATCAAATTAGTTTTTGATCCAAATTAAATTAGATTAATTTTTCCCAATCTAATTAAAAACTTAATCCAAATTAAATCTTGATTTAATAGATCACGAGTTTACCAGGTTAAATTTTTTATTTTAAATTCTGATTTAATAATGCTGATATCATCTATTGTTGTCCACAATGTGTCAAACTACATTGTAAATATAATACTAGATTGGTCGTTCGCGTTGCAATGTAGATTAGGTTAAATTTTTCTAACATTAAAAATATATAATTAAGTGCATTTTTAAAAAAGCAAGAAAAATTCAAGATTTAAGTCATTAACTCAATTAGGTAAAAAAGCCGATGCTTTTTATTTTATTTTTTATTTTTATTTTTTAATTTAATTTAATTAATGGATATACAGATAGGGGAGTGTGAAAAATAAGAGATATTAATATGGTTGTATAAATGTGAGGAATGAACATGCAAATAAAGCCATATTTATGATAATAAAAATTAAAATCCATATTTATGATGAAAAAAAATCCATACTTTACGTTGAAATTGACATATTTGAATTTCAAATTTCTTATGATTTACACAGTAGAGACTAACCAATGATTTTATTTTATTTTTCAACACATTCTATCAAATTAATTTCTTTTTATATAATTAGACAGAAAAAAGTTAAAAAACTATACTACTTTAAAAAATTAAATTGTTAGGTAAAATTTAAGAATGATTTTATATTATAAGGAGGGATGATGGCCTCCATTGTAAAGTCCAAAGCTCATTGAAGCTCTCAATAAACCAAATTTTTTTTTTTTATCAAAAACTCGAGCGAGACGAATCTATATCTTATGATCGTGAAAGCTCTTTCAGCAATTCCACAGGCAAAACAGCATCTAATTTCGTTATGGATTACCATCCAATATTGGAACTTCTTGTTTGAACATGGAAGGGCCCCAACACCCATGTCCTAGATACTATGCTCTTCATTATTGGACCTTTCTTCATGCTTCAGGACGCCACCTCAAAGCATCTCAAGTTCTGCAAGGACTTTGAAAAACAATAAAAAATCTTGCATGACATGAAAGGAGAACCATTTTCCAGTTTCTAATGCTTAGGTCAAGTTCATCTTTATTGTTTTTTTTTTTCTCGTTTTTTTAATCTATGATGAGAAATGCATCCTAACCACACAATCAATTCTCCACTGAACTGGAATAACATATTTGTATCCTTGACATATCTGTTTAATCACAATGAAATACATGCAGTTCATCAGTTAGAAAATATGTCCCCGCTAACATGGATTGAATGGCTGCTGGTTGATCTACTTGCCAATCTCATCCACAGCATTGAAACATTCATAATGCAAGCACTGACAAGGGCAATACACTCGTATTCAAACATCCATAATGCGAATATTTGATTACATTAAAATTAGCCTGAGGTTCTTTGCACTGAGCTAACAGATGACACCAGATTGGAGTTTTTGCTGTATGGCTCATATGCCATAAACAAAATCATTGGACTTTGAGATTAAATCCCAAAGAGATCTGTTTCTGCTTGCATCTATTGTCCAATCAATGTTAAGTTGGTACACTGAATTTCACAGATAAGTTCATGGAGAAACTCATCATTACATGTGGGACACTGAAGAAGAGGGTTCGAAATAGTGACACATTTATAAATTGTTGAATGATTCTATCCCAACAATAATATAACAAGGAAACTTTCCGAGGACTTCATTCAGAATAATTGCCTTACACAGCAAGTACCAATATAAAATATGAAAGAATAAATTATATCATGGAACAGTCAAACGGCCCTCAATTTTCTCCCGTCTTTCTTTTGTTAGTGTCTCTATTTTGAACTACCTTTTATCGAATTAAAAAAACAGAAGAAAGCTGAGCCATCTGAGCTCCCAATTGGGACAGTATCATATATTCAATTGAGCATATGCTAAAGAAAAGAATGAATGATGTGATCCAAAGAATTCACATCTTATAGATTACAATAACAGTTTCTAACCTTCGACTTGGAATACACTGAACAGCACAATGGAAACATATTCAATTGAGCCATCTGAGCTCCCAAGTGAAAAATCACCTATGATGCAATACAGCTCTTGTTTGAACAAAGTCGAAGTTTTGCATAAACATCAATAATCATTTTTGGTTTACATCAATGCAGAATGCATGGGATAAATAAAGTTTAGGAAAAAGCTATCTGTGAAAAAATTCAAGAAATCCCTACCTCTAGCCGAAATCTCAGCTTATGTAGTTTGTAGCCGTCCAGATTTAATGTTTTCTCTACTACAGTTTCTTCAGCTTTTGACCACGCAAACCATTCCAAAAGGCAGCTGCACGAAAAACCTTTTTCCCAGGAAGCTGGAGTTCCAATACCTGGTTGGTATACAAAAAGCATCAAAATCAGCAACTCAAAAAGGCTTGGGGCATGTGCATTTATCTGGACAAATATAACATGCCTTCACACCTGAACAATGTTTCAACTGTTAAAAGAGATTTTTTTTCCCATTTTACATTTTGAGGGGGAAAACCAGATTTTCTAAAACATTTTCTGGGATAGCACATAAAGTATAGTCTTAAAGAAAAATTGCAGATCAACAACAAAATAAATATATGATGACACGTAATGGCTGAACAGACCTCAAGCGCTGTAGACCTTCCACATGGAAACACCAACGAATCCTTCACATAAGTGATGTCATCCGCTTCATCACCCTGAACAATGCTACGGTCGCAAACTCTTGTAGTAATAATCTTAAGTTCTACAATATTGCGGCGATCATTTTCATCATCAACAATTGCTACTTTAGCCCGTGTCCCTGGCCACCCTGCAAATGCACGAACCTAAAAAGGTTGCATGTAATCACCACGCATTCATATTTGACAGGAAAAAGGAAAGGAGGGCTAACCTTATTATGGAGGACTGAAGCTTCTTGATCAAAGGATAACCATGACTCCTCAACAGATATCTGCATAGAGTAGAGAGCTTATAGGAAGCCTTATCACAGCTCTTTAAATTCTTGCAAGAGAGTATAGATGGGAATTCCATACTTCTTTCTAATTGATCCATTGCTGTTTGTATTTAGTCATAGTAAAAGGATTTCAAAACTAAAGTAACAGGAAGTGTGGGGGGATAACCTTTGGAGCCAAGGTAGCTTTGGAATCATCTTGGGGTTGAGCTTTTAACCTGGCTGATCCGTGAAGTATAGAAGGGAGCTCATGAATCAAAAGTTTAGATCCTGCGATCATTCATCAACAGAACTACCTGACTCAAAAGTGCATTCAATTGGGTGTTGCGATCCACAGCCCATAATTCAGCTCAGACAACATAATAAAGAAATCATTCTGGGAAAAATATGGAAGAGAGATTCAAAGAAAACATTGATCATACAAACTACTCACATAGAAGGAATAGCTATTGCATATCTAATCACGTGTAAAAACTAGAAATATTTACGAAGTGATTTCTTATCAATCAACTCAAGGAAGCCTTGTTTCATCTGCAAGGTTAAGCAATATAAATCCTATTTCACCATCTGCCACTACCTAAAACTATATTGTGCTTATGTTAATAACACTTGTGACTTTTTTGTTTCCTTTATTGTGTCATTTTTGTCTTCCCTTTATCTTTCATGTCTTCAACTCGAATCAATTAACTTTTGCTCTTGATGCATTACTAAACTTGTCATGCATAAAAAAATTAACACTCACAAAGTGAATTTTGATAACTTATAAACAAAGAAGAAAAAAACTTGACTATTGATATCATATGACTGTTATAAGTGCATCATACATGATGGATAAAGTATAATAATTTATTTTACATCATAAACTTAGTTGAATAATACAGAGTTGGGAATAATTACGAACTCGAATGAATGAAAAAATAAAGAGAGAAAAGAAAAGAAAAGAACTTAAATGACTATTGAAGTACAAATTTAAGATTGATAGATTGGCCATGAATAAGGAAGTAGTTACAATGATGATAAAATAAAATAAAAAGTAGAAATCAGAAATACCTTCCAAAAATAGCAATGCAAGTAAATCTGGAGCCTGCAAGCATGAACAAGATAGTCTTAAAACGCTCTGGAAGAAGGAATTACAAGTCAAGTTAAAAATTAACATAAAATAATTCTAATTCATTAACTGTTTCTTGAAAGGATGAGCTGACAGCAAAGACTAGAGTCAACATTGCCACCCCTACTTTGTTGGAGTACAAGTGCATGAAATAGAGAAAGATAAATGTCAGAGGAGACTGGTTTAAAACTCTGAAGGACCATTGTCTTGCACAATAGAGGCTTGAGCTACCGAGTGCAAGTGCATGGGTTTAACTGCAGCTACTTCATGCAAAAATGCTGAAGTTAGGACCGTACAAAACATCTATCTATAGATCCTGATTGAGCTGTGCCACCAGGAAGTGCACATGGACTCCATGTAGTTACCTAGCTAAGATTCTTAATGGAACATGCATATTTTTGCTAAAAGCTCTAGCCAATCCATCAAGTTATTTAATTGGGATATGAAAAAAAATGAAATAACAGATCCTAACTTCAGCCACTCTTAACGCAGACAAGCACCATCCATACCTTAATTTGATCATCAACTTCCAGAGTTTCATAGGCAATTACAGGTCCAGCATCGAGAGCACGAACAGTGAAAGCTAATGATACCCCAGTTTCCTTAGCACCATCCTAATGCAGAGACTCATAAATGCAATTGCATAGTCTGGGAGTAGATAAGCATTTGATACAAGAGTTATTCTATTTCTTCAGAAAATTTAACAAGAATAAGTTTGAAGAATACATATGAGCCATTAGATCAATGGGACACACCATTGGTCCCATATTAAAAACTATCCAACGGGTCACAATCTTCTAGAGACTTTATTCTTGTCGTTTATTCTTGTTAAATTATCATTTCTCTTAATAAAATTAATATGGATCGCCTATAAAATAAGGAACCTGCAATGCTCTTTGAACAGGAGCAGCACCACGGTAAAGTGGCAGAAGACTTGGGTGTATATTGACCGTCCCTGAGAAATAAAAGTTCAGGTGTGAGTAACTGCGAAGATAAACTTTGAGATTTCTATGTTAAAGCTATTGCTTGATCCTTAGTATCAACTAGTTTAGATTTTACAAATGATTGCTGTTGTATCAAAATAGATATATTAGCAAAGAGGATTCCTAAACTACCCAATATTTAGGCAGGCTAATACTGTGCCTGATTTTTTAAGACAAAAATGTTCCTCATGTCCCCTGCATGAAGATATTTCAATTGAGGATAAATTTGTGAGTTCAAAGCATTTGCTATCTTGAGGTTGCAATTCCTCTCCAGTGAGAACCTTTAACCTATGGAATTTACCAGCCATATATTATTTTTTTCATATTAAACATACATCTCTCCTCAAGCATAAATAATTGCTTTCCTATTAGATATTTTATTATTTTTGGTTTCCCTTTTGTTTCTTATTTCATGAATTTTTGTTCGCATGAGAGGGAGAGAGATATTCTCTTCCACCATCAACTAAATCATGCTCTTAAATAGGGGTTACTTCATCATTCCCTTTATTCACATCTCTACAAAAACCAGACATGAGGGTATTTTTATCTTAAAAAACTGGGCACTGTGCTATTAGGCAGGTTAGTGATTAACTTAAACAACAGATTGAGACCAACATATATGTGCACTGCCAAATACTGAATTACATTATTCATCTGGCCACTAGCTTTGTGTCAAAAGGTGGACTCCAATAGCCTTCATTAGTGATTGCATAACTCTAGTCTCGTCACTAGCTGAAAAGCTTGAAGCTACTGATTAGATTAAGGACCAAAATTCAAATCTATTTGACTATGATTATTTGAGCTTATGAGGACTCAAGTCTAAGGATTCATCTTTTCCATATTATTGCTTAATTTGGGCAAAAACAGACCAATCATAAACATATTTTCTTAAGCAGAATGCACTAGACCACTAACCAAGTTCAGTTAAGAAAGTGGAAAACCTGATGATAAACATTAATTTCCCTGTTTCTGCAGTAGTATATGTTAAAGCTACCAACTGCCTTCCGTTCTCTAGTATTTGAACATTAAAGATACCAAAAGGAGGCACAACCAAGTGTGAGGGAAATAAACAAGACAGGCATCAATAAAAACAGGAGGAGAAAATGAAAATCTTAGCAATCTCAAGCTTAACATTTTTTTGCATCAAATGGCTACTCTTAAGACTAGAATTTAGGGATGACAATTTCATTCGAACCTGATAGATACCAACCCGAACAGACTCGAATGGGTGGGTTCTACCCGAAGGATAATGGATAAGATATGGATATTATTAAACCCGACCCAAACCTAACCCGAGATATATACATTAGTATCATATAGATATATACATGTAAAACATATATATTTTTTAACACACACATTACTATTTTATTTTATTTTAAATTGATTGATAGGGTATGGATACCAGATATCTACATTTCTTACCTGTTTGATAATGGATAGAGCATGGATATAGTAGAAACTCGACCCCTGACTACCCATTGCCATCCCTACTAGAACTTGAGCTCCCACAATTGAACCATATAATGCCCACAACCCCAAACTTATATAATAAAAACATATATATGCAAATTCATTTGGTCAAAGAAACAGCTAACCTATATTCCTCTATGGATAAAATGGAAATTAAATCTACAAAAACAGCATACCGCATGCACTAAAAAAAATATGAATTTTCATCATGGAAATACCACAGCTAAGTAAGAACTTGAGCTCCCACAATTGAACCATATAATGCCCACAACCCCAAACTTATATAATAAAAACATATATATGCAAATTCATTTGGTCAAAGAAACAGCTAACCTATATTCCTCTATGGATAAAATGGAAATTAAATCTACAAAAACAGCATACCGCATGCACTAAAAAAAAATGAATTTTCATCATGGAAATACCGCAGCTAAGTAAGAACTATTGTCCAACTGACACACATGAGATGTTGATTCCAGAAGTAGCAAAGAAACAAATTTCTCAATTTTGTTAGCAGAAAGTATATCTCACTAACCCATTGGTGGAATATTGAGAAACTTGGTTGGTAAGATATTCCCATATGCTGCTGTAATGCAAAGTTCAGGCTGCAATGCTCTTAGAGTGGACAAAAATGTATCCTACACAGAAATAAAAGTATATGAATTCTCTGCGAATAACAGTTCACTTATTCCCATGTTCCAAAAAATCAGTTAAGTTCAATGACAATGACAAGGACAAACTACTAAATAGAAAAGATAAACTTGTCAAGATCTTCCCAATTTGTTTAGTTATAATCGTAAACATCTGTCAATGCAATGCACTCACTTCCATGGTGTTTCAAATGATAAAAATCTATAATTTTCCAATGAGTACGACCCCACTTAATTGCAGAAAACAGTATTTGTAGCTCTTGGATGATGAAAACCTATCAGACTGCTAATTGGCAGACTCATCCACATAAGTTGCAGAATTGTAAAGGAGAACAGCAGGTAAAGTAAGAAAATGACCTAATACAGAAAATTCTTGCTGGTAGCATGCAAATTGCAAAAAAAAAACAAATTCCCAAACAAAAACCACTAAAATTACCTCTCCAGCTCTTTCAGGTGTGAAAATAAGATCAGAAGGGAAGCCTGTATCAAGAGCAAACTCAGCAACTGGTGAAGGCATTAACTTTTTACCCCTGTCTCTTCTTGCAGGTGGCTGTGTAACAATAGCTGCCACCTAATAACAAAACAAAAACATGCTCTCACTAAATTGCACGCCACATCCCCTTACAACTTCCAAAAGAAGCAAATCCCATTAACACAAATCCACACAAAAATATCATCTTTCTCATTTTTAACCAAAACCCAGATAGAAACAATTACAAAAACATTATAAGGTAACAAAAAGATTGGATTTTGACACAAGTACCTCAAAGAGAGAATTGGGTGCTTTAGATGCATTGAAAAGAGCATCAAGAACAGTAGCAGCCACCTGAAAAGGAACCAACCAAAATCACAGTTCAGTTCCCATTATGAAACAGACACAAGTAAGGGAATAAATGCGTTTTTTAGTACCTGAGGAGAACCCAAGAAGACAAGGGGTTTCTTCTTTGAAGAAGTAGAAGATGCTGCTGTTACTGCAGTTCTTGTTGAGTTGAAACAGAAGAAACGGCGTAGCATTAATGAAGAATTCATGCCGTTTCCGCTGTCTCTCCTTCTGCTTCAACGGCTACTCTATTGAGGTTTTAGAAACTTTTTTTTTGCTCTGTTGCTGCTTATCCATCCACTGCCCAAGCCACCATGGGTTGAAATTCTTTCAGTTGATTATTGCCTCTGTAGCAGGCCTAGCCCAGTTAGATTTGGGCCTCTCTGCTTTATGTTTTCTGTTCTTCAATAGACCAACTATTCTCCGACCACCTTTCCGCACACCGGTCCCAGGCTCAAATCCTTGAATCCCTTCTCTAAAACACTGGACTGACTTGAAAAGGAGTTTAGTTCGTTAAACTATCGAGTCAATTTATAAGTTTATGTGACAGTAATGATTGGTCAACTGGAAAGCACAATTAAGTTCATAATTACAAAAGCACAATTAAGCCATTCTTAAAGTTTCATCATTTTCTTTACAAAATCAGCTGGACATTACAGCGATTTTTAATACAGGCTAGGTTCGATTGAATGTGATCTCCCGGAAAGTTTGGCGGCAAGATTAACAAACCTAAGGTGTTATACTAGGTAGTCAGTCAGCTTTGATGGAAGAGAGCATTTGTCTCCATAATCTTTTGAGCAAAAACTATGAAATGAGCTCTACAAGTCTTCGAATACATGGTTCTAAGACCATTACAGATATGATGATGATCTAGAATGTGTTTCTAAACGCTATTAAGAACAATCTGCACCTAGTTCTGTTGAACTCCATATACAAACCTCCAAGTCAAGCTGACCAGAAGGACCGAGGAAAGGGAATGGAATCACAAGAAAATCTACAGGAGATAAGCCTTCCACCCTCCCAGGAAAAGGCTCAGTCAATGATTTTAACCTAAGAGAGCTGACCCCTCTACCTGCTACTAGATCATATAAGAACCCATCCTTTGAGAAGCTTGGTCTAACAAAGGTTACGATGACTATATTCCCAATGCTCACAATACCCTTGCTGAGGAGAAAAAGAACACCCTCTTCCATCTGCTTGAAGAACAAGGAACTGTTCATTCACCCCTAATGAGACAGGAAAAGGAAATGTTGTACCTAAAACGCCTTCCACAGTCCCAAAGTTTGCTGCTGAAGGCTAATGACAATTGTTCAGATGAGCCAGCATAGTTACAGTCTGGAAGAGGGCATGCACAGGGTGAAAAGATGCATGTTTCTTCATGGATATGATTATCTATGCAATCCAGTGTTCCATTACACCCATATTCTTTGTTTTGGCATACACTTGTAGCAGATTCTGTACCCACTTCAATGTTCCCGCACACTGCGTTATTGCTCACCTGAAGGTTTGAGATATTTGGCTGCAGAAACAAATCAGTAAAGTTAAAAATCATCATAGAAGCCAGGTATATTTGTTTCCCCATTCAAATTGCTAAGCAAGGTTTTTTGCTTTTGGTTTTTTATGCTCTCCGCACTCTTTCTGGTGAAAACTTGTGATTCCCAAATAGCAAAATCAAAACCCAAGGGATCGATTCCCTTAAAGTTCAATTAATTCAAAAAAAAAAAAATTGTCTCCATCCAAATGTAGACTCCACCTTGGAGGGCCCTTGTGAAAGCAGCAATCAGAGTAGAGAACCAGAAAATAATTCTGTCTACAACTACGAAATTCCTCTGTCTCATCCTATGGTTTCATGAAATTTTAATTGAGCATCCCATCGTTGGTTGCTTATCACCTCTTCATACCACCATTTCCTCCCCTCCATTTCCACCTTCTTCAACACCCCCGGTGTGATGTACTGATTATATACACTTTACATTGTGGATTTGATTGTATTTCAATGGTTTGTGATGTTCATATCTACTTTTGTTTTAAAAATATTTATATATGGAATTCTATTGATCTCATTTATATAAATTTTCTACTTAAATTTTTCAACTATGAAAACTCATAGGTTAGCATATCTATTTAACATTATTTATTGTTAAACTGGCATAAATCAATTCTTGGAGAAGCTTTTTTGTTGTGGTTGTGGGTTTATTGTAAGCAAACAATTGTTGAATTTGAGATCATAATAGACGAAACAAGAAAATTGAAATCACTCATGAAAATGCTGACGGAAAGGCAATTCTGTTGGCGTTTCTGATGGGATTCCACCAAAAATTTCACTTTCATTTGGAATTTTTTGTAAAACTTATAGAATGTGTAGCAATATACTGATGGAATAGCCAGCGAAAAATTCCATCAGGAAAATAAATGATGATAGAATTGCTAGCTAATGAAATAAAAAATCCTATGAGATATTTTTCGACAGTAGTATTTCATTGCCTATTCCATTGGTATTTTTTAACCCCAATGCAATCTTCACTATAAGCCGATGAAATATCCCGTAAGTTATTTTTCAATTTTCTGTCAGCATTTTCTATTATGTGGAAGAATCTTAGGTTAGGTAATAAGTGCTAATGCCCTTACTTTTTGTCTTCGTTGTCGTTGTTTTCATACTCTAATGCCATTACATTTCTTTCTCATACTAAAATTGCAGTTTTCACATCATCACCGTCTCAAATACAAGATTTGTTGTATGCTAATTTATTCTGCTTTTGCAACCATTGTTACTGCATTTCATAACATCTTAACATGAATATGCTGCACATCACTCTGAATTTCCTGAATGAATCCTTTAAGTTTATGCCAACTTGAAAGATTCTGCAATTTTCACATAACGGAAAGTATTTGTCATCATCGTCCAAGGATCAGTCAGCAATCATATGGCAGGTAAATGTTTCTCTTAATGTTTTTTAAATAAAAGAATTGTATTGAGTGTTAATTTGCATAGCACACGGACATTTAAGGGAAGCATACCTTCGAAGATGATCCAAATGCTTATGTATCTCCTGCTACGTGATTCATCATCATTTCTTCTTCTCCTCTCCTCTCTTTTCTTTTGATTTTTCGTGATTCATCATCATTTCTTCTTCTCCTCTCCTCTCTTTTCTTTTGATTTTTCTTTTTAAATACCATTGCCCTCACTGAAGTTTTAATTTAAATTTTAATGTTAATTTGTCTCCCTTTGAATAAGCGATTAAATTATAACTAATCTGATTCAGGTTATAGATAGCAGTAAAGGGTCATGGAAGCATACAGTCATAGGTCAACAGAAACCAGTTTTGACTGTTTCATGCAGCCCTGATGATAACCAACTACTTCGTATTATACATGCTTGATGGGCTCAACAAACAGGAGAACATCCAGCTCTCCCCAGATATGCAGAAACTTCTTCTAAGATCTCTATGACAGAAGAAAATGAGGGCCTTTGACAAGGATTTTTACTTGTGCAATGCTGGATTAACCTGCAAATGATAACCATACATTAACTAATTTAACACTTGCAAAATCCAAACAAGAGTGGATAAGTTTAATTTGAAATGACGCAGTTACTGTCTTATGTATCTAAAATTTTTCCTTGATCTTTATTATTTCTGACAAACTTTTGGAGATCTCAATTTTCACAGGCCAAGAAAATGCTGATGACGATGTCACTGTGCTAAACCTACAATGTTAGGAGCATATAATTCCCAAGATCTTGAAATTGTCAAGGTGGTTTGAACATAACAATTTTTTCACAGAATTGGTAACGAACAATACCTCCATTCTTCCAAACCAGTATTTCTTGTTCATACTTCCATTCTTCCAAATCAGTATTTCTTATTCATGAGACCGGTTAAAATAACAATTTCAATCTAAAAGCTTAAAATTTTAGATAAGCTTTAAGATATAATTTATATAATTTTTCAATACGGCACCTCTCTCAAGTGATACATATAAATATTTTTAGATTTGAATTTGTAATCGTGAGGTCAATAAGGTTCTGATACTATATTAAAAAAATTATTTTAATTTAAAAATTTAAACTGTTAAGTAAGATTCCAGTATATTATTTATATAATTTTGCTTTACCTTTTTCACAAAGTATAAGAAAATCAGGATCATTCATGAAAGAAGAGTTGGCAGAAAAAAAAAAGATATTCACTTACTGTTGAATTCTGTTAGGGCAGCGGCTTATCTGAAACCTTAGTTCAAAATCAGTAGACTTATCAAAGTTCATGTTGCTAAGCACTCTTCCTTCTAGCATCTGTAGTACAATAAAATTTCGAACTAAATGGTGAACCATATACTATACTCAAGAAATTCTTAATTACCATAACTGGAAAAAGAAAATTGCAATAGATCAGACACGTTCCCATGCTTGTAAGGCAAGTAAAACTTACTTACAGTAGTCCTATTCTCAAGAGATGATGCAATGACAATGTATACATTTCCTTTCCCTTTGCTTTATGTTTTTATTATTATTTTATATTTCTCAATTCATAAGCCAACTTGATGGGGGCGAGTAAAAGAGTCTGGGAAAATGCATCGTGACAGAAACACAGGCAAAGAAGAACCAGAAACTATCATAAAGATTAGTGTAAGATGATGCATCCATCAGAGGACATTTCACATCTCTTTGATAGAATAAATAGTTTGTAAAACAAGCCAATTGATGTTTTTCTGCAGCTAGCATCTTCGAATATAGATAGATACCTGATAAAATATGAATCCAAAAGAGCGAATATCTTTCTTGGTGTCATTCGATTGGTTGCTAGACATGATGGAACCATCATTCCTTTGGCCTTCGAAACAAAAGAGGGTCTTAGGAAGTAGAATTAATGTTACATATATATACATGAGAAATTAATGATAAGAAGATGAAATGTTGAGAAACTAGTAGGTATAACTGGAGCTGTAATCCTCCCTCTTACATAAACACGAGTCCCGCCTTTATACTTGAGATGGGAGTACAATTCTAGGTATACTGAATAGTTCTTTAAAATGGTCAAGAAAGAAAAATGGAAGGAAGGCGAGAACATACTGTTGTCTTGATTGGGGTGGATTTGTTCATACAACATTTGAACCCAATAGTCACCAATCTTCAAATGGCCACCTTCATCTAGTAACAAGTTTCTGCATGAGAAATTAAACAAGAAAACCCTCATAAGGTCATCATCTGACTGAATGAGAGTATGCATAGGAAAACATGTTACAGGGTTTATGTAGGGAATAAGGGAAACTTAGATTTATATTACATGATATTTATACAAGTGGTTAATCCAAATATCACAATAGAAGACGAGGCAAAAAAGAAAAGACAGTGAAATATAGAGAGCTTAAGAGAGTCCTGGGCCTTAAAAGTACTTCTGATAATTCAAGAACAGGTGAAAGGGCTAGTCCTCTTGAAAAATCACCAGCCGAAATTCCCAACGAGGAGCTTAGGAACTCCCATTCCACTGGTCTTAATGGACCTCCACTAGTATATATTAAAAGAAAGAAATTGAGAGATCGCGAGAGAATGTGGAGTTCCGACAACACTTATTGGAGTGGTAATGACTACACATGGTGTCATCACTGCATACAAGAATAAAACCCCATAGAGAGAATAATCACAAAATGAAGTCATTTATTCCGGTTACCATTCTTGAAATCCAGGATCCTAATATGGTCTCCTATACTCATCCAACCAGAGCATCTTGCTGCATGTTCTTGCATAATGTCAGGACAACATAACCATGTCCGCGACATCCACGGTGACACCACAATTCGTTATTGAGTTAACAATTAAGAGGAATGTGAGCTTTAATTTTGAAACTCATGGAGTCACAGAATGCCATATAATAAAATTGAAGGGTAAGGTGGAAGTTGAGGATGGCACTCGCCTGGGAGTCAAATGATTGTGAACTATGGGTAAGGGTTTGTGCTCATGGAGATAATTCATTCCCCTGTAATCATTGTAGATGAGAAAGAATCACGAATTGCTTTAACATAATTTATGAAGAAATAGCAAGATCATGCGTTCAAGAAAGCTTCTGTGTAGAATATAATTTATATAATGAAATAATTTGCAGCTTGACACATGGAATAGTTGTATGAATGAAACAGGTCGTAATTCCCAGCATTCCGTTTTGTTAACTTGAAATCAGAGCGACGAAAATCGCACTATACCTTGCGATATCTAGAGCATAGCGCAGAGCAGTAGGTATATCAAGCCGAACTTTTGTGGTCAAGATACCATCCAAATTCCCCTACATAAGAAATAAAAAATATTGAGAGAAACATACCATGCCCAAGAAAAATATGTTAATCACCAAAATTATCAATGATGCTAAATCCATTACTTATTGCACGCACACAACGGTGGAGTATTGCCATAAGCCTCAAACCATAGTTTAAAAATCTTATGTAGAAGCCTGAAAGGACATACTTTAGGCAGATGCTGTGTAATCAGAATCATCTCCTCCCGATGTACAATTGAACCAAGAAACTGCAAAATATTTGGATGCTGAAGTTGTCGTAAGAGAGTGTTATCCTTGGCAGATAATATCCTGCATCATGTTCAAAGTGGATTTATTCAGAATCTAGAGTAGTTCAATTGTTTCCTTCAGCTCAATGGACAACGAAATGTGAATGAAACAAAGAATCAAGAACGGAAGAAGGAACAACAAAGCATACATTTTTACAGGATGGTATATCTGACTCTTAATCACCGTTTTAACAACCCATGTTCCACGCCACTTAACCTTCACTGATTCACCAAAGACACCCTGAAAATTATCAGAAGAAGAATTCTCTAACAAGTTAATATAAGTAAAGACATAGGCAGTGCCTTGACAGTAAAGCTATGAAGACAGGTTGCATATGTGAGGTCTTAGCAAGCTTAACTACCACAAGCTAGTCGAAGAGTTACTCAAGTATAGACTAGATCACTCATGCGTTTGTTGTACTCCAGGACTAACATCATAAGAGATAGAAATTTGATGCACACGACTCTCCAAGATTGAAGTACGATATTCAAAAAGTTGATAGACAAAACAGAGAAGCAATTCCTCGATGGGATTAATGTTAATTATTTACGGTCACCTGCTCAACTATTGATGACTGTTCTGTGTTCAATTCTGAAATATCAAAATTCATCTCAATGCAATCTTGTTCATGTCGAAATGTCTGCATGACAAAGCACGAGTTAGAAACAGATCATATGTTGCATGATGCAAATTTCCTTAATGCTAATTTTTACTTTACTTTGAGCAGTAGTAGTACACTGCATTTGCAAAGATCTTGAGGTTCAGATCTAGTTACTTAATCTCTTACAGATGTATCGGTTGTTTCTACACTGAACATTCAGCCTGATGCTCCCTACACCCCACCATCCCCACTCTCACTGTTTCCCCCAAAAACATAAAGAAAGAAAGGAAGATGATTGAATTACCATTGGGTGGTCATTGATGAAATCCTTGCCTCCGTTAACTTCCAGGATCCTACATATATCTCGATAACTGTAGAGTCTTGCATCTGTCAAGGGCTTGACATTACAGTAAAGAGATAGAATCAATATCATGATCACTTTTCTACCTAATTAGATTAGCTGTTTCTGTTATACAGAATAAAACTGGATTCACCAAACTAATCCAAAAAGGGAGCTAATATGAGAGTGTCTTCAACAGGACAAGGTTAAGGGGACAAATCAATCCTGCTAAACCAAATTCCTTCGAGACAGTACTGGTTAGTAGACAAAGCACGAACGTGCTATTAGTGAAGATGGTATGAAGGAAAAATTAAAAAATTTAATGCACTGAATTTTTATGTCAGGAAGCCTAAGATTGATCATGAGATAGCTAAAGCAGAGAATATTAAATTTTGTGGATGGACTGAAATTCCATACAAATCCCATATCTATTGCTAATTCATAGCATGCAATATTATAGAAATGTGAAAATCAATTTTCTTTTATGAATTCAATTCACCAAAAAACAAATATATGGAAACAAGGGACAAATGCATATGGGGTGCTTACAGTCCTTTGCCAACGGTCTTTGAGATTGACATTGGCCTTGTAGTGCAAAAGGAGCTCAACGATGGGAGCATGGCCTTCACTAGCTGCAAGATGCAAGGCAGTCCTCTTGTCATAGTCTTGTACATTAGGAGATATACCATCCCTCAACATCTGGTTCAGTCCCACTCTGTCTCCTCTAGATGCAAAGCTCAAGAAATTCCCTATAAGCTGCATGTCAAACTCGTCAGAATAGTTGTCCTCTTGCATCGGATCCATCGTCTTGAGTTCTTAAAAACCCTGCAAACCATTAAATAAACTAAAATAAAAGTGGGTTCATGAGGGATCAGTGAGAGAGTGAGTTCATCAAATACCGAATTGATAAATCTGGGCTGGTTCGTTAATCAATGAGGGAGGCATTGTCAATGATTGGGAAGATATAAAGATGCTATATATGAGAAGAGACTTTTGTTTTTTTGTGCGAACAGTGGCTGTTATTCCTATGAGAAAAACATTTGGTTTTAACGACCACTTTTGTGTTTTTGCGTCTTTGTTCTGGTTAGGAATTATCACCTTTTTTATTATTATTGTTTCTAAGTGACGGTTTAACATTCGGATGATAGCTTATACTCACAAGTTCTTAATTGCAAGACCCTCTATTTTGCTCAAGTACTTTCAAATTTTGAGTATCAAAAAGAAAATAAAAAATTTCAACAATAATGTTTCACCTTCTTTCCCTTTTTTATTTATTTTTTTTTTTAATTTTTGATATGTATAATCATAACAACATATATTAAAGACGAATACAAAATATATATATATATATAAAATAAAATTATAGCAGATACCAAAAATCATCACTTCCCGAGGCAATCAAATTCAAGCCATAAAATCACATATTCTTCTTACATCTTGTTTTGCAAAGTTATCAGCAGCCTGAAATAGTTTGATGGAGCATGAAACTATATTTTCAGCATGATCATTAAATTTCAGAAAAATATTATAGAAGCTGTGGAGCTCAAGTACCACGGCAATCATCAAAAGCATCAATCCTTGGAGTTCCAAGTGTTCTTCAATGATCACGCCAACAATGACTTTAACACTCTCTTCAAAAACCTCCATCACAATCACAATCGCAAATTCTTTGCCGCTGGAGTACCAGGTACATTTCATTGCCGGTTGTTTCCCAAGTCCTCTCTCCACTTCGGTCACTCCTCTTTTGCACTGCAATGGCTCTCCAAAACTCCCTCGGAAGTCTTGGATACTAAGTCTCCTGCATGGAATAAGGGTAGCATTCACTGCACAGGATATCATACAGAAGTTGCAGAGGCATATTCATCTCAATTCAAGAATGACATGGAGACGTTCTTGAATGCTAGGGCACAAGAACTTGTGAATGGAGGGTTGCTGGTAATTATAATGCCTGCCCTACAAGATGGGGTGCTTCTGTCTCAAAGTTCAATCGGCATGACTTATGATCTCTTGGGATCTTGCCTCCAGAACATGGCCAAATCTGTAAGACTGCAAATCCCTTCGCTTTAGTTTTTTTCTCAAACTTTGAAGCATCATTTCTAGAGGCGTGAGTTTGAAAATTTCCTTGCAAAGCTTCCAATCTTGTTTGGATTTTCTAATAAATTTGAGGGAACAGACCTTGGGAAAAAAACAAGCTGAATTAGATGCATCTTAGTGAAGTTCAGGAGAGGATGGTATTATTGCTAATCATGTTTAATTAGTCGTGAAATCTAATTGCAGGGAATAATTAGTGAAGAAAAGGTGGAGGCCTTCAACTTGCCAATATACATTTCACCAGCGAAGGATTTAGAAGCATTGTTACAGAGAAATGGATTCTTTAGTGTTGAGAAAATTGATAGAATAACTAGCAACATGAACATCACCACCCTCACAGCGCAATTTCTTACATCACAGTTACGAGCGATCACGGAAGAACTCATCAAAGGACACTTTGGAAGTGAGATTGTCGATGCAGTATTCGAACTTTTCAACATAAAACTATCCGAGAATTGGTTTTCCATCATAGATACGAAGAATCAAAAATTCATGGACCTGTTCATCATTCTAAGGCGCAATTTTTCTGATTAAAGTTGTTTCTTGTTTCAAATCAATTAATTCAAGCAAAAGACTTTCATTAGCTTTGAAATGTCAGTCAAGTGTGTCATAATTTCCTCCTTTTTTTTTTAATTAGTTTAGATTTAATATAAAATCATGGTTTACATTCGTTGGACAGGGTCTATGAATCCCTCATACACAGTTGGACCCAGTGTGGAATATTGGTTTTTTATTTGATGTGTCAAATTCAATCACTTAATTTCTGTATTTTGTCAAAAAAAATATTTATTTTTTTACTTTACTCCATTCTCCTTTTGTCATTTTTATCTTTCCTGAAATATATGTAATTCTATATGTTTAATTATCAATTACTGTTTTTTTTTTTCTATTTTTCATTTGTAATATTTTTCTTGATTAGTAAAAATGGGTATATATATATTCATAATTGATAAGTTAATTGCTGCATTAGAACCTCCAGGTTTAATTCTTCTAATTGATAAGCCCGTTTGCAGTCCAAGAAAAATATTTAAAACGTAAGGATTTTCTTATTTGGCAACACCTTTTAATTAGCTTCACCAGCATCCCCTCGTTTTCATGGAAGGATCATTCAAGACAACACTTTTTAGGATTAGGGAAGGGATCAAGATGATATATTAAAGAGCTAGTCTCCTTATTTCATGTGAGCTTCAGCGAAAAAAAAACTTTATTGGTCTTAGATCGTGTCCAAGAACTGTAGCTTGTAAAAAAAACCTAGTGTTGGTTAAATATTTTTATATAAAACAACAATTTAAAAAAATATATATGTAATAAAACAGAATCTTATCATCTAATTTGCATGTGAAATGAACGAAATGAATATGCTATGGTAATTAAACCATGAATCTCCTTGTTTTGATTTTCTGCACGGGACTGCGACCGACACACAAAATGCTCAGACATCATGTGCTGGATATAAGCTTCTCAGATAGCCTTCAAGATATATGGAGGTCTGAAATTCCTCTACAGGACCACGTCTTCCTAGCCTAGAAAACCTCTTTTCTTTGCATATTTCTTTGATCTTTTCAGAGCCTCGTACCAGAAATCATGCAACCTCGCATGTAGAAATAAATTATCGATTAAGATAATAAAAAATAAAATTGAATATTTTTTTAAAAATAAAACATTTACATTTTAAATTCAATCTTATATGATGGTGTTGCAATTCTCCCACACCCTCTTGGAAAAAATATTGTCAGCCTACTTCTAGTAAAAAATTTCCTTGCACACTCAATTTTAAAACATATTTAGTTCATTAAATTAAAAAATTGACCGAATTAAAATAATAATAAAATATTTATGTATATACTAATATTGAACTTCTCAAACCAAGCATCAATTATAAGCTTTAATTCAGTATTTTGGAAACCTAACTCCAATAAAACAAAGGCACTTCCATCAACAATTAATATTGATATTCCTTTCAAAAGTTCTTGAATTCAAACATATACTATATAAAAAGAATATACTAAGTAATCAAATGTTACTTGCATTTGTTTATGCCCCACACATAATATAATTTTATTGTAGTTATGCGTTTGGAAGAGGGAAGAGGCGAATTACTATATATATACCTCTGACGGCATTTTCGTATGCCCCGCTCATTGTATAATTTTATTGTAGTTATGCTATGGAAGATGTAAGAGTCAAATTACTGATATAGACAAATCTACCCTTCTCTTGAATGTGAAGTAGAGCTACCATATATAGGAAGGAAACCTGCATCAAGTTGGGAAATAGAGAGATGGAAAATGAAGAGACCAAAACAGTGCCAAAATCATGGGCTATGGTTGGTGGAGATGGACCTCGTAGCTATGCCCAAAATTCTTCCTATCAGGTATCCATTCTTTCTCTCAGTATCTTCTACAGACTGATTTGAATTAACACTCACTGATGTTTAATTACAAAAGTGTATTTACTTATTGCCAAGTGCAGAGGGGAGTGTTGGACGTCGTGAATGAATTGATGAATGAAGGCATCAAAGAGACGCTTGACTTTAAAAGCCCTTGTTTTGATTCTTCAAATGTTTGCACATTTCGAATCGCAGATTTTGGATGTTCTGCTGGGCCGAATACATTCTTGGCAATGGAGAAAATCATAGAAGCTGTGGAGCAGAAATACCATGCCCAGTTCAAAAACTCCCCACCCTTAGAGTTCCAAGTTTTCTTCAACGATGTCACAACCAATGATTTCAACACTCTCTTCAAAACCCTTCCATTGTATCAAAAATACTTCGCTGCTGGAGTGCCTGGTACTTTTTATGGTCGTTTATTCCCGAAGTCAACGCTCCGTCTTGCATACTCTTCCTATTCCTTGCACTGGCTCTCTAAGGTTCCAGAGGAAGTTGTGGACACCAAATCTCCAGCATGGAATAAGGGTAGCATACAGTGCAGTGGAACTGCAAAAGAAGTAGCGAAGGCGTATTCAGCTCAGTTCAAAACGGATATGGATAACTTTCTGAATGCTAGAGCACAAGAAATTATTGGTGGAGGATTGATGGTGATCATAACTCTCGGTCTTCCTGACGGAATCCTTATGTCTCAAACTGGAGCTGGAATATTCAATGACTTCTTTGGATCTTGCCTCATCGACATGGCGAAAGTGGTAAGCATATAAATGGTTTGTCTTTAACTTTTCAAGAGATATCAACGGATTACAAAAGGCGAATCCCGGGATAATTGTTATAACACTAGACATTTGGCTACTATATCATTGGTATAACCCTAAACTTAGTTTTAGCTCGTTAACATATATATTTTAGGGTACATTATTAATCTTTGCCTTTCAAATTGTAAAATCAAGCTGGAAAGTCCATCAAACACATGATAATACATGTACACACACATACTATAAGGGAATAGTGTGAAATATTATTATAGTACGAGACTCATTTTACTGTGAATTACAACAATGAAGTTATGATTTTACCCCTTAATCAAATAACATTTGGCTTGGTTTATAGAAATAAAAGGGTTTTTTTATTTTTTTAATGAACTGTAAAAATACTAAAATTCTCTTGGAATCTAAGAATATATGTTTTGTTTCTTTTGCTTTTGAGTGCAGAGTAAAATTCCTTAAATACCCTCGAAGTATTAAAAAAGCCTTCAGTCAAGGGTTTTTCTTTACTTTTCATGTTGTTTTTTTGTTATTTACTATTTTATTGATAGCAATTATGGTCTTTTGACGTATAAATACACAATAAACCTACTTAAATGCCATTTAAAGTAAAAAATAAAAGCCTTCAGTCATGAGTCTTTTTTTTTCTTTTCAGGTTTTTTTGCCTGTTGCTGTTTTGTTAAGAGCATTATTGTTTTTTTATAAAAATTAAATATTAAAATTTAAAAAACTACCAGCACATGATAAGGGAACGTGTGGGAGGAGTTCATGAACTTCGAGCGTGGCGCGTGCGACTTCTAATTGTCAAAATTGTCCTTTCGCGTCGTTGGAACTGTTACCGCGTCCTCCTCCTCTTGGTATGGTGTGTGTCAACAGAAGTTAGGTGGTTTATTTTTGGTGGACATTTCTTTTTCTCTCTCTCCTCCCTCTCAAATTCCAAGTTGGCCCTCTTTGTATTTTATTTTTTGGCTTCGATTCTCTTTCTTTTGATTTCTTTTTTTTTCTTAGCCATTTTGTTAAAATTTTGTTCTTTTCAATTTAGTCATTTGATCCTAATTTTTCGTGTTTCAATTTTGTCCTTATTGTTTTGATTCCTCATATAAAAGTTTTATTGTTTTCAATTTCACCCTTCAATCCAAGTTTATGGTGTATTATTTTTTCAATTTGATCCTCATTCTTTTGATTTTTTCTTATCATTTTTGTTAATGTTATTATTCTTTCCAATTTAACCCCCAATTTAAAAATTTCTTGTTGCCGTCAAATTTATTTTTTATTTTAATTTTCACCATCATTCTTTTAATTGCTATTTTTATTTTGAATCTTTTTGTATAATTTATATTTTTGTTTCGTCCTTAAGCGTTTCATTTCTTGGGGATTGGGCTTCGCGCTTTTTTCATATATAGTGCTTCCGGTGTGATGATTCTAAACACGGGTTTAAAAAAATTCAAACCACTTATTAATGTAAAACATGTAAATTGATTGACCTTTATAATTCAACAAACAACTCAGTTGTAAATCTATAACACCATCTTCATAGTTCCTTCTATAATAATAAATAAATCTAGCACATCATTTCCTTAATACTAGTACGGACGGTTTAAACACCATCTTCATAGTTCATTCTATAATAAAAAATAAATCTAGCAAATATATATTAGATGTCATCATATAGTTATTTCTTTATTTACCTGTTTTTCGATACTTCCAATTTACAAGAATGGGATCCAATTCACCCTCCCAGCAATAGTAAGAGACGGAGAAACAAAACGGTACAGCATAAATATATGTTTTTTTTTTCAAATATTAATTTCATTGAACTATACAATATTTCTTGCAGGGAGTGATTAGTGAAGAAAAGGTGGATACCTTTAATTTGCCTTTGTACTACTCTTCAGCTAAGGAGTTGGAAGAGATTATAAAGAACCATGGACATTTCTGTATTGAGAGATTGAACATGCTGAATCATCCCATGATGAAAAGGAAGATCGATGTCCAATCTCATATTTCGCAATTTAGATCTATTTTTCAGGGACTATTGGAAGCACACTTTGGAAGGGATGATGTTGACAAAATATTGGAATATCATGCCAAGAAGCTTGCAGAGAATTATGACTCTGTCTTCAATGTGGCAAAGCATCAACACGTCGAGCATTTTATCCTGCTGAAGCGTAACATTAATTGATGAAAGATATGCGTCCTTGGATTTCAATGTTTTGTGTTCTTATTACCATACCGAATAATGTTTGTATCTTTTATGCTCTGGTAGCTATACTGCTACGATTTTCTTTTTTCTTTTTTCTTCTATCCGTCTGTTCTTGTTCTTGCGAGTGGTAGGGTGCCCATAGTTGAATCTTTTAAAGCAGAGAAATCGTGCATTGAGATTCGGCCATTGGATCCGATCCTTACAACGATCTACCCAGTTTCCAAAGAATACCCTTCACAGGCTCCCAGAAAGGGTGGAAATGCTTTATTATTATTATTTTCTTTCCCCTGATATATCAAGAATGTTCGTTAACAGGGATAAAATTCCCAGAAGGGAATAAAACAACTCTTTATCACGAATACTATGATGCTTCTGTACAATTAAACGCAAAGTTCTGCAGCATCAGATCAAATATATGATTTTATTTTATTTTTAATTAACGAAGGTGGCATATTATATGTATGTGTGTGTATAATGAAACTCTTGAGTTTCACGTTTTGTTTGACACCATACCCCTCAGCCTCAGGCCCTAACGCTTTCCATCTTTCTAATCATGTATGTATATTCTTCAACTTTTGAAAATATTCATCAATAAGTGATGCTGTGTATACCGTGGATAGAGTTCTTCGATCCTTAAAATTTTATAGCCTTATATTATAGAGAAAAAAACTAGGGTTTTCAAGCGTAAAGTTACAATTCTTATCTATATAGAAAATTATAGAAAAAAAAACTCATATATTGTGATTATATATTCTCTTCTGAAAAATAGCCTACCAAGCTATTTAAATACAAGAAAAAGAAATTCTAGTTAATAAAATGCTAATTAAATTAAAAATAATAATCTAAACAAAAAAATAAAATTTAAAATCAACAAGGAAAATAAAAAGAAATCTCAAGCAGTAATTTTTTAGCTAAATATGAGAATGTTCTCGAACTTCGATGAAGTTGTCTTCTATTATATACTAGGAACATGGACTTTAAAATGTTATGGCAACCTTTCAACGTAATCTGATGATTGAATTAAAAATTATGGCTAGTTTTTGTTTTTGTTAGAAAGATCATTTGACTTATCCAAACTTCTTAAGCTAGGATTTTTGTTACGCAACCTATGTCAGGATCCCTTCTACTTGCAAAAAAAACTCCATATAATCACAACTAATCTATAAAAACCACACCAAGATTTAAAAATTAAGGAATCAGCCAATAAATTACAACTCAACTAAGATTAATATTGATATTCCTTTCAAAAGTTCTTGAATTCAAACATATATTATATAAAAAGAAATACTAAGTAATCAAATGTTACTTGCATTTGTTAATTTATGCCCCCCACATAATATAATTTTATTGTAGTTATGCGATGGAAGAAGTAAGAGGCGAATTACTGATATAGAGAGATCTACCCTTCTCTTGAATGTGAAGTAGAGCTACCATATATAGGAAGGAAACCTGCATCAAGTTGAGAAATAGAGAGATGGAAAATGAAGAGACCAAAACAGTGCCAAAATCATGGGCTATGGTTGGTGGAGATGGACCTCGTAGCTATGCCCAAAATTCTTCCTATCAGGTATACATTCTTTCTCTTAATATCTTCTACAGACTGATTTGAATTAACACGCACTGATGTTTAATTACAAAAGTGTATTTACTTATTGCCAAGTGCAGAGGGGAGGGCTGGTTATCGTGAATGAATTGATGAATGAAGGCATCAAAGATAAGCTTGAATTTATAAGCCCTTGTTCTGATTCTTCAAATATCTGCACTTTCCGAATCGCAGATTTTGGATGTTCTGTTGGGCCGAATACATTCTTGGCAATGGAGAAAATCATAGAAGCTGTGGAGCAGAAATACCATGCCCAGTTCCAAAACTCCCCAGTACCCTTAGAGTTCCAAGTTTTCTTCAACGATGTCACAACCAATGATTTCAACACTCTCTTCAAAACCCTTCCATTGTATCAAAAATACTTCGCTGCTGGAGTGCCTGGTACTTTTTATGGTCGTTTATTCCCGAAGTCAACGCTCCATCTTGCATACTCTTCCTATTCCTTGCAATGGCTCTCTAAGGTTCCAGAGGAAGTTGTGGACACCAAATCTCCGGCATGGAATAAGGGTAGCATACAGTGCAGTGGAACTGCAAAAGAAGTGGCAAAAGCGTATTCAGCTCAGTTCAAAACGGATATGGATAACTTTCTGAATGCTAGAGCACAAGAAATTATTGGTGGAGGATTGATGGTGATCATAATTCTCGGTCTTCCTGACGGAATCCTTTTGTCTCAAACTGTAGCTGGAAAAAGCTATGAGCTTTTCGGGTCTTGCCTCATCGACATGGCAAAATTGGTAAGCATATAAATCTCTCCTGTATTGATTAGAAGAATTTCAACAAAAAAGCGTTGAGTATTTGGTGCAATTGCAAGGAGTTGGTGTTGTGCTAGTAAAGTACGCCAACCCTTGAGGTCAGACAGAGGAGGCAATTCCTTACAAATCTCGTAGTTATTATGTGAAGGATCTGTCTTCAACTTTTCAAGAAAGATAATCTATTTGTTATTTTTCTATTTACCTGTTTTTTTCGATAAAAGAATAGTAAGAAACGGAGAAGCAAAACGGTATGGTGTACGCTCTTATTTTTATTTTTTTCAATTATTAATTTCATTGAACTATACTAATATTTCTTGCAGGGAGTGATTAGTGAAGAAAAGGTGGATTCCTTTAATTTGCCTCTGTACTACTCTTCTGCTAAGGAGTTGGAAGAGATTATAAAGAACAACGGACATTTCTGTATTGAGAGAATGAACATGCTGAATAATCCCATGATGAAAAGGAAGCTAGATGTCCAGTTTGTTATTTCGCAATTTAGAGCTATTTTTCAGGGACTATTGGAAGAACACTTTGGAAGGGATGATGTTGACAAAATATTCGAATATTTTGCCAAGAAGTTTGCAGAGAATTATGACTCTGTCTTCAATGGGGCGACGCCTCAACACGTCGACCATTTTATCCTGCTAAAGCGCAACATTAACTGATGAAAGATATGCGTTTTTGGATTTCAATGTTGACGAATTATCAAGCTTTTGTGTTTCCATTACCATAACAAATAATGCCTGTATCTTTTCTGGGCTGGCAGCTATATTACTAAGAAACTTGTTCTTTTTTATTCTATCTGTCTGTTTTTATTATTGCGAGTGGTTGGGGAGAGTGCCTCAGATGCACTTGATAATTACAAGTGCATCATACTTGAGATTTTTCAAAGCATAGAGATGGTGTCTTCAGAGTCGGCCATTTGATCCGATCTTTACAACGATGTTAACATTTCCCAAAGAATAACATATGTATTTCTTTGAATTAGTAAGGAATATTTAAAGCAGTCCATACATCAATTTTTGTTTTAATATTGTTTATATAACTATAATAACATATCTATTATGTAAATAGTCAGTTTTTTTTAATATATATATTTCCTACGACTTTTTGTTTCAGAGAAAAAAAAGGTTGTTTATACATATTTGAATTGTGATTTTGTTACGAAACTGTAATCGTTATTAGAAATAACGTTGCATTAAAACCATGATTTTAAATCATAATTTTTTATTTAAATTATTATTATTATGAATAACAATTTTTCAACAACTACAATTGTCAATAGTTCTTTACAAGTTATATTATTAATGATCATGTAAGCTTTCAGTGACCATTATATTAATAACTACATGGCTTAAGTTTAAAACCACAGGAGAAGTAAACCTCTTAATTCCAAGCTCTTGCCACTAGATCACCAACAATTTTTCAACAACTACAATTCTCAATAGTTTGTTACAAGTTATATTATTTTCTAAAACTTTTTAGAACTGTGTTATTTTTCATAATCTTTTGAAACTGTGTTATTTTCAAAAAAGTTCATCACATGCGTGGTGGTCTTTTTAGTTCCCGATATCTTTTGTCTCTATTTTTTCTGCAAAACATGCCAGCAAGTCAAGTATTTTTATGTAATTTTTAGGATTATAATTGTTTACCGGTAAATGAATTAAAATAATATTTTTTATTTTTTATAATTTATTTTTGATATTAACAAATTAAAACGATTCAAAATTATTAAAAAAATCAATAATTTAGAGCAAAAAAAATCATGTTTAAAATCCAATTTGCATGTCTAAATCCATAGAGGTTAATCACAGTTTATAAGTGAATTAAGGCCTGGAACGCAAGGAAGCATACAGCATCAGTTTCTTGACTTTGAGTTAAGTGTAATTAGATGACTGTATGCAGCCCACCGAACTCTTACAGCCATAGAAATTCGGCCGAAGCTTATAGCAGAAAGCAATTTGCAAATATCAACTGCGAAAGAAGACAGGAAAGAAAGAAAGAAAAGCTTTCAGGAGGCACCACAAAATAGGCATCGCCATACAACTTTCATCTGTCTCTCAACAAAGACTAAAGTTCTCTAAGCGTTAAAGTCTCATTAATTAACATTAAAATCAACCCAAAATGTTAAAAAGTGAGAAACTGAGCCGGTGCTTGGAGCAGATGATAACGTCAATAAACGTAACACCGTTAATTGGCATTTGTACTGCTTTGGATGTTTAAAGGGCAGTCACCCTTACGCCATATGATGAGATCAAGGTATATCATCTTAGATGTACCAAAAAACTGACCTGGAGGTAGAACGAGCCCCGCCGAGAGAGGGTGATCAACCCTGCTCTGAATACTCTGCATATAAGACTGAAATTTGAAACTCTTTCCCTGAGATTTTTTTGAAAGATCATAGAAGTATTCATTTGTTGAAAGTTCGTAGAAGTGTTCTCCTGCAGATGTGGGCGGCCCTAAGCAACTAATTGTGACAATATTCCCAAAGGTTTCTTCATGATGATGAAGAATAAATATAGCACCATCGTCAGTTTCTTGGAGAACCACAGAATTTTGACCAACAGTTAAGGGAAGAGGGAATGCCCCACCATAGTAAAAGCGTATCACATCACCTACATGCCTGCAACGCAAATGCGGGTCTAACTTCTTAGAAGAGCTGATGAAGTTGCAACCTTGTATTGGGCAGGAGCATGGTGCATAGATGCAACTCTTATCATGATTGTACTTCTCGCTGTAAATAAATGTCCCTCCACACCCATACCGCATATTTTCGCATGGTATCCTTACTGATTCAAGAACCTTCTCGATAGCCCGACAGCGATTATTGCCGATAGGAAACGAGCAGGCAGGACATTTATGTGCAAGTTTACTGCAGCAGGAAGAGCAAGCTGTGTGCCCATTCTCACACTGAATTCCCCCATAAGCACCCAAAAAAAGAGAGAAAAAGAAGGAAACTGTGAGATTAGCTAGATGTGATAATGAATCAGGCAAATGAAAAGATTGAAAAACGAAATCCAAAGTACCGGAAAGAACCTAATTTGCCATTAACTTAGGAAACACGTGGTAAGAAAAGGAGTCGAAAGACAATAAGCAAAAAGGAACCCTCTGTTACCAGTAATGTGAAAAGGGACAAGCAAACCAAGTACAGGGAATGTTTACCAATTAAATGAGAATCAACTGTTGCTACTTGTTGACAAGGTTTACTAGATGAATAACAAATAACACGACTTGCTATAGCCAATAACGCAAACCATTCATTGATTTCATCTACTCAAATTACAGATTTAATTGTAAGCTAAGTCAAGAATTAAAAGCTTTTGGGACAGCAGAGTATCCCACAAGTTGGGATTTTGGACTCCAAACAACAAATACAAAGACACGACTCTAAGCAAACCTTACTAAACAAACCTCAATTTGCACAGTATTTATATATATCGAATCCATTCTTCCACCACATTCTACTTGTATTTTTACATTTCTTAGCCATCTCTCAACTAAACTACAAACATGTCACATTTTTAAGGCATATCACCATGTTAAACGTTTCCTTCCAAGAGAACATATCTCCAGCTTTATTTGAAGAATATTGTACCACAATCCTAGTTCAACCTTCTTAGTTCTACAACAGCACTAAACCAACGAGTCTTCTACCAGTGTTTCGAGTCTTGCTCGATATGGAACTACAAAAAAAAAAATCATGGCCGATATCATGTATTGATATACACGATGGAACTTGCAAGCTTGAGTTTCTACTGAATCCACCGCCCATCTCCCACATAACCAGCAACCAGAAAACATGACATTTTTCTCTAAACTACAATATCAACCAAGAATTCATACCTTGGAGCTACATCCTTCCACAATCCCCAACACTATATAGAAAACTGTCACGGCACCATGAAGAAATGGCAGCTATAGTAAGATAACAGAATAGCCTCTAAGCATGTGTTTGTAAATAACCTTGTTGAAAATATCAAGCACTTCACATTAACTGATCCTATCCAATCAAGCCCATAAAAAATAAAACAATAAACACCAGCACCGAAAAAAAACACAGAAAACAGAAACAAACCAAACAACAACAGCATCAAGAAAGTAAAGAAGAAAAAAAAATAACCTGAAAGACAGGGATAGTCAAGGGATATAAGCAGATTGCGCAATCAAGAATATCTAGGTCCATGAGGGTCATTGACATGGCACCATCGCCAAGAAAACTGCTTAATTTATCGAGTACGTCATCCTCTTGTTCAGCTTCCGCCCCACCATCACTAAGATACTCGTCCTCTTCTTCAGAAGATTCTTGATTTTCATTTTCTTGATGCTGTTGGGTTTCTTCATTTTCATTTGCTTGATGCTGATGGGTCCCTTCATTTTCTTCATTTGATTCATGCTGTTGGGTCTCTTCATTTTCATTTGATTGATGCTGATGGGTTGTCTCTCGATTTTCATTCTCTTGGTGCTGTTGGGTTGCTTCTTGATTTTCATTCTCTAGATGCTGTTGGGTCTCTTGGTTTGGAGTAGCAGCAGAAAAACCACCGGAAGTTGAAGAAACCCTTTGTCTCTTGCGAGATGGATTGCTGGGTCCATCTTCATTTTCTTCAGGGAACTTAACCATCTCTCTCTCGCTCGCTCGCTCTCGTCTACAGACACTGGTGAAAAATTTTGATTCTTTTAGACTTCCTTAGCTTGGTGGCTTTCGTTTTAATTATTTGTTCTGGGTTGTAAATAGAAATGGCGGGGAGCCAATCGTGCCTTCCCGCCTCCCGAAAAATTTATTTATTTTTCTTTCTTAATTAGTTTTTTTCTGTCATTTTAATTACTTTTAATATTCATTAACGAATTTATGTTTGATAAAACCTTCTATATAATAATAATAATAATAATAATAATTAAGCGGGTCAGAATAATGCACTTCTGGACATGTTTTATTGAAGGAAGCTAATTTATGCATAATTATTAATTTTGATTTGGACTAAATGTCATGTCAAAACAGTGTTATTTTTAAGAAAAAATTAATTGGGTTCTAACTATGTCATTAGTGAATTATTGGGTTAACCGCATAGTTTTTAGATCCGGTCTGGTTTAAGATCAGGGTTCTGGGTTTTAACCAGGTCACCGGGACATCCGGGTCAATTTTTTAAAAAAAAAATCAAAACGACATCGTTTTAGTAAAAAAAACAAAAATCAACGGGTTGCAGCTGGGTTTTTTACTGGGTTCGGGTCAGTCGGGTCACACTGAGTTTTTCTTTCCCCTGTTTTTTCTTCAACCAGGCCTAGTTCCAGCCCCGGCTCGTCCTGTCGAGTCGGGTCAGGTTTCAAAACTATGGTTAACCAGATGAATTACAAGTTAAATTTTTTTTTACACCAATCTATATTATGTCTTGTTGGGTGGGTCTTAAAAAGACCCGTTCGAGCTAAGCTGAGTTACCAAGTTTAATAACAATTAATTTATGCTTGTTAGATCACGGGTAAATTACCAACATTTATTTACTCACAAAAAAAATTAACATCTAATTAGTACAACTTACAATTTTCTTTTAGATTTAACCAAGTCTAAGGCTCGGGTTCCAGGTTCCAGGTATTGATAAATGACATGTGAAAACACAAATCTTCACAACATTTGTAGACCAATTTCAAGTTATAATTTAAACATTTCAACCAAATATTGCAAATTTGAATAGAAGACTTTGCAATTTTGTAGGCCATTTCAAGTTATAATTTATGCTAGATCAAAATAATTTAAAACTTAAAAAAGTTCTAGATATCATAAAAAAATTTGGCATTATAATTCAACTTAAGTTAGCGAGTTAATTGTGTAAATATTATATCGATAAGATCCGATTAATTTGATAGATCCAAGACCAACTTGAAATACCAATAAAAAACATGGCTTCATTTAAAATAAAAAATCATGATGACATGTTTTTTTAATATTAAATATCAATATATTAAATTGACACAGGTTTCTTAACTTAACTCACAAAATCTGCCACTCGGGTCATAGACTCCACAGGTTTTGTTAACAAGTTTGTTTTTAAAAATATTTCTTTTACAACAAAAATAAACGCTTACAAAATTAAACATCAACCAAATATTAGAACGTTTGTTTGAGACTGTGATGACCTATAGAAAGAAAATTAAAACAAATTATGAATACCAATTCAGAATCAACAAGATATTAAAGAATAAAATTGCTTAGAAAAAACAAAAAGAATTCAATTGAAAGAAAAAAATGGAAGATGGAAT
Source organism: Populus trichocarpa (assembly GCF_000002775.5). NCBI lineage: Eukaryota > Viridiplantae > Streptophyta > Magnoliopsida > Malpighiales > Salicaceae > Populus > Populus trichocarpa. The sequence goes on along the minus strand of NC_037301.2, from coordinate 12,774,651 downwards.
TTAAAAAGAAAAACTATTTGGCATTGTTATTAAACCTAACCCAATAAGAAAACTTTAAAACCTCTCATCCTGACTACTTTCTAGTCCAGGTTTAAAATTAATCAGTAAAAAAGTTGATTCTACATGATCCAGTTGACATAATTGATCCGAAAACAACCTGGAAGAATGGTAAAAACATAGTTTAGATTTTTAAAAGATAACATTTTTAAAATATATATATATTAAAACAAAAACATATTATATCGACATGGATTTCATGGCTTAAGTCGCAATACCAGCAACCTAAATCATGAAATCCACTAGGTAGACCTCATACTCCACTGATTTAAAAACTTTTTTTATTTATTTTTTATTTAATAACATGATAAAAAATACTTGTTAAAATCAAGTACCAATTAGTGATAACCTTATAAAAAACAAATTATAATGACTAATTCAAAATTAATATAATATTGATAGATAAAATTATAATTTAAAATAAATAAAATATTAAAGGGTGAAATTTAAACCACCTTATTAATGTAAAACATGTAAATTGATTGACGCTTATAATTCAACAAACAACTCAGTTGTAAATCTATAACACCATCTTCATAGTTCCTTCTATAATAATAAATAAATCTAGCATATCATTTCCTTAATACTAGTACGGACGGTTTAAACACCATCTTTCATAGTTCATTCTATAATAATATATAAATCTAGCAAATATTAGATGTCATCATATAGTTATTTCTTTATTTTCCTGTTTTTCGATACTTCCAATTTACAACAATGGGATCCATTGTCATCAAGCTTTAATTTCCTCTTGATCTGGAATGTGGGCAATGCACCCAAAAACTTTAAGATGATCTACGATTGATCTTTGTCAACTCTAAACCATAGTTATCAAACTCGGTTCAGGAGTTGAACCGGCCAAGAGACCGGGTCCGGGTTATACGAGTTGATCTGGATTAACCCAGAAAAATTTAAAAACAAAAGAGTTTTACTTTTAACTCAATTGCAAGGAAAAGAATTTTTATTTTTCTTCTTAATTTTTCTTTGATGTATTACAATAAAAACATGGTTTATTTTATAATCATTATGAACTAAATTTTATTTTTCTAGGGACTTATGCAGTTTAGTTTGAATTACACAATTTAAATTCCAAGTTATTTTATTTCTAATTGTTTCATGTTGAGTGTTTATCCTTATTCTATTGCTTATAATTTTCTAGCCAATTATTGTTTGATTTAATGAATCATAATGAGACAAAGAGGCTGTTTATGATTAGAAGCTTTCAAGACTATACAAAATTAATTGAGTGAAAGACAGAGATACTTTACCGTGATTAGTGTGATTTTAGATTAAGAAAAACTTAAATAATTTAATGAATCTTCAAATAAATAAATTTACATAGAGATATGTTGAATTATTAGATTGGAATATTTTTAATGTTGTTCGAGAGAAAACATTGAATAATTAAAGGATTTTTTAATCATCTACATGAAAATTTGGAATTTTATAATAAAAAATAATAAATTATGTGAGATTAACTAGGTGAAATCAAAAGCTCTAGATTTTTTTATTATTTTTATCTCTATAACGTTAAGTTTTATTCTTTTCTCTTTTAATTTACTTTTGTCGAACACTTTGGTTTAAATTAGATGGTCAATTCCATAAAATTTTGATTTTATTTCTAGTAATTAATTTGGTAAATTTCAACTCTAAATAGCAGAAATAGTCCTTGTTGTTTCGACACTCATTTCTTCACAAAAGCTTTACTTCTTGTTATGATTTTATTCATTTGCAAAGATTTATCACATCAAGCCTGTTGCTTCCATGAGACTCATAAAACGTTTTAAGTTCATATGAGTTATACTCTCCACCATGATCTATTCAAAGAATTTTTATTGGTTCGGTAGCTTCATTCTCAAGAAGTGTTTTATACGTACCTCTTATATATAGGCTTCAAAAACTTGAGATTTTTCTAGAAAAAAAATAAACCTAAATTTTCCGACTATAATCATTAATAAGCTGATTATATATATTTTATCTCTACTAGAAAGTGGAGATATTGGCCCATAAGTATTGGAAAGAACAAGCTCCAATGGCCTCCATTTCTCTCCATGATTTTTCTCGTGGAAATTAATTTTGGTGTTGTTTGCTAACAACTCATTTTTCACAAATATAAGGAGTTGTAATTCAAGGAATACCTATCACCATATTTTTTTGATGTAGAATTTTCAATCTACCAAAATTAAGATGTTCATGGAGAAAATGTCATAATCATGCTTTCTCCTTTAATCACATCAAAAAAAACTTGAATGGGTAATTTTTTGAAGTTATAGAGGAAACAATTGATTCCAGTCATGTTAATTTTAGCAATTAAGCTTAATTTTTCATCTTCAATTCTACATACTATGTTTTTGATAGAAACTCCATACCCCTTGCCTAGAAGTTGACGAAGTTGACAAATACTAAGTAAATTTGATTTTAATTATGGAACAAAATAAACATCGGATGATATGGACAATGTTCTTCTTTGTTTGGATTGTTACTATTTTTTTTTCTTGTAATATAAACTTTAATTTCTTCACCAAACTTCACAAAATCTTAATACAATTCATCTAAATTAGAGAAGACTCATATATCTCGACTCATATAATTGCTACATCTAAGGTCTAAATACTATAAATTCTAATGATTTTTTGCATTCATTGGACAAGCCATTAATAAAGATATTTCATCTTTCTTCTTTATGAAATTAGATTTTCTACTAACACTATTCTATTCAAAAACTTGAACTGTCAAGTAACAATTAATATAATTATAATTAATAAAGAATTAACTATTCCTTAAAACAAACAAGATAAATAATTATTCATGAAAATAAAATGAAATTATTTATTTCACCGAATTGATAGACAAGAATATCGGTGCAATAACTAACCCAAAGGCACTACCGCTAGACTACAAAACGGGAAGGACAAAAAACACATCAGAAGTCCAACTACGTTATATTGATTCCCTTAGTATTATACCACCCAAATTCTCCGGCCCAAGATTCGATCGGAAATTACAAGCTTTTCGTCCCTCAAGTTGTCTTTCATTGCCATAGTTTAGCATGATAGTTTACAATTATATATATTTTAATAGTTAATTGACTAATTTGTCATGGAAGTTTTCATATGAATGTCTAAAATTAATTTCCATTTTAAATATTTATCAATTATATTTTAATAATTAATTGCCAAACCATGATTATCAAATATATTTCAATAATTAGTTAGAGATTGCTTGTTTCTCTATTTATATCGGACTGAAGTGCAGCTTCAATCAGATAGAAGGGGGGAAGAGAGAGATGGCAAAGTGAGGAGAGTTTGCCAGAATCTTAGCCTATGAGTGGTGGTGGAGATGGCCCCAACAGCTATTTTCAAAACTCCGTCCATCGGAGATTTGCATTTGGTTCATCATAACAAAAACTTTATTTGGTTTTAGTAATTTTCTTAAAGCCCGTTTGCAGTCCAAGAAAAATATTTAAAACGTAAGGATTTTCTTATTTGGCAACACCTTTTAATTAGCTTCACCAGCATCCCCTCGTTTTCATGGAAGGATCATTCAATACAACACTCTTTAGGATTAGGGAAGGGATCGAGATGATATATTAAAGAGCTAGTCTCCTTATTTCATGTGAGCTTCAGCCAAAAAAAAAAATTTATTGGTCTTAGTTCGCTTACATAAACTTATCATATGAATCGCATGTGAAATGAACAGAATGAACTTACAAGTGGTAATTGAACCATGAATCTCTTTATTCTGATTTTCTGCACCGGACCGCGACCAACATACAAAATGCTCAGACATCACGTACTAGATATAAGCTTTTTATATAGCCTTCGAGACGTGCGGAGGTCTGAAACTTTATTGGTCTTGGATCGTGTCCAAGAACTGTAGCCTACAAAAAAAAAGCCAATGTTAGTTAAATATTTCCATATAAAATAATAATTTAAAAAAATGTATGTAATAAAACAGAATCTTATCATATGATTAATTAATAATATGAATTAAACAAATTATTAGTACCCAATCAATAATTGCTAATATATATATATATATTAGTAATTTGCCTCTTACTTCTCACATAGCATAACTAGAATAATATAAGGCTTTTTTTTATGCCCCGCGCATTATATTGTAGTCATGCTATGGAAGATGTAAGAGGCGAATTGCGAAAATATATAAATCTACGGCTCACTTGAATCAGAAGCAGAGCCGCCACAGGAAGCAAACCTGCATCAAGTTGAGAAATAGAGAGATGGAAAATAGCGAGACCAAAACACTGCCAAAATCATGGGCCATGGTTGGTGGAGATGGACCTCGTAGCTATGCCCAAAATTCTTCTTATCAGGTATACATTCTTTCTCTTAATATCTTCTACAGACTAATTTGAATAGAACACTATGTCTGATACAATTAATTTACTTGTTGCCAAATGCAGAGGGGAGTGCTGGTTATCGTGGATGAATTGATGGATGAAGGCATCAAAGAGACGCTTGACTTTAAAAGCCCCTGTTCTGATTCTTCAAATATGTGCACATTTCGAATCGCAGATTTTGGATGTTCTGCTGGGCCGAATACATTCTTGGCAATGGAGAAAATCATGGAAGCTGTGGAGCAGAAATACCATGCCCAGTTCCAAAACTCCCCACCCTTAGAGTTCCAAGTTTTCTTCAACGACGTCACGGCCAATGATTTCAACACTCTCTTCAAAACCCTTCCATCCTATCAAAAATACTTTGCTGCTGGAGTGCCTGGTACTTTTTATGGTCGTCTATTCCCAAAGTCAACGCTCCATCTTGCATACGCTTCCTATTCCTTGCAATGGCTCTCTAAGGTTCCAGAGGAAGTTGTGGACACCAGATCTCCAGCGTGGAATAAGGGTAGCATACAGTGCAGTGGAACTGCAAAAGAAGTAGCGAAGGCGTATTCAGCTCAGTTCAAAACGGATATGGATAACTTTCTGAATGCTAGAGCTCAAGAAATTATTGGTGGAGGATTGATGGTGATCATAATTTGTGGTCTTCCTGACGGCATCCTTATGTCTCAAACTGTAGCTGGAATATGCATTGAGCTTTTGGGGTCTTGCCTCATCGACATGGCGAAATTGGTAAGCAATAACATATGGCTTGGTTTATTTTTTGTGTGTGGCTCTTTTTATTTTTTTAATGAACAGTAAAAAAACTAAAATTCTCTTCGAATCTAAGAATAAATGTTTTGTTTCTTTTGCTTTTGAGTGCAGAGTAAAATTACTTTAATATCCTCGAAGTATAAAAAAGCATTCGGTCAAGGTTTTCTTTGTCTTTTTATGTTGTTGTTGTTTTTTTTTAGTTATTTGCTATTTTGTTGATGGCAATTATGGTCTTTCGAATTATAAATGCACAATAAACTTACTTAAATGTCTTATAAAATAAATAAATAAAAAGCCCTTTGGTCACGAGTTTTTTTTGTCTTTTCATATCAGTTCTTTCACCATTTGTTGTTTTGTTAAGGGCATTATTGTTTTTTTCATAAAAATTAAATAATAATAAAATTTAAAAGGCTCCTAGCGCGAGCACGCGTCAACATGTGGAAGGAGTTCATGCACTTCGAGCACAGCACGTGCTCCTCCTCCTAGTTGTCAAAACTGTCTATGTCGTGGAATCGTCACTGCGTCCTTTTCCTCTTGGTATGGCGTGTGTCAACGGAAGTTAGGTGGTTTATCTTTAGTGAACCTTTTTTTTCTCTCTCTCCCCTCCCCTTTAAATTGCAAGTTAGTCCTCTTTGTTTTTTATTTTTTAGCTTCGGTTCTCTTTCTTTTGATTTTTATTTTTTTTCTTAGCCTTTTTGTTAAAATTTTGTTCTTTTTCAATTTAGTCATTTGATCCCAATTTGTCGTGTTTCAATTTTGTCCTTATTCTTTTGATTCCTTATATAAAAGTTTTATTGTTTTCAATTTCACTCTTCAATCCAAGTTTATGGTATATTTGTTTTTCAATTTGGTTCTCATTCTTTTGATTTTTTTCTTATCATTTTTTTAATGTTATTATTCTTTTCAATTTAACCCTCAATTTAAAAATTTTTGTTGCCCTCAAATTTATATTTTATTTGAATTTTCACCATCATTCTTTTAATTGATATTTTTATTTTGAATTTTTTTTGTATAATTTATTTTTTTGTTTCGTCCTTAAGCGTTTCATTTCTTGGGGATTAGGCTTCGTGTTTTTTACATGTATAGTGCTTCTGGTACTGTGATGACTCTGGTCACGGGTTTAAAAAAATTTAAACCACCTTATTAATGTAAAACATGTAAATTGATTGACCCTTATAATTCAACAAACAACTCAGCTGTAAATCTATAACACCATCTTCATAGTTCCTTCTATAATAAAAAATAAATCTAGCAAATATTAGATGTCATCATATAGTTATTTCTTTATTTACCTGTTTTTCGATACTCCTAATTTACAACAATGGGATCCAATTCATCCTCCCAGCAATAGTAAGAGACGGAGAAACAAAACGGTACAGCATAAATTTGAGTTTTTTTTTTCAAATGTTAATTTCATTGAACTATATAATCTTTCTTGTAGGGAGTGATTAGTGAAGAAAAGGTGGATACCTTTAATTTGCCTCTTTACTTTTCTTCAGCTAAGGAGTTGGAAGAGATTATAAAGAACAATGAACATTTCTGTATTGAGAGATTGAACAGGCTGAATCACCCTATGATGAAAATGAAGGTCGAATTTCATATTTCGCTTTATAGAGCTGTTCTTCAGGGTCTATTGGAAGCACACTTTGGAAGGGATGATGTTGACAAAATATTCGAATATTTTGCCAAGAAGCTCGCAGAGAATTATGACTCGGTCTTCAATGCGGCAAACCATCAACACGTCGAGCATTTTGTCCTGCTGAAGCGTAACATTAATTGATGAAAGATATGCGTTATTGGATTTCAATGTTTTGTGTTCTTATTACCATACCAAATAATGTTTGTATCTTGCACTGCTACTATTTTCTTTTTTCTTCTATCTGTCTGTTCTTGTTCTTGTTCTTGCTGGTGGTAGGGGATACTGGATAGTGCCATACTTGAATCTTTTAAAGCAGAGAAATCGTGCATTGAGATTCGGCCATTGGATCCGATCCTTACAACGATCTACCCAGTTTCCAAGGAATAACATTAGCTCGTTTCCAAAGAATAATACCCTTCACAGGCTCCCAATAGGGGTCGAAATGCTTTATTATTATTATTTTCTTTCCCTGATACATCAAGAATACTCGTTAACAGGGATAAAATTCCCAGAAGGGAATAAAACAACTCTTTATTACGAATACTATGATGCTTCTGTACAGTTAAGCGCAAAGTTCTACAGCATCGTTGACAGTTTCTCAAGACAACAAAATAAAATAAAATAAAATAAACAAAACAGCGAGGATTCTGCACCAATACTGCCACACCGGGATGCAACATGGCAAGGATGGGAGCTGAAACCAAATTCAAATTCCGAGACAGTACCGAGCACCATTCCCCAATCATCGTCCACGGCACCCACCAAAAATATATTCAGAAAGGATTCGTTTAGCTTTTAAAATATTTTTGGCAATTATTGTCTTGTTTGGTTGGAAAAGTCAACATTATGAGATGATTATTTATGATACATCTATTACAAAAGCACTGATGAAGACAGAGAGGAAAAGCTTTTCTGCAGCATCAGATTCATCAAACAAATGATTTTTTTTTAGTATATATATTTCATAGGACTTTTTGTTTCTTAGAATTTTTAAAGTGACATTAACTTAATAATTTAAAGTGATAGGTTGTTTATATATGCATTGTAAACACAATTTAGAATTATAATATTGCATTAAAACCATGATTTTGAATCATAATTTTTTATTTAAATTATTATTATTGTGAATAATAATTTTTCAACTACAATTCTCAATAATTCTTTACAAGTTTCATTTGAAACTGTGTTATTTTCAAAAAAAAAATTCATCACATGTGTGGTGGTCTTTTCAGTTCCCGATATCTTAGGTCCTTTCCATTCTTCAACTTGACGCCCTGATATTATCACCATCTTTTGTCTCTGTTTTTTCTGCAAAACATGCCAGTAGTTTTCAACATTGTAATTGTTTTTGAAGATAATTTTTACTTGTAAATAAATTAAAATAATATTTTTTTATTTTTTTCAAATTTATTTTATACATCAACGTATAAAATCAATTCAAATTAAATCATAAAAAAAATTAATAATTAAAAGCAAAAAAAAAATCAAAATTACTTTTGAATGCAAAACCAAACGCCCTTACTAGTGTTTCTAATCTGTAAATGACGTTCATGACTAATGTGGTGATGAATTATGAGTCATTTCATTTACAAGACCTAATTTAAAAATCAATTGACATTACTATTTGTGTGACTACTAAACCATGTGAATTTCGAGTGTTAGCCGTACATCAATCATGTTTAAAATCCAATTTGCATGTCTAAATCCATAGAGGTTAATCTTCACAACATTTGTAGACCAATTTCAAGTTATAATTTAAACATTTCAGCCAAATATTGCAAATTTGAATAGAAGACTTTGCAAATTTGTAGACCATTTCAAGTTATAATTTATGCTAGATCAAAAAAAAAAAATTAAACTTAAAAAAGTTCTAGATTTCATAAAAAAATTTGGCATTATTATTCAATTTAAGTTAGCGAATTAATTATATAAATATTATATCGATAAAATCAGATTAATTTGATAGATCTAAAACCAACTTGAAATACCAATAAAAAACATGGCTTTATTTAAAATAAAAAATCATGATGACATATATTTTTTAATATTACATGACAATATATTAGATTGACACAGATTTCTCAACTTAACTCACCAAATCTGCAACTCGGGTCACAGACTCCACAGGTTTTCTTAACAAGTTTGTTTTCAAAAATATTTCTTTTACAACAAAAATAGGCGCTTACAAAATTAAACATCAACCAAATATTAGAACGTTTGTTTGAGACTGTGATGACTTATAGAAAGGAAATTAAAACAAATTATGAATACTAATTCAGAATCAACAAGATATTAAAGAATAAAATTGCTTAGAAAAAACAAAAAGAATTCAATTGAAAGGAAAAAAAAATGAAAGATGAAATTTAAAAAGAAAAACTATTTGGCATTGATATTAAACCTAACCCAATAAGTCAACTTTAAAATCTCTCATCCTGACTACTTGCTATCCCGGGTTTAAAATTAATCAGTAAAAAAATTGATTCTACATGATCCAGTTGACATGATTGATTCAAAAACAATCTAGAAGAAAGGTAAAAACATTGTTTAGATTTTTAAAAAATAACATCTTTTTTTTAAAAAATATATTAAAACAACAGCATATTATATCGACATAGATTTCATGGCTTAAGTCGCAATACCAGCGGTAGACCTCATACTCCACTGATTTAAAAACTTTTTTTAATTATTTTTTATTTAATAACATAATAAAAAATACTTTTAAAATCGAGTACCAATCAGTGATAACCTTGTAAAATACAAATTATGATAACTAATTCAAAATTTATATAATATTGAAGGATAAAATTATAATTTAAAATAAATAAAATATTAAAAGATGAAATTAAAAAAAAAATAATAGATAAGATTTTTTTTAAAAAAAAAAAGGTTTGAAAAAAAAATTAAAAAACTTCCCTATTAATATGTATTTTTATAGCACCGTTTTTTTAATGAAGAAAATATACATTATAACACCTTGTGCATGTAGAGTTCGGAAGACATTTGATAAAATCTCAAGAGAATAATAAGAGAAGATTTTATTTTTGGATGGGCCAAAGACATGGCTTTGGTAAACTTGACCCTTTTCTTTTCTGCTGCATGGTTTGGTTGATGGAACAAATTATAATCAGCAGGCCTGATCGCTGCTTGACTACAGACAAATCACCCGACTCGAGTCTCCACATGAAAATCCAACCGAAGCCAGAGGAATCCAGGTCTACCTCACTCGTCACAGTGCCACCAGCTACAGTGATGTAGCCAAGCTTGTCATTATGTAGCAAAGCTCGATTTCATTCAAGTTTCCAGGTCGTGGCACGATCAGTAAAGAAAGGGGGGAAGAACCATATCATTTATTCTCTTATAGTTCAAGGAAAAAGAACCATAGGGCTTCAAAATTCCTTCCCTGGAACCGCCAAATCTTCCATAAACAGTCAACAACATGACAAACTCTGAAAAATTGGCACACAACAAGGGAAATTACATAAAATGCCTTCCTTCCCATTCCTTATTTCTCCAAATCTTTCCTCTTTCTCCTCTTTGTGCTTTCTGTTGATATGTGGAAGTTTATCCAAACAAAATCTCAATCCATTCCTTGTAAATCAGAAGTCGCACAGTAAAGCAAGTCATAAAGAAAAGTTGGGTGCACTAACTAGAATATAAAGGAAGAATGGATTCATTATCTACAAAAGGAAGACGAAAATTCTAACTGCGAACTAAAGGGAAAGAAGTGCGTAGCATGAGGAATACAAACGGACCATTCATTCCAAGGTCTTAAGGAGTCTAAATAAAGCAGCTGCTTCTCTAATCCGTGAAAACTCAATGCAAAACGCTTGGACTTCAATGAAGAGATCCTTAACTGCAACGCCACAAAAGATTTCAACAGAATTGTTTCCGAAAGAACACGCCAAAAAAAAAAATGCACCATGCAATACAATTAGTTAAGCAGTAAATTGTTCTGCAAGCTTAAGACATTTATGACAAGTGCAGAACACAGCTTTCCAGACAGCAACTTCACATTCCTTTTTTCGTGCCATCTTCAACTGTAAGTCCCTAACCCATTACTTATTCTCTTCGATCACAAGAAATGATTAGAATAATTTGTTCCTCTTGATTCAGTTTTCTCCAAACAAACTTCTAAAATATTTTTTTTCTAATTTATGTCAGGAAAATAATGCAATCTGAGTTCTTATATTCTTTTATTTTTCTTCTCATTGCATTAAACCTCATGTATGAGTTTAGGCTATAAAAGAACAAAGGATATCATCTGCACATGCACTCATGCCAAATGGCCACTATAACAGTTCAATCACAAGTAGAAATGTATACTGACCATCAATAATTCTGTTTCGGATCAGACTCTGCAGGAAAACACAAACAAGTCTGACAAGTCGGTTCTGCATGTATTTATCCTAGAAAATGAGAAAAGTTAAAATCTTATGTTAATATCTGGTTGGATTATGACCTCAAAAAAAAAAAAAACTAAAAACAAAACCTAACTGATCTCGTACATGTATTTATCCCCTAGAAAATGAGGCAATTTCGTGGTCTTGAAATTGCATGAGAAATTGTCATATGACTAGTTTAAGAAATACCAAAACCACAACTACTACATTTTGAATGCTTGTATCTGTGTGCACACAAAAATAACCAAGGTAGCACAATCTTTTCTAACATGGATACATGCAAATGAATGCTAGACTTTCATTTTCTCCATGATCACCTCGGTTGAATTTCATCAAATGTTTTCATTATGGTTCCCACTATTATTATATGGTTCGTGACCAACTGGTTCCTCAAGCAGAACTTTATTTTGTTCAACCAGTACTGTGACATAATCAATGCAATAAATATTCATGGCATTGAATGTACCTTGATATTTTCACAAGATGAAATACAATTAGTTATGTACATCCGAACAAACTCCTTTGGAAGTTCAACTGCTGTTGTAAGCCGGTTCACAACTTCCATTGAATGTAGACTCATGTCCATATTGACAAGAACTGTGAAGTAACTGAACCCACAAATATAAACAAACATCAAACCAGTATCACACACTTGAGGAAATAAAAACAAAAGGAATAAAAATCACAAGCTCCAAACACATACTCTGCAATTTCAGGAGAATTTATCAACTTTGTAAGAACTTCAACTGCAATAAGGGGATTGTTCTCCACCAATTCCTGATGGCATGATGAAAAGGGCCTCTTAATTTCAAGCAATACAACTCATAATAAGAATGAAGCATGAAGTGTCATATGACATACAGGTAACTTCCTTGGTGCCAGTCCACAGTGATATACAAGCTTTGGGTCATTAGTCAATTCCACCAAGACTTGCTGGACAAGAGAGAGTTTGGAGTCATTACTTCCTTTCAATACCATTTATGCAACAACTATACAAAAAAGATGTTGAGCATGCATATTGTCTCTTTAAAATTTGATGTGAACTTGAAAAGTCCGTCAAGGCAATCTATCTACAAAAAAGTCATTATTGAGTTAATCAAAACCTTATGAGGAATAATTAAATCTGAAGCACTTAGCTTTAATCAGAACCCCTTAAATTCATTTCAATCACAGAGAATAGCAGTCATGAATAATTTGGGATCTCATTGCAACTCAACACAGAAACAAATTCATATAACTTACCAAACTAAGCTCAAGCATTCGGCTAATATTTTCAACATTTTCAGTACAAACACATACAAAAACACAAGCAGTTTGATATAATAATATTAAGGAAAAAATAATTCAAAAAAATCTTGATAGGGTAAAAAAATACCTTGGCAAAAGGCAGCTAGGACGTGTGAAAGCAGGGAAGAGGTTAAGATATGGAAGCTAACTTAGTTAAAAAGTAGGCTGAAAATAAGCAAGCCATTTGAAAATAGTAGGTGATATAGTATAGTCAAATAGACATGGTCACCAATCATCTGCACGATTGCTTTGTAAAAGTACCAGTTTACCACATATCCTTTCTGAACTAGAATTTCACATTTCTTAAGACTCCAAAAGCCCTTTTTGAAATCCTAACAATATTTGTGGTCAAAACTACTTGAAAAATCTGTTTATATAAATGTATCTGTGTATAATATATTGAAACATAGAGCAGTAGAAGAACCTCCTGTTGAGCAGGGGCGAGAGGTCCCTTCAGGGCTTTTGCAATCAAGTCCCTAACAGCTGCTCCCTTGCTAGTATCAGCACACATCCCATGATCCCATACAAGCTCATGATTGCTATCGGGATTGAGCCACACTAGCTGGAAATAAGTTTGAAAAGTGTAAGGAAAAATAGCAAATTCCATTAAGCAATCAAACATTTGACCACAAAATGTCCTTACTTCGCCATCTTGTATCGGCAATCTCGGTGGTCGAGGCCTGATCCATTGATGACCAATTCCCTCTGTTGACAAGTTTGCCAACAATCCAAGCAGAGCCTCATCTCTATCTCCAGATCCAAGTTTAGGTTTTGCTCCAGGTTGCAAATCAAACCTACAAAACAACCATTATCGCCTATATGTGGAACAATTCGAAATGGAGTGAAAATGAAAATTGAACCTGGCATGAACTGAAAGCAGAAAATAGTGCATAAACAAAATCCAAAAGTCACAACTTTAGAATTGTTCCTCCAATTCCAGGGGACATACTCTGGTGAATTTGCATCACAACCACGGGGTACATCTGGATCTGGCACTATATTTTTCAGCGAATCGTTTTTAAATATGGAATTATGTGCTTCAGGATGGACTTTATCAGAATATTGATGCTGCAATTGTTCACGTGATGGGAAAGCCTGACAATAAGCAGATAAGTTTATCAATGTGATGGGAAAGATAAAAGTTCCAAGGAAAAAAATTAAAGGCTTATTTAGCAGAACTGTATCTCCAATATGGTGATATAAATAATATACATGAGTTTAGCATGCATTCACTCATGAAAAGCATGATTTGAGATATTCAAAGAACTTACATGGACTGAAGGATCAAAAAGTTTGATGTAATTCGCAGCTGACTGTTTAAGAAACTGGAAAATAGGGGAAAGCTGTTCTCAGAAATCATTATCATGAAGAGAAACATTTGTAATAGGAGAAATGGAGGAGAGACTAAAATGACAACACATGAAGAGAAGTGAGTAATCTGACTAAACTTACAAAACCATCTCCTTGATACTTTGATCTTCTACGCCTAACAATGGTAAGAACTGAATCCAAGATTTACTATTCTATTCACCAATTAGGATGTTAAAAGATAAATTTTACTATTCTATCCCCAACAACACACGGTTTTCAGACTGATATGTAAAATAGTTAAGAGAATTCCCACGACCATTTCAAATATTCTGCCAATTCTCCAATTGTCAATGAACTTTTGATAAATATTCAACGTATAGATAACCCAACTCCATGAAACATGGTTTAAAGTGTCCCAGAGCGTTCCTAGCAAATAGATTTTACAAAACAATAACACTGGAAAAAATCACCTGTCAAAAAACCTTATAATAAGCAAGTTTACATGCTAGGTTGCTACATTTCTTCACATGCTAACTGAACTACTTCAAAAGATCATCGCTTAATATCAACAACAAGACAAAAAAAATAAAATTAGAACCTCTTTGCTACCGCCGGAGCCACCAGAGGCTAACAACTGAAGAACAAACGCCCTCTCATATTTTTCCGCGTCCTCATCACAAGCAGCCTGTAAAATCCCAACAATAAAACTCATAAACCTTATATTTTCTTTCCAAATCATAGCATTCATCTGCATTACAAATAAACACATTTTTATGATAATAATCTTTTCCATAACACCGGAACACACCAACTGCACTGCTTACATTGATAAACAAAGCCACATACGGATTTGCGGAAGTCGGCTGCGATGAATAAGTCTGATAAAGAATCGCAAACGCAATTAACCGTTCCGTAGACTTCAGCATCTTCTTATTCTGCACTTCACATAAACCCCCAATTCATCATCAACCAATACAAAGTTCATGATTTTAATACCAAAGATAATCAAAAAAGAAAAAAAAAACCCAATCCGTAACAATAATTATATTCAAAGCGAAATCAGCTAAACCCTAGCAAAATCAACAAATTCAGTAAATGCGAGAGAGAGAGAGAGAGATTGAAAGGGAGTGCGTTGCTTGCCTGTAAGAGGAGCAAGAGAGAGGCGGAAAGAGGGGAAGAGCGAGAGCGATTGATTTTGTTGAGAAACTCCGTGACGATTTCATCGAATGGTATTTGCTCTGATCTCAGTTGTGAATATAACAAGTTTGTTTCTTCGAAGCTTAAAGCCATTCTCTTCTCTTCTCTTCTCTTCTCTTGCTTTGATTTTCGAATATTTCCCACTGGTGGATGGAGGAAGAAGGAAGTGAAGAAGTGGTGGAAGGGAAAGCCGAGATTGTTTGTTTCTTGGGAAAGTGGAGTGGGAGTCTGACATTTTCATGGGCCGGGCCAGACCATTCTAGGTCCGGGCTTTCATGTAGACCTAAGATCGGTCTTGCTTCGATATGTTCTAGCCTGGTTTGTAGGATTTCTTTTTTTTTAAGGAATAAGAAATGTTTATTTCAAAGTATTGACAAAGCAACTGCAAGAAACGTGTTTTACTTGGGTGATTTGGTGGTAAGAAATTAGGACTAAAGGGCTTGTTTGTCTGTAATCTCATGTTTGAGCTATGTGGTTTTTAATATGATGACAACTGGAGGCTTACATGGTCGTTAATTTTAGAACCCGTTGGATTAGTTAAGTTACGCGCAAGCTGACCCAGATACCTACGTTAAAAAAAAAAATTAGTATATTATATAATTTCATTGCAAAACTCAATTCAATAACGTCAACTTCAACCAATAAGCTTTCTATTTTCCAAGGATCTGGTACAACCAACTTATAATCAATATTATTCTAGGTTAAGAAAAAAATCAATATTCTCTAGATTATATAATATATATTTAAAAACTACAAAAAATCTTACTTCGAATGTCCCTGCGTTCTGATAAAGTTACTTTCAATATCATACTTCCTAATAAATATTCCATTTTTTTACATAATTAAAAGATTCTTAATAAATTGTATGCTTGCTATAAAGATTCCATTTTTTACAGAAATATTGTATGCTTGCTGTAAAGATTCCGTATTTTTACAGAAAAGATTCTTAATAAATTGTCTTCTATCAGAATTCTCCTCGATACAAGCTGAAACCATTTCTAATATCTTTTTATTTCACACACCACCAGGGAGAAATGTATGCAAAAAATGAGATATTTTTAAGAGAATTTCCAAGCCCACTAACCGACCTGTCAAGCAAACCACTGTAGCAAATTTCCTTTCACTGGAAAAGAGGATTGTCTTGCTTTCTCGATAGTCACTGAGAGATCAGAAGAAAGAAAAGAGATGGCTTTTACTCTTCACCACTATACACTCCCTTTCTCACCTTTTCTCCATCAAGACACAAACTTCTCTCTTCAATCTTACCAGAAGCTCACCATAGAATCACAAAGATTGCCGATAACTCATTGCTCCATAAACCAGAATAACAACAAAACTCTCAGAACATGCAAGAACTGTAAAACCCAGTTCGACCCTTCCCTTAACCACCCTCGAGCTTGTCGCTTCCACACTTCTCATTTTGGAGGTACCCTTTTGTTCAATTTCTCTTATTCTTTGATGAGGTTTTTTCATTGTGAGGTGTTTTGATTTTGATTAGATTATTGTTTCTAGACAGAATTTTGATTGTCTGAACCTTTTGTTTTGAATAAGCATGATGTTTGATTTGCTAATTAGTGCTTTATCTATATCTGCTCAATATTAGTTCAAAATCTCGATTCAATGTAAAGGTAATTTTTGAAAAGTATTGAGCTTTGAGGTGGTAAACCTTTTGAATTATGATCTTACATTGATGGTGTTGATAAAGTCGAAGCTTTTTGACTGATTGTGAAGAGTCACTTTCTTGATATTCAAAGATACCATTGTAGGTGTGGTGAGTAGCTTGAATATAATCTGAGAGTGCTAGTGCCTATACTTGTTGGTCATTGGGTTTTAGTGAATCATTTTTTTTCTTTCAAGTCAATCCTATTTGGCTTTGGTTCCTTTCCATCTGTTAATGTGATTACTTGTGAGCCTGCTGTTTTGGTTGTTTTACCAGTATTCTCTTTCTCCTTGATGCTTCCATGGTACAATGTACATGAAAAGGAGGTATTGTAATGTAGGTTAAATGAATGGGTAGCTGGGAACTTGAAATTTTTTTACATTAAGAGCTAATAATACTCATTTTAGCATGAAGAAATCTCCAAGTTGATTGAAGGTAACTGAGTTCAACTTAATGCTCAGTATATTGGGTTGAAGTACTTCTCCTGATGATTGTGGTGTTGATTATCAGAATTGAAATGTGGAAGTAGAGTTCCTTGTTTTCTGTGATTATGTTCAGCTGAACTATCTGGTATTTAATACTGCTTTAGAAGTTTCTGAATGCAAAAAAATTAAACCCAGCTGGCTGTTGAAATGATTTCCTTTATTCTTTCACAAGTGTGGAATCATGAAAGTTGTTAGACTGTAAAAAAGCCATAAACTTGAAACAAACTGAACTTTTCTTTTCATTATTGCATAAATTTATTGTACCAATTTCAGAACTCTTAATTCTGTCCTCCCCTGTAAATTCTGAGATTTGCCTTTGGGCTACTTTTTGCTTCAAAGATGAGATTGTTAAGTAGGGTTGGGGATTAAAGGAGGTGGTGAAAGCACAAGATTTAAAGGGTTTTGTATGTCTTGGAGGGTGCAAAAGGAAAACGGTTTAAACAAGAGATCATGATTAGGGGATGTTTTTCTTAGTGTTTCCTAACAATTGTAATCAGGAAAATAACCTTAACCCATCTGAAGGAGAATATGAGGGCCTGAGTAGAAATAACTAGAAAGGTAAGCATTGTGAATCTCTCCTGCCAAACCTTACTCCTTGGCCATAACATGGGGAGATTCCATGCATGGACACTTCATGCTGTTACAATCAATTACAAGTTCCATTGCTTCTGTTATCATTGCCAAACAATGCTTCAACTTTTTCCATCAGATTGTTGGCATGGAGAGAATCGAGTTGGAAGTTTTTCAGCATATAATGTCCTCAGAGCTTTGTTTACCTCTTGAAAACATGCTTTCTATTATTGTCAACTTGTTCCAAACTATTTTTCTTTTTCCCAGGGGAAACAAAGAGGAAGTTTGAGAGTGTATACACTGGAGGCACTATGAGTACTCCTGATTCTGGCCAAGTTTTTCAATATTGGCATTGCTGTGGGTCTGAAGATCCCTTTGATCCAGGATGTACTGCTGCTCCTCATTCCTCCTATGATGACTGATGTAGAAGACACTCTTACAAGCGATGCAGCTGATATATATAGAATATTATCGATTATTACGAATTTGACTGCATATGCATGTTTCATTCATCCTTTGTAGAAAATATATACTGAGGCAATCCACACGCATTATCTTTTCATTCAACAGCTTGGATAGGACTTTTAACACAGCTCCAGCGCCAATATGCACACAACACTGGTAGTGTACACAGTGCGCAGATTATAAGGACCTCTGACTTGTATTGCCTTGAGTTAAATACAATAGGCTTGAATTGAATAAATGGAAATGCGATCCGAATGCTGTGGGTTAGAAATTCTCAAGTCTTGAACCAGAGCATGTTGTGTTTATAAGGAACTGTCCAAGCTTATCTTGCATCAAGCTGTATCCAGGAGTATTAGAGCCCTCGGAGCTCCCTAACAGAAGATAAAGAGAATTTAAGTGCATTCCCATTGGTGAAAACGCCTTAGAAAGATCATGAAAGTCAAGTGCGTTCCCATTGATGAATGCCAAAGAAAAATTGCAAAGTCCCCGTCAATGATTTTCCTCTAAATCATATCAATTTCCGGTCAAGTGAATGTTCATCGATTAATCAATTTGATGATAATAAAACTCGTTCAAACCTTCACTCACCAGCCCATCCATGGTTCCTAAATAGAAAAACTGTAGGATTGAACTTGCGCCAAGCCTTGCCTCTAATCAGTTTTCAGGTGAGTCTTTACTCCTGATTTTAATTAGCATATTGCATGCATAATAGGGTTTTTTTTT
This sequence comes from Populus trichocarpa, assembly GCF_000002775.5. Classification (NCBI taxonomy): domain Eukaryota; kingdom Viridiplantae; phylum Streptophyta; class Magnoliopsida; order Malpighiales; family Salicaceae; genus Populus; species Populus trichocarpa. Next base: position 12,755,744 of record NC_037301.2, on the reverse strand, counting down.
TTATTAAAACTTAGGGATTCAGGCTTATTAATTGGGATCTTTAGCCACTTTCAATGAATAAAATCTATATCAATAGAACCTTTAGATCATTAGGAAGCCAGTGAAAGTGGTCTTGCATGATTTGAATAAACATTTTGAAAGTTAAGACAAAATTAAGCTTTTGAAAAATGAATGATTAGACAACTTAGATAGCCAGAATCTGGCTTCTAGTTTGAAATTTGTACTTTTTTTATAATACGATATGAGGCCTTTCATTTATCCAAAATAGATTTGTAGTTTATGAGCTAAAGTAAGCGGAAGTAGGCTGCATCAGTGGTGGAAAGTTTATTTTTAAAATGTTTTTTATTTTTTATATTAAAATATTATTTTTGATATTATCAAATATAAAATATTCAAAAATAATTTTTAAAAATTTTCAACAACACAGTTGGACTATAATTTTGCTTCAAAATACATTAAAATAATATATTTATAAAATTTATTTTTAATAACATCACATCAAAACAATTTAAAAATACAAAAAAAATAATTTTTAAAAATTCAATTGGACCGCGATATCAAACAAGTCATAATTGTTAAAACTTTTTTGTTATACTTTATAAGGTTTTTGATTTGATATGCCATTTATCCAAATTAAATTTGTAGATTATGAGCTAAGATTGATGGAGAAGAGCTATATGTGATTGTTGAATCTAGAATTTAAAATCCTGAAATATTATACCCTGCTCTTAGTTAGTTGGAGAATGTAGATCACTTCACAATTTATATAGCTTTAAAATTATAGTTTTAAAATTGGCGGGTTGATTTGGGACCCGAGATTGGAACCGGGCTGGGTTGAAAAAAAAAACATGGAAGGAAAAACCTGATGTGACCTAGCAGGTTGACCCGGCAAGATCCGGTTAAAAACCCGGTTGCAACCCGTTGACTTTTGTTTTGTTTTTACTAAAACGACGTCGTTTTGATTTTAAAAAAAAATTGATCTGGGTGACCCGGTGACCCAGTCAAAACCCGGAACCCGAGTCTTGGACCGGGCCGGATCTAAAAACTATGTCCAAAATAACATATTTCAATTTATTATGAAGGTAAAGTAATTCATGAAATTACAAAATTTATACGAGAAAAGATTGCTTGGGACAGAGAACATTATATAGAACTTGATTTTCACAGTTTTAAGGCATGAAAATTTATTGAGTTTGGCGTAGAAGCCGATTACGTGGAAATAAGAAAAAGAGATAAATATATACATTGATATTGATTTAAGTGCATCCTTGCTGACCCACATGAATGTGTATCTTCAACGGAATACTTGTGACCTTACTTGTTAAAAAGTACCCAAAAATAAAAAAGAATGGTGTTCATCCTCATATCAACAACATATGATCTAATGTAACTTTCCAAACTACTTTAACGTGCATTTTGATCTGAATTATCTCCATTTTAGTAACTTTGATAGGATTTCTATCCATTACATAGTTGTATTTCAAGCATAGTTTTGAAACCCGACCCGGTCCGAGACTTGACTACCCGAGATTGGATTTAAGAAAAAATATGAAAAGTCAAAACCCAGGCTGATCTGGCGATCCAGTTAATTTGATAAAACCTGGTTGCAACCCGTTGACTTTTATCTTTTTACTAAAACGATGTCATTTTGATTATTTAAAAAAATCAGAATTGACCTGGGTGATCTGGTCAAAACTCGGTGACCTGGTAAAAACCAGGAACCTGAACCTTAGACAAGACCGGGTTAAAAAACTCTAATTTCAAGTCCAACGAAGGGAACGTGTTTAGAATGATGTTTCTTGAAAGTTTATATTTTTTTATTTAAAATTATTTTTTATATTTTTAGATCATATTGATATTAAAAATAATTTTTAAAATATATTATTTTAATATATTTATAAATAAAAAAATATTTTAAAAAACAACTATTTTCTATCCACCATCAATCTCTATTTCACTTCTAGTTAATTACTATCATCACTTAAACTTGTCTGTACAAACAGATTTTGTGCTTGACATAAAACAAACATGAAAGAGTGATTTTGTATATATGGAAAGGTTTGACTATAATTTTTTAAAAATAAATATCTACATAAATAAATAAATAAATAATCCTCTGATTTTTCAAAGTTGTGAAGGTTTAAATCCTTTGCCGACAAGTCAATATTTGGTGTTTGCCAAAAACACCGACTTTGGGTGCTTTTTGTAGTGTTCAACATCGATTTGGAGACTACCTTGAGAACAACTTTGACTGTCCTTAGAGTGCTTTTTGGATGAAGATTTCAGTCTGTCTGGTATTGTGGTAGCTTTTATGGTTGTAGTTTTAAAAAAATTGTTTTATAAAAAGTACTTTTAGTTAAGGTTGATTTGAAAAAATAAATGTTTGGTTAAAACTGTGGTTGAAATTGAGGTTAAACAAAAATTAGTTTAACGTGTTTGGTTAAGAATGCTTTTGAAATTGAGGTTATAAAATAATTTAAAAAAATATATATTAATATTGATGATTTTTAATTTTAATATTGTAGATTTAACTATTGCTATTACATCATGAAATAAATAATATTTTATTTAAAATATTTTTTATTGTTCCATTAAACTACCTACAATTCCATCACGTATGAAATTGAGATTGCGATTAAATTCTGTAAATGCGGCGTCGTCAAGCGATCTCTGTCTAATTTATGTAGTCATTTGAATAATGTTTAACGCTAATTTTTTGAATAAAACACAATTAAAAATTAAAAAAAATTATTTTGTTGGATTGGACCCAGTTCAATACATTTTTAGCTTTGAATCGGACCAGTTTCACTATTCATAGAAAAAAATGGATGAACAGTGGAGCATGGCTCCACTGTTCACGTGAACAGTGGAGCATAGCTGGGGCCTCCGAGAACCGTATATGATAATTTCATCTCGTACAGCTCAAACAGAAACACCCAAATACTAGTCGAAACGGATATGTGCAATAGAAACTTCTTAATCCTATGATTCAAGAATCCTCTCGGATACGAAAAAAGAAAAATCTGCAAACTATTCTTTGTAGTTATATGCCAAAATATCAAGTCGGCTCATTTATCTCTTGATGTTTATCGTTACAGGCCTCTTGAATCTTCTATTTACCTATTTTTTTCATGGTATTTTTATTTATATGGAATACAGATAGAAGAAAATGGATGAACAGTGGAGCCATGCTTCACTGTTCATCCATTTTCCAATTACAAGAAGCAGCCGAGAGCTGCTTCTTGTAACCTGTGGTTGCACCACAGACCCATCATTGAAAAATTGTGGTGGGAATGTTACCAAACGAGAAAAATTGTGGCTGCGGGTGAACCTCACTCGCAGTCACAATACCAAACAACCACTTATTCTGCATTATCTAGTAGTGAGTTTGTTTGTGTGATGTCACCGTATTATTTTTAAAATATTTTTTTTAATTTTAAATTAATTTTTTTAAAATATTTTTAAATTGTTTTGATTTATTAATATAAAAATGAGTTTTAAAAAATAAAAAAATAATTTAAAAAATAATCGCTACTAAACACTACTTTAATCCAGTATAATCTTGTTACTTGAGTTAACTTAAAAGCATAAATGAAGAGAATTCGCAGGGGCGAGAGCTTTTTTTCTACAAAGTTTTTGTGCTTGAAAAATATTTCTTTTTACAAGGGTGAAAGCCTGAGGATTAGAAGGTCATTCTAGTAATTAGCCAGCGTTACATGAAATCATTTTATTAGAAGGTCATTCTAGTAATTAGCGAGGATTAGAAGGTCATTTTACTAGAAGAAACCTTGTATTAAAGACTTAATCTTGGCAACATAGGTTAAAAAGTAGGATGCTTGACTGATTGGTGGGTAGCTCTTGTCCTATGAGCTTGACCGACTGGTTGGTATTGAGGATTGGTTTTGGTAAAGACAAAACATCGCCGCATTTTTAAGTTGTATTTTTAGTGGTTGTGTAGATTGTTTTTTAAAAATGTTTTTAAATATTTTTTTATTTTAAATTGTTTTTAAATTGTTTTATTATGTTGATATCAAAATAAATTTTTAAAAATAAAATAAATTTATTTTAATAAAGTATAATTTATACTTTTAAAAAATTATATATTTTAAAAAAATCACCATATTTCCCACCGTAACAAACTTAACAGCTTTTTTTTTTTTTTTCATAATTATTAAAGTAAATCTTCACCGACTTGTTGAAAGTATTTCACTCCACATTCAGCCCCCCTGAACGCGGAATTGCTTGGCTGGTAAATTTAATGGGAATTTCAAATTTAATTTAATTTTTTTAAAATAAAAAATTAAAATAATATTATTTTAATTTTTTAATCTTAAAAAAATATAATTTTAATTGTTATAAATCTTAACCATTTTAATTCGTTATTCGGATTTTAGTGTGTGTTTGTTATTTTAATACATGATATTTTTTAAAAATATTTTTTATTTATAAATATATTAAAATAATTTTTAATATTTATTTAATTTTTAATATTAACTAATCAAAATTATTAAAAAAACATTTTTTAAAAAATATAAATATAATATTATTTTAAATAAATATACTTTTGAAAAGCATACCATTAATTCAAACACCTGACGTAATCAACAAGTAGTTGACATATCGACACCCAGCCAAATCAAAGATGAACACAGACTCCATATTGCTGTCGTAGTTTATTGCTTTAACGACCATAGAATTAATCACGATCATCAATCCTTCTAGTACACTCTCTCTCTTTTTAGGCTGTTCTTTATTTACCAGCCTGTGTGAACGTGACCGCTCAACCTCGAACTTGTGTATCTTTCTTCAACTTTCCTATCAAGATTTTCAGTCTCCGTTTCGTTAGGATGTTAAATTATAGCTTTGGGATCAGACCCACATTAGTTCCTTATACATGATAATAGTGGGGTTTAAGGGGTTTTTTTTTATAACTTTTGTGAAGTTTGTTGGGATTTTCCTTCTATGATTGCATTGTTTGATAAAACCAAGTTTTGCATGATTTGACCAGCTGATTGACAGAAACCCTTTGGTATGAACCTCTTATGTTTGCTTTTCCTTGTCCTGTAAAGCTGTTTTGGAACTTGTGTGGTTCAATCCCTTGTTACTTTTGGATTTGCAGGAGTGTGTGAAAGTGAAGATAAAGATGGAAGTTTATCTTGCTTCGGTTCAGAAAAATATGAAATCTGAAGGAGAGATTGTGGAAGCTGCAATTGTACCTCTGTTGAAACTTATAGCCCTTACTCTCTTTGGTTTAATCCTTGCTCACCCAAAAATTCAACTTGTCCCTAAAGCTACTTTCAAGCTCCTTAGCAAGCTTGTTTTTGCTTTGTTCTTGCCTTGCTTAATATTCACCCAGCTTGGTCCATCCATTACTCTCAAGAACATTGTTCAGTGGTGGTTCATTCCTGTAAATGTGATCATTAGCACTGCCATTGGTTGCATATTGGGATGCTTGGTGGCGATTATATGCCGGCCACCAAGGGAGTTTGTTCGGTTCACAATCATCATGACTGCATTTGGCAACACTGGCAATATTCCACTTGCAATAGTTTCATCGGTGTGTCACAGTTCTGATGCTCCTTTTGGTCCCGATTGTTACGGAAATGGTATTGCTTATGTATCTTTTTCTCAATGGGTTTCTGTTATTCTTGTTTACACTCTTGTTTACCACATGATGGAGCCCCCATTGGAGCAGCATGAGATTGTTGATGAAGAGATTCAGGAAATGCCTGTTGATCTCAGCAATCCACTCCTTGTAGAAGCTGAGTGGCCAGGAATAGAAGAAAAGGAAACAGAAAATAGCAAGACACCTTTCATTGCTAGGCTCTTCAACAGCATCTCTAACATTTCACGAACAAATATTCCAGATATTGAAACAATAGAAGAGGGAGGAAAGGAGGGAGGTGAACGTAATCCCGAGTCCATTAGGTGCTTGGCAGAGCCTAGGGTGGTTAGAAAGATTAGAGTTGTTGCTGAACAAACACCAATTCATCAAATTCTCCAGCCTCCAACCATTGCTTCTTTCTTAGCTATTGTCATTGGTGTGATTCCTGCTCTCAAACATATTGTTTACGGTGCTGATGCTCCTCTTCAGGTTATCACAGACAGTTTAGATATGATGGCTCAGGCCGCAGTCCCCTCAGTCATGCTTGTTCTTGGGGGAATGATTGGTGAGGGTCCAAATGAATCGAAACTTGGGATTCGGACCACGATTGGCATTATTGTTGCAAGGCTTTTGGTGCTTCCATTTATTGGAATTGGGGTCATCTATTTGGCTGGTAAATGGAATCTTTTAATCCCCGGGAACCATTTGTACCAGTTTGTTCTTTTGCTGCAATACACAACACCTAGTGCCATTTTGTTGGGAGCTATTGCAAGCTTGAGAGGTTATGCAGTCAAAGAGGCTTCAGCACTTATCTTCTGGCAGCATGTGTGCGCCGTCGTCTCTCTTTCAATATATATGATTGTCTACTTCAAGCTGCTGCTTTCATATATCTAAGGTTCTTAAACCTCCATGTTTGATGTTTCCCAAATACATTTATGCACTAGGCAAGTTTCTGATTAAGATGAATGCAGAGCCTTATCTGAGTATGAATGATATGTGTAATTGTTAAAAGGGTTGGCCAATACTAATCAAAGGAACTTAAACTGCATATGATAGAAATTGCAGATTTCAGAAGATTGGAAAAGCCATAATTGCAGAGTCTGTTGGTAGTAGCTTAAGTGGTAAATGGGAATCTGAAGTCTAGAACTATCAAATGATAAATACAAAATCGATAGGATTAGGATCGTAAATCATTGAGTAATTGCATCTGAACATATTGCCTGTTTTAAACACACAAGAATTATATAGGTATTCTGAGCAAGTGTTCAGCCCTGCTTGATGGTGTCATTGATTAGCAGGTCCTGCATCTGCTTTGTTATTAGAGGATATAACATACAGAAGTCGGGAATGTGTTCTGTCGCTGGACTGCACTTTCACTGCACTATTTCCTTGCTGATATATCTTGATACACCTAGTTAACTCACCTTGTTTGAGGTCATTCCAAACCTGTAGACAGAGGAAAAGACAAGAACATTTGAAACCAAACTACGTAGAGTCCTAGAGAGAGTCTGAATGCTCAGTATTGGATCCCAAACTTTTGTTGGTTGTCCTCTTTATGCAAGGTACAAGATCTTTAGGATTCCTTGCACATGTCTAAGGTCTGAACCATGCTCAGAGTTGACAGATGGTGGTATCCTAGGTAGTTTTAAGCAGGCATGAGAGATGCTTGCTAATAATTGGCTCAAAATTCCTGATTGATTCTGAATTGTTTTACCTTTCAACCTTTTAAGGTTCTTTTAGTGCATATTATGTGGGATGCCTTCCATGTGTCATGAGCATCTGAAGTTTTCAATATAAAATAGATAGATTATTGTATGATCTAAGATAGAATCACAATAATTATAAAATACAGCTCCATAATTATCTTAAAATTCATTTAAGAAATCTCGCATTCCAATGGAATCTTCATCATGTATGAATCATCTTCTGAAAATCAAAATAGAAGTTAATATCTGGTCTGGTCATATGCAAATGAGTTTGGAAAACCGTTTCAAGGGTTTGGTACACCTAATGCTGCCTGTGTGCTGGATCGTGCATTGATCTTTACACATTTGAGTTTCTTGAAACCTGAATAGAAGTTTTAACTCTGCAGATTTTTTTCCAGCCGAGGAAGGCATTTGAGGGTGGCCAAGTCATTAATTTAATTATATGGACGTTCGAGGGCTGATTTCAGTCATAATATTTGATCATACTGGATTGATCAACGGGATGATTCAATTGCTTTCTGCAGTGTCTGCTGCAACCTCCGGAGAATAAATTCTTGCTTGATAATGTGATTTTGGCTAATCTTATCTTACCAGATTTATCAAGGGCCTTTTGCTATGTTTACCAGCACACATTGCCTTGCGCAAGGCAAAATGCATCAGGCAGTTGAACATCAAACTAGCTTATATAACATGGTGGCCTTCAAGGTAATCAAATCCCATGTGAGAGTGATCGAAGTTTTAACAATGAATGAGTAAATGCTACTCCTTGAGCCAATTTAATGTAAATTAATAAAGAATTAAGACTTGTAAGTTGGCTTTCCACTGATAATAAACAATAAATATTTGATGCTTCACTTGAGGGTAATCAAATCCCACATGAGAGATTGAAGTTTACTATTGCTGCTTTCTGATGATGCTTTCAGTTTTTAACTACAAATTTGTGCTGTTCATCTTCCATAACGAGTCACTTTTAAAGAAAGTAAATCTCATACCAGCAACACATGCTATAGCTTTATTTGTGAAGTCCTCCTCCTGTGTGTTTTGGAGGTACAGGGCCTGTGGCTATGGTGGTCTTTGGATCTTCATTTGCTGTGCCTGCTCGTCATGTTTTCTGGATTCCTCCCTTTTTTTTATTGGTTAAAACGAATAGGTTCAAATTTGAGAATTTTTTTTGGAAGAACGAAAAACTTAATGTCAAATGTGTTATAATTTATTGGTAGGTGTGTTTGTTGTATTTACTGCTAAGCTACATTTAATTGTATTGTTTTTAAATCCAAGATTTGTTTTTCTTTTTTCGAAAAAATGCCCAAATGCAAAAAGCGAGCGGAAGTCTACATGGATGAATTCTAGTTACTGCATGGGAAAATTAAGATTCAATTTTTGAATTTCAAAATTAATTTCTCAGCATTTTTTTCATTTAAAAATTTATAGCATATCAATAAACCCTTTAATTAACCTAAAAACTAGAAAATCAAATTAAATCAAACTTTTCATGCTCCAATCTATGTTTTTTAGATTTGTTAAACAAATTATTTCCACTGAATTCTTCTTAACTTACTGACATCAAATTAAATTTTTTTTATCGGGATGGCTAAGAGCTTCATCTCTCTCTCTCTCTTTTCCTGGTGAATTTATTTTTATTTTTAATTATTATAGACTAAAATGTAAAATAAATAAAATTTTATAACTAAAATATCAACTTGAAAAATTTTAGGATCAAAGTGTAAAAAAATACATTTTTTTAACAGTAAAAATATATATATAAAAAAACAACCTCTTTTTTATGTTGGAAATGTCAATCTTTTTTCTTTATTTCTTTTATCAAATTGAACCTTATAATAATTTCATTCCGCAATAGCATTTTTTGTAGAAATAATTTTTATCAAAACAAATCCCAATACATAAAAATGTTTCAAGATAGCATTTGAAGACAAAAAACCAAAGAAAAAAAATTAATAAAAAAATTAAGAAAAAAGAAAGTTAGCAAGATGGAGGCGAATATGAGAGGATAGACAACTTCGAAACAATAAAGTTTATGGTTATTTTTAGATGTGATTATTTTTAGTTCAGTTTAGTTTTTATATATAAAAAAAAGTAATCAAACTGATTTAAAAAAAAAAACCAAAACCGGTTTAAATTGACCGGTTTGGTTCGGTTTTTAGAACAAAAACCAGTTCAAACCGGCTTGGTTATGTTTTTTCAGTTTGACTCGGTTTTGGCTTGGTTTTTTCCAGTTTGGCTCGATTTTTTTTGTTTGGCTTGGTTGATTTTTGTTTCAGTTCGGTTCGGTTTTTTTGGTTTCAGGCTTATGAAACCGAACCGAACCGGTCAGTTTTTTTAAAATTTTAATCGGTTTAATCGATTTTTGTTCATAGTTTAATTTTTTTAGTTATTTTTTTCAGTTTTTTTACTCAATCCATGGTTGTTTTAGTTTATTTCATAATTGTAATATAATTATAATGTAAGGTAATTGTAATTTTGCACTAACGGTGGGTCGGGCTGGTAAGAGATGGCCCTTGCCCACAACAATTTAATGCATTTCCTATCTCAGAAAAGTTCATGAATGTTTTTAAGCCCACGTATTCATTGTTTCAATTATTTTTTAAAGTATTATTTTATTTAAAAATATATTAAAATAATTTTTTTAAAATTTATTTTATACATCAACTTAAAAAATAATTAAAAATATAAAAAAAATAATTAAAAATATAAAAAAAATAATTAAAAATAAATAATTTTTTATAAAATATTGTTTGGGTCACGTTTACAAACCACGGTAATATTTGAGCCCATTACTGCAAGAATCTATCATCAACAGGAGTGAAAAATTAAGAATGAAAGACCAGTTACAACCTTAACAATGTTGTTCTTGATGGTAGAAGCATATCTTTGTCCATAAATGCATAAGCTCTCACATGCAAACATTTACACGAGAAGGTGAAAAACAGCCCTAGATAGTTTGTTACCAGAAGAACTTATAACCCCATTTATCCAAGCAAAGAACCCTAGCTACTTTGAATTAGAAAGCAACGGGATTATGTGTAGCTAATAAAATTCTTTGTATTCAGAGATCAAGTGTAGCTACCAATCAAAAGGTTGGAGATTAGTCTTCAAAGCTCTCTTCTTTTAATTTTGTAAATAATATACGGGTATTATGCATTAGACCATCTTATCTGAGAAAAGGGATAGTTACTCCTTAGAGTTTGAAGACATGTTTTGGTATGAAAGGGCTCCTTAACCTCGTAAGATATACAGTTAGTCAATTATGGCTAAATACAGTAGCGGTTTTAGAGGTGTTGCCGCCATAGTATCAAGGCCAGGCAACCCGGCTTGAATTATTGAAGTTGATCCTTGGCCAGATGCAAAAAAGCTGTAAACTTTCAAAACAGAGTCCACATATGGAGTTGTTGAGATGCAAGTTTTCACATATTTGGACTTGAGTTGAGATGTGGCCTGTTTCAATACAGCATCGCACTCCAGGCCGGTGACTGAGTTATACTGCTATATATATATTCTGTATCTGCGTGCAGCTACTGGGTAAGAGATTGAAGGTTTCTTATGACAATATGTCTATGAAGATACAAGTGGATTATAGATGAATTGCCCGAGTTCAATGCTTACAACCACAAAGGGGAATGACCTACAGGCCACAGCATGCAGCTAGCCTCATTTTCCCAGTCGGTTGTTGGCATGGCATAAGGAAATATAATCTGTACTAAAAACAGCAGCAGCTAGCCTCATTTTCCCAGTCGGTTGTTGGCATGGCACAAGGAAATATAATCTGTACTAAAAGCAGCAGCAGCTAGCCTAATGAATGAGATTCTCTATGAGCAGGATCACATAATGGTCCCAATAAGTCAATAACGATTTGGGCACAATTAATGTTGATAAATTATTAGGATCCAAACAACTATTTAGGATCAATACCAGGACCTGAGAATGCATGCATGCATGACAAGTGTTTGGCAACAGAACCTCCCAATACGAACACCAGACCCCGTTCAAGACATAATCATGTTCGCAAATTGGTCTATCCGTAGAGCCATGATGTTAATGCTTTTACTTTGATTTACCTCTTTAATTAGGCCTCCTTTCATTCAAGATAGGAGCAGTAGATAACTAGAATTTCTTAGTAAGATCTCTCAAGTACGTACTTGTTTTAGATCAATACAATAATTTTCAGAAATATCAAGGAGCAAAATATTAATCCTCTACATTATAAATGGTTAATCAGGATTTATTGTGGAAAGATCATTTTTAAATCTAGTAGGAGCTAGGAGACCACCATGAAATTGCTCCATTTAACACTTTCCTTTGCCTATATTCCAAGCATAAATGTTGACGACATGAAAGTGAGATCTGGGGAATGAATCTTAATATTGACAAGACATGAAAGAGAGATTTGATCTACTCTCTTAATCTAATCAAGTGACGAAGCAAAGCACGTCCATGCTTGCCAGAGTACTGAAACTGCTTGCGACATGGCAATAAAAAACCTAATCCCTCGTGTGGTTTCTCAGTATACAATTCTCTTGTGGAGTTCAGACTTCTGACTACATTCAATCAATCCCTTTATCAACCTCCTCCTTGTTGGTGCATGTGCCTTATTAAGTATCTGCCCTATTTCATGTGACTCCATCGGCTGCCGACACTAATTTGGTGGAAAACCCCTATCAAGCTCTGGCCTACGGGTAAGATTGTGAGCGATCGGTATGAAAACTAAGTGACGTTGTGCATGAAAACAACAATACCCCACGATCATAAATTTAGATAGACTAGTATTTCAAGAAGTTCATATGGGATTCCCACGTTGTCTAGGAGCCTACGGTACCTGATCTGAGAAGTTTTATATCGTTGAGAGTCGAGACGAGTTGCTTAAAAAATTATTCTAATTAAATCACTAGTACGTACATAATTTTTTGGACAAGCAATATTAAAGTTAATATATTCAAATATCAATTCACAATATGTATTTTTTTAAAAAGAAAAAAAAAGAGAGAGAATGAGGTTTAATATTTTGGGAATGCAACCAACCGGCAAACGGTTTACAGAGTATAACCTGCAAAAGTATATTTAATGCTAAAATTCCTTTTATTTTATAAACATTCGGTAGAGACAATTGTTAAATATTTGAATTTTTATTTGATTAGGTTGGCCCGTCACTGTTGTATAGTTTTGTTTCCTTAAATGTAGGATCATGGGAGCCCCACGATGCCGATAATAATGTTTAGGCTAAGGTTATTAAATATGATTATGATTATATTATTATATGAAATTATGGGTGCTATTTTCATCCTTATTTGGAGCGTGAACTTGAGGTTTCAGGTTACAATGCTTTAGACCATATAGGGTGGAATAAGCTTATAATACCATGGACAAAAACTCTGTAATAAGAGATAAGGACTGGAATAGATTATTGGAAAATCACAGGGACTGAATTGAACTTTTTTCCAGAAAATATATATTTATTAATCTTATATAAGAACATGTATTCCTACTGTGTAATCTTATATTTATTAATCTTTCAATAACCAGAAAATGGCATGATCTATCAAATACAATTATTTTTTTCCAAGAAGTGTTTGGCGGGACTTGCTAGAGGTGGCCATAGCCATCCTAAATCTTTTGAAATTTTGTTTATAAACCCTTGTTTATAGCCCCCAAGTTTTTTTCTTAATAACCAGAAAATGGCATGATCTATCAAAGACAATGCCTAATCATTCATTTCCTTACATTTTATAGCTTAAATTAGGTCACTAGGGCATGAAATATAGATGATAATTTCACTCGAATTTTATAAAAATAGACTCGAATAGACAATAGATTTTTAGACCCGATCAGGCCTGGGTAAAACTTCAAAGCAAAGGGTCAGGTTTGGTGTGGATTATTTGTCGACTCGACTCGAATCCGATCAAAAACCCGACCTAAGCCTAACCCGTAATAAATAATCTTAAATTTTTTAAAAAAATCATGTATATCAAGCTTTCAAGCTAAGGTTGCAATAATACCATTGGCCTACATGGTTCCTTCTTTCCCATCCAAATTCAGGAAGTACTCCTATTCCTGCATTGTAACATATCAAAATGAAACAATAATTTCAAAGAGTCGGCATGTCGATCAAAATTTCTTGAGTTTGAATTTTGAGATTTATATAGAAAAAATTAGATGAGAGCTTACTATCTATGTAAAATGGGAAGATTATGTATGGAATAAAACATTCCAATCAAATTCAATTTATAAATAACATTATTATTTTAAAAAAAAAGAAGCGATATTGTGATTTTAATTTTAAAAAAAAAACTTGGTTAACCCTACTTATCAACTCATTTTACAGGTCAGATCTCCTGTTGATCATTTTACAAGTAAATCTCCAGCAAATCTAGCAGCTGTGATTCTTGGTATCTCCATTACTATTGGAGCTAGTGGAGGGAACAAAATCCTTGTTTCTCATGAGATTAATGAAAAGTAGGGTTGTTAAGAAAAAATATTTATTTATAATATTTGTATTATCTAATCCGATTCAAACCGTTAAAAAATCAGATAATATGAATACTACAAATAACAATATATTAAAAAATCTAATAAATAAATATTACAAGTGCTCGAGTGGATTGGAATTTTAAAATCCATTCAATTTATATAACCCAATATAAGTAACTTAGATCCTTGATATACATGATATTTTCCTTCTCTTTCAATTTCTTTTTATCTCACTTGCATATTCACATTTACTTGTCGTTCACTTAATATCTTTGCATTCTCTCTATCCTTCCACTTTATTGAAATTATAATTATTTATTTTAAAATTTAATTTGATGAAGTGATGATGCATTTTATAATTTTAATATTTTTTATTTCAAGAATCTTGATTGAAATTTTATTTTTTTAGTCAAATCACAAACTCAAAAAGCACTTTATAATATTTTCCTGCAAGAATCTTGTCTAATTTCAATAATTGCAACCTGATATTTTTTTTAGAATCTTTAAATAATAAAAAAATTAATATGTCAAATATATAGATATACATAATATCATAAAAAAAGATTTAGCTCAATCTAATATATTTAAGCCGCTCAAGTTCAAAAATTTAAATAAATTAAATTTATAGTTTTTAAAATATCAAAATTAAATTAAATATACTCCTGCATCGAAAACCGCCGTACTATATCCATGAACAGTCATGATGAGAAGTCATTGAACATCAACCATTGATCATCTTGCAACCCCATCTTGCAATCAAGTGGCCCAAAACAGATCATGGACCTACATACAATCTTAAGAAAATTTAAAGTGCTTAGATACCCTGGATTTGGTTTCAATGATCTCCCACCATTGACGAGTCTCAAAGCATGGCCCACAATCCCCACTCAACCATCATCATAGTCTCAGCAATCTCGCATCAACTTCGGCCCCACATCATAGTCGCAATAATGACACCTCAATGATAAATTTAAATATATCGCAATGTTATCACGATAAATTAAAAAGCACCCCATTTCTCATACTACCATGGCCTTGAGGCTCGAGGTCATGCCTTCATGGGAATTTGCCTTGACATTCTCTATCCTACTTTTCCCTCTCCACTCCTATACTTTTCCTTACATAAATATAAAGAGAGAAGTATATAATGTAGATTTTGATAATGGGCAAGTGATAATACTATTAATACTAACGCACTCCATCTCTTGCTTCATTTCAAGAAACACAAACAAAAGAGGGAAAGGGAAAGAAAAGAAAGGGAGAAAAAGATTGTTGCTTTCTTCTCTTGAAAAAAATCCCATTTCCATTCTTGTAAGCCTCTTTCTCTTTCTTTAATGTCACGTTTAATAGCTTCACATGTTGTCAATCATTTTTTGTGCCTTTCAAAAGTTGTATTCATCGTCAAAGGTGATAGCTTTTTTAACCTCAGAAACTGTTTTTTTTCTTTCTTCCTTAATTATTCGAGTCCTGCCTGCCTGCCTGCCTGCCCGCTATTTTTAATCAATTTTGGTTTCTGGGTTCTCTATTTTTTTATCCGAGTTGCTGTTGTTTTCGGTTTTAATTTGCATTATTGTATTTGTGTATCCTTTTGTTTTTATTGATCTTTTTGTGGTTTGGTTTTCTGGATTTCTGCTTTGAAGGCAAATCTATCATGTCTTTCAAATTTGTGAATAAAGGTGCCTCCATTTACAATCTGTTAACCTCCTTAAAATGTATCATTGTTTTGGGTCGTCTTCTTTGTTTTCTTGCTCATAAAACAAGGGAAATGCAAAGTAAATAGTATTTTGCATGTTTTAAATGTTGCAGAGATAGTAAGGATGTTTTAATTCTTACCTGTGGTCATTTTGTTCAGATAAATGTACTGTAAAGCATGTTGCGATTGGAACTTTTCTAAGTCCTTTGTTTTCTTTTCTGTGCAATCTGAAGGATGGGGGATCATTTTGTGTTCCTGGTGGATCGGTTGCTAACTGAATCCACCCTTGAAGCTGCCATTGAGAGCCAAAACCGATTGTGGCAAGCTGTGCCTTCTGCAAATATGAGTTCATCAACAGGAATATTAGAAGAGTGTAGAATTTGCCATGACGAGGATGATGACAAAAACATGGAGATACCATGTTCTTGCCGTGGCAGTTTGAAGGTCAGTTTTAGCTGAATTTGTAGAGCCATTTATTTCAAAATCTCAGTATATGCTGTTAGCGAACAAAATAATTGCCAGTCTTTCTCATGGACCTTTGTGTTGCAGTTCAGAACTTCAGATAAATCAAGGAAGTTCCAGATGCCTGAAATTCTTACTGTCTTGAAATTTGAATGTTTACTAGGGGCTTACTTTGAACATTTTTGGCTCACATATAAAACAGGCATAATTTCCCTCAAACTCATGCACCTCATGATTTTTTGTAAATTTTTGGTACTGCATTTACCTCAGGTATTTTGATCTCTGCATGATGCCAAAAATTCAAACACTAGACTTATCACAGTGCTTCTGTTGCTTTCAGTTTAAGTCTTGTATTCAATTGATTGTTGTATAACAAAAGCTAAAGAGCATCGTAATTGTACGAACGAAGATGTCCTGCAACAAAAATTTAGCATGAGCAATCTCAATTGATTGTAGAATAATTAAAGCTCGAGTAAAGTGTGTTGTAGTGTAGAAACTAGAACGTCTCGCAACAAAAATTTAACACGAGTAAGCTATTTCTTATGAAGGTGACATGCCACTAATTATTAAAGGGTGCAGGTCCCTGAGAATGGAGTCTAGTTGCATGAAGCGAAATTTGATGATAATTTTACTTGTATCATCTTATCACATCAAGTTCAATTTTGTGCCAGGAAGACTTCCCCTGCTGGGTTTAGATGCTTCAGACGAGGTTACAAGTTTCTCTTTATTTTCTTGTTTTGCAGTATGCTCATCGGAAATGTGTCCAGAGGTGGTGCAACGAGAAGGGTGACATTAACTGTGAGATCTGCTATCAGGTGCACAATTAAATGATTTTCGCGATCTCTCAGTGTTGGGATGTTTTCTAATAAATTTGAAGTGGTAAAAAAGGACATAAGGTTTGTAATCATCTTTTTAATATTTGCATTATTGCATTTGCAGCAATTCGAGCCTGGTTATACAGCTCCGCGCCCTTTGTTTCGTTATGGTGGTATTCCAATGAATTTCAGGCATGTCTGTATTTTTGCTATGTGTCCTGCAATCTTGGTTTCAATTTTTTTGTTGGGGTTTTGGTTCCCTTTTCTTTGATAGTGATAGTCCTAATCTGCTTGGGATTTTCATCTCCAGAGGAAATTGGGAGATACCCACAAGGGAATTGCATGCTCCTCCATTTATACCGATGTTTACTACCGACCGTGAATATTTGGACTCTGATTTCGAAGAAGAGTATCCTTTACCCTCTCCTAGGAGCGTGATGTGCTGCCGCATAGTTGCTATTATAGTACGACTCTCTCTCTCTCCCCCCCACCCCCCCTAGGACCCTGTGTGTGCATGTGATCATTTGTTGCTTCATGTGTAGAACTTAATCTCACAGATTCATAGTTTACTTCCAAATCCTGTGGTTCAGTTAGTTTCAAATCTAACAGACAACGCAATTTTTACCCCGTCTTAGCTAATGAATTCTTTTCCAGTTAAGAGTGAAAAAATTGTTAATTAATCAATTAGGGACTCGTGTTCTTTAAAATATCTGGTTATTCTTTCCTGTGCATTATCGTCGTGCATGTGTTTGTGACCCTCATGTTTGTTTGGTCTATATGATCCTATCGTTCTCGCCAGAATGATATCTACTTTTCATGTTAATTTGCAGTTTATGGTTCTTTTGGTTTTACGCCATACGCTTCCTATCATAATTAGTGGAGCCGGAGATTACACAATGACATTGTTCATGGTAAGGCTAGGTTCTCCTGCCTGCTCTTCTTGTTACAAAAATTCAATTTGCTTTTACCCGGTAAAAAAAAAAAAAAACTAAAATCTATGTTATTATGCAGTTAATGATATTGAGAACAGTTGGGATTCTTCTGCCTATTTATGTCATGGTCAGAGCATTTACCGCTATCCAACATCGGCGCCGCCAGCAGCAGGTTAGTGAAGATTAACGCATTTTGTCGACTTTGCCTAAGCTGTGAGTTCAGTCGGCAGAAGCATTTACCGGACGTTAAACATTGCTTTACCTTTGAATGGAATTGTTAAAGATACGATACTAATCGTCTCGTTCTCTCTATGCACTAGGATCCTCCTTTCCCCCTCGCTGAAACAGACGAAGAAAATGTATAACGTCCGGTGATCAGTGCAGCCACCTCAAAATAACAGGATGACAAGTGTACAGGAAGTCAAAGTTTAGAATCTAAATTTCTGTCAGTGCTGAAGGGGTTTAACATCACAATCAAGACAATCAATTGTTGTGCATTCACACTCCAATCAAACGGATAGAATTTAGAGTTAGGAAACCTGTGTACAGTTACGTTGATATTAAACAGCTGCTGCTCGAGCGCAACCTGCCAGAAATGGAAGCCAGAAATGAGAAGGGAGAAGGATGTCCAACATAGATAGTGTATACGCGAGCATCATGCTATCAAAAAATGTTTTTTTTTTTTTCTTTTGAAGCGAGAAAAGGAGCATTAGATTTATTCTTGATTCCTTCCTCATGTTCATGAGAAATTCCGTGTAGTGCATAAAACTGGACGATCAACAGTGTTGATCGGAGTCTAAATTTATCCAATGAATGAATCGATCAAGGCATTAGATGCCCATATAGAACCCTGCAGCAACACAGCAAAAACAACAGAGACGATGATAGAGACGAACGATGATTGTATGTATAACAAGTTCATAGAAAGTTCTATAGTGAAATAAACACACAGGCAGGACAAAGACACTTGTAAACACTGAAAGTACCGAATTGGCACTCTCTTTGAAAGTAATAAAACATAAAATAGCAACACTCCATCAAACTACTAGGTTCAAGTAAACTTCACTGGACGAAGGAAATCATTCATTCAGAGAGAAAACATCAGGATAGATTCAGACTCGGCCATTTCAATCAAATACTCGAGACAAAGGCACATTATTCTTCCTCAGATTCGGATTCAGCGCTCTGGAGCCATTTAATGAAGGGCTCCACATTCTTCCAAATCTGAGAATCCTTGTTGCCTCTCGCTAGCCCCTCTTGATACCAGTGCACAATGCACTCTTCCTCCAGGACATCAGCATCATAGAGTGCTTTCAGGACAAGACCCACTTCCCTCAGTGCACTTGAGCTAGACTTAATACAGAATGCTTCAATTGCTCGAAGTAGAAGCAACTGTGATCTCTCATCCTGAGCAACAGCAGCAGCCAGATAGTTCTTCTTCTTGTCAACCTCCTTCACAAATCCTTTAACAACACCCTCAAACAATGCTTCAAACAGAGCATCAATCTTTTCCTGGGCAGATCCATTGAGTGAACTGAGTGTGGACCTCAACTGGCTTGCAGAAACTCCTTTCTTCAGGTTTTCCTTTATCTCAATGACAAGAGTTTCATGAGTACTTGAGCTCCCATTATCAGGTTTTGGTTTTTCCTCCCGAGCTGGTGAAGCACTTTTTGGACTGCCATTTTCTTTGCTGGATGCCTTTGCCTTTGCCTTCTTTTCTGTCTCATCTGTTGAAAGCACGACCATATCTGCTGTCGCAGCACTCAACTGTTCTTGGATGCGTTGGCGAGCTGCCTCGAGAGATGTATCAGTTTGCCACTGGACATCGTCATCATCGTTGTCATCAACATCTTCCTTCTCATCAACCTGGCTATGAGTTGGCGAGATTCGTTCCTCATCAGAGCCGTGTGCTTTCTTCTTTGTAGAGCTAGCTTTTGGAGGGACATCCTTTGAAGAAGATCCCTTCTTCTTACCTTCTTTCTTCAGCTTCTTCAGTTCCTCGTCAGCAGCTTCACCTTCCTTGAGCCGCTCTTTCTCTGCCCTCCTCAATGCCTTCTTCTCCTTTGATCCCTTCTTTGATTCAGGAGGGTTCTTCAGAATGAAAGACGTGAGCTTGTCCCTCATATCTACATCAGACACAAAACCACATGCAGCGCATTTTAGCTGGAGCATCTGGTTTTTGGTGATGATTATCTCAGTCTCAGGATTTCCACAGCCATAACACTGAACATATTTCTTTATGAAGTTCTCAAGAAGCCCAGCAAGTTTAATAGTTTCATGAGAACCATTGACAAGAGAAGTCCCAGTTTTCTCATCAAACTTGGATTGCGCACCAAGCTCACAACCAAAATACTTTGTAGTGTAAGAAGCTGGCCTTGCCAAAGCCTTTGCAATGTCAACCATGTTGACAATATTTGTCTTGATGCCATTTCCTCGGCCCTCAACTTTGGTAACCATCTTGGGCATTTTATACCTATAGAAGGCATCATCGCTGTTTGAAGCACCAATGTTTTGCAATGCCATCTTGATCCCTGTAAATCAGACTCTCAAAGCAAACTCAGCAGGTGTCACTGAAAGCAAATGCTAGGGTAGGCAGCAGTTACGATGTCGTCTAGAGATTCTTTAGGCTGTTCTTCTGTAGTCAGGAAAGGTTGCACCCAACTGCAACCACTAAATTCAGGGTATCCTTTACAAGGCCCGAGATGCATACAGCTAACTTTGTCTGACAAGGGCCTTCCCTTTTTCCTTAAGGGAGGAGTGTACTCTCCAAGCAATCCAATCTTTCCCAAAAACGAAATGGCCTGTATGGACATAAAAGCCTCGGCTTACACACACTTCACCCTGAAAATCTGTAAACACCAGCACCTGCAGGTTCCTGAAAAGGATGATAAGAAGAGAGCTTTAACCAAAAAAATAAACTTAATTAACAATGTCAAGAATAATTAAGCAAAAACTAAAATTAAAACAACCAAACCTCAATCCCAAACCGGTCAGGGTCGGCTATATGGATCATTTTCAGCTAAAATAACATAGAGAATAAAAGCAGAAAAATACACAAACTTTATAAATCTAGCATCACTACATTAAAACTCTTTGACCTATGGTGCAAACACTGATCCCAAATCAATCATAAGCTACTCCATCTTAAAAATGATCAAGAAACTAATACACATGAGGGCATGAACACCATCAATACGCATATCAAGCTTAAAACACAAAGTTCCCTCTACTGCAAATAATCGCAATTCATCCAACTCAACAACATATAACTAGCAACTCCACAACATTTAACTAGCAAACCTTTCAAATTATTGACTATAATTACCAATTATTTATTAATAATTAGCAAAAATATAAACAATGAGCAGTCATAAACATGATTTTCCCCAACATTAATAACAAACAACAAAAAATAATCATCAAACCAACTCAACAAAAATCAATAAGCAAAGAGAAAATAATTATCGATTCTTTTATTAATCATTCAGCGATTCTATTAGATCTAACATAGGGAAAAAAAACGTAATCGCAGATTAAAACAGAAACAACCAGCCGATTAAATCCAAAAACAAAAATATATGAGAAAACAACAGAGTTTAAAACTATTCAAGAATCAAGCAAACCCTAGCGGCTGCTTACCTTGAAACGATGGAGCTAGCGAAATCGAAGTTTGCTTCTAGAGAGAGAAAGTTGATTGGCTTCTTGAGAGAGAGTGGGGGGATGAGGCGTGCTGTTAGGTTTTCGGGTTGATATTTTGCTTATATAGAGAGTTGTACGAGTGAGGCTCTCTCTCTAGAATGTTTTATTTATTTACTGAGCCGCGAAAATTTCTCTTAATTTTTTCTTTACCCTAAACTTTATAAAGTTAACGTTGGATTTTATGATTTCGAATTTTGCAATTTTAGAAAGATAAACAAATAAATTATTTGTTCTTAGATTAAAAACTTTCTTAAATAATTTGCTAAAGTAGTCACATAAAAGATATAATTACTTTCTAACATGGTTTAATTTACTATAGCATATTTATCTTATACACATTGGTCTTGAATTTATTATTTTAGGATCATAGAAAAAAAACACCTTAATTCAATTTTTTTATTTAAATTTAAAATTCCTTTAACTTCATTTTTTTATTTAAATGTTAAATTCTTTAACATTTTTTGTGTAATTTAAAATTATATCAAACACCGGATATAAAATAACTGATATTTTATATATATATAACTTATTAGCATTGCTTATAATATTTTAAGGATTGAATTGAACTTTAAATTTTGATTAGAAAGTAATTTATTTTTTTTCCTTTAATTTTATTTATAGATATTTTTATGATGATGGACCATTTAAAATAAATAAAATAAAATATAATGTTTGTCTTTTTTGTTTTTATTTTTAAATAAAATAATAAACTCAAATTTCAGCCAATATAGTGGTGAGAGGTCTTTGAATTAAAAATATATTTTACAATTTATTTTTATCTAAAAATACTTTTAAAACATTATAAAAACTTTCATAAACTATCTACTAATATTAAACACCCCAAAAAAACATAAAAAAATAAATTAGAAAAAAAATAAAAATGAAATATAATCTTCTATTTTAGAAATGTTTAGAGAAAATAATTATTATCATCAAATTTTAATAATTAAATAAAACTTATTAATACCAATAAATATTAAATTTTATCATAAAAAAATAACCATACCGAAAATCTTTTCTCCTCATTATTTTGGAGCAATTCTCTCTCAAAGCGACCAAACCAAGTTTTGTCGGCTTGTGTCTCCTAGAGGCGAACCAGTGTTCGAATTCTACTAGAGCCACCGCCTCGGGAAGGGCTTTTCTTTGCGCGACCCGGCCCAGAATTGTGGTAACAATTATAAATCCAACCCACTCTCTAATTAACATTCTAATTATGTAATTTATCCTGTTCTTTTTAAGGAGGATTATACTTCCTGCTTAAAAGCAGTTGGACATTATATTTTATACTTGAAATTAGTATTTTAAGTTAATGTTAAAAATACATCATTTTATTTTAAATTATATGAGAAGGAGATTTAATCTTGATTAAAGTATTTTAAATTGAGAATGCACCTTATTGTTAAAAACAACAAAAAAATAAAATAAAAAATAAATTATTCAGGATGATGAACAGTTAGAATAAATATTATTTTTTTCGCGTGATTATACTAATATTTATCAATTGTCAATTTATTCAGATTCTAAACTATATATGTATACCCAAAAAATATAATTTTACCTTTTAATTTATGCGTATAGTAAATTAATAAACAAATTTTTTTGTAAGAAAATAATAATAAACAAATCTTACATGGCATAATTATGTCAAAGATAATATATCTACAAATTACTATTAAATTTGGTACTGTACTAATCACTTAATGATTATTTAAATATAAATAATTTCTAAGAATTTGTTTGTTTTTAAGTTTTAAAAATATTTTTGAAAAATAATTATTTTTTTAATGTTTTTAAATTGTTTTAATGTGCATATAAAAATAAATTTTAAAATATTATTTATATATATTTTCAAATAAAAAATACTTTAAAATATAATATCAAAATATATAAAGTACTTGAAATATTTTTAATAGACCATGCGGTTTGTCCAGCAAGAGACCCTCATTAATTAATTGAAAAAAAAAAAAACTGATTACTTTGTTCATGACAAAGTCAATGTCCAGGCTAGAATAAATAAAATTGCGTGTCAACCCGAAGAGGTGGAATGCTCATCTGATAATTTATTTAATAATTTAATTTATTTGCATTTATTTAAAAACTCTATGTTGAAACATTCAAGCAGGTGGTTGTGGCCAGATTTGTCTGTGGTTATTAAAAAAAAATTGTTTATGGCCGCCGTGATTTAACCTTTTTTGGACTGATTATACATCATTAAGCACATTTTTTTTCTTGAATGAAGGTTCTACTGTCTTAGCTATAAACCATATTTTATATCGCATAAAAGGACATAAAACAAGCGTGCATATATATATATATATATATATATATATATATATATATATATATATATATATATATATATATATATATATATTCAGCACAGCAGGCTTAAGGTCAAGTTTCATTGCTGTGTTACAGAGAAAAATCGTTCGTTGGAGCAACATCTAGGAATTGAAGATATAAGATATGGCTTCTCCTCTATCTAGACTACCTTCTCACCTGTCTTTGCATATCAGACCATCTTACAAGCGTATTACTGGGGCGGCCATGCAAGTTAGAGCTCAAAGATTTGGAGATGAAGGTCAGTAATTTAATCATGAACCAGTAATTTGACTGTGAATGTTAATTATTTTATGTTTGTTATCGTTACAAATCACAGAGAAGGTCTTTACTTTTCTTTCCTTTCATAAGCGCGAGCTAATTTACAACGATTTTATCAGCAGGAAAGTCAAGTAACAATGTTGATGCAAATCTGAGTGTTCTAAGAGAAAGGATAGAGGAAGTCAAGATCAGGGAGAGACTCGAGAGGGGTTGCAGGTGTGAATATGGCTGGAATTATGAAACTGGATATAACAATAAGCTAAGAAAAGAAGTGGGATTGCAATATCATCATCACTTCGTTGATCTTGTAGGTTTGGTTTGTGGTACTATAGGGTTCACTTTTATTGCTGGCGCTCTTTTCCTTTCTCTTGTTTCCCTCTTTGTGCATTTGAGTCAATAATTCGAGCTCTTCATATACTAGCAGCTATTATACACACAGTCTTTATTTATCAGTATAATGCTGTTCTCAGCACGAATATCTATCGTGGATACTTACAGAACAACCATGGACATCTGCTCTTTCTTCCTCTCTCTTCCTCTCTCCAATTAAGCACACATATACCAGGATCTCTAGCTCTGCAAAATTAAGTACAAGTCATCTTCATGTCGAGGTGATTCAAGACCAATTTCCTGAGTTCTATTGCCATCTTCGTAGGTTGTTTGAAGTAGATTTCTTCCTCAATAATGCTTTCACATCCATCCTTTTGGCATATCTTCCATCTGTGATGGGCTACCAAACTATAAGAAGTCAAATATCTCCATACGAGCCGCATACGCAAAGACTTCATCATCATAGTCAATACCAGGTTGTTGGCCATATCCTTTCACAATTCTAGATTGCTTGCGACAGTACATGCAACCTTCATAAATCGGATCTAGAAGATCAGTGAGAGGTAGCCCATTTGCCGCCTTCTCCTTTTCTAGTAGATTCAGCCCATCAAAGTTAAGTGACCAAATCTCAAATGCAAAAGCCTTGAGACATTTAGCACCATCAGTCCGAATTTGCAGCAAAAACATTATATTCTTTGCTATATATAGCAACTCTAACAATCAACATCTCTCCTTCATCTTTTGCGCTTGATTCATAGCCTTTCTCTATCTTAAGAATCATCTTCTTACATGTACACCAATTATCATAGTTGTCCTTTGATGATTTCAAAAATTAAAAAAAATTTAAGTATACCATTACTCACCATTTTTGCCTACGTGCTGATACCAGGAAAGAATAATCTTGAAGCTAAACACTTTGATTAACTTACTTTCTCACACCAACTCAAACAATTACACACACACATATAGGATTCTTGGTACATGCATATTATTTTTTATACTAAAGAGATCATATATTCATTATAGATTCACATAGTGAATGTTTGATTTTATTTTTAATGGGCAAGCTTGGATTTAAGGGTAGGATGGTCTCTTTTTAATGGGACATATTAGTAATTATATTAAAGAAGAAGGTAATCAGTGTTTTTGTATTTTTATCTACAGAGTAATTATTAAATGAACCTTAGAAAAAAATTCCATATTTCCAGGGGCTTTTCAGGGTTTGCATCTATTTTTTTTTGTACAACTCAATTTCTTAAATGCCCCTAAAAATAATATTCCTTAACTATGGATGCCATAGCACTTTAGGTATTTTGCTATATTCTTTTGTAATTTTCATGTGAGTTTAAGAATAATTATATCTTTTAATATATACATAAATTATTATTTTAATTCAAAAGTGATTGGTGCGTGCTAGGCACACACCAGCAAGTGGGCACCGCCCGTGTCTTTTGGATGACGCATGCAGTGTTTGATGCACCTCACTGCCCTTAAAAGCATAATTTAATTTTTTTAACTTAGGTGCAAAGGTACTTTTGTCTTTTCATTCAGCTTTTTTTTTTTCCTGTAATTATCAAATTGATAAAGGGGTGGTTTTGTAATCTTAAAAATATAAATATTATTTAAAAAACAAATTTGACGTGAGCAGTGCACGCGTCAGCATGGAGCCTGCCCCATGCCCTTTAGGCGGTACGTACAAGGCCATCTAATGACCAAACATTATTTTTCATAAAGGCGTTTGATGTCTTGACATCCTCTCCGTGATAAGACGATGCGTGTGGCCAATGGATGGTCAGTTCGATGTAGACAACATTTTTTTTTTCTTATTTTTTCTCTCCTCATCGATTTCTGTTTCTGCCATTTAAGAATTTCAAAAAAGCTCTTCAATTTGTTATTCTTTAGATTTGGTTCTTGTTTTTTTTAATTATTATTTTTTTATTTGAAATAATCTATAAATTTAGAATTCTTTTTCAATTTCATTCCCCTTCAGTTTTATCGATCAAATTTGTTTTTTTATTCTTTTGATTATTATTGTTTTATTTGTGATAATTTAAATTGATTTGTTTTTACAACTTCATCCTCCTTAAATTTTTTTCCTATCAAATTATTTAATCCTCGTTCCACGTTGATAATTTTTTAAAATTGATTTTTTTTCTTGATTTAATCCTTCAACATTAATTGGTTGTGAATTAAGTTTCTTGATTAAGTTTGGATCTAGTATTTCATGAATTACGAGTTTTAGAAATTAACTCAGGTTTATTCACCCGATTTTGCTTTTTTTTTAGGCTCACGTTTTTTAGTTTCAAACTATTTATTTAATTGAAGATTGGGCTCCATTAATATTTTTACTTGCTTCTTATATGATTTTTCACTAATTTTGAAAATGACTCATGTTGTTTTGGGTCTTTTTATTTGTTATTCTTTATTAAATTTAAATTTTTAAAATGATATATTTTTTAATTAATTTAAATTAATTGATTAAATATAAGTATGAGATACTTACTTTATGATATTTTTTTAGCTCATGTTTTTTTCAGTTTCATCTTTTAAAATTTATTTATTGGAGATTGGGCTCGATTAATTTTTTTATTTACTTCCTTTAAGATTTTTTACTAATTTTAAAAATGACATGAGTTATCCATAATCTTTTTATTTATCACTCTTTGTGAAATTTAGGTTTTTTATAGATATTTATTTTTTTAATTAAATTAAATATAAGTATAAGATTTTTTTAATGATATTTTATTTGGTTAGATTGAATATAAAAGAAAGACGGGTTTGGAGATTTTGATGGTGGCACATTAGCCAATAAAATAAATTCTCATGAACCTCCTTTGTTTTTAGTGCAAAAACCAATAATGGGTGCAACCTGTAATGCGGGCCTGCAACTAGTAACTATAGAATACACGCACGAGAACAAATAACATAAACTATAATAATAAAAACACTAGATCAAATACAATGTAATCACGTGACTAATGCATGAACTTAATTAAATATATAAATGAACCATTATTGGATTCTAGAGACAAGAATATCTTCTGACATTCTTTTAGTTTATAATAAAAACAACTTTTAGCTAATCATATTAATAAAAATATGTAATATCATAAAAAAAACGAATTAATTAAAAATATCTAAATACCATATTAATAAAAACATTAGATTTTTTCTATACGTGCTGCATCTTATAGTTTCCTTGTTGAGACTCCCTGAAAGCATACTAGAACATTTTGCCTTTATAATTTGAAGTTCTTAAATGTGTTTTAGTCTTCTTTCCTAATGAGTGATTTGGCTTTCAAATTCATTAATTAATTTGTGTTCTCGTTTAAATATTTATCACTCCATCCAGACAAACATATTTTATCGTTGTCTTCGAAGTTCTATAGTTTCAAATTTGATATAATGAACATGAACCTTGAGAAAAAGTTTAGTGCATAAGCTTTTCCAAAAAGTTAAACTATTAGTTCTAATATTCTGAAAGAAGGAATTGAAGCATAGAAATGAGATCGAAATAGCATAGAAATGGAATCCAAATTATTTGATCTGAAGTTCAACATCTCCAGCATGAGATGCACACTTCATTAGTTGATAACAATGGAATCCAAATTCCAAACTAAGGGAATAGCGAGCACATAACTGTGAGCGATATCAATTAAAGTGACGCTTGAGGAGGATGAAATGGTCGATGTGTTCATGGGCTGCGCCATCGAAGATAGAGAAATTGTCAACAAGCTTCTTAGCAAAATGCTCAAAGGTTTTCTCTACAACTTCACTTCCAAAGTGCTCTTCCACGAGACCCTGAAAAACAGCTCTGCCCCCTGAAACAGACACTTCGATATTGGATTTCTTTGACGTTTTCCAGATCTGATGACTCAATGAGTCCATTATCTCAATATTGAAATTCCCGTTTTCTTTTATGATTTCTTCAATCTCCGTAGAAGAAGAATAGTACAGAGGCAAGTTGAACGAGTCCACCTTTTCTTCACTAATCTCTCCCTACAAAGAAGAACGATCTGCATATGTCAAAGAGTATACTTACTAGGATTTTGCTTCTAATCAGTTAGAGAGAGAATTATTTTACCAATTTAGCCATGTCGACGAGGCATGATCCGAGAAGTTCATAGTACATTCCAACTCCTGCCTGAGACATAAAGATCCCATCAGGAAGACCGGCCATTATAATCACCATCAATCCTCCACCCACAATTTCTTGTGCTCTAGCATTCAAAAAGGTGTTCATGTCACTCTGGAACTGAGCTGAATATGCCTTGGTGACTTCTTTTTTGAGACCATCACATTGGATGCTGCCCTTGTTCCATGCAGGAGACTTGCTGTCTACAACTTCTTTTGGGACCTTAGAGAGCCACTGTAAGCAATATGAAGAGTACGCGAAATGCAGTGTAGACTTGGGGAGGAGGCGGCCGTAGAAAGTACCGGGCAGTCCAGCAGCAAAGTATTTTCTATTGGAATGGAGGGTTTTGAAGAGAGTGTTGAAATCATTGGTTGTGACATCGTTGAAGAATACTTGGAACTCCAACTCCAAAGGTGGGGATTTTTGGAACTGGGCTTGGTATTTCTGCTCCACAGCTTCTATGATGTTTTCCACAGCAAAAAATGTATTGGGTCCAACAGAACAACCAAAATCTGCTATTCGAAATGTGTCATTCGATGAGTCAAAACCAAGGCTTTTAAAATCAAGCTTGTCTTTGATGCCTTCAGTCACCTTTTCCTTTGAAGCATCCACCACTCCTTTCTGTTGCAATAAGCAGATGCATTATAGGCGTGCAAAGAATTAGTTTAGAGTAGACTAGATACGTTCTTAACGCTTTGGCGCGAGCTACACTAAAATAAAAAAAATAAGCAGAAAAAAAAATTAAAGTTGCGAGGAAATTTTTGAAAGGAGTTCGTCAATCTTAACATTTTTTTTACTCGAATTCTTATCTAACTTAGATTTCAAATCAAACCATTTGAAAGTTTTTTTAATATTGATACAATTAACTTAGTAGGTTTAAAAACAATACAAACAATCAACATAGATATGATATGGCTTTAAATAAATATTTTAAGATAAAATCATTTTAACAAAGTTCAAGAAAAAAAAAGTCTAATTAGAATGGAATTTGTTGAAACTAAGAACATCAAGTTTTGTTATTGAAAAGTGCATGTTTGTCCATTTCTCTTTCTATTTACCATAATTTGAAGACTCTTTCTCTTTGATCTAAAATTTAAGGACTAAAATATAAAAAAAATAAAGTTTTGGATCTAACCCTTTATTCTCTAAACTCAAGGGAACAAAAATGATTTTTGCTAAAACCCAAAGAAGAAATTTGTGGAAATGAAACTGACTCATAGTTTTTTTAAAAAAGAACCTTTTAATTTTTATGTGATATTATTTCAATCCTTTTATTTTTAATTTTTTGCAAATAATAAAATAAATTATTCTTTGTGAAATTGAGCACCAAAACAATGACAAGACTTTTTTTTTTTAAGATCGAGATAACTACATAAAAAACAAACTAAAACAAACCATCAACCTTATTTTCCAATCAACACAATTTTGAAAGATCCAATTGAAAAGAAAAAAAATTGGTAATCAAAAGCTAAGAAGAAAGATGACTAGAGTTGATACTTGATATTGATTTTTTTTTTTAAATGGCATTCAATTATTTACAAACAACCAAATTATACCTTTTTCATGAAATGGAATATTATCATGATGTCAATATGGTTTTTAAAAATTGTAATGACCATATAAAATACAAATAAAAACAAATTATTAACATGAAACTCAAATCAACTGAACATCAAATAATAAAACTAAAAAAAAAAACCGAAGTACAAAACAAAAAAAGAGAGGCTGTTTTGCGTCACAAGCCAAAGTGTTTTATTATTGCTATTATTATTATTATAAGGGGAAGAATATGCACCTGATAGGCGGAATTTTGAGTATAGCTTTGAGGTCCATCTCCACCAACCATGGCCCATGATTTTGGCAATTCTTTGATCTCTTCAGTTGCCATCTCTGTCTTTCAACCTGATGCAGGCTTTGCTTCCTCTGGTATGTCTACCTCTAATTCAACAGAACGGTAGACTTATAGCGATTTGTTTCCAATGCTATCTCCGGTTTTCCGAGAAGGGCGAGAGGATTGAAACAACAGAGAGCAACATTCAGAGAAGGCTACAAAGAGGCAGCAAATTAAAACGATGCCTAAAGAGACTTGCAAGGGCTCCGAATCATGCCTGCAGGATATATATGGAAAAGAAGACTAGAACTAAACTACACTGACTAACCCAAGCAAGCAAGCAGAGTAGGTGAGCTTTCAACGCCTTTAAGAAAAAAAAAAATTATATATATATATATATATATAGGTTGTTTGTATCTGTATATTATAATAAATATTCCCTCATCTTCATGTAAAATTGGAGATACTGGTCATTTTCATCTAACTATTGGCTAGGACAAAAATTGCCTGGCTCAGTTCGAGCCATCCTCGGAAAACTTTCTAGTTCAAGCTGACGTAGATCCTATTTGTTTCTGTATTTTAAAAATATTTTTTTAAAAAAATAAATTTTTTTAATTTTTTTTGTTTCAAATTAATATTTTTTTAATATTTTTGAATCATTATCATGTGTTAATGTAAAAAATAGAAAAGAAGAAGAACTAAACGACACTGACTAACCCAAGCAAGCAAGCAGAGCAGGTGAGCTTTCAACGCCTTTAAGAAAGAAAATATATATATATATATATATATATATATATATATATATATATATATATATAGGCTGTTTGTATCATACTTTATATTATAATAAATATTCCCTCATCTTCATATAAAATTGGAGATACTGGACAAAAATTGCTTGGCTCCGTTCGTGCCAATCCCAGAATACCATTTCTAGTTCAAGCTGACGTAGCGCGAGCCAACAAGGAAGGTGATTCTTCCCTTTCAACTTCTAGCTACCAGGCATATTCTAGCTAATTTTCCTATGAGTTTTTTTTTTATAAAAAAAATCTCATAATTTCCTTAACAAGCATGTAAATGATTATGAAATCATTAAGCATCCCTTTTGTTCAACAATTATACTGTTGGGCTTGAGACCACTAAGAAAAAAAAAGAGCCTAATGAACTTCATTGTGAAGTATAAGCAACAAAAATTCACAGCAAGGATCATTCGTGCCTATGTAAAACTGGTTTCTTGCGGCAACATGCTGCAGCTTTCAACACGTTCAAGATTCATATTCTGGGTTGCAGATCCTAAATACACATTGATACATCATGTGCGAGTTTCCCCTGGCGATGCAATGCTTCAATCAATTCAAACATATTTGTGTTTTATGCAGCAAAGTTCAGGCTCTCTTGATTTTGAAGATTCCTCGGTGGACATTGCCTGCCTGCCCTGCTTCCACCATTAGAAGCTCATCTTGTAAATATATTTTTTTAAATTATTCAAAAGGACGAATCAACTATATATTGAATGCCTCGTAAGTTAATATAAAAATTATTAATTATTGTAGGGAGGGGAATTAATCAACAAATACAAAATTATGAGTATTGCTATTAATGATATTGCTAACTCAATTCCTGAACCAATCAAGTTTTAAAAAAATCAATTTAAAGTATATTATACATATTTAATTAATTAAATCGAATTAAAATAAAATTTAATTTAAAAAAAAAAATATGGAATGAGATCATTTTAATTAACCCAAATCAACTAAATTAACCTAATTTACCAAATTTATAATTAGATTCATCAAAGTTAATTCACTCAACCCCCGTAACTAGGATATGCGTGGGGTTTAATTACTTTGATTATGAATGGAACTCATGGGTATACAATAAATTTCAGTGGATGATACAGGCACATCTAGTGCTCCTGCGGTCGGAAAACATAAACATGGATTAATTGTAAAAAAAACAATAATGGACCTTTTACATCTTCATCAAAACTTTGTATGCCAGCAATTACATTTGCTCGAAACATGCTCTAAATTGTACTGATATAATCAATACAATCAATATTTATTTTAAAAAATACACTATCAAATTTTTTATATTTATTGACAGAATTTTCTATCGGTATTTGTATTATCATTTCGTTGGTAATTAATTGACTGACGGAATCACAGATAAAAATGCTCCATCTGTAATTTTTTTTCGTTGATAGAAAAGAAATATTATTACTGATAGATTTACCGTATGTAATTATGTCGGTGATTATTTAAAAATATTTTAAAAAAATTAAAAATCCTATAAAATATCAACCAAAAATTGTCTCATATGAAAAAAAAAAATTCTACAACAACATTCATACAATTATTAAGAACAAAAAATTTAAAAATAAAATAAAAAACAAATATAATGAAAAGAACACAAAAAAAAAGAAAGAAGAAAAATCTTACCTTAATGTATTTGCGAGTGAAGCTGAGAAGAGAAAAATAAACAAATTTATAAAGTATATTAATTAAAAAAAACTGAGAAGAGAAAATACAAAAAAAGAAGAAGACATAACTGAGTATATATGGAGGAGATGAGAAAGAATGGGATGTTGATGTTGATGTTTTTTACATAGGAGAAGGAGGAGGAGGAGGAGGAAGAAGAAGAAGAAGAAGAAGAAGAAAGGAGGCTCGTCTATTGTGAAATGAGAGATTCTAGACTTTTTATTGGAGCATTTTACTAATGGTTTTACCGATAGATAATTAAATATTAATATTTTTAATTCATTTCATCGGTGATTTCGTCTGCAATATTTAATTTAAATTCTTAATTTAATCAAAAATTTTCAGAAACTGTCAAATATCACCAATGATTTTTTAATCCGTCAATGATTCCGTCTGTAATATTTAATTTAAATTTTCAATTTAATCAAAATTTTTCAGAAACCCGCCAAATAACACTGATGACTTTTCAATCCGTTGGTGATTTTGTCTGTAAAGAACAATAATTAATAGTGCAATTGGAAAGTGAACAGTTCCAGAGCTCTTTGGAAAATACAGATGGAATTTTCCGTTGGTGATTCCCTTTGGAATTGGCATGATGAACAGTGTTAATAATTTACCAGTGATTTTACCGACGGATTGTACCAATGCAATAAATTTTGTCGGTAATTCTGTTGGTATAAATGACACATCATTATTTTTTTATTTGTTTTAATTATATATTTTTCCACTGTAATTTTCTATGTATATAGTGATAAAAATATTTCTGTTAGTAAAATTCATTACAATTTATTAACAGAATATTTCTATTAATATATCTATTATATTTATTAATTTTCTAATAGTAATAAAATTTATGATTGCCAACACATTATTCCCAGGTAAATCATGTTGTAACATGGGATCTGCTAGCTCAAATCAAGTAAACGATACCATATGATGGGGGTGCCGAAATTCATAAAACATTTATATTCTTACTGTGTTCATTAAGTGTACGGATTATTTTTGTATTTTAAAAGTATTTTAAAAAAATTTAAAATTATTTTTATTTTTTAAAAATTATTTTTATATATTTTAATATGTTGGTATTAAAAATAATTTTTTAATAAAAAATATATTATTTTAATATATTTCTAAAAGAAAAACAAAAAACAACTTGTATACTTATTTACATGGACAACCATGTTTCAAACTGGAGTTGGCCAAAAAAAACAATTTCTGGAGGGTTTTTAGAAGTAGTATCAACTATGTTTTAAAATATTTTTATTTAAAAATATATCAAAATAATATTTTACATTAAATTTCAGTCTCTCTTGATTTTGAAGATTCCTCGGTGGACATGGCCTGCCTGCCCCGCTTACACCATTAAAGCTCAAATGAAAATCACAAAAGCCAGGAATTGAAATAAAAGAGGTTTGTTTACATTATAGCAATATTATCTAACTATAACTAAAATTTATCAGTATTTTACTATAACACGGAATAATATTAATTGTGAGTGAATTCATTATAAATTTACTGTTCTGCACTGTAATGCAAGTACTCTAGATTATGAGTTCTTTCATTGTGAACTACACTGTTGGTGAGGGTATGTGGGGAAACTACAACCTGCAGGACCCAAGCGTCAGGCTGGAGGGGCGCTGGGCACACCCCTGTGCACACGTGACGCTTGGGCTGCCTGCCTGGGGGCTAGGTACATCCCAGCACCCACGTGGCGCTTGGCGTGAACCCTGTCTGTGCCCAACTTGGGGACACCTAGCGCTTGGGTCATGCCGCTGGACCCAAGGGGAATGGGTCTAGCGTCAAGACCCAATTATTATTTGATCCTCCATCAAGACCCAAGGTTCCTGGGTCTTAGGATTTTAAATATTATTATTTGTTTTAAAAATATTATTTTTTTTAATTATTTTTAATATTATTAATAAAATAATTAATAAATTTCAAAGAAAATATTAGTATTAATATTGAAAACATATTATTATTTATATTATAAATTTTTATGCTATTTTTTATAAAAATAAAAGGTGAGCTCGTGGCGTAGTATTATTAAAAATATTCAACAATTCGAGGTATTAATATAAAAAATATTATAATTTACGTTGTAAATATTATTATTTTTCTTATAATACAAAGTATTCTTATAAAACATATTATTATTTTTCTTATTATTCAAAGTATTCCTATCAAAAGATTATTATTTTTCTTAGAATTCAACATATTCATCTCAAAGATATTATTATTTTTGTTATAATATTATTATTTTTAAAATAATTTAAAGTTTTAATATAAAAAAATATTATTATGTATGTTCTAAATATTCTTGGAATTTAAAATAGTATTATTTGTGTTATGAATATTATTATTTTTACTATAATCAAAAGTATTAATATTAAAAATATTATTTTTTGTGTTATAAATATTATTATTTTTATAATAATCAATATTATTTTTATAATAATCAATATTATTATTTTATAATAATCAATATTATTATTTTTATAATAATCAATATTATTAATAAAATAATTACTAAATTAGAAAACATTTATTCTTAATATTGAAAAACAACCAAAGATTTGATTTGAAAGGTAAAATTAAAAATTACAATTAGTATTATTATTATCATCTTTAATAAATTTTTAAAAATTGTTATTACAATAGAAGAAAAACCACATGGGAACACGCGGCGCTTAAGCTCCTACCTGGGGGCTGGGCATAACCCCAGTGCACACGTGGCGCTTCGGCTTTGCCTCAGCGCTGGGCACATCCCTGCGCACACGTGGCGCTTGGGCTGCCTACCTGTGGGTTGGGTACTCCCCAGCGCACACGTGACACTAGGGCTGCCTGGATGAGCCATGATCGCGCCCCTATTGGAGACAAGTGGCGCTTGGGTCATGGCTCCGGACTCAAGAGGAATGGGTCGGGCGTCAAGACCCATGATCAATGGGTTTAGCGTAAGGACCCAATTCTATTGGGTCCTTCATTAAAACTCAATGTTCATGGGTCCTTGGATTCTAAATATTATTATTCGTTTTAGAAATGTTATTATTTTTATTATCATTAATATTATTAATAAAATAATTAATAAATTTGAAAGAAAATATTATTATTTATATTATAAATTTCTTTGGCATTTTTTATAAAAATAAAAAGTGAGCTCGCGGCGTAGTATTATTAAAAATATTTAACAATTCTAAGTATTAATATAAAAAGTATTATAATTTGCATTGTCAATATTATTATTTTTCTTAGAATACAAAGAATTCATCTCAAAGATTTTATTATTTTTGTTATAATATTATTATTTTTATAATAATTCAAAGTTTTAATATAAAAAAAATATTATCATTTGTGTTCTAAATATTATTGGAATTAAAAATAGTATTATTTGTGTTATGAATATTATTATTTTTACTATAATCAAAAGTATTAATGTTAAAAATATTATTTTTTGTGTTATAAATATTATTATTTTTATAATAATCAATATTATTAATAAAATAATTACTAGATTAGAAAATATTTATTCTTAATATTGAAAAAAAACAAAAGATTTGATTTGAAAGGTAAAATTAAAAATTACTATTAGTATTATTATTATCATCATCATTAATAAATTTTAAAAAATTGTTATTATTATCGATAAAAAACCACGTAGAGACACATGCCGCTTGAGGTCTTGCTCGGGGGCTGGTCACACCCCCTGCACAGACGTGGTGCTTGGGCTATGCTTCAGTGCTGGGCACTTCCCAACGCACACGTGACGCTTGGGCTCCTGCCTCGGTTGTGTTCACACCCCTGCGTGCATGTGGCGTTGCGCTACTGGCCCAGTGCTGGACACACCCACTGCGCACAGGTGGTGCTTGGGTTCATGCCCCAGTGCTAGGGACATCCCTGCGCACACATGATGCTTGGGTTGTCTACCTGGGGGCTGGGCACACACCAGCGCACACATGGTGCTTGGACATGCCAAGACCCAACTATCCTTGGGCCTCGCATGCTACAGAACTCAAAATAGTCTTGGGTCATTGGTTGTGCAGGGCCCAAAATAGACTTGGATCCTGAGCTAATTTTTTATGAAAATAGAAAATAAAAGATGAATCCGCAGGGTAGCGTGGGGCACCTAACTAATATTTACTAAAACCAATCTTTAAATTAGAATCGTAATTTTATTCAGCAATAATAGATTGTAAAGAAGCACAAAACAACACTAAAGAGAAATAGAATTCCTCATCTCCGGCTTATTCATCTAAAACTTGTTACCATCCCTGAAATCTTATTACAATTTACATTTTATTTGATCACCACAGCTATTAGTACTTGGTGAATAAATATTCCAGATTTCACATGAGGATATTAGCCAAATGAGGTCCCAGCTCGTACCAAGCAATCATATTTTCTTCAGGTCTCCGAGGACTGTATGAGCTGGTTATTAATGATGATGGTAGGGATGTGAGCTATCTTAGGCCAGTCCTTTCCTTTTTCTTTCTTGCACCGTCTCTCCAAATTTGGACAATCTGCAATTTCCAACTCTCTGAGCATTTCGAGATTCCTTATCCCTTTTAGCAAAGACATCAAATTAGAGCATCCACTAATAATCAATCTTGAAAGGGATGTGAAATGCCGTATCTGATTTGGAAGACTAGATAATCCATCACAACAAGCTATTGTTAGATATCGGAGAGAAGTGAGATGTTGGATACTCTCTGGCAAGGAATTTAACTTTAGACATCCATGCAAGATACAAGTCCTTGAGAGCTGTCAGATGTTGCAGTCCCTCGGATATAGAGGTAAGTTCTTGACAATCTAAAATGTCCAAGCTAGCAATAGACGAAGGTAAACCAGGCAGTGTAGTGATTTTTGGCATTCCATAAATAAATAACATCTCCAAGGAATTGAGGTTCTGGACACCTTCTGGCAAGCTTTCAAGTTTATCACATAACCACAAAACCCAACCTGCTTTAGAGAAGATAGGTTATTTAGCTGATTTGACAGCGACCTGAGGCTTCCCATCCCCTGAAATGACAAGGATTGAAGACACGTATGGTTTTGCAACATTCCATCAGGAAGAACTGTCAATTCATCGAAGCCCTCAATTTGAAGGGAGGTCATAGAACTGAAATTCACAACTGACCTCAGCAAAGTTACACTGCAGTCCTCCAATAGTTAATTCTTTGACCGACGGTATAATTGGTAATTCAACTAGCTTGGGGCATTTTCCGATCTGTAATTCATGAAGGCATCTGAAAATTTCACTTCCACCCATGGTATTTGTTTCCCACTCCTCTAAGTTCATCATTTGACCGAAAGTCAGCCTCTCTAATGATGGAAACGGATTTTCTCCGTCTCCATACATCTCACTGCCAATACACTTCACAGCATCCATTCTCTTCAATTGGAGACTCTTAAGAAACTGCAATTTCCCAAAAGGAGGAAGATGTTCACAATTCATGCACGATTCTAGTGAGATCTCCACTAGGTTTGGTAGACGCAACTCCATCATCCAATATGGAAATTTGGATCCTCGATATCCGCTTATCTCTAACTTCTTCATATTAGAATGGGGTTCAAGAGCACAAAGAACATCTTCACTGATTTTGCTGGTGCTGTCTTCTCGCCAGGACAAACTCAGTGATTGAAGATTTGTCTTCCTCGTCAAATAAGCATTTTGTGCATCTGTGACACCTTGGACGTTACCTAGATCCTTGATGCTCAATTCACCCCCAATGTAATTCAGTCTTTGCAGCTCCCCTATGTGATGACCAGCCTCTGTACCCACAATGAACATGCCAAGCTTTCGCAGACAAGTCAGTTGTCCCATCCCTGAAGGCATACATTGAAGCGCATCACAACCTGTGAGGTCAAGATACATGAGACTTTTCATGTCCTTCATCCTTTTTGGTAGCATATAAAGAAGAGAGCAGTAACTCAAATTTAGGGTCTGCAAGTTTTGAAGAGAGCTGATTGATTCAGGTAGTTTTTGGATCGAAGAGTTGGAGACGTCTAGATACCTTAGATGTTGGAAATTACCAATCGGCTCTGGCAATTTTTCAAACTCGAAATTGCTTAAATCCAACGTCCGTAGTTTCTTTTGTGCAGACACCTTGAGTAAAGGAGCAACACTATTGTGTTCATTCGGGAAGTAATCTTCCTGAATGGTAATCAGCGACCGCAATGATTTCCCTTTGACAAGGGCCTTGTCATAATAATAACAAAGACTTCCATCAAGAAAAGTTATGTGACGAACTGTCTTAGGAATTCTAGGTCTCCTATTCTTCTCGATCAAATAGCATTCTCCTGTCATAACTGATTTTGCGAGATCATATACAAGATCATGCATTTTGCAAGTTATGTTCCCGAAGCTATCCTCCTTGACCTCCTGAAAAAATGATCTCCCAACTAAGTCATCAAAAATCTCGTATCCCGTCTCATGCAAATCCATTTGCCCTTCAGGATCAATAAATCCGTTGGCCATCCATAGCTTTACTAACTGGTCTTTCTTCATGACATAATCTTTCGGAAACATACAGCAAAATCCAAAGCATTGCTTTCAAATGTGGTGGCAAATTGTTATAACTTAACTTCAAGGCAGGTTAAATTGTGCCACCTTCGTCTGGTAGATTCCAAATCTCACTTTCTTTCGACAGATGACCACTGTTGTTCATTTCTCTTGAAGCGCATCAAGCTCCCCAGTGACTTTAGAGCTAAAGGAACGCCACTGCACTTTATCGACTATCGCCTTTCCAGTACTTTCTAAGTGCACATACTCCTCCCTCCTTCTCATTCCAAATGCAAGTCGCTCAAACAGAAGCCAAGAATCATCTTCCGACAATCTTCCCATTAGGTGAACAGGAATAGTAGCCATTTTATCAGCAACCTGCTTGAGACGAGTTGTTATTATAATAGCACATCCTCTAGCCCCAACTCTCAATGCATCTTTCAATGCATTCCATTTTTCATGGTAATGATCCCAAACATCATCCAACACAAGCAAAAACCTCCTTCCAATCAACTTTTCTTGTAGGCGTCGTTGCAAAGTGTCCAGCTCTTGAATGGTACAAGGGTTGCCTTCAATGGACTCTATGATGGCTCTTGATAGCCTCCTTACGTCGAAATCAACAGATACGCAAACCCAGATACTCATATCAAAATGCCCTTTTACACTTGCATCGTTGTAGACTAATTGAGCAAGTGTTGTCTTCCCCGAGCCCCCCCATGCCACAATATTGCACAGACAGAGAGGTCATCTGAATTGGCGAGCAACAAACTGATCAGCTCTTCTTTTTCCTTGTCTCTTCAATAGATTTCTGATTCGTTAACAAGCGAGCCTAGTTATCCGCCAATCGAACCTATCAGCTTCGTTCTCTCCAACTCCCTCTGTTAGTATGAACTTATTTTTCTCATTGGCTACGTCATCAAGCTTTTCTCTTACATTCTTTACCTTATGAGCCATTTTCAATCGAAAAACAAGTGGATTCTGATCAAGAGTAAAGAAAGACCTTGCTCGGTTATTAAGACCCCTTCGCTGTCTGCGCCTCTGAGCTTCAATAGCGAACTCATCCAGCACATCATCAGCATCATAGGCAGCATCTTTGAGGTCTGTCAGCCAAATCCTGATGGCCTCATCTTTCCACTGCTTCTCCTCAGCATCCTTGAGGACAGCTTGAACCGTCATGAAGGTGCGCTTGAGTTTCTCAAACTCGGTCTGGATGCCAAAAACAAGTCCAAGCTCTTCATGCACAAGTGTGTTCAAGTCCCCCAAGACGGTGCTAACAAGTGCAGAAGTAACTGCCTCAGCCATAGCTTTTTTTTGTTTTCTTTTTGCGGGGAATTTAAATTGGGGATCTTAATTAGCAAAAAGAAGCAAGTAGGAAATGGAAGTAAAGCAAGAAATGGTGGTGAAGAGAGGACAGGGGAGAGAGTATGCTAGGGAGGGAGGGAGAGATCCTTGTTTGTGAAAAAACCCGTAGGCAAGTAGACTACGTTTGTGAATTATTGATGACGGCTGCTTCTGCCAGCCATTTCACTGTCTTTTTGTGGACCTTAAGGAGTTATTTATTCTTTGGTGGCTCTAATGAATCTGTTAATGGGTTTCAGTGGGCTTATTTGGTCAAGTATCCAACCTCTTAGAACAATGAGGCTTCTAAGGCCCATTATTCCCTGTAGAAACAAATTGCTCCACAAAAAACATCATGGGCTTCAAGGGCTAAACCTTTATAAAGTGAAATGATTTTTTTATTTTTATTTTTAGATTGAAGATAATTAAAATTTGGAAAACATAGAGACAAACTCCGTGGGCAATTACGTTTTGGTTTATATATCTAATTTAAGACAATTTATTATTGATTTGTAGATAACTCAACACACCAAATCTTTTTCATTCTTATATCTTATATAAATAGCCCGAATCAAATGCTTTTGGATCAGCCAAATGTTTGTTTTAGTGGCAAAAATGGTATTTTTTTAAAAAAATTATTTTTTTATATTTTTAA
The DNA here is from genome assembly GCF_000002775.5 of Populus trichocarpa. NCBI lineage: Eukaryota > Viridiplantae > Streptophyta > Magnoliopsida > Malpighiales > Salicaceae > Populus > Populus trichocarpa. The sequence goes on along the minus strand of NC_037301.2, from coordinate 12,714,486 downwards.
ATCGTTTTAATATGTTAATATTAAAAGAAAATATTATTTTAATATATTTTCAAATAAAATAATAAAATAATATCATTTTAATTAACTTAAATCAACCCAAGCTAATCCATTAAAACATAACTAGGTTATGAGACAAGCTTAATTACTTTGATTATGAATAGAATTCATGTGTATACAATAAATTTCAACAGATGATACAAGCATATCTAGTGCTCTTGCGGTCCAAAAACATAAACATGGATTAATTGTAAAAAATAATAAGGGATCTTTGGATTTAACAAGTTAGTTTGTTTTTATTTTTTTTAAATATTTTTTTAAAAATTATTTTTTATTTAAAAATTATTTTTTCTATTTTTCTATTATTTAATTTAATATGTTAATTTTGCTAATAATGTTAAAAAACTAAAAAATTACTTAAAAAACAACTTGTATACTTTGTGTTTGAAACTGGAGTTTGCCACAAAAAGCATAACTTTTTATGCTTTTTACGTGGCCAACTGCAATTTAAAACGCAGTTAGCCGCACAGATAAGCAAGCAGGCTGCTACAGTAATCCATCACAAAGGACAATAGTGTGTTAATGGAACTCACTAACAATAAATTAATTGAAATACATAAACAATAATTAATGGTGTCTAAGAGTTACAAATAATGAAAGTCTAATTGAAAAGTAGCAAAGAACTTTAATTCCGTGTTTGCTATGATATTTTGAAAAAATATGTTTTTATTTTTGATATTAATATATCAAAATAATCAAGTAATATTTTAAAATATATTAATTTAATATCTTTTTAAAATAAACAAAAGCATAGAAAACCACTGCACTCCTGTCTCCCGATTTGCATATATATGATGGTAAGCTGCAACATTTTTATAGGATTTTCCAACGGAGATATAATACCCAATGAGTTTACTTTCTGAATTTAATTTTTTCTTAATGATATTAAAGAAACACACAAATGTAATAAAATTACTTTATTTTCTTACCCTTTTTTTGTAATGAAATAACTCTAAGGCTGACAATAAAACTCACAGGATGAAGGGAAGACCTGTAATGGGAATGAGGCACCACTGCAAAGAGTGCCTCATGATTGAAATTCCATGTTGACCGATCCAACAAATGATTGAAAGTCAATGCTGTTTTCTTTTGCTTAATTAATTAATTCAGACTAATCACGTTTATTTAACACTGCTTTCTAAATTTTAATTTCATCATGTTGACTTTCTGTGTGAGCTAAAGGTTTGCGCATTCAAGGATTCAATTTAATCCTAAATACTAAGTGTAAATCAACTTAGATAAATTATTTTTTTCTATGTGTAGTTACATTTCAATAAATAATGTATATAATATGAATATTTAAATTTTTTATAGGTGCAACCCACAAAGGACCGCACCCTACAACTAATATCTATATAATACAAGCGCTAGAACAAATAACATAAACTATAATAATAAAAACACCAGATCAAATACAATGTAATTACGTGACTAATGCATGAACTTAATTAAATATATAAATGAACCATTATTGGATTCTAGAGACAAGAATATCTTCTGACATTCTTTTAGTTTATAATAAAAACAACTTTTAGCTAATCATATTAATAAAAATAAAATCTAATATCATAAAAAAATGAATTAATGAAAAATATCTAAATACCATATTAATAAAAACATTAGATTTTTTCTATACGTGCTGCATCTTATAGTTTCCATGTTCGAGACTCCCTGAAAGCATACTAAAACATTTTGCCTTTATAATTTGAAGTTCTTGAATGAGTTTTAGTCTTCTTTCCTAATGAGTGATTTGGCTTTCAAATTCATTAATTTGTGTTCTCGTTTAAATATTTATCACTCCATCCAGACAAACATATTTTATCTTCGAAGTTCTATAGTTTCAAATTTGATAGTATGAACATGAACCTTGAGAGAAAGTTTAGTGCATAAGCTTTTCCAAAAAGTTAAACTATTAGTTCTAATATTCTGAAAGAAGGAATTGAAGCATAGAAATGAGATCGAAATAGCATAGAAATGGAATCCAAATTATTTGATCTGAAGTTCAACATCTCCAGCATGAGATGCACACTTCATTAGTTGATAACAATGGAATCCAAATTCCAAACTAAGGGAATAGCGAGCACATAACTGTGAGCGATATCAATTAAAGTGACGCTTGAGGAGGATGAAATGGTCGATGTGTTCATGGGCTGCGCCATCGAAGATAGAGAAATTGTCAACAAGCTTCTTAGCAAAATGCTCAAATGTTTTTTCTACAACTTCACTCCCAAAGTGCTCTTCCACGAGACCCTGAAAAACAGCTCTGCCCCCTGAAACAGAAATATCGATATTGGATTTCTTCGACGTTTGCCAAATCTGATGACTCAATAAGTCCATTATCTCAATACTGAAATTCCCGTTTACTTTTATGATTTCTTCAATCTCCGTAGAAGAAGAATAGTACAGAGGCAAGTTGAACGAGTCCAACTTTTCTTCACTAATCTCTCCCTGCAAAGAAGAACGATCTGCATATGTCAAATAGTATACTTACTAGGATTTTGCTTCTAATCAGTTAGAGAGAGAATTATTTTACCAATTTAGCCATGTCGACGAGGCATGATCCGAGAAGGTCATAGTACATTCCAACTCCTGCCTGAGACATAAAGATCCCATCAGGAAGACCTGCCATTATAATCACCATCAATCCTCCACCCACAATTTCTTGTGCTCTAGCATTCAAAAAGGTGTTCATGTCACTCTGGAACTGAGCTGAATATGCCTTGGTGACTTCTTTTTTGAGACCATCACATTGGATGCTGCCCTTGTTCCATGCAGGAGACTTGCTGTCTACAACTTCATTTGGGACCTTAGAGAGCCACTGTAAGCAATATGAAGAGTACGCCAAATGCAGTGTGGACTTGGGGAGGAGGCGGCCGTAGAAAGTACCGGGCAGTCCAGCAGCAAAGTATTTTCTATTGGAATGGAGGGTTTTGAAGAGAGTGTTGAAATCATTGGTTGTGACATCGTTGAAGAATACTTGGAACTCCAACTCCTAAGGGTGGGGATTTTTGGAACTGGGCATTGGTATTTCTGCTCCACAGCTTCTATGATGTTTTCCACAGCAAAAAATGTATTGGGTCCAACAGAACAACCAAAATCTGCTATTCGAAATGTGTCATTCGATGAGTCAAAACCAAGGCTTTTAAAATCAAGCTTGTCTTTGATGCCTTCAGTCACCTTTTCCTTTGAAGCATCCACCACTCCTTTCTGTTGCAATAAGCAGATGCATTATAGGCGTGCAAAGAATTAGTTTAGAGTAGACTAGATACGTTCTTAACGCTTTGGCGCGAGCTACACCTAAAATAAAAAATAATAAGCAGAAAAAAAATTAAAGTTGCGAGGAAATTTTTGAAAGGAGTTCGTCAATCTTAACATTTTTTTAGTCGAATTCTTATCTAACTTAAATTTCAAATCATACCATTTAAAAGTTTTTTTAATATTGATATAATTAACTTAACTTAGTAGGTTTAAAGACAATATAAACAATCAACATAGATATAATATGGCTTTAAATAAAAATTTAAGATAAAATCATTTTAACAAAGTTCAAGAAAAAAAAGATCTAATTAGAATGGAATTTGTTGACATCAAGAACATCAAGTTTTGTTATTGAAAAGTGCATGTTTGTCAATTTCTCTCTCTATTGATCATAATTTGAAGACTCTTTCTCTTCAATCTAAAATTCAAATACTAAAATATAAGAAAAATAAAGTTCTGGATCGAACCCTTTATTCTCTAAACTCAAGGGAACAAAAATGATTTTTGCCAAAACCTAAAGAAGAAATTTGTGGAAATGAAACTGACTCATAGTTTTTTTTCAAAAAAACCTCATAATTTTTATATGATATTATTTCAATCCTTTTATTTTTAATTTTTTACAAACAATAAAATAGATTATTCTTTGTGAGATTGAGCGCCAAGACAATGACAACACTTTTTTTTTCAGATCGAGATAACTACATAAAAAACAAACTAAAACAAACCATTAATCTTATTTTCCAATCAACACAATTTTGAGGATCCAATTGAAAAGAAAAAAAATTGATGATCAAAAGCTAAAAAGAAAGATGACTAGAATTGATACTTGATATTGGTTTTTTTTTAAAAAAAAATAAAAATGGCATCCAATTCTTTACGAACAACCAAATTATAACTTTTTCATGAAATTGAATATTATCATGATGTCAATATCGTTTTTAAAAATTGTAATGAACACATAAAAGACAAATAAAAACAAATTATTAACATGAAATTTCAATCAACTCAACATCAAATAATAAAACTGAAAAAAAAAACCAAAGTAAAAAAAGAGAGGCTGTTTTGTGAAAGTGTTTTAGTATTGCTACTATTATTATTATAAGGGGAAGAATATGCACCTGATAGGAGGAATTTTGAGTATAGCTTTGAGGTCCATCTCCACCAACCATGGCCCATGATTTTGGCAATTCTTTGATCTCTTCAGTTGCCATCTCTGTCTTTCAAACTGACGCAGGCTTTGCTTCCTCTGGTAGGTCTACCTCTAATTCAACAGAACGGTAGACTGATAGCGATTTGTTTCCAATGCTATCTCCGGTTTTCCGAGAAGGGCGAGAGGATTGAAACAACAGAGAGCAACATTCAGAAAAGGCCACAAAGAGGCAGCAAAAACGATGCCTAAAGACTTGCAAAGGCTCCGAATCATGGCTGCAGGAATCATGGCTGCAGGATATATATGGAAAAGAAGACTAGAACTAAACTACACTGAGTAACCCAATCAAGCATGCAGAGTTGGTGAGCTTTCAACGCCTTTAAGAAAAAAAAAAGAATATATATATATAGTACATATAAATATTTGTAGGCTGTTTGTATCATACTTTATATTATAATAAATATTCCATCATCTTCATATAAAATTGGAGATACTGGTCATCTTCGTATAACTATTGGCTAGGACAAAAATTGCCTGGCTCAGTTCGTGCTGTCCCTGGAAAACTTTTCTAGTTCAAGCTGACGTTCCAGTTTGTTTTTATGTTTTAAAAATGCTTTTGAAAAAATTTAAATTTTTTTATATTTTTATTTGCTTCAAATTAATATTTTTTTAGTATTTTTGGATTATTTTGATGCGTTGATGTTAAAAATGATTTTTAAAAAATAAAAAATATTATTTTGATATTTTTCGAGTGAAAAACACTTTGAAAAGCAACCGTAACCACACTTCCAAACACGCTAGCAGACATATTCTAGATAATTTTCCTATGAATTTTATTTTTTATTAAATCCCATAATTTCCTTAACAAGCATGTAAATGATTATGAAATCATTAAAAAAATTCAATTTTAATAACCATAATAATCATCATCACCATAATCAAATATATACCAGCAGGTATGGTCAGATACTGTACTTCCCCAAGTAGATGGGCAGATTTACAATGGGAAGAAGACTACAAGCCATAATATTCACCCATGATAGCCTTACTGCTCTGCCTACAAGCAGCCATAAACACAGTGGTTATTACCATTACAGAGAAGCCTAAGATCATCGACAATACATGTTTTATGAATTCAAACTCATCATCTCAACTCCATCAAAGTACATTCCATCAACTGCATTACTCTGATGAAACTCCTTTACTATACTGTTCTCGAGGAATCTTCAGGATTCCTAGTCTGCATGGGTTGGAACAGGAAGAGAAATTCTGCTCTAAAAGAAATTCACAATTGGTAGACTTAAATGAAGAAACAGAATTATATGAAATTATACATCAAGTTACCGAGAAAGTAAGTATAAATTACCATAATTTGGTCGAAATTAGTCCACTCTAGGTTACCATTATTTCACAATTAACAAGTGGAACACATGAAATCTTTGAAGGACAAAACATATGAATCATTCTAGTAGATGGCAAAAAGGAACTTGGCAAACTACTTGCTTTTTACCAATGGCAATAAAATCTCAACTCAAAATAATACTTGGTTTCTGAAATAGTGGCTCATAATACCAAATATCAGCTCTAGACCAAGATTATCTTTTTAAGCATCCCTTTTGTTCAATAATTATACTGCTGTCTGCTGGGCTTGAGGCCACTATAAAAAGAAAAAAGAAAAAAAAAGAGCCTTATCAAACCCCAAGATGAACTTCATTGTGAAGTATAAGCAACAAAAATTCACACCAAGGATCATTCGTGCCTATGTAAAACTGATTTCTTGTGGCAACATGCTACAACTTTCAATACGTTCAAGATTCATATTCTGCATTGCAGATCCTAAATATACATTTTAATACATCATCTGCTAGTTTCCCCTGCGATGCAATGCTTCAATCAATTCAAACATATTTGTGTTATATGCAGCAAAGTTCAGGCTCTCTTGATTTTGAAGATTCCTCAGTGGACATTACCTGCCTGCCCTGCTTGCACCATTAGAAGCTCAAGTGAAAATCACAAAAACCAGGGATTGATACAAAATAAGTTTGTTTATATTATATCAGTATATCTACTAGAATCAATTTTCAAATCAGATTCATAATTTTATTGAGCAATAATAGACTGTAAATAAGCACAAAACAACACTGAAGAAAAATAGAATTCCTCAGATACCGCTTATTCATCTAAAACTGGTTACCATCCCTAAAATCTTATGACAATTTTACATTTTATTTGATCACCACAACCATTATTACTTGGTGAAAAAAGATTATACACAATAATATTAGCCAAATGAAATCCCAACAAGTACCGAGCAATCATATATCCTTCAGGTCTCCGAGGACTGTACTACTTGGTTATTAATGATGATGGTAGGGATGTGAGCTATCTTAGGCCAGTCCTTTCCTTTTTCTTTCTTGCACCGTCTCTCCACATTTGGACATCTTGCAATTTCCAACTCTCTGAGCATTTCGAGATACCTTATCCCTTCTGGCAAAGACATCAAATTAGAGCATCCATGGATATGCAGTCTTGAAAGGGATGTGAGATGCCGTATCTGATTCGGAAGACAAGATACTTCCGTACAACAAGAGATTGTTAGAGACTGGAGAGAAGTGAGATGTCGTATTCTCTGTGGCAAGGAATCTAACTTTACACATCTAGAAAGTTCCAAATCCTTGAGTGCTGTCAGGTATTGCAGTCCCTCAGATAGAGACGTAAGTTCTTCACAATTTAGAATCCGCAAGGTAGCAAGAGATGAAGGTAAAACAGACAGTGCAGTGATTTTTGGCATTCCATGTATACTTAACAGCTCCAAAGAATTGAGGTTCTGGACACCTTCTGGGAAGCTTTCAAGTTTATCACAATTCATAATAACCAAATGCTTAAGAGAAGATAGGTTATTTAGCTGATTTGACAGCGACCTTAGGCTTCTCATCTTCGTAATTGACAGCTTTTGAAGGCATGTATGGTTTTGCAACAGTCCATCAGGAAGAACTGCCAATTCATCGAAGCCCTCAATTCGAAGGTAGGTAATAGAAGTGAAATTCACAACTGACCTCAGCAAAGTTACAGTGCAGTCCTCAATAGTTAAATGTTTCACCGACGGAATAATTGGTAACTCGACCAGCTTGGGGCATTTTCTGATCTGTAATTCATCAAGGCAAGTGAAAATTTCCCTTCCACCCATGGTATTTGTTTCCCACTCCTCTAAGTTCATCATTGGACCCAAAGTCAACCTCTCTAATGATGGAAATGGATTCTCTCCCTCTCCATACATCTCACTGCCAATACACTTCACAGTGTCCATTCTCTTCAATTGAAGATGCTTAAGAAACCGCAGTTTCCCAAAAGGAGGAAGATGTTCACAATTCATGCACGATTCTAGTGAGATCTCCACTAGGTTTGGTAGACGCAACTCCATCATCCAATCTGGAAATTTGGATCCTCGATATCCGCTTATCTCTAACTTCTTCATATGAGAATGGGGTTCAAGAGCACAAAGAACATCTTCACTGTTTGCCTCACTGATTATGCTGTTTTTGTCTTCTCGCCAAGACAAACTCAGTGATTGAAGATTTGTCTTCCTCATCAAATTAGCATTTTGTGCATCTGTAAAACCTTGGACGTTACCTAAATCCTTGATGCTCAAATCACCCCCAATGTAATTCAGTCTTTGCAGCTCCCCTATGTGATGACCAGCCTCTTTACCCACAATGAACATACCTAGCTTTCGCAGACAAGCCAGTTGTCCCATCCCTGAAGGCATACATTGAAGCGCATCACAACGTGTGAGGTCAAGATACATGAGACTTTTCATGTCCTTCATCCTTTTTGGAAGCATATAAAGCAGAGGGCAGTAACTCAAATTTAGGGTCTGCAAGTTTTGAAGAGAGCTGATTGATTCAGGCAGTTTTTGGATAAGAGAACAAGAGACGTCTAGATATCTTAGATGTTGCAAATTACCAATCGGCTCCGGAAATTTCACAAACCAGAAATTGCTTAAACTCAACGTCCGTAGTTTCTTTTGTGAAGACACCTTGAATAAAAGAGCACCACGCCGGTAATAATCGACCTGAATGGATATCAGAGACCGCAATGATTGCACTTTGACAAGGTCCTTGTCATAATAACAAAGACTTCTACCAAGAAAAGTCATGTGACGAACTGTCTTAGGAATTCTAGGTCTCCTATTCTTCTCGATCAAATAGCATTCTTCTATCATAACTGATTTTGCAAGATCATGGATAAGATCATGCATTTTGCAAGTTATGTTTCCGAAGCCATCCTCCTTGAACTCCTGAAAAAATGATCTCCCAACCAAGTCATCAAAAATCTCGTAACCTGTCTCATGCAAATCCATTTGCCCTGCAGGATCAATAAATCCATTGGCCATCCATAGCTTTACTAACTCGTCTTTCTTCATGACATAATCCTTCGGAAACATACAGCAAAATCCAAAGCATTGTTTCAAATGTGGTGGCAAATTGTTATAACTTAACTTCAAGGCAGGTAAAATTGTGCCACCTTCGTCTGGTAGATTCCAAATCTCACTTTCTTTGACAGATAACCACTCTCGTTCATTTCTCTTGAAGCGCATCAAGCTCCCCAATGCCTTTAGAGCTAAAGGAACGCCACTGCACTTATTGACTATCGCCTTTCCAATACTTTCTAAGTGCACATAATCCTCCCTTCTTCTCATCCCAAATGCAAGTCGCTCAAACAGAAGCCAAGAATCATCTTCCGACAATCTTCCCATTAGGTGAACAGGAATAGTAGCCATTTTATCAGCAACCTGCTTTAGACGAGTTGTTATTAGAATAGCACATCCTCTAGCTCCAACTCTCAAAGCATCTTTCAATGCATTCCATTTTTCATGGTAATGATCCCAAACATCATCCAACACAAGCAAAAACCTCCTTCCAATCAACTTTTCTTGGAGGCGTCGTTGCAAAGTGTCCATCTCTTGAATGGTACAAGGGTTGCCTTCAATGGACTCTATGATAGCTCTTGATAGTCTCCTTATGTCGAAATCAACAGATACGCAAACCCAGATACTCAAATCAAAATGCCCTTTTACACTTGCATCGTTGTAGACAAATTGAGCAAGTGCTGTCTTCCCCAGCCCCCCCATGCCACATACTGCACAGACAGAGAGGTCATCTGAATTGGCGAGCAACAAACTGATCAGCTCTTCTTTTTCCTTGTCTCTTCCATAGATTTCTGATTCGTTAACAAGCGAGCAAGTTATCCGCCAATCGAAGCTATCAGCTTCGTTCTCTCCAACTCCCTCTGTTAGTCTGAACTTATTTTTCTCATTGGCAATGGAATCAAGCTTTTCTCTTACATTCTTTACCTTATGAGCCATTTTCAATCGAAAAACAAGTGGATTCTGATGAAGAGAAAACAAAGACCTTACTCGGTTTTTAAGACCCCCTCGCTGTCTGCGCCTCTGAGCTTCAATAGCGAACTCATCCAGCACATCATCAGCATCATAGGCAGCATCTTTGAGGTCTGTCAGCCAAATCCTGATTGCCTCATCTTTCCACTGCTTCTCCTCAGCATCCTTGAGGACAGCTTGAACCGTCATGAAGGTGCGCTTGAGTTTCTCAAACTCGGTCTGGATGCCAAAAACAAGTCCAAGCTCTTCAAGTACAAGTGTGTTCAAGTTCCCCAAGACGGTGCTAACAAGTGCAGAAATAGTTGCCTCAGCCATAGCTTTTTTTTGTTTTCTTTTTGCCGGAAATTTAAATTGTGGGTCTTAATAAGCAAAAAGAAGCAAGTAGGAAATGGAAGTACAGCAAGAAATGGTGGTGAAGAGAGGACAGGGGAGAGAGCTAAGCCAGGGAGGGAGGGAGAGATCCTTGTTTGTGAAAAAACCCGTAGGCAAGTAGACTACGTATGTGAATTATTGATGATGGCTGCTGCTGCCAGCCATTTCACTGTCTTTTTGTGGACCTTAAGGAGTTATTTATTCTTTGGTGGCTCTAATGAATCTGTTAATGGGTTTTAGTGGGCCTATTTGGTCAAGTATCCAACCTCTTAGAACAATGAGGCTTCTATGGCCCATTCTTAGATTATTTATTCAATTAGAATAATTTAGTTGAATAATTTTTTTTTCTTTTAGTGGTCCTATTCTAGTGATAATTTAGTTTTAAATTATTTATTTAATTATAGATTGAACTCCATTAATATTTTTACTTACTTCTTATAGGATTTTTTACTAATTTTAAAAATAACTCATGTTATCTTAGATCTTTTTATTTACCATTCTTTATTAAATTTAACTTTTTTAAAAGATATATTTTATAATTAATTTAAATTAATTAATTAATATAAATATGAGATACTTACTCCATGATTTTTTTTAACTCATGTTTTTTTCAGTTTCATCTTTCAAATTTATTTATTGAAAATTGGGCTCGATTAATTTTTTTCATTTGTTTCCTATAAGATTTTTTGCTGATTTTGAAAATAATATGGGTTATTGTGAATTTTTTTAATTTGTTGTTTTTTATTAAATTTATTTTTTTATATAGATACTTTATTTTTTAATTAAATTAAATATAAGAATAAAAATTTTACTTTCATTTTATTTAATTGAATATAAACAAGAAAACAGGTTAGGAGATTTCGATACTAACCCAATGACCACTAAAAAAAATTCTCATGACTTGAATTTTTTTTAGTGCAAAAAACAATTAGAGGTGCCGCCCACAACGGAACGCACCCTACAACTAGTAACTGTATAATACAAACGCATGAACTAAATTAATTAAATATATAAATGAACCTTTATTGTATTCTAGAGACAAGAATATCTTCTGACATTCTTTTAGTTTATAATAAGAACAACTTTTAGCTAATCATATTAATAAAAATATCTAATATCATAAAAAAAACGAATTAATTAAAAATATCTAAACACCATTATAATTTGTGATCTTAATATATATATATAAAAGCATCAGATTTTTTTCTACACATGCTGCATCTTATAGTTTCCTTGTTCGAGACTCCCTGAAAGCATACTAAAACATTTTGCCTTTATAATTTGAAAGTTCTTAAATTAGTTTTAGTCTTCTTTCCTAATGAGTGGTTTTGGCTTTCAAATTCATTAATTTATAATATTTATCACTCCATCCAGACACACATATTTTATCGTTGTCTTCGCAGTTCTATAGTTTCAAATTTGATATAATGAACATGAACCTTGAGAGAAAGTTTAGTGCATAAGCTTTTCCAAAAAGTGAAGCCGTGATATTAGTTCTAACCTTCTGAAAGAAGGAATTGAAGCAAATAAATGAGATCGAAATAGCATAGAAATGGAATCCAAATTATTTGATCTGAAGTTCAACATCTCCAGCATGAGATGCACACTTCATTATTTGATAACAATGGAATCCAAATTCCAAACTAAGGGAATAGCGAGCACATAACTGTGAGTGATTTCAATTAACGTTACGCTTGAGCAGGATGAAATGGTCGATGTGTTCATGGGCTGCGCCATCGAAGATAGAGAAATTGTCACAAAGCTTCTTAGCAAAATGCTCAAATATTTTTTCTACAACTTCACTTGCAAAGTGCTCTTCCAGAAGACCCTGAAAAACAGCTCTGCCCCCTGAAACAGAAACTTCGATATTGGATTTCTTCGACGTTTGCCAAATCTGATGACTCAATGAGTGCATTATCTCAATACTAAAATTCTCGTTTACTTTTATGATTTCTTCAATCTCCGTAGAAGAAGAATAGTACAGAGGCAAGTTGAACGAGTTCACCTTTTCTTCACTAATCTCTCCCTACAAAGAAGAACGATCTGCATATGTCAAAGAGTATACTTACTAGGATTTTGCTTCTAATCAGTTAGAGAGAGAATTATTTTACCAATTTAGCCATGTCGACGAGGCATGATCCGAGAAGTTCATAGTACATTCCAACTCCTGCCTGAGACATAAAGATCCCATCAGGAAGACCGGCCATTATAATCACCATCAATCCTCCACCCACAATTTCTTGTGCTCTAGCATTCAAAAAGGTGTTCATGTCACTCTGGAACTGAGCTGAATATGCCTTGGTGACTTCTTTTTTGAGACCATCACATTGGATGCTGCCATTGTTCCATGCAGGAGACTTGTTGTCTACAACTTCTTTTGGGACCTTAGAGAGCCACTGTAAGCAATATGAAGAGTACGCGAAATGCAATGTGGACTTGGGGAGGAGGCGGCCGTAGAAAGTACCGGGCAATCCAGCAGCAAAGTATTTTCTATTGGAATGGAGGGTTTTGAAGAGAGTGTTGAAATCATTGGTTGTGACATCGTTGAAGAATACTTGGAACTCCAACTCCAAGGGTGGGGATTTTTGGAACTGGGCTTGCTATTTCTGCTCCACAGCTTCTATGATGTTTTCCACAGCAAAAAATGTATTGGGTCCAACAGAACAACCAAAATCTGCTATTCGAAATGTGTCATTCGAGGAGTCAAAACCAAGGCTTTTAAAATCAAGCTTGTCTTTGATGCCTTCAGTCACCTTTTCCTTTGAAGCATCTACCACTCCTTTCTGTTGCAATAAGCAGATGCATTATATGCATTCGATAGGTTGTTTACGCTTTGGCGCGAGCTACACCAAAAAAAAATGAGCAGAAAAAAAAAATTAAAGTTGCGAGGAACTTTTTAAACTAAAACAAACCATTAATCTTATTTTCCAATCAACACAATTTTGAAGGATCCAATTGAAAAGAAAAAAAATTGATGATTAAAAACTAAAAAGAAAGACTAGAGTTGATACTTGATATTGATTTTTTTTTTAAACGGCATTCAATTATTTACAAACAACCAAATTATACCTTTTTCATGAAATGGAATATTATCATGATGTCAATATAGTTTTTAAAAATTGTAATGACCATATAAAATACAAATAAAAACAAATTATTAACATGAAACTCAAATCAACTCAACATCAAATAATAAAACTAAAAAAAAAACCGAAGTACAAAAAAAAAAAAAAGGCTATTTTGCGTCACAAGCCAAAGTGTTTTATTATTGCTATTATTATTATTATTATTATTACAAGGGGAAGAATATGCACCTGATAGGAGGAATTTTGAGTATAGCTTTGAGGTCCATCTCCACCAACCATGGCCCATGATTTTGGCTTTTCTTTGATCTCTTCAGTTGCCATCTCTGTCTTTCAACCTGATGCAGGCTTTGCTTCCTCTGGTATGTCTACCTCTAATTCAACAGAACGGTAGACTTATAGCGATTTGTTTCCAATGCTATCTCCGGTTTTCCGAGAAAGGCGAGAGGATTGAAACAACAGAGAGCAAGATTCAGAGAAGGCTACAAAAAAGAGGCAGCAAAAACGATGCCTAAAGATTTGCAAAGGCTCCGAATCATGCCTGCAGGATATATATGGAAAAGAAGAAGAACTAAACAACACTGACTAACCCAGGCAAGCAAGCAGAGTAGGTGAGCTTTCAACGCCTTTAAGAAGAATATATATATATTAAAACAATTTACATTTTATTTGATCACCACAGCTATTAGTACTTGGTGAATAAATATTCCAGATTTTACATGAGGATATTAGACAAATGAAGTCACAACACGTACCAAGCAATCATATTTTCTTCAGGTCTCCGAGGACTGTATTAGCTGGGCATTAATGATGATGGTAGGGATGTGAGCTATCTTAGGCCAGTCTTTTCCTTTTTCTCTCTTGCACTGTCTCTCCAAATTTGGACAATCTGCAATTTCGAACTCTCTGAGCATTTCGAGATTCCTTATGCCTTCTGGCAAAGACATCAAATTAGAGCATCCATGGATACGCAATCTTGAAAGGGATGTGAGATGTTGGATATTCTCTGGCAAGGAATTTAACTTCACACATCCAGCAAGATACAAGTCCTTGAGTGCTGTCAGATGTTGCAGCCCCTCGGATATAGAGGTGAGTTCTAGACAACCTACAATGTGCAACTCAGCAAGAGACGAAGGTAAACCAGGCAGTGTAGTCATTTTTGGCATCATTGCACAAATACCTAACATCTCCAAGGAATTGAGGTTCTGGACACCTTCTGGCAAGCTTTCAAGTTTATCACAAAACAAAAAACCCAAACTCTTTAGAGAAGATAGGTTATTTAGCTGATTTGACAGCGACCTAAGGCTTCCCATACTCCCAAATGTCAAGGATTGAAGACACGTATGGTTTTGCAACAGTCCATCAGGAAGAACTGCCAATTCATCGAAGCCCTCAATTCGAAGGGAGGTAATAGAAGTGAAATTCACAACTGACCTCAGCAAAGTTACAGCGCAGTCCTCAATCGTTAAATATTTCACCGACGGAATAATTGGTAACTCGACCAGCTTGGGGCATTTTCTGATCTGTAATTCATCAAGGCAAGTGAAAATTTCCCTTCCACCCATGCTATTTGTTTCCCACTCCTCTAAGTTCATCATTGGACCCAAAGTCAGCCTCTCTAATGATGGAAATGGATTCTCTCCATCTCCATGCATCTCACTGCCAATACACTTCACAGTGTCCATTCTCTTCAATTGAAGATGCTTAAGAAACCGCAGTTTCCCAAAAGGAGGAAGATGTTCACAATTCATGCACGATTCTAGTGAGATCTCCACTAGGTTTGGTAGACGCAACTCCATCATCCAATCTGGAAATTTGGATCCTCGATATCCGCTTATCTCTAACTTCTTCATATTAGAATGGGGTTCAAGAGCACAAAGAACATCTTCACTGTTTGCCTCACTGATTTTGCTGCTGTCGTCTTCTCGCCAAGACAAACTCAGTGATTGAAGATTTGTCTTCCTCATCAAATTAGCATTTTGTGCATCTGTGAGACCTTGGACGTTACCTAGATCCTTGATGCTCAATTCACCCCCAATGTAATTCAGTCTTTGCAGCTCCCCTATGTGATGACCAGCCTCTGTACCCACAATGAACATGCCAAGCTTTCGCAGACAAGTCAGTTGTCCCATCCCTGAAGGCATACATTGAAGCGCATCACAACCTGTGAGGTCAAGATACATGAGACTTTTCATGTCCTTCATCCTTTTTGGTAGCATATAAAGAAGAGAGCAGTAACTCAAATTTAGGGTCTGCAAGTATTGAAGAGAGCTGATTGATTCAGGTAGTTTTTGGATCGAAGAGTTGGAGACGTCTAGATACCTTAGATGTTGCAAATTACCAATCGGCTCTGGCAATTTTTCAAACTCGAAATTGCTTAAATCCAACGTCCGTAGTTTCTTTTGTGCAGACACCTTGAGTAAAGGAGCAACACTAGTCTGTTCATTCGGTGAGTAATTTTCCTGAATGGTAATCAGCGACCGCAATGATTTCCCTTTGACAAGGGCCTTGTCATAATAATAACAAAGACTTTTATCAAGAAAAGTTATATGACGAACCGTCTGCGGAATTCTAGGTCTCCTATTCTTCTCGATCAAATAGCATTCTCCTGTCATAACTGATTTTGCGAGATCATGGAAAAGATCATGCATTTTGCAAGTTATGTTTCCCAAGCCACCCTCCTTGACCTCCTGAAAAAATGATCTCCCAACCAAGTCATCAAAAGTCTCGTAACCCGTCTCATGCAAATCCATTTGCCCTTCAGGATCAATAAATCCGTTGGCCATCCAGAGCTTTACTAACTGGTCTTTCTCCATGACATAATCCTTCGGAAACATACAACAAAATCCAAAGCATTGCTTTAAATGGGGCGGCAAATTGTTATAACTTAACTTCAAGGCAGCTTTAATTGTGCCACCTTCGTCTGGTAGATTCCAAATCTCACTTTCTTTGACAGATAACCACTCTCGTTCATTTCTCTTGAAGCGCATAAAGCTCCCCAATGCCTTTAGAGCTAAAGGAACGCCACTGCACTTATTGACTATCGCCTTTCCAATACTTTCTAAGTGCACATACTCCTCCCTTCTTCTCATTCCAAATGCAAGTCGCTCAAACAGAAGCCAGGAATCATCTTCCGACAATCTTCCCATTAGGTGAACAGGAATAGTAGCCATTGTATCAGCAACCTGCTTTAGACGAGTTGTTATTATAACAGCACATCCTCTAGCCCCAACTCTCAATGCATCTTTCAATGCATTCCATTTTTCATGGTAATGATCCCAAACATCATCCAACACAAGCAAAAACCTCCTTCCAATCAACTTTTCTTGTAGGCGTCGTTGCAAAGTGTCCAGCTCTTGAATGGCACAAGGGTTGCCTTCAATGGACTCTATGATGGCTCTTGATAGCCTCCTTATGTCGAAATCAACAGATACGCAAACCCAGATACTCAAATCAAAATGCCCTTTTACACTTGCATCGTTGTAGACTAATTGAGCAAGTGTTGTCTTCCCCAGTCCCCCCATGCCACATATTGCACAGACAGAGAGGTCATCTGAATTGGCGAGCAACAAACTGATCAGCTCTTCTTTTTCCTTGTCTCTTCCAAAGATTTCTGATTCGTTAACAAGCGAGCTAGTTATCCGCCAATCGAACCTATCAGCTTCGTTCTCTCCAACTCCCTCTGTTAGTATGAACTTATTTTTCTCATCGGCAATGGCATCAAGCTTTTCTGTTACTTTCTTTACCTTACGAGCCATTTTCAATCGAAAAACAAGTGGATTCTGATCAAGAGAAAACGAAGACCTTACTCGGTTTTTAAGACCCCCTCGCTGTCTGCGCCTCTGAGCTTCAATAGCGAACTCATCCAGCACATCATCAGCATCATAGGCAGCATCTTTGAGGTGTTTCAGCCAAGTCCTGATGGCCTCATCTTTCCACTGCTTCTCCTCGGCATCCCTGAGGACAGCTTGAACCGTCATGAAGGTGCGCTTGAGTTTCTCAAACTCGGTCTGGATGCCAAAAACAAGTCCAAGCTCTTCATGCACAAGTGTGTTCAAGTTCCCCAAGATGGTGCTAACAAGTGCAGAAGTAACTGCCTCAGCCATAGCTTTTTTTGTTTTCTATTTGCGGGAAATTTAAATTGTGGGTCTTAATTGGCAACAAGAAGCAAGTAGGAAATGGAAGTAAAGCAAGAGATGGTGGTGTAGAGAGTACAGGGGAGAGAGCTAAGCTAGGGAGGCAGGGAGGGAGAGATCCTTGTTTGTGAAAAATCCGTAGGCAAGTAGACTGCGGGGTGTGAATTATTGATGGCGGCTGCTTCTGCCAGCCATTTCACTGTCTTTTTGTGGACCTGAAGGAATTATTTATTCTTTGGTGGCTCTAATGAATCTGTCGATGGGTTTCATTAGGCTTATTTGGTCAAATATCCAACCTCCTCTTAGAACAATATTGGACCTTTTACATCTTCATCAAAACTTTGTATACCAGCAATTACATTTGCTCGAAACAGGCTCTAAACTGTACTGATAAAATCAATATTTTTTTTTAAGATAAACATATCCTTGAAAAGCATAGAAAACTACTGCACTGCTGTCTCCCGGTTTGCATAGGACGATGAGCTGCAACATTTTTTCGGTGGATTGGCTATAAGGGTGACCAACACCGACAAAGACTTGTACACTAACTCATTGTTGTGGAATATATATATATATATAATCAATCGCAAACATTAAGCAAAGCTGACTTGTGATATGAAAAGGTGGAGAAGGGTGTCCCCACTTTGAGGAAATACATAGAAAACTCAAGGAAAGTGAGAGTATCACATGAAATCGGTGCTCATTTTAGTTTAATTTCATCTTCTTTTTGGTAAATGCTAGTCTTGTCTTAAGTGCTAAAGCAACATTGTTCGACTTGAGTTATTTCGAAGAAATGTTCGGATGTAGAAAGTTTGGAACAATTGTTGAGATTTTGACACACTTGTTTGGCAGTCGACTTCGGTTTTATTTTTAATTATTTTTCTTTTAATTATATTGAATTGATTTAAAATTATGCTTGAATTTGATAAATTAACTTAAATTTAATTTTTTTCAAACCTTTTTAATTTAATTTAATTTAAAATCAATGTGAATATATCAAAATACCCTCAAAAGTAAACCCCTATCCTTTTTAATTTTAATTTACAATTAATTGAAAATCCACATTAAAATGTATTTAGGTGCAAATCCACATTAAATTGGGTCTGGGTGCTCAAACGAAACCCCTATCCTTTTTAATTTTAATTTAATTTTTATGTATAGTTGTGAAGCTATCCAAACGAAAATGAATAATTAATTCAACTATTTTTTTTTGAAAAACCAATTAATATAAAGCTTTGAGGGAGTTCTCCAAATCAACCCATCAATCCAGGCTTAATCCGAATCCAGATCAAACCACCATATGCTTCTCTCTCCTTTAAGCCGAAAGAGGTAACGAGCCATGGTCTACAGTTTCAAATACATCTCTCAAATCACCTAACCAACGGCAAAACTAATGGGGGCCGCCAAGTTTATATCCCCCAGCGTACTCTAATAAAAATAAAATTATGTGTTATTCACTTAAATAAATAAAATAAAAGTGCATCTCCTCCATCAGGAGAATATTTTTTATTCAAAAACAAAATGTGTTTTGTTTTAACTAGTTAATATATTGATCAAAACTAAATCTCCTACTAAAATGATTTTAAGGGCATCTCCTCCATCATACAGATGAATTTGATACATTTCATGATATGCTCGTTTAGGTTTAATTAGAACTTTTCTTTTTGAATGGAACTTTTTAACGCCAAAAACATTAATTTTTGTTACTGGAAAGTGCATGTTTGTCAACTTTTCTCTCTACTAATCATAATTCAAAGACTTTTTCTTTCTAGTTTAAAATTTAAGAACTAAAATATAAAAAAAATAAAGTTTTGAATCGAACTTTTATTCTTCTACCTCAAGGAATCAAAAATGATTTTTGTCAAAACCCAAAGAAAAAATTTGTGGAAATGAAACTGACAGAGTTTTTTCAAAAAGGACCTCTCAATTTGTATGTGATATAATTTCGATCCTTTTATTTTTAATTTTTCACAAACAATAAAATAGATTATTCTTGGTGAAATTGAGCTCCAAAATAATTACAAGATTTTTCTTTTAAAATCTAAATAACTACATAAAAAACAAATCATCAACCCTATTTTTCAATGAACGCAACTTTGAAAACATTGATTTGGAGAATATTATCATGATGTCAATATGGTTTTTAAAAATTGTAATGACTACATAAACAACAAATTATTAAAATGAAACTTCAATCAACTCAACATCAAATAATGAAAAAAAAAAAAACCGAAGTAAAAAAGAGAGGCTGTTTTGCCTCACAAGCCAAAGTGTTTTAGTATTGCTATTATTATTATTATTACAAAGGGGAAGAATATGAACCCGATAGGAGGAATTTTGAGTATAGCTTTGAAGTCCATCTCCACCAACCATGGCCCATGATTTTGGCAATTCTTTGATCTCTTCAGTTGCCATCTCTGTCTTTCAACCTGATGCAGGCTTTGCTTCCTCTGGTAGGTCTACCTCTAATTCAACAGAACGGTAGACTTATAGCGATTTGTTTCCAATGCTATCTCCGGTTTTCCGAGGAAGGCGAGAGGATTGAAACAACAGAGAGAAAGATTCAGAGAAGGCTACAAAGAGGCAGCAAAAGCGATGCCTAAAGACTTGCAAGGGCTCCGAATCATACTTGCAGGATATATATGGAAAGAAGTCTAGAACTAAACGACACTGACTAACCCAAGCAAGCAAGCAAGCAGAGTAGGTGAGCTTTCAACGCCTACAAGAAAAAAAAAAAAATATATATATATATATATAGTACATATAAATATTTGTAGGCTGTTTGTATCATACTTTATATTATAATAAATATTTCATCATCTTCATATAAAATTGGAGATACTGGTCATCTTCATATAACTATTGGTTAGGACAAAAATTGCCTGGCTCAGCTCGTGCCAACCCCAGAATACCATTTCTAGTTCAAGCTGACGTAGTGCGAGCAAACAAGGAAGGTGATTCTTCCCTTTCAACTTCTACAGTAGGCTAGCAGGCATATTCTAGCTAATTTTCCTATGAATTTTTTTTAAAAAAAAAGTGTTCAGAGATCCTGGATAATAGTTATACATTAACATCTTATTTATCTTGTTGATGTTTCTTAGATTTTTTGGCTTTACATCAATAGCTAATTTTCCTATGTAAAAGTGATTTCTTGTGGCAACATGCTACAACTTTCAACATGTTCAAGATTAATATTCTGGATTGCAGATCCTAAATATACATTGATACATCATGTGCGAGTATCCCCTGCGATGCAATGCTTCAATCAATTCAAACATATTTGTGTTATATGCAGCAAAGTTCAGGCTCTCTTGATTTTGAAGATTCCTCAGTGGACATTGCCTACCTGCCCTGCTTACACCATTAGAAGCTCAAGTGAAAATCACAAAAGCCAGGAATTGATATAAAAGAGGTTTGTTTACATAATATATAGCAGTATATTTACTAAAACCAATCTTCAAATTAGATTCATAATTTTATTCAGCAATAGATTGTAAATAAGCACAAAACAACACTGAAGAGAAATAGAATTCCTCATCTGCGGCTTATTCATCTAAAACTTGCTACCATCCCTAAAATCTTATAACAATTTACATTTTATTTGATCACCACAGCTATTAGTACTTGGTGAATAAATATTCCCGATTTTACATGAGGATATTAGACAAATGAAGTCCCAACACGTACCAAGCAATCATATTTTCTTCAGGTCTCCGAGGACTGTATTAGCTGGTTATTAATGATGATGGTAGGGATGTGAGCTATCTTAGGCCAGTCCTTTCCTTTTTCTTTCTTGCACCTTCTCTCCAAATTTGGACAATCTGCAATTTCGAACTCTCTGAGCATTTCGAGATTCCTTATGCCTTCTGGCAAAGACATCAAATTAGAGCATCCTCTGGGCTCTGATAATCAATCTTGAAAGGGATGTGAGATGTTGGATACTCTCTGGCAAGGAATTTAACTTTACACGTCCAGCAAGATACAAGTCCTTGAGTGCTGTCAGATGTTGCAGTCCCTCGGATATAGAGGTAAGTTCTTGACAATCTGAAATGTGCAACCTAACAAGAGACGAAGGTAAACCAGGCAGTGTAGTGATTTTTGGCATTCCAGTAATAATTAACATCTCCAAGGAATTGAGGTTCTGGACACCTTCTGGCAAGCTTTCAAGTTTATCACAAACAATAAAAAACAAAAGCTTTAGAGAAGATAGGTTATTTAGCTGATTTGACAGCGACCTTCGGCTTCTCATCTTCGTAATTATCAAGGATTGAAGACATGTATGGTTTTGCAACAGTCCATCAGGAAGAACTGTCAATTCATCGAGGCCCCCAATTTCAAGGCAGATCATAGAAATTCACAACTGACCTCATCAAAGTTACAGTACAGTCCTTAATAGTTAAACATATCACCGACGGAATAATTGGTAACTGGACCAACTTGGGGCATTTTCTGATCTTTAATTCATCAAGGCAAGTGAGAATTTCACTTCCACCCATGGTATTTGTTTCCCACTCCTCTAAGTTCATCATTCGACCCAAAGTCAGCCTCTCGGTTTTTAAGACCCCATCGCTGTCTGCGCCTCTGAGCTTCAATAGCGAACTCATCCAGCACATCATCAGCATCATAGGCAGCATCTTTGAGGTCTGTCAGCCAAATCCTGATGGCCTCATCTTTCCACTGCTTCTCCTCAGCATCCTTGAGGACAGCTTGAACCGTCATGAAGGTGCGCTTGAGTTTCTCAAACTCGGTCTGGATGCCAAAAACAAGTCCAAGCTCTTCATGCACAAGTGTGTTCAAGTCCCCCAAGACGGTGCTAACAAGTGCAGAAGTAACTGCCTCAGCCATAGCTTTTTTTTGTTTTCTTTTTGCGGGGAATTTAAATTGGGGGTCTTAATTAGCAAAAAGAAGCAAGTAGGAAATGGAAGTAAAGCAAGAAATGGTGGTGAAGAGAGGACAGGGGAGAGAGTATGCTAGGGAGGGAGGGAGAGATCCTTGTTTGTGAAAAAACCCGTAGGCAAGTAGACTAGTTTCATGAAGGGAGTCCGAGCATGTTTGGCAGTGTGGTTGCGGGTGCTTTTCAAATAGCTTTTCGTACCGAAATGTATGCCAATGATTTTTTTTATTTTTTAAAAATCATTTTTAATATCAGTACATCAAAACGATCCAAAAAGTACAAACCGCACTCAATTTTAACAAAAAAAAAATTCAAATTTCGACGAAACGCAAGTACAAACGCAATACCAAACGTCTATGAATTATTGATGATGGCTGCTTCTGCCAGTCATTTCACTGTCTTTTTGTGGACCTTAAAGGAATTATTTATTCTTTGGTGGCTCTAATGAATCTGTTAATGGGTTTCAGTGGGCTTATTTGGTCAAGTATCCAACCTCTTAGAAAAAAGAGGCTTCTAAGGCCCATTCGTCCCTGTAGAAACATATTGCTCCACAAAAAAACATCATGGGCTTCAAGGGCTAAATCTTTATCCAAAGTGAAATGATTTTTTTATTTTTAGATTGAAGATAATTAAAATTTGGAAAACATAGATACAAACTCCGTGGGCAATTACGTTTTGTTTATATATCTAATTTATTTTTGATTTGTTGATTACTGAACAAACGAAATCTTTCTCATCTATATAGATAGCACGAGCCAAATGTTTTAAAAAAATTAATTTTTTTTATATGTTTAAATCATTTTCATATGGTAATATTAAAAGTTAATTTTAAAAAATTAAAAATATATATTATTTTAATATATTTTCATACAAAAAAATTAAAATTACATCATTTTAATTAACTCAAATAAACTTAAATTAACGTATTTAACCAGTAAGTATGTTATGGGACGTGTTTAATTACTTTGATTATGAGTAAAATTCATGTGTATTCAATAAATTTCGACGGATGATACAGGCACATCTAGTGCTCCTGCGGTCGAAAAACATAAACATTGATTAATTATATATATAAAAAAATGGACCTTTTACATCTTCATCAAACTTTGAATGCCAGCAATTACATTTGCTCGAAACAGGCTCTAAATTGTACTGATAAAATCAATATTTTATTAAAAAAGAAAAAAGAGTCTGTATCGAAACTTTTACAAAGCTATTAAAAATAATTTTTTAATAGCTATCACATCATCTTAATTCAATAACAAAATTTCACCCATCTAATCATCTAAATGGTGGTTCAGTAGTAAGAATTTGGGATTAAAAAGTTTTTTTTTCTGTGGTTTCAGGTTCGAGCTTTGTGGTTACTCATATGATGACCATTGAAGGCTTACATGGTCGTTAACTTCAGGGCCTATAGAATTAGTGGAGGTACACACAAACTGTCCGAACACCCACATTAAACTAAAAAAAAAATTCCACCCACCCATTATCCCCAGGTTTTGATAACATTGGTGATCTTGTAAAGCATCTTGTAACATGGGATCTGCTACCTCAAATCAAGTAAATGGTACCATATGATATGATGGGGCTGCCGAAATGATTTTATGTGAACCTCGTACCGAGAAAGTTATAAAATTCTTATTTATAATGGTGAGATTGGAAATTGAATATTTTTGTGTTTTAAAAATATTTATTTTAAAATTTAAAAAATATTTTTTTTATTTTAAATTAATATTTTTATGTTTTCAACTTATTTTGATATGCAATATTAAAAATAATAAAAAAAATAAAAAAAAATATATTATTTAAATATATTTAAAAAACACATTTTAAAATGTTATGTCGCTAGAGGAATCCATCACAAAGGACAGTAGGGTGTTAATGGAACTCACTAGCAATAAATTAATTGAAATACATAAACAATAATTAATGGTGTAAGAGTTGCAAGGAATGTGAAAGGTTGCCTCACCATCAAGAAATATAAAAATAATGAAAGTCTAATTGAAAAGTAGCAAAGAACTTTAATTCCGTGTTTGTTATGGTGGTGACAATAAAAAATTTTTTTATTATTATTAATATATCAAATAGACAAATAATATTTTTTTAAAATAAATATATTTTTAAAAAGCATATTAAACTGCTTCGCTTCTATCTCCCGATTTGCATAGGACGATGAGCTGCAACATTCTTGCGGTGGATTGGCTATAAAGGTGACCGCCACCGACAGAGACATGTACACTAACTCATTGTTGTGGAAATAATATATATATATATATATATATATATATATATATATATATAATTAATTAATTAATCGCAAACATTAAGCAAAGCTGACTTGTGATATAAAAAGCTGACTTTGAGGAAATAAAAGGAAAACTCGAGGAAAGCGAGTGTATCACATGAAATCGGTGCTCATTTTCGTTTCATTTCATTTTCTCTTTGGTAAATGCTAGTCTTGAGTGCTATAGCAACATTGTTCGACTTCAGTTATTTCGAAGAAATGTTCGGCTGTAGAAAGTTTGGAACAATTGTTGAGATTTAGACACATTTAATATTTTGTATTCGAAAACAAAAGGTATTTTTTAACTAGTTATTATATTGACCAAAACTAAATCTCCTACTGAAATGATTTTAAGGGCATCTCCTCTATCATACGTTCAGATGAATTCGATACATTTCATGGTGTGCTACTTTCGAGGTTTAAATCTATGAAGTCAATAAATAAAAGAAAACATGTCATTGTAACCATCATATCAATTTTTTTGAGATATTTATAGCTGTGATTTATAGGCTGTTTGGAAATGTGATAACGGTTGTGTTTTCAAAGTGTGTTTTGTTTGAAAAAATATCAAAATAATATTTTTTTTATTTTTTAAAAGTATTAACATATTTAAACGATTTAAAAATATAAAAAAATTAATTTTAAACAAAAAAAATTTAAATTTTACCCAATCCCTGTTTGGAATGCAATACCGATCCTAGGCTTAGGTTGAAGCATGTGTTCTCTATCTTTGAACTTACTTGCTGTTTAAATTAGTAAATACAAAAGGAAAAAATAACAAATTATTAGTTTGTTGAATGAATTAGTGTAAAGCTATAGAACGAACTTGAAAATTTTATCTCAGAGATATTTATATATTTTAATTATTTTGGTTTATTTCGTGAAATATGAAGGGTTATATTGCAAATATTTTATGGTGCGTAGAGTTATAGGTATCTTCTCGTGATTTTACGGGGAAAAAATAAATATTATTAATAAAGTAATTGGTTTTTTTCATTAATTTATAGTGATGAAGATGTTGAAGCTTCTGCACTGCGCAAACAATCTGTGTGGGTGGAGATGCGCAAGTGTGCGCAGTGGGCTGTGCGCAACGCTGATTTAACTTCTCGACAACTCAAAAGTAGTAGAGGTAAAAAAAAGAATATTCCTTTCCAAGAATGGACATAAATTATGTCCAAGCTCGGACAAAAATTCTTTCCCTTTCCCAAAATGTCATAGTTCTGTCCAAACTTTTTTTGTTTTTAATTTTGTGCACTTATCAATAGCTTATTTAAGAAAAAAAATGATCTACAAACAAACTTTTCATGTTAAATTTTCATATAACTAATTAATTTGTCAATTCATAGACGGTAAATTGTGGATCTTATGAATTTTAAATAATTGATATCTCATGAAAAATAATTACCAAATATATTTGTATAAAAACTTATATAAAAAAATTTGTTTGCACAATAGCGCTTAAATTTTGATATATAAATCCCTAAAGAAAGAGAAAGGTGTGTTACAAAAGAAAGCCTTTTATTCGTGCACTGAGGAAAATTAATCGTAGATTTTTTTTTTTTTATCTCTTTGTCTATATCATGAAACATAGGGATTTAGGAGCAATTTAAAGCAACAATATTGGTTTCAAAATCATGATATTCCAATTAATTAATTATAAAAAAAACGATATCCCTAAATTAATTGTCCCTAATATTTCTCCTTGATTGCGCCACTTTCTCGCTAAATCCCTTCACATTATGCTCCTTTAATTTTGATTCCCTGATCTTCATGAGCTCGATCTTATTGCTTTATCGATCTTCCCTTGATTTCTTTTCTCCTAATCCGATTTGTTTCCAAAGATTGCTCGGTAAATATTCTGGGAGGGTAACTGAAATTCTCCTCCGCTGAGGGAATTATTAGAATAAAAAATAATCTGGGTCCAAATTCAACACGCATTAACACACAGCAAAGATATATAAAGTATCAAGAAAAGCAAAATTATTGGATCACCTCCCTGTCAATATTTTAAGCTCGAGGCTATTTCCTTCTTTTTCTCCAACGCGTAAGCAAATTATACAATACCATGTCAACCTGTGTACACACACAACTGTCCTTAGAATCTTCGACGGTTCCCTCTCTTTTCTTTGTTTTGATTATTTAGACTTTTCTTTTGCCCTCTATAAAGGCGTCGACCCCTCGCAAAACAACCATCCTTTTCACTCTTCTCCCCCGTAGACTTTCTCCAAATTTCATCCCTTCAACCCTCTATCCATTTTACTTCTTCAAATTCTTAAAACTGATCCCGCGCTTGTTTACTCCCTCAAACTTAACTACTCCTTGAAAGATTCACCCTTAACTAGGAAGCTCAACTTGTTTCCATTTGATTGATTCAAGTGTTGTATTTAAAAGGGTTGATTTGTGTCTCTTGCTAGTGCTAAAAAAACTTCTTTAAATTAATATCTTGAATTCTTGATTCTGCTCAGCGTTCTTGATGGGGAACTACGTTTCCTGCACCTTGTCGAACCCACAAGGGCTCAGGAACTCGTCAAAATCAACAAAAGTGATCCTCCCAACAGGAGAAATCAAGAAGATCCAGCAACCCACAAAAGCAGCGGAGCTCATGTTGGAGGCGCCAAACTTCTTTATAGTCAACTCCAAGTCCCTCAAAATAGGCAGCAGGTTCTGTCCTCTCGGTGCAGATTATGAACTTGGAAAGGCCGACGTGTATGTCATGTTTCCAATGCGTAAAAAGAACTCAGTGGTCACTGCTGGTGACATGGGTGCTTTATTCGTCACTGCCAACTCGGTTATGAAAAGAGCTTCTAAAGGGAACATGAGGGTCTTGCCTAAATCAAAGGTAGAGATTCCACAAGATATGGAAAGAGATGATATCGATGAAGCTCCAAGGCTGAGTTTGGAGGGAATAGAAGATGTTTCTGCTCACGAGCTTATCCATAGGATGTCAATGTCAAGGTCGAAGAAGCCATTGTTGGAGACCATAGAGGAAGAACCGATTCGCTCAAGGTGATTTTGGGGGTGGGGGTGGGGGTGGAGGGTTATTTCTTGTTGGAGGCCAAAGGTTTTAAAATTTGGTTGATATGTAGGATTATAGGGGTGTGTTTGTTTCTTTGGAAAAAATGTACTGTCAAAGTTTTAGGGAGGGAAAAAAATAGGCAGGAAAAATATATCAAATCTTCATTAAAATTAAGAATATAGAAGAAGAAATTTATATTATGGATTGTAATTTGTTGATATATATATAGTCTTTTCAATGATCATATGAGAAATCAATTTTAGCCTGCACAATATTACAAGCAATGCGGATTTGTTCAAAATCTACCGGTTCAATTTTTTTAGTTTTATATTAATAATATTTAATATTTATTTTTTTATATGCTGATATTAAAAAAATTATTTTAATATATTTTTAAATAAAAAATATATTAAAAAACAACATTTATGACATGATATAAAACTTAACCTTCAATATTACATTAAAAAAAAAAAACCCTTCAAGCCGAAGATCAGCCATGAGACATTAAAGTTTAAATATATTTTTTCCATACTCTCATTGGTTAATCATCCATGATTCAAGGGATAATTTTTAATATTAGAGGCTGGTCAACTCCCTTCACAATCAACTACGTACCTTATATATTGAGCAAAACTTGGCTATTTGATGAGCTTATTTAGCATTTAAAGGGATAGCGAATAATTTATTTATTCTTCAAAACAAAACCAAAAGTAAAAATAGTTAAGAGTTGAATTTTAATATTTTCATCCATGGAAGTTGTGGTTCCTTCGTCCTGCAGGTCCGGCTCCACTCAAATTTAGAAACTCTCAATTTCCCTATATGTAATTTAGATTTTACCCTACACTTTAAGTTTTCTTTTTAATTTTTAAACTTTCAAAAAAATTGTTAACATGAATCTTATAAGCAAAATGGTAAAAAAAAAATCATGAAATGATCAGTATATGAATGATTGAAATACGTCAAAAATATATTTTTTGAATTTTTTATTTTTTTAATCTTTGAAAAATATTTTGAAAACAGGTTTTAGATTAT
Organism: Populus trichocarpa; assembly: GCF_000002775.5. Taxonomy (NCBI): domain Eukaryota; kingdom Viridiplantae; phylum Streptophyta; class Magnoliopsida; order Malpighiales; family Salicaceae; genus Populus; species Populus trichocarpa. Next base: position 12,685,806 of record NC_037301.2, on the reverse strand, counting down.
GAAATATATCTCTTATGATATAAAGTTCATGCAAAATATTTTTTATATATTTTATTTAGTAAGCTTAATATATATATATAAACTTTAAGAAGTGGCACGACCAAGAAGTGACTCCGCTAAAGAATTTTTAAATGGATGAAATTGAGAGTTAACCTACCTTGTAAATTTTTTAAATTAATTGAATCAAAAGGTGATGAACTTTATTTTTTAAAAATGATCAAATTGAGAGGTGAACAACCTCATTAAATCTTGAAGTGGACTTAAATGAATGAAAGGCGACCCACTTCATAAAAGTTCTGGCTTGGAATTTAGATTTACATAGGCGATTCTTCTCGGAGATAAATTTGCAGGAGTCTTTTATGGTTCAATTTCACATAGAGATTGAACCTCGCATTTTAAGAGATAAAATATATATAAGTGTTTTTCAAAATAATCATTTCATATAGTAGCAAACTCCAAGTATTTTTTAATTTATCATTGCATAAAGTATGAAATCAAAATGTTGTTTAAAATAATAATTTTATAGAACAAAGAACTCAAAGTATTTTTTAAAATAATTATTCTAAAAAGTGACGAACTAGAAATAATTTTCAAAATAATCATTTTAAAAAGTAATGAATTTGAAATGATTTTTTATAAATAATCAGAAATTAAAGTAATTTTTTTATAAATAATAATTTTATAAAGTAACAAACTCGAAGAATTTTTCAACACATTAATTTAAAAGTGACAAACTCAAAATAATTTTAAAGAAATCGATAAATGTTAATAAAAAGAATTGAACGAGGATGGTCGTTCATGATGTTCAGGTTGCAATAAATTAAGACGGTTAAGGTTTTTGAATTTTACAGAAGAGTGTAGCATATATATTTTCACCGGTTTCGTAATATGCATAGCTAAAAAAAATATATAAATAAACTATTGAAATGCAAAGAGCTTGGTTGAGCATATATGCTTTTTATTTGTTCAAGTTTTTTTTTTTTTTAGTTTAATGTGAGTGTTTGGATTAGTTGACGCGTATCTTGACTAATTCCATGGGCCCTGAAGTTAACGACCATGTAAGCCTCCAGTGGCCATCATACAAGCAACTACATGGCTCGAACCTGAGACCACAGAGAAAGAAAACCTCTTGATCCCAAACTCTTACCACTGGACCACCACCTAGATGACTCTCACCAATAACTTTAAACCCATAGGAACTTTGTTCGGTTTAGGAAAAAAAATTGGCACCTCATTATATTGGACTTTCTGTAACCTAGTCTTTGATAACAATGTATCTCATCATCTCATATTTTCTGTAAGAATCGATGGAAATATAATGAAAACATAGAATAAAAGGGTGCACATGATAATGCCATGTTATCTATATATGTCCTAAATAAAAGTCTGTCTTAACAGATAGGATCCAACTAAGAAGGGTTTATTCATTTAATTTACAATTAGCCTGTAATTTTTGTTTTATCTCTATTTTTTTTAATTACATTTTATATCCTAAAGTTTATAAGTTCACAACACTTTATCTTCACTCTAGCACGCTAAAAAAATCAACAAAGAATTGTTGGGTTATTTATAGGATTGTCGTTATATTGTATTTAATTATTAAAAGGCTTTTGTATTAAATATTAAAGCTTTATCGTTTAATTTTAAAAAAACCTAACCACCATCCTTATCTTTTCTACTCCCTGAATTCAAGGTTGTCAATTTCATTTCGTTTCGTCTGGGATGGTCGAAACATTCTATATCAATTCAAAAAACGGAACAAAACGAAACAAATATTATTTCATTTTAAATCTCGATCCGTTCCGGATTTTTCGGCTAAATTCCGCCCGGAACGTTCCGGTTTCATTCCACATGTTCCGTTCTGCTCTTAAAAAGCCATTGAATCAAATTGAACCTTGTTCAATTTAATTAATTAAATCACCTAATTATAAAAAACTCTTTTTCATTACTATTTTCAATAACAATGATATTAATAATAATATTGAAAATTATTATTACTATTTTCATTAACAATGATATTAATTTTTTTAAATTAGATTTATCACTAATATATATGGTTTATATTCATGTTGTTTTTTTTCATGTTTATACTTTGTAGGAATTTGAGCAAAACAAGGGATGTTTTAGATTTCATTAGTCTTGATAACATTGACCTAACTTTATATTTAAAATATTTGTGTTAAAACATTTTACTTTCATAATATTTTGATATTTTATTTAAGTTGAATTACTTTAAGTTAAAGATCTATTTAATCTTGACTATTTAGAAATATTTTAAATTTTAAAATTATATTTGTTTGGCATTGCATTTGAATTGCATAATTTATAATTAATTTATCTTGAATTTGAATTATGTTTGTTGAATATATATATGTACAGTATAACCCCGAAACGGCACGCCGAAAGACTCTAAAACTGAAATATTCCATTTCAATTGAAAAACAAAACATCTATCAAAACAAAATCAACAACCTGAAATCCAGTACCCCAAACCCAACAAATCTCTCTGGACTAAGGGAACGTTTGGGAACGCGGCTGCGGCTGCGTTCCCAAAAAATTTAAATTTTTTTTTATTAAAATTTAATATGGTTTATATGTTTTGGATCGTTTTGATGTGCTGATGTCAAAAATAATTTTTAAAAAATAAAAAAACATCATTGGCATGCATTTTAACACGAAAAATTATTTGAAAAGCACCCGCAACCACACTGTCAAACATGCTCTAAAGCTCTCATCTTTCTGAACAACAAAAGCGGCCTCCTCTGCATCCCCTTCCTTATTTAAATATGAAATCCCATGGCTAACTTATTTTTTTTTTTCCCTTTAAATCTCCAGCAAGCCCACAGAAAAATATTTGAAGCCATTATATTCTAATGACGAAAGACAAATGGAAGAGTTGAATAAATTGAATAAATCAATAATCAATGTTTAAAATTATTGATTTAGACATATGATCAAGATCAACCATTCGAATTTGCTTACCTCATAGCTACCCTTGTTCTTCTTAGCTCTCTTGCCCAATAACCAGAGCTTTGGTTGCTCGAGCAATCTCCACTACAGTTTAGCCATTAACGCCTAGCATGTTGCTTCCCTCTTGTCGTTGTTGCTGCCAATATTGTTCTTCTTGTTCATCGCCTTTCAGGAAGAATTCGTCGCTGAAAAAAAATCAAATCAAAAGTCTTCCAATCCACATGTATTAAAAGCTTCTTTGAGTTTCTTCATCCAGCCAACAACGAGTTTAGTAATTAATAGATTATCACAATATATGAATCATTCAGGATTTTCTTCAAGCTTTTGAAGGAAAAAATGAGTTTTGAAATCAATTTGAAGGTTTTTTTAAGGTTTTGAAAAAAAAAACAAATATAATTAATAATTATCAAGTTAAGCAAAATGCACTGGATCCGTGAAACCATTGTTGGGACAATGGAGAAAAAAAATATATTTGAAAACGAGATAAATCGTGATTTGAAGAGAGAATATCCAATTTATTGTTTAGTTTAATTTCATATATGATATATAGAAGGATAATTTAGTTATTTTGTTTGATTGAAAGTTTGAATTGATGTACAAGATAAAGAGCTTATTTATTGTTTATTGTTTATATTTTAAAAGTGTTTTTTAAAAAATATTGTTTTTGTTTTAAATTATATTTTGGTATTTTTAAAATGAAAATAAATTTTAAAAATTAAAAAATATATTTTAATATATTTTAAAATAAAAAATATTTTAGAAAATAACTATTATTATAATACCAACGGTCTCAAAATGTAATTTAAAAAAATAATTAAAAAAAAAGGAGAATAAACTATGCTCACTATAATTATCCTTAATATATATATATATAAATCCACCTCAACGCATCTGTTTCCCAAATCAATTCCCGCTCCCTCATTTCAATACACCCTTTCCATTCTCCCGCCATTCCCAATTCATAAAACCCTAAATCGAACCCCTAATATTCAATTTCTTCAACAAAATCATCTCTTTTTTTCGCTTTCAATTCCATCTAACCCTAAAATCACACCTCAAAAGGCAAAAAAGGAATAAAAAGACCTAGAACAAGCTTCTCCTCTGTTCTTTTACCTTCCTTGTGCGGTGGTGATTTTAATTGTTGTCCTTCTTTCCCCCCGATTTTGTATTTAGGATTTTAGATGAAGGTTTTAGAACCTCAGGGTATGGTTTTGTTTTAATTTGATAGAAAGACGATAGATAATGAGTGCAGTGAATCTTACTAACGTTACCGTACTAGATAATCCGGCGCCGTTTCCGTCTCCCTTTCAGTTCGAGATCTCATACGAGTGCTTGACTCCTCTTAAAGACGGTACCTTTATCTATTGTTTTCCCTTTTTCATTTTCTTTCTATGTTTTCTTATTTTCTTTGATTGTCTAGTGTTTTTCTTTGATTGATTAAGTTAATTTTCAATCAGGGTTTGTTAGTTGATGAGAAAGTGAAACGAAATTGTTTGTGTGCTCGCTCTTCTTGGATTTTGAACCAAAATTGTGATATGGGTTTTGATGCAATTCCTAAACAAAGTGATTTTTATAGCTCGATTTGTTTTTTTAGGGATTTAGGTTCTGGTGTCAGAATTTTGTTCTTTGAGTAATTTTACTGATTGTGTATGTGTAGTTAAACAGATGGAGAAGTTGTGGGTTATTGTTCTAGCTAATGTTTCTTTTTTGGAATCGATGAGCGGCTGATTTTTAGTTTCTGGTGGGTCTATTCTTGGTGTGCCCCTGACCTACAATTTTTAGTTGCTGGTGGGAATTAACTACTTCTCTCATCATCTAAGTTGGTGGAATTTCAGTTGTAAATCTGATGCTTCTGATGTAATTTGTTCCTAGTTAGGTGAGTTCTTGTTAGTAGAATGTGACGTGACCTGGTCAGAATGTAGGCTGGCCAAATCTTAAAGCATTTTGTTGGCTCTTTGAATGATAGAGTAACAGCCCTCTGGTTTGTACTTAACCTGTCATGATCTTTCTGTATTGTATTTTGATTGCATGAAGTTAGGACCCATGTTTGTCATTGTGAGTAATATTTAGTATACGGGCATCTTTCTGAAATATACCATTCATCTGCGATGCTAGTTAGGGATGATCTTCAACTTCCATCAATTAATTGCTTAGCGTGCCCTTTGTGTTATTCTGGCATTTTTGTAGCAAGCACTTGCTTTTGTAATTGAGGTTTGGGTCAGAGAACTTGCAATTAGTTTTCTATGGGTTTTGACTTGGATGACCTGATTGTATGGTGTACAAGGATGTCTACAAGGGTAACTTCAAATGTATTTAGGGCGCTGATGAAATTAATGAAAAAGGAAAGATAAAGAGATCTCCAAAATGATAATATATTGTGGATTGGCAGAATGGGTATTCTACCAGATCTGGATCACGTACTTCATTAGGGGTCTGAATTCATTGCATTGTAAGATAAACATGTATCTATGCTCGTTGATTTGGAGGAACTGAGGGCTGTATGAAGGCTGTAAATAATTTTAGGAGTTAAGGTTTTATGTATCTTGCAAATTAAATATCCAACTTGGTGTAGGGACTTCAATTAATTTTGTGGATAAATTGCTCTCTGTGAAATAGTTCCTTCTCTGCTGAACTCTTTGTTTCAGACTTTCAACTTTGGTTCATCTTATAAAAGAACGTTCCATTTTGACATTGCAATGCAGATTTGGAATGGAAACTAATCTACGTGGGGTCTGCTGAGGATGAAACATATGATCAACTATTGGAGAGTGTACTTGTTGGGCCTGTCAATGTTGGAAATTATCGTTTTGTCTTACAGGCAATTCTCTTTGAACCTTTATTTAGATTCTTTAAATTGGACTCTTTTTTGTTTGTAACTTGAATAAATTCTGACCCATGCCCTGTGTGTATGCTTTGCAGGCAAACCCACCAGATCCATCAAAGATTCGTGAAGAAGATATCATTGGTGTCACAGTACTTTTGTTGACATGCTCTTATTTAGGTCAGGAATTTGTTCGAGTTGGCTACTATGTGAACAATGATTACGAAGATGAGCAGCTTAGAGAGGAACCTCCACCTAAAGTGTTGATTGATAAGGTCCAAAGAAACATCCTATCTGATAAACCCAGGGTTACAAAGTTCCCTATCAATTTTTATCCTGAAAATACTGAGGCAGCAGAGGAACCCCCTGAGAATGATCAACCTGCTAAAACTGATGGAAATGAAGAACAATTGCCTGCTTCTCCACATCATGCTTTAGATAAAGAGGGACCTTGAATTTTACAATCAGCATCAACTACTAACCTCCCAAGTTTCTCATTCAGGTTTCACATCATCAGGGTCATTTTAGGCGATGCCTTTTGCCATATATTTTGATGTGAGGCACGTGTTGAACTTTTTTAGCTAGAAATTGAGGAAGTGATGGTTTGTATACTGACTGGGGTTAACTGGCTGTTTTTTGGTTTTGTTTGTTTTTTGTCACTAATACAGTTGATTTGCTGAAGATGGTCTTAGTTTGTGTGAACTGATAATATAAATAGATGCATCTCAGGTTCATCAAAATTTTATTTTCTCAATTCGGATCTTGTTATTTCAACAATTAAATTCCAAAGTATGTTTCTTTTCTCTGACATGTTTCTTGGGAATGGATGGTGTTTCTCCAGTATTGGGAGGTATTCGTGCATGCATGATATGAAGCAGCAAGATGATCATTGTGATCTGCCGTAATGATGCCTCGATGTGGATGGTAGTTGAGGTTGATCTGTATCCCTAATGGACTGCCTTTTCACTTTTCTCCAGAGGCAGATGCGGTGCCACTCATAGTAGCGGCCAGAATCAAAGTAAAAAACTTGCTGCTGAGTTTGATTCAGTCAAATTCTAAATCAAACTCCATTTGTTAGAAAAGGATTTAAATTTTGTTCTTTAATCTTCGAACAAATTTGAGGTTGTTCGCTTGCCTAACCTTTATAGTTTTGATGTATTGTTAGCGTAAACATTGGCACCACTAATTTGAATTCAACCTCCAATTGTTTCATTCATGCTTCATCATGGTGTCCTTTTACTTAAATTTCTTTCTTTTTTTCTTACTTTAGATTTTTTTTTCTTGTTGTGATATATTAATGAAAAGAGAATTGATAATACTTTCACCGTTATTTTGGTCATGGTTTTATTTTATTATCAAGTAAGGCCACAAGGAATTATTCAAACATGATCGTTGAATTTAGTGTTTAGATGTTTGATGTTTCTGAGGTCTGATTGAGAAGATTAACGTTGGATAATAATGGAAGAGGACATCATTACCGAACCAAACGAGAGAAAACTGAGACAACCCTGGTAATTAAACCAATATTTCTCAAAGAAGTTCCACTGGTTCCTTTGTTCTTAGATTTATGCCTTGATGACCTATTGAAAAAGAACAAACATAATCTTCAAAACAAAAAGGGAAAGAAAAGGAACAGCACAGAAAGAATCGTTGATTTTGATTTCCTGGTTTGTTTCCCTTCCATTTTTCCCGAGCAGATAATCCATGTTCTTCGTCAAAATTGAGATACGGTCTCTGCAAATATAACTCGCTTGATTCTATAATTATAACTCCGTTTGATTCTTCCAGTCACTGATACAAAGCTCAAAGACATTATCCAGTAGGTTAGCCACCAATTACAAAATGAAGCCTAACTTTTGACCAGGCTTTTCAGCTTGGTTTTTATTCTTGAAGAGTAGTTTGAAAGAAAGGCATCAGCGTAAATACACTGTTGTACATAGTACCCAGTTGATTTCCCAGAAAAGTACACAGTTAAGCAAAAAGTCGGTACTATCAAAACAAAAGGGAGCCTGGTGCAATTCCAGATCTTACAAACATAAACCTGAAGGTGACAAAGAAACATAAATACTTAACTGGCACCTATCATGCCAAGATTCAAAAAGCCAACATAAATACACCACATGTTAGTGATTATGCAGAAACTATGGATCAATTTTCCCCACCCCTCCCCCTTTTTCAAACTTGAAGCATGCAAACAGAAATGAAACAATCTTCAGTTCTCATTTTTACGCCTTTTCTTGGGAGGACTTTTTGTTTTTGATGTTGCTTTCTCCATGCTTGCAGCATTACCCTCTTTCTGCAGTTAAAATTAAGGAGTAAAAAACAACTCACACAGCAATCGAACAAAAACATACACGTGACAGTAAACAAACAGACAGCTTGTACCCTCTTTTTTAATCTCTTCCTTTGCCGCTGCCGCCCTTTATTTTTCTTTGTTGGTTTACCCTATAAGATGAGTTAAAACTAGTTTATCCACGGGAATATCTGATGTTAAATAAGCCAATCCACTCATTTAGTTTCAAGAAGAAGCAACCTGTGCAAGAGCTAAAGTTCGAGCATGCCTCTCAGCATGTGTCTCCTGGTCCATGTTCTCAATTTCCCCATCACTGTTAAGCATTACCTTCAGCCTATTTTCCTTCATTAACTTCTTAGATCGAGAATGTCTCTACAAACACAAACAAAACTTCACTAATTAATGAAAGGCTAAAGCTAAATACCAGTTTTGAAAGCTCTGATCTCCATGACAATCAATTTGAAAGTAAAAGCAGTTATTGAAAGTTATTTTCATGCCAAAATGTCATGGTAGCAGTACTTTGACGCAGCCAGCAAGATTCAATGTTTCACACTGAAAGTGGTAGCAAATATATATTTATATCAATGACTATTGGACATGGATGCTCTATACCCCATTTTCAAAAAAATTGAAAATGATAATATAAAAGAAAAATGAATGAAAAATATATGATTATGCCATTCAAAATTTATCTAACAGGGGATACAAAAGTGAAGGGCAGGAGGAGAAAAGGGAGCCTAATACATCTACAATGACATTGGAAAGAATAAAAAGAAAAGAACAAAATAATTTATTTGATTGAATAGATATATCATATATAAGTTGCCTTGTCAACTGGTACTGCTTCCTTGCATTTGATTCTAAGTAGTTGGATATAGAATTGTAAACATAAAATTCATTTTCACAACAAAATAGAAACATGCAATGTCTTACCTTAGAATTAAGATGAGCCCTCATAGTCTCCTCTGTCAAACAGATAATTCGAGGGCAGATTCTGCACTTGTAAACTGATTTGCACTTTAATATACAGTCTTGAATATCATCTGGTACTGATTCCTTGTTTGCCATGATATTAGATTGCTTCTTGCATATTTTAATGCCAGTAAGGGTTTTTCTGTCATCTCCAGTTTCATCATCTTCATTTACACCACGCCATCATCTTGTCAGACATCTCAAAATAATAATCCAAGTTTACACTATGAACAAAAAGCAAGCCTTTTGAATGCAAATTGTTAATTTGTCTGTTACTAACAATTCGAACAGGATGAATTGCTCAGTAACCATCCATAACTACTAAACATCTTAAACTTGAACAAGGGCTCGAAATAGCAGAAAAAAGGTTGCACATAGAATCATAGTAAAATGGAAAATTCAAACCAAAACAATTACCATGGATGGTAAACAAAGGCTGTCAATAATATGACAGATCCAATTATAACAAATATGAGTTATTTGATCACTTAAAAAAAGCATAGAAGATAATTATCCTCCAAATATGCATGCATATAGCCTTCCTACATTAAAAAATCTAAAATCTCAACACAATGAAACCAAATTCTACCTGATGAATCACCGTCAATCGCATTCGCTGAGCTATCCTCACTCTCATAACCTGAAACATATCAATGAATCATACAAGAAAAGGAAGTGCACCAACAAGCAACATACAGCTCAAAAGGCAAACTTGCAAAAAGAATATCTTTTCAAGAAACGAAAACATCAAAACATACAAATTAAATTATACAATGGAATAAAAAATCAAACACAGTTTGCTAGTAATAAACTATCAGAGTGACTACCCAAAATCAATTCTTTTCTATAAAGACCAAAACCTTTGAACTAATATTCACAATCTAAATCAGACCCACTAACCAAAATTGAGTAAACCGGATAATTAACAAGAAAAAAAAAACCTGATGATGATGATGAAGCCTCTGATTCATTGTCCTCTTTTGGTTCAGCAAGTGTATCATCATCCTCTGATTCACTGTTTTCCTCTGGTTCAGTAACTACATCATCCTCTGATTTTCCAGAAGCCTCAGCTTCAGAATCCGAAGAAGAGGATGAATCAGAGGAAGCTTCATCTTTCTCTCCGTGCTCTGCTTTAAAAAATCTCCTCTTGATCATGTTTTTTTTTTCTAATAGCAGGCAGTTATGGTTAGTCAAATTGGATAAAAACGAATGGGATTAGAAAAACATGAGTGTAAAAACAGAGAAAGGTAGATTAAGAATCTGAGAGAGAGAAAGAAGTAAACTTACATGGAATTTAATGACAAGCAGGCGACGGCTTGCTTGCGAAGAGACAGGGTTTTGGGTTTAAGAGGTGGAAGTGAGAGAGAGAAGAGTTCGGGTCTGGTAAGAAACCCGGCCCAGTATTGGTCAAAGCCCATTTTCTAAGACTTTCTATTTTTTTCTTTAAATACTATTAAAAGATATGTTAATATCTGTTTGATAATTTACATCATTTACTGAAGATATTATGAATTATTTAATAAAATGTATATTATATATTATAGAATCTCTACTTCTTCCTCTCCTTTTTGTAGTATTTTTTCATCTTCTTATTATTTTAAACCAAATATTAAAAGGATTTAAGAAAAAATTAAATTTAAAGATTAACTAAGACACGTATTAAACAATATTATTTAATAAATGATGAAGTAAGAATAATAAATTGTGGGATGGGAATAATATTTTTTTTCTGGTTTAAAGAATTATTTTAAAAAGGAAAAGGTTTCCTATTTCTACTTTTCCTTTTTTTTTTGTTTAATGTGAAAACTTAAAAAGCCCGTTGCAAAGAGAAAAAAAAAGCCATGAAAATATATTATTATTATTATTATTTGCTGGCCATGCTCAAGTACCAAAAAAGTTAAACTCAAAATTAAAATAATATTTGATAATGTAGTAATAGTTATTTTTTAAAATATTTTTTATTTAAAAATATATACATTATTAAATTCCACAATATTTGATAATGCAAGTTCTATTCCGATTCTTCCTGGAAGACTGTTTGCAGAATCTTCAGCTTCAATTTTCTTTCATTAGCTGCATAGTAGAAAAAATATTATTTTGATTTTTTTTAAATTCAAATTATATTTTACTTGTAATCTGTATTGTTTTAGAAAAAACTATTAAATCAATTGGGTTATGTCAGAGTAATTTTTATATAATTTAATTTTAAATTTAAATTAGATAAAAAATTAAGTTGAAATTTTTCAAATTTAACTTTATATATCAAATTTAATAATAATACCAGAGAGTTCTTTATAGTTTTTATATATAATTTATACTTTTTATATTATTATTAAACCTAACATAGTTATACAGGTGAAGTTAACATGGTTATACAGATGAAGTAAACTCATTCGATCTAAGACCTGACTTTAAGAATTAACTTAATAATTTTATAGCATGGTTTAACTTTTATTTTTTGTAAATATTATTATTTTAATTTTTAAAAAAATTAAAAAAAAATTATTTTAATAAATTAAAATAAACTATATTAATTTAACTAACTCGTAACCCGCTAATCAACCTTCATGAATTATGTTTTTTATGATTAAATTTCATTATAAAAAAACATGTAAAACATCTTTCCAAAATTTTCACTACCGCTTTTCTACTCTTTTTTCTAGCCTAATGATTTTGCTTTACAAAAATGACCTTACATATTTTATCTAATGACAAATATATCCTATCATATGTATTCCGTTCTCTGCTCCAGCTTTCCTTAATGTCTAGCCGACACACTTCTCCATTCTCCACCGTCTGGATCCTCCTATCTTGCACCACTCCACGTTCTTGAAGGTATTCCCATCCTTTGTTCGTGTTTTTTGTAGAAATAAAAGTGTTTTTTTTCTTAATTTCAATCTGATTCTTGGATTGGCTGCTCGAATCTTTTCAAATTGGCTAGCTTTCTCAGTTCTTCACCATTCTCCACCATTTGGATCATCCTATACTTGCATCAGTCCAAGTTCTTGAAGGTACAATCCCTATCTTTCGCTCTTGTTTTCTGTTGGGTTTTTGTCAAATTGAAATGGGTTTTGTAGACACCTGAGCACATATGCATCAGTACTCTTAGGATCTTTTGGTCAAACCTCATACAGTACTTGTACCTCCTTACTCTTGATTTCTAGTGTCATCTGTGTGAAAACTTTGTTGAGATTGCTCTTATGAACTACCAATCTGTATCTGTGCAAGGAAAGGGAGGCAAGGGTAGTCAGTACAGTGAGTCCAAATTTGAATGACCTCGGCTCGGGGATACATTTGGATTACTCTTTTGAAAATTTGGGTAATGGTTTGCCAACAAATGATTTCATTGTGCGTGGATATTCATCAAAAGTTAATGGATCCATAAACCTACAAAATTGTAACGTAATTCTAAGGTGAGAGTCATGACTAAATTAATGTGGTTCTTAAAGGCCACACATGAAAATTAACCAAAATATCGAGAGTAATTCTTATTTTATATAGGGAGAAAATGTCAGCATTATAGCATTCAACATATTTGGCTCCATGTTTGTCACTCTAAATGCAAACTATAGACTAAACTGACGTGTGCATTCGTAGATCATATTCATGTCATGGCATGCGTTTTTTTTTTTTTTTAAGAGATGACATGTGTGACTGATAATGTAATAATTCGCATTGTTATAAATTTCTATTTGATGCTTAGATGGGGGGACATAATAATGTTACTACCGGAGAAGATATGAGATGGCCTGAAAAAAATGAGGATGCTTTTTTGGCAAATTTATATGAGAGAGTCAAAAGGCATCCAAATGGAACACCTAGTTTTAAGCAAGTGGATTGGAATGAGATAGATGAGGAATTATTTTCAGCTATTGGGCAAAAATATGGAGCAGAAAGATTGCAAGGAAAGTACAACCGTCTAAGATTGAAACATCGGCAATTTTCTGACTTGATAAGTCATACTGGAGTTACATATAGTTCAAGCTCAAATCAAGTATATGCCACAGAAGAAGTTTGGAAAATGTTCAAGAAGGTACTGGATTATTTTTTTTAGTAGAAAACCTTAATAGTAATACTTTTTTTGATTTCAAACTTGTTCATACAATGCATCTAATTTAAATTGCAGAAGCATAAGAACTATATCACATTTAAGTCAAAGGGATGCCGCAATTATGAAATGCTTGGTCAAATATTTAATAATTCTTCAACCCATCATGCATCTACTCAATTACCTCTTAATTCTGATGGAAATCACCAAAATGAGGAACAATTTTTTAGCCAAGGGGTTCATGTCATTGAAGGGGAAAAGTCTTGTGCTGGGAGTTCTAGAGGAAAACGTCCAATTGATGACTATCTAGCTGGCTGCAATTGTGTTAACAAGGAAACCAAGCTTGAAAATTTTGATTTCTGTTTGGAAATTCTGGCATCTTCTCTAAGTGCTAGAGCTGAAAGAGATTTAGCTAAAGCAAAAAAGTATAAAGAAATGCCCGAGCAAGCTACAAGGGCTCCATACTCAATCGATGAGTGCATGGATGAACTGGAGAATCTTGATGATGTATCTGATACTTCTTATATCAAAGCTCTTGAAAAGTTTAAAGATCCGGATTGGAGAATAATGTTTGTGAAAATGTCTCTTGTTAGAAAGAAGTCTTGGCTCAAGAGCCTAGAATGAAAGCTGTAAATGGAGTAGAAAATTGGAAAATGGAACATTTGAGTTAGAGTTAGAACAATTTCTGTAATTTTTATAGAAGCTAGTTTCCATGGTATGTGCTCTGTACATGATACGTTTTTCCAATCCAAATGAGTGAATGATAATATATACGGAGCTATTTATCAATAGCTGAGATTATATTTACTTATTTTTCTGAATTTTTTTTCTTATTTAATTAATGACTTCTAAATCATTTATTCTATTAATCTAATTCTTAAAATATGATTATATACTTATTTAATCATATACTTTTTATGATTATATACTTTTTTCAACCTTATAATCTGTTATTAGTAGCCCGGAACTAGTATTCATTAACTTATTTCTGAAGCCTTTATACTCGGGAGTTTACGATCCTATGGGTCCCTGTACTGACACAAAATGTTTAATTTAGTCCCTGTTCATTCCATTTAAAGGAAGGATATCAAAGAATCATTGATTTAGTTTTTTTCTCTTTTTTTTTTTAAAAAAAATATCGTCTAATCACAGTTTTTAGACCCGGTCCGGTCCAAGGCCCGGGTTCTGGGTTTTGACCGGTCACCGGGTCGCTCGGGTCATTCTTTTTTTTTTTTTATAAAAAAATCAAAACGACGTCGTTTTAGTAAAAACAAATATAAAAGTCAACGGGTTACAACCGGGTTTTTGACCGGGTTAATTTGTCGGGTTAGTCGGGTTACACCAAGTTTTTTTTTTTCTATTTTTTCTTCAACTCAGCCTGATTCCAGCTCTGAATTAGTCGGATTCTAGATTAACCCATCAAACCGGTCCAGATTTTAAAACTTTACGTATAATGACTTCATGTACTGCAAGCAACCACACAATATCTAGAAATCGCAAGCAACCATTTGAAAAATCCAATGAGGTCAAACAAAACACACAACCTTCATATATACATTCTTCCACATTATTTACTTTCTTGATACATTAATTCCCTTCTATGTTTAGCTGATTTAAATATTAGAAGGTTTTTTTTTTTTTGATAAAAAACTTGTTTTTGAAGAAAAATTGGTAAGATGACTCTATTATTTCACTAGACCAGTGACAACCCAATCACCCTGTCAACGCTTCAAAAACCTAATCCAATCCAATTTTTTTTCACTTTATAAACAGTAAGATCTTGATTATGCTTATTTTTTAAGGAATTTAATTTTAATTAATCTACAAACTGATTCAAAATATTTTTTTTATTAATGAATGAGGTTTTATATTCACAATTACAAATGAAGAATCATAACAGTACGACACTCAATAAAATTATAAAATGAAAAAAAAAACTATTATTAAGTAATTGATTCATAAGTTGATATTAGACGTGATATTTCAACAAAATAGTCCCAGCAAGATCCATTTACACCTTCATTAGAGCTGTAAAATAGAATTAACAAAACTTTGAGAAAGTCACTATAGCACAAGATCCATATTGGCTGAATACCTTTCTTTTTTTTTTTGCTGCAAAAACTTTTTGATCTCACATCCAAACTATAGATAAGCCCGGTTCAACGGCCTCATAAATTAACAAAAACCAAATAAAATATTTGGTTTTTTTTTTTTCTAAGAACATGATTGTGAATGCGGTCTAACCAGTGTTTTCAAAAAAAATATTATTTTTATTTCAAATTAATATTTTTGGCTCGTTTTGATGCGTTGATATAAAAAATAATTTTTTTAAAATAAAAAAATCATCTTGATATATTTCTAAACGAAAAACAATTTGAACCACAACCGCTACCATAATTCTAAATAGGCCCTAAAGCCAATTAAAAACATGAAAATCTAAACTCAGAGGGCGTTTGTTTGCCAGGAAAGTGGTTTTCTGGAAACCACTTTCCAAACTTTCTTGTGTTTGTTTGTCATTAGAAAAGTTAGTCAACAAAAAACACTTTCCAATCAAATGAAAAATTGGCTTGATTTCAAGGAAAATGTTTTCTTTTTATTTTGGGTGGAAAATATTTTCCAAAAGTTGTGAAAAAAATTAAAAATATCATATTATTTGCTGATTATATCAAATTTGATCCTTAAATTTTTTATTGATATATATTTTGTTTGAATCTTTTTTTTTTCTTTTAATTTTTTCCTTTAAAATTTGATTCAATTTGATTTTTATATTAACTTTGTTTCTCATTTTTATGATTATTATTTGCTTTTCTCTTATCATTTTTTTTAATTGAAAACTTTTATCTATCAAATTTGGTCCTTATTTTTTTTATTGTTACTTATTTTATTTGAAATAATTTATGAAATTGTAATTATTATTATTTTCATTTCATCATCTTTTAATTTTTGTATTTGTTAGATTTGATTTTCATTATTTTGATCATTATTTATTTTATTTGAGATAATTTATGAAATTAGATATTTTTTTCAATTTTATTCTAATTCAACCTTTTAATTTGTAAGATTTGTTCCTTATTATTTTAATAAACTTGAAAAAAATAAAATATTAATAAGTTATTTTTCAGCATATTTTTAATGACATAACCAAACACTAGAAATTGTTTTTTAATTTATTTTTCATTACACTACCAAACATAAAAAAATAATTCACTTTTCAAGAAAACTAATTTTTAAAATAAAATTATTTTTCAGCAAATAAACTGGCTTAATTTGGGTCGGGTTTGGAACCAAATTTGTTGAAAGTGGTACCCGATTACGCGCCCCAGCATGAGGCCAACGAATATTAACCCCAAAGTGGACCATAAAACCCCCGTCCCATCAAAATCTCCACAAACGGAAAATGGCGGAGGAACCCGGCACCGCACCTGGGTCCGGCAGCCGGACAGTGAAGGAATGCGAAGATATGATTCGACGGAGTTTCCGGAGTAAAATTTCCAAACCCTTTAATTTCTCCTCATCTTCAAAAATCTCATCAGGGTTCAGGTTTAGGGTTTTTCCAATTTGTAGCTTAGAATGGGTATTTGCCACTTTCTCTGGTACTGTAATTCAGCTGCTTTTGAATATTTTCTACTGACTTTCCTGTTAATTTTGTTTTGGTTTTGTAATTTATAGCTCCAATGGTGAGATTTTTTAGGGAGAATTTGGAGAAAGCAGGGTGTGGTGTTAGTGAAAATTTCTTCAAGGCTGTTAATTGTGATAAGAGTATTGCTGGCGGTTATGTTCGCGGAAAAGGGGTAGCATTGCTTTGCTCATTCTTTTGTTGATTTTTTTTTCATGATTTTAATCTTTATTTTCATTGGGATTTGAAGGGAATATGGTAGAATGTTTGCTTAAATTTACAGCATTTCAATGTCTTCTTAAGAATTTGCTTGCAACCTCCCCCCCTATCGATTTGATTAATGCTTTGAGTTGTTTCTTTTTATTGGTATGTGAATTATGTTTTCCTTGCTGGCCAGCTTATCATTTTTGGGTTTGTTTTCACCTTTAGCATGCTGAAGTGTTTAGATAGTAGTCTTGGCTAACTTCCATTCTATTTTTCAGATAATGGTGTGTAGTAATCACATGAACATTCAAGATGACGTAAACCAAGTTATTGCACATGAGTTGATTCATGCTTATGATGACTGTCAGGCTGCAAACTTGGACTGGGCTGATTGTGCGCATCATGCCTGTAGTGAGGTCTGTATCATTGCAAAATCTATCAAGCCTTTCTAACAAATTGAGTTTTGCATGTTTTCAGTATTGGTTTTTTTAAGGCTTTGAAATCACCATGTATAGATGGAAGTTGAGAGCATATCAAGATGTACCAAGTCTTTTTACAAACTGGAATACTACTCCCCTCCTGATACTTACGTCTAAATTTCTTCTTCTCTTGTTTGTGTGTTCAGATTCGTGCTGGACATTTAAGTGGTGATTGTCATTATAAACGGGAGTTGCTGCGGGGTTATATCAAATTAAGAGGTCATGAACAAGTGAGTTCTACATTTATTTTGAAACTTTACATTTAAACATTTGGTCCTGTCCACTGTATTCATGCATCTGCTAGCGTATGAGATGAAAATCCAAATCTTTTCATAGGTAGTCAATTGAGTGTAAATGTTTATGCCATGTATGCAGTAGAGGTTTTCTTTTGGCTTTGAAATCACCTTGTTCAGAGAGAAGTTGGAGTCTTAGTGAAATGTACCACGTGAGAATTGAGTGCTTCAGGACTCCAAATGTTATGTTTGGAGAATTTGTGATCCTTGCGATTCAAGTGCCTTTTTAAGCAGTTGATAACTTTAATTATTGCGAGGTCCTTCATATTAAGATCTAAAATTAGCACCAGTTTAGGAAAGAAACAAGCAGTTTTTGGAATTAGGTTTCCACCTAGAAAAAGGCAAGTTTATATTTCAGTTCCCATATCGTTGAATATTACTTATTTTTCTAGAAAACAATATATTGTTAGCGGAAAAAAGAAAACAATGATGAGGATGGGCTATTCTCCTAAATTAAAGGAGAAGACAAGCTATTTTAGTATCATAAATTTGCTTCAAATATGTATCAGCTGCAGGAGAATTGATTAACGATTTCCAATATCAATGTCTTTATCAGAGTGATGACTATCACAAGCTTATTTTATTTAAAAAATCATGACAAAGTGCATTCTTTCCTGAATGCAAATAACAGAAATGAAATCTTATGTCATTCACTTGGTTGAGCTTGTAATAAGCATGTTTCCATTTTAAAGACCTTTTATCCATGGAGCCAGGAAAAATAATGAATGTTTTGTGATTTGAAGGTATGCAGTTTAAGTTTCATCCAAGACATAATGGGAGTGAGAATTCATTAAAACCTGGAGCTTGAAATATTCCTCATATGGAAGTTTGATGACATAGCATCAATCAAATGCTCCCATGGACCTCTTGTAGTGCATAATGCCAACAATGGCATGTATTACTATATGGTCATGATTGGTGACTAGTATATACTGTTAAAACTTGTCACTGGATCCCTCAGTTTAAGGAGGCAAATGTCTAACAAACAAGAGCTTTAGTTATGTCCCTCAGTTTAGCTTGTACTTTTTATGATGCCTTTCTTAGTCATCTTGTTTGTTATTTTTTGTGTGTTATTTTTGTTACATGTCACAATATTAATTAACTTTTCAATGTAAACATGAAGGAATGTGTGAGAAGGAGAGTTATGAAGTCAGTGATTGCCAACCCGCATTGCTCAGAAGCAGCTGCAAGGGATGCCATGGAAGCTGTATGGGATGTCTGTTACAATGATACACGGCCCTTTGACAGAGCTCCTTGAAACAATGCACTTGCTTTGCCGATCCACCTATTGTTGCTCCGAATCTTATATCTAAATGATTTTGGTGATTGCATTGGCCTGCAAAGCATTATGAACTGGATCTTTCTGTTTGACAAGAATACTCGATTCTTTCAAAGGCTCTCATTTTTTTTTGTTGAGATGCAAAGGTACCAAAAGGATTTTCCTTTTAAAATGTTGCAACACATCCATGGTTGAGTAACCCATCCATGATTGATTTTCTTCGCAGTTCAGATTAAAAAAATGGAACTACAGGTTTCTTTCTTTTAAGCTCCAGGTGTTTCAAAACAGCATATGGTCAATTTCACTTATTACGCAGTATGTATTTGTTTTTTCCTATTTGGCTGTGTTAACTTGGCATTGTTGATACTTGAGCGATTGACATGAGTGGGTGTGGCTAGTGTATTCTTCAGAAACGAAGATAAGAAAGGGGGTTATTTCCTTTTGTTTCTGCAATATGATGCGTAATTTATCATTTAAACAGACCGGCGGCTCAAGACTTTCTTGCCGCCATATCCTCAAATTTGTTGTTCTTTAGTGTGTATGCCTGCCCCCCTTTTACCAAGTTTGGGGGAGAGCTCGTGGCATGTGGTGTGAGAGGCTTAACTCGATTAGATGGCATGAGGGGCCTCATTCTTCTTCCCAACATCTTGCATTCTGTTAGCTTTACTTCCCTCGTTTTCTTAAATTCCATGTACATTATGAGGATAGAAGCTTTGGAGCTCAAGACTCTAGTCTTTTAAACTTACAATTCCGCAATGCTGCTTCAGATTTCCCATCTCTGTAGTTGCTATCTTATGTTATGGATAACGGTTGTAAAACATCATATGATTGTGCTGAAAAAACAAAAGAGATACTAACAGATGTGGTGCTCTTATTCTGAAATTTGATGATGGTGGTTTATGCGGCGGTAAGTGGATAAGCCCCGGAGAAATAACAGGGCTTTGCAAAGATGATTTCATAGCAAGTGGAATGTTCTGATTGAAGCTTTTGTGGGCAAATATCATCGGGATCGCGAGACCCGATGGACCTCTGTCCTTGTCAAATCTTTTTCCGCAGAAAACCCAGCCGAAATCTTGTAACAGTTATCCTTGAGATGATGGAGGTGGCGGGAGCTACAGCATTAACACAGAGGTAGACTTCGCGTGCCTCTTTTCTTCTGTTTGTCCGTTAATTATGCTCCCAAGTTGGCCTTGTGTGATCCTGCAGCATTCACCAGTATGATAATAGTTACAAGACCCGGCTTGGCTCGGCAAATTATCAGGTAACTTGTTAACTCAGTGGTGTCATTTTAGTTATATATATTTTAAAAAATCCATAATTTGAGCTGAGTCAACTCTTGGTTGACTGTTATAACTATGATATTAATTCTGTCTAGAGATCATGACCGCAATATATATTTAGCTGGCCACCTTTTGACAAAAAAGAAAAAGAAAAACCATTTTCTGAAAACAAAAACGGTAGGTGGTGTGACAAGGTGATGAACCTTGGTAGTCACAGATGGAAAATCATGACATTGACAACGCTACGGCGCTCAAAATACTCAAAGAAGAAGAAGAAGCATGTTTCGGTAGTTGATTAACATATCGTTATTGGACCAGACAATTTAACAAATCGAGATATTTTATTTTTATTAAAAATATAATAAAATAATATTTTTTATTTTTAATATTAACAGATTAAAATAATAATAATAAAAAAAATCTAAAAAAATATTAATTTAATATTTTTTAGATAAAAAAAATTAAAAACATTTTAAAAAAATATTAGTTTAAAAGGTTACATATCAAGATATAATGTGATTGGAATCTGACCTTTCAAACTTCCAAATCTCAACTAGGGTTTTTCATATTTCCACAGAGTCATTGATAAGAAAGTTACATGCTAGTTTTTTCTCGAATTGAAATTCCCAGAACCACAAGAAAGTCAAGGCCCATTTGAATTGAGCTTTGTAATGTTTCATATCTCATCACAATTCTCAAGTTTCGAGAATTTTCTTCCTGTAAATTAACAAGGAGGAGCCACCTTAATTATTAAGAGATTGAAAGTGAAATACTCCCCATTAATTGCTTATTTAAAAGGTTATGTTATTTGCATCAGGTGTTGCCGGAGGGTTGTGGATGCCACCATGCCAGCATATTGGAGCATATCCAGTAGCTGCTGTACCTGGTTTTGTAGGTCATTTAAGAGGAAAAGGCCTCTTGGATTGGAATTGTAGCTAGCTCCTTAGTGCAATCAGTTCTTCTTTCTATTATTACTGCCTGTCTTTCCTTCATGAACGTTTTCTCTTGTAGTTGTATATTCTTGTTCTATCATAGGCTTCCACCAAGTTCAGTGACAAATATTTGACCTTATGTGCTAGAACTGCAGGCAGCGAAGGCAAGGGAAAGGATATTCAAGAGAAGAGCTTCAATGGAGGATAAGAAAAATTGAATTACGAAATCAAAATATTTTTACATCACAAGAATGTATAAATTTTAGAAATTTCGGTACCAACACATAGCTCATGGACTTGTTCTATTTGTGCATGTGAGCCAAAGCTATAGCGTTCCCCATCTTTTTCGTTCTAGGGCAATTACAAGAATCTATCTTTATTACGCATAAATTATAGTGCCTTCGTTTTTACATTTAAACATTGTTTTTTTTAAAAAGAAAATTAAATTTCTTTACTTCAAATTAATTTGATGTTTTGTTTCTTAACTGATTTTAGCTAATTTGAGGCCATGAACAAATTCGTTTGGATTTTTAGGATAATTTTAGATGTTTTCAAGTTAAAAATAATTAAAAAAAGTTTTTTGATCTAAAAAATCCAACTTTGGTTCAAATAAAATGGCAGAAGATGATACACTATTTATCAATGTAGATGAGTTATTAAAAAAAAAGTTTGGTTTACAACATGTCAATTGCTCAACTTAAAAAAAAGGAAAAGGCGTACGCATCTGCCTTTAACCTAGACTCCTTTTATATATATATATATATATATATATATATATATATATATATATATATATATATATAAAACACAAATGCCTATTTCTGAAGCCGTATTGTACTTATGAACATCGAAGATGTGCCTGCAGACACATCTTAATTTGCCAAGTGGAGAAAGACACACAAGGGAGAGAACTTGCAAAAACAGTTCTGGATCTGTGCTAAGGCAACGACAAGGGAGGATCTAGTACGAGGAATCTGTTAGCTATTTGGAGACAAGCAATGTCCCACCTCCACTATGTGCTTAGTGGGAATACCTAATCTCCACTTAGCACAAGTGGAGGCAAACGGTGGGCATAAATCATGGCATGATTTATGCCCTTCACTCCTAGCTTAATATATATGTATGCTCAGTGAAGAGCTGTTGTGCCTGTGTGTGAAGAACGCAGAGAAGAGTGAAAACACAGAGAGAAAAACGTGAGAGAGAGAGCTTGAGTTGAGTAGAGAAGATTTTCTCCTCCTCCTTGTTTTGTTGTTTGTATTGTTTCTAAGCTTGATTAATACAAACCAGTAGCTCCGTGGAGTAGGCAAGTTGCCGAACCACGTAAATTGATGTGTGTTTGAGTTCTGGAATTACCCAACAACTGGTATCAGAGCTTGTTCTTGAAAAAGAGGGTGTTTGATCCAAACTCAAAAATCAAAGTTCTCAAAACGTGTTTTTGACATTACCATCGCGTAGAGGAAGTAGAGACGCATTCACTGGTGAAAACCCGGCGAAGAACCGACGTCCTGCATGACCGCACGCTCCAACACGCGCCTACGACAGCACTGCCCACGCGCGACCACTCGCGCCACGCTCTCCACGCGTCGTCTTCACCCGATTGTCTGCAACTGAACCGGGTTGACCCGCCACGCAAGCGACCAGTCATCAGCCACGCCAGCAATTCTGCACAGTCATCCGCCACGTCATCAGACCAGGCAGCAGCCACGTCATCACCTGCCACGTCAGCCAAAAAGTGCGTGCATTTGCCACGTCATCAAAGGTGGGCCCGGATTTCTGACATGGATGACACGTCATCTATCCACGTCATCACAGTGGGTTTTGATTCAGTGTTTCGCAGACACTATTTCCGCCTGACACGTGGCTTCATCAGCACCGTCTGTTGACCTAAAACTTTGACTGTTAAGATCTGAGCCATCCGAAGTCCGATTGGGGTGATCTCAGTGTCGTTTCCAATAGTTTTGGCCGTTCCGGACACATCTGTAAGGTCAGATTTGACAGATTTAAATCCGAGACATATTAAAATGGCAGATGAAATAAAAGCTGCGGGAATTGAAAAATTTGATGGAACAGATTTTGGATATTGGAAAATGCAAATTGAAGACTATTTATATGGAAAGAAACTTCATCTTCCTTTATTGGGGAGCAAACCAGAAAATATGCCAGAAGAAGATTGACAACTTCTTGATAGACAGGTTTTGGGCATTATTCGGCTATCCTTGTCGAGAAGAGTTGCGCACAATGTTACAAAAGAAAGATCCACTGCAAGACTAATGGAAGCTTTGTCTGGGATGTATGAGAAGCCCTCAGCAAATAACAAAGTGCACCTGATGAAGAAGTTGTTCAACTTGAAGATGACAGAAAGCACCTCTGTGACACAACATCTCAACAACTTCAATACCATTACAAATCAATTGTCATCTGTTGAGATTGAGTTTGATGATGAGATCCGTGCACTCATTTTGCTAGCTTCACTTCCAAGCAGTTGGGAAGGTATGAGGACAGCCGTGAGCAATTCAGCTGGAAAATCCAAACTGAAATATGATGACATCCGAGACTTGATTTTAGCTGAAGAAGTGCGAAGGAAAGACTCAGGTGAAAGTTCAAGTTCAGGATCAGCTCTCAACATTAACACTCGAGGGAGGAGACAGGATAGAGGCTTATCCAGAGGCAGATCCAAATCAAGATACAGAAGTAAAAGCAAGTTCGGACCCAGAAAGCAGGTTGAATGTTGGAATTGTGGCAAACCTGGTCATTTCATGAGGAATTGCACAAAACCGAAAAAACCTGAAGTTGACTCTGCAAACGCCACTACAGACGAGGTACAAGATGCTTTGATTCTTGCTGTGCATAGTCCTGTTGATGATTGGGTTCTTGATTCTGGTGCTTCATTTCACTGTACACCACACCATGAAATGATGCAAAACTATATTGCTGGAGATCACGGTGTAGTCTATCTGGCCGATGGACAACCATTGGATATTGTGGGTATAGGAGATGTACAAATCAAGACAATGAATGGATCTATATGGAACTTGCAAAATGTAAGGCATGTTCCTGATCTAAAGAAGAAGCTGATCTCGGTCGGACAACTTGATGATAGTGGTCATTCAATCCTTTTTTCTGGAGGTATGTGGAAGGTTTCAAAGGGAGCAATGGTTTTGGCTCGTGGAAAGAAAACCGGCACCCTGTATATGACCACAAGATTTGCAGACATTATTGCCTCTACTGAAGCAGAAAATCAAGCACATCTATGGCACTGTAGACTCGGCCATATGAGTCAAAAGGGGATGAAGGTACTTCAATCGAAGGGAAAGCTGCCAGAGCTTAAAAATGTTGATCTCGACATTTGTGAAAGCTGTGTTCTTGGAAAACAGAAGAAGCTCAGTTTCTTAAAGGTTGGCAGGACCTTAAGACCAAGAAAGCTAGAACTGGTACACACAGATTTATGGGGACCGTCTCCAGTAGCATCTCTTGGAGGTTCTCGGTATTACGTGACTTTCATTGATGATTTCAGCAGAAAGGTATGGGTCTACTTTCTGAAAAATAAATCTGATGTGTTTGAAACATTCAAGAAATGGAAGGCTATAGTTGAGACTGAATCAGGTCTGAAGTTGAAATGCTTGAGATCCGATAATGGAGGAGAATACATTGATGGAGGTTTCAAGGAGTATTGTGCTGTCAATGGTATCAGAATGGAAAAGACCGTTCCAGGCACACCGCAACAGAATGGCGTTGCTGAACGGATGAACAGGACCATCAATGAACGAGCTAGAAGCATGAGATTGCATTCAGGGTTACCTCAAACATTCTGGGCTGATGCAGTTCATACCGCAGTTTACTTAATCAACCGTGGACCATCAGTTCCTTTGGAGTTCAGACTGCCCGAGGAAGTATGGAGAGGAAAAGAGGTACAACTCTCTCATTTAAAGGTCTTTGGGTGTGTTTCCTATGTTCATATAGATTCTGATGCTCGCAACAAGTTGGATGCCAAATCCAAGAAATGTTTCTTCATCGGCTATGGAGATGAAGAATTTGGATATCGGTTCTGGGATGATCAGAATAGAAAGATTATCAGAAGCAGGAACGTGATCTTCAATGAGAAAGTTCTGTACAAAGACAGATCAAGTGCAGAAACAGATAAGGCTGATTCAGATACAAGTCCACAAAAATCTGAATTCATCAGATTAGAAGAGCTTCCTGATGTTACCGAGCAGAACAAAACTCGAGAGTCTTTACAAGAAGATTCAAGCACATCTGTACCCACCACTACACAAGAAGATGCAGAGCCAAGTGAACCAATTGTTTATATTCGCAGGTCTTCAAGGACTGTAAAGCCCCCACAACGGTTCACACTTCTACTGAATTATATTTTGCTGACAGATGGTGGTGAGCCGCTAAGTTATGAAGAATCCTTACAAGATGGAAACTCAAGCAAGTGGGAGTTAGCCATGAAGGATGAGATGAGTTCGTTGCTGAAGAACAAGACTTGGGAGCTAACCACACTGCCTGAAGGAAAGAAGGCTTTACAAAACAAGTGGGTTTACAGAGTGAAGACTGAGCATGACGGAAGTAAACGGTTCAAGGCAAGACTTGTTGTAAAAGGGTTTCAACAAAAGAAAGGGATTGACTACTCTGAGATATTTTCTCCAGTTGTGAAGCTCACAACAATCAGAGTTGTTCTGGGGATAGTAGCAGCAGAGAATTTACATCTTGAACAATTAGATGTAAAAACAGCCTTTCTTCATGGAGAATTGGAGGAAGACATTTACATGCAACAGCCAGAGGGGTTTGAAATACAAGGAAAGGAGAAACAAGTCTGCAAGCTAAAGAAAAGCTTATACGGCTTGAAGCAAGCTCCAAGACAGTGGTACAAGAAGTTTGACAACTTCATGTGTAGTTCGGGATATACAAGATGTCAAGCTGATCATTGTTGTTATGTCAAACATTTTGACAACTCCTACATCATTCTACTATTATATGTAGATGATATGTTGATTGCAGGATCCAGCATTGAGGAGATTGATAAGCTGAAACAGCAGTTGTCAAAACAGTTTGAAATGAAGGACCTGGGAGCTGCTAAACAAATACTTGGCATGAGAATCTTCAGAGATAAAGACAAAGGCGTACTAAAGCTTTCACAAACAGAGTATGTCAAGAAGGTTCTCAGCAGGTTTAGTATGGATAATACTAAACCAGTAAGTACACCACTGGGGAATCATTTCAAGCTCAGCAAAGATCAGTCACCAAAAACTGAGCAAGAATGTGGATACATGGATAAGATTCCATACGCCTCAGCTATCGGCTCTTTGATGTATGCTATGGTCTGTACCAGACCAGACATTGCCCATGCAGTGGGAGCTGTAAGCCGATATATGAGCAATCCTGGAAAGCAGCATTGGGAGGCGGTCAAATGGATCATGAGGTACTTAAAAGGTTCATCAGAGACATGTCTTACCTTCACAGCTGGTGGTTTGAAACTTGAAGGTTTTGTAGACGCTGATCTAGCAGGAGATGTTGATAGCAGAAAGAGCACTACAGGATATGTGTATACTCTAGGAGGTACTGCTGTTTCCTGGAGTTCTACCTTGCAAAAGATTGTCGCTCTTTCAACAACAGAAGCTGAATATGTTGCAGTCTCAGAATCTGCAAAAGAGATAGTATGGTTGCAGAGTTTCCTGAAGGAATTGGGCAAGTTGAATGGAAAAGGTACTTTGTATAGCGACAGTCAGAGTGCAATCTTCCTTGCCAAGAATCCAGCATTTCACTCCAGGACGAAGCATATTCAGATCAAATATCACTTCATCCGACAACTGCTGGATGACGAGCAACTAATGCTAGAAAAGGTTTGTGGAAGCAAGAATCCAGCTGACATGTTAACCAAAGGAGTTACACTTGATAAACTGAAGTTGTGCAAAACTTCAGTTGGTCTTCAAGGATAAAAGATATTTTTTCATTGTTTGTCTCCAAGTGGGAGATTGTTAGCTATTTGGAGACAAGCAATGTCCCACCTCCACTATGTGCTTAGTGGGAATACCTAATCTCCACTTAGCACAAGTGGAGGCAAACGGTGGGCATAAATCATGGCATGATTTATGCCCTTCACTCCTAGCTTAATATATATGTATGCTCAGTGAAGAGCTGTTGTGCCTGTGTGTGAAGAACGCAGAGAAGAGTGAAAACACAGAGAGAAAAACGTGAGAGAGAGAGCTTGAGTTGAGTAGAGAAGATTTTCTCCTCCTCCTTGTTTTGTTGTTTGTATTGTTTCTAAGCTTGATTAATACAAACCAGTAGCTCCGTGGAGCAGGCAAGTTGCCGAACCACGTAAATTGATGTGTGTTTGAGTTCTGGAATTACCCAACAGAATCAAGAACACAGCTCTCGAAGATTACTTTGATGTAAGCTCAGAATGTTGGTGATGAGCATTCTTTAAACTATCAGGCAAATTAGTTATCAGAAGGACAGTCGGCTTGGAGGGTTTTTGCTCAAACAAGATTTGCAGGTCAGTCAGGGACAAAACTGTTGACGAAAGGTCACCTGGAAAGGAGACAAAGGCTATGAAGTAGAGAGAGGTGATGACAGACTCATAGGGAACGTGGAAAATGGCCAGCGCGCATGCAAAAAACGGGGGACGGTAACTGAGAATCTCGTGTTTGTAATCCAAGGCCATAATTTCAGAGTTGAAGATTATGTAGACAAGTCATGAATGAAAAACGTGCTTCAATCCTCTTAAAATGCTTTACACGGTTCCATCTTCTTGTATGTGGCCGCAAGAACTTATCAAGTTGTAGTGATCGTTTTTTCCTCTCTTAATGAGGTTACGACACATGAGCTGGTAGTTGATGTTATGGTTCAACTGCTTTTTTTTGTTTTTTGAAAGTTTTCAAGTTATTTTAGTTTTAATTTATTATTTTTTTATGTTTTGATTTAGTGATATTAAAAATATATTTTTAAAAAATAAAAATATTTTTATTATTCTCATAAAACAGATATTCAATGTATATAAAGAAAGAAAGAAAAAAAGTATACTGTGTTTTTTTATTTATTATTTAGGCAATGTTGAGAAGATAGAAAACGAAAGAAATAAAATAAAAAAACTCTCCCTTGTCTCTTATTTATGTTATGCAGTTGAGATTAAGAATGCTCTGTTTAAGATCTGATCATCATGGAAATGTTTTTTTGGCTCACAAAGAAAACATAACTGTTAATTACTTGAGAGTTTGTTTTGTGTAAAATATTTTAAAGTTTTTTATTTTTATTTTTTTGGGTTGTTTTATAAAACATTTCACATAATAAAAATTGATTATCATAAAATATTTTACATCCAACAATTAAATTTACTTAATTTATTAAAAAATATTTTATAAACAATGCTACAATAATAATATTATTCAAAATTAAATTTCGACCACTATCACCTTATTGTCATCAACTCCACATTACTAAAGCTGTTTTATTTATTAAACTGTTTAAAACTGTTAAATAATATATTTATCTTGTTTATTTATTAAAACTAAAATAATATTTTTAGCTTAACCTATATAGAAGTTTTTCGTATTTAGATTAAAGTAAAAATTCTAAATACAAATCAATTGAGGAGCATTCTAGCCAAGCATGTTCATATTTATTTTTATATTAAATGAATTATTTTAACAAAAACAAGTCGAACCAAGCATTTATCTTTTCATTTATATAAATCATGAAACATAAATTTAACCCCGGATATATGCAATGAATATTTATATAGTTTTTTTAATCTTATCCATGCAGTTCATTAACGTTTGATCCTACTAAAAAAAAATACAGAAATTATGATGTACATATTAAGGGATCCCTCTCCCACATAAAACTTTTCATGTCAATTCAAATAAGTTCATTCATCTGTCAACATGGCAATCCTTAAAACATAGGATAGCTGTTAAGTTTAGTGTTTAATCTAATGACAACATCGGTTTTCAACATGATGAGAAATTTGATAGTGAATATCAGACTCCTCGTTCCACCCTCCAATGGAAATCTGAAGCTTAACTCTTCAATTTTGATGATAAATATCCGCGGAACACATTGACAGTCGTGTAAGACCACACTAGCTTGTTTTCTTAAAGAGTCTTGTTTTTCTGACAGAATTGACTTCTAGTTTGAAAGACGGTGCCCCCTTTCTGTGCTTGTAACTTTGTAACATGATTTATTTGTTTTCTTGACGAAATGAAACAACGTATTTGTTTTTCTCACTGCAATGCTATAAATGACAAGATTGTAAGAATGGATTAGGGAAAGACATTTGGAGAGGGAGAGATGGAACAATCTTGGGAGAGGGAGAGATTGCAAAAGACTGAAGAGAGGACATGGGCTTCCACTACTGTGGTGGAAGAGCTGAAGAAGGTGAGCTGCATGGCAGCTCCCATGGTGGTATTGATGGTGTCACTATATCTGTTGCAGGTTGTTTCGCTAATGATGGTAGGTCACCTTGGTGGATTGTCTCTGTCAGCCGTCTCCATCGGTGGATCTTTTGCTACTGTCACTGGCTTTAGTCTCCTAGTGAGTCTTGTTTTCTCTAACTTATTCCTTGTTCATGCTTTCTCTATCTGCTAAGATTTATTAGAAGTATAAATATTTACAATATTCAAATGAATAATGAAATTAATTGGAGTTTAAGCAGATGTAGTTATCAATATATTTGTCTTAATTTGTTATTAAATTCTTGAATCAAGCTTGAGCTTGTATACATGATGACTGACAGTAAATTTACATACCGAGCAGTTTGGATTGACAGGAGGCTTAGAAACTCTATGCGGGCAAGCATATGGAGCAGAGCAATACCAAAAGCTTGGAACCTATACATACTGTGCAATCATCTCTCTCATTCCAATATGCATTCCTGTATCTATCCTTTGGATATTCATGGACAGGATATTGATAGAAATAGGCCAAGACCCTGAAATCTCAACGGTAGCCTGCCAATATGCTATTTGTCTCATTCCTGCATTATTTGCCGACGCAATTCTTCAGTCACTACTTCGTTACTTCCAGTCCATGAACTTGATTCTACCAATGCTTTTAAGCACTAGCGTGACGTTATTTTTCCACATACCCCTTTGCTGGGCTCTAATATTTAAATGGAAACTAGGAGTCAAAGGAGCAGCTTTAGCCATTGATGTGTCTTACTGGTTGAATGTGATCTTCCTTGGACTTTATATGGGGTTTTCTTCATCCTGCAAAAAAACCCGTGTCATCAACTGGAATGATATTTTCTCTAGCATTAAGGAGTTCTTTTGCTTTGCGCTCCCTTCTGCTGTAATGGTTTGGTAATTTCTCAATCATGTTCAGTCTAACTAGAATGTAATTTCTTAAGCTTCTGTTATTGTGTGCTTTGAATGTCTAATAAATACTTCGGCGTGTTCTTTTCATGCTGATGGTCATCTGAAGTCTTGAATGGTGGACCTTTGAGCTACTTATATTGCTGGCTGGGCTTCTGCCAAATTCACAGCTTGAAACATCTGTTCTTTCTATCTGGTATGCTACTTTTCCTGCACTTAAAAAATGGTTGATTAGGGTCTTCGATAGGATCGCTTCTGATTATCTCTTAACATTGTACTCAGCCTCACAACAATATCATTGCACTTCTATTTACAAAGTGGGATTGCAGCTGCTGGAAGGTTAGATTCATATCCTGCCTCTTCAAGTTGCGTGCATGAAAAAACAATTCTTAATTACAAATCTGTTTGTGCTTGTTCTGGCAGTGCTCAGGTTTCAAATAATTTAGGAGCAGGAAATCACGAGGCAGTTCAAGTGGTTATTCGTGCAGTACTGAAAATTTCCCTCATAGAGGCAGTTATTGTGAGCACAAATCTCTTCTGCTACCGCAATGTTTTCGGATATGCTTTTAGCAATGAAAGGGTGGTTGTGGACTACGTAACTGAACTGGCTCCGCTGCTTTGTCTCTCAATTGTAGCGGATAGCTTGCAAACAGTACTTTCCGGTTAGTTTCTCCTATCATGCATGTACATGGTGAAATATCTGAATTGTTTGTGTTTCAACCCCATAATCCACCAACATTATTACAAACAAGACATGATACTGAATGATGTTTCTTGCATATGGCACGTCTGGTACTAAAGCTAGAAATGTTTTGGGCACAGGAATTGCTAGAGGATGTGGGTGGCAGCACATAGGGGCCTATATTAACCTTGGAGCATATTATTTTGTTGGAATCCCAGTAGCTGTTCTACTGTGCTTCATTCTCCATCTCGGAGGGAAAGGCCTTTGGATTGGGATACTAACTGGGAATATTGTGCAAGCAACATTACTTGCTCTCATAACTGGTTTTACAGATTGGGAAAAACAGGTTCTGCTCATACATACGACTATACGAGTATTGTGCAAGCACTGATTTAGTCTTACTTGCTTTTTTGGATAGAATATGTTGATTGTTTTATGGAATGAAGATCTTCATGCATGAACGCTAATTTTGACTTTGTATGCCTGTCAATATCGCAGGCAACCAAGGCAAGGGAGAGGATCTTTGAGGGGACATTTTCGGCTGATAATGGATTACCTTGAATATTACACGGAAGTATCAGTGGCTTGGGGAGAAAATTGATCGATCCATTTAGATGCTTATATGCGCACCCCCTCATTCTTCTTGTGCATGCAAGAAAATGTGGTAGAGGTTCTTGCAATTTGGATGGCATTGTAAATTTGAAAATTTTTACGCTACTTCATAGAAGGTTTGTAATTGAAAAATAAATTTGAGAAAACAATAATCTGAGAAAAATAGTAAATGATGTTGCTGATTTTTGTTGTGATGTGGGACTTTTGTTTTGGAATTATTAAAGATTCCCTCAATACCAAATTTTATGCGCCTTCAGAAAAAAACTATACTTTTAATTATATCTAGAATTCATAACTGTTAAAATTCCAAAGGAATACAAGGAGCTTCAACTTCAAATGACAAAGGGTTAACTTTCTGTTAAGGATGGGTGACACAGCTATAAAAAAGTTAGGTTTCTCAGACTCAAAAGTTAGATAATTTGTAGAGAAATAGAGAGACTTTAGGCTCCATTTCGGTGAGGTTGGCAAAGGGTCGCTGGGGGATAGAGGGTTAACAAACAGTCTCTTGTGAGGGTAAGAACCCAGTAGGAAGTAGTAATACACATGACTGGCCCAGATGAACTGTCTGTCTTTTTTAAAAATTTAGTGGTTTTGCCAAAGATTATGGTAGAAAAAACCCTGGGAAAGGTTACTGTAGTGATTCAACAGAGGAGGGGATTTTTTCTGAGGATTGTTTATGATGCTAGAAGTGTTGAGCATATAGGAAATATGTTTAATGTAAGTGATATTGTTGGTATTTATTATGAACATAGTGATAAAATTTACCAAGTGCTTGCTCATCTGAATCCTAAGGTTGTTTGCAAGGAACTTGGAGTCGATGAATATGGAAACAGAGAGGGTGATCATGACAGTATGGTTAGTCATGGTGATAATGACAGTATGGTTGGTCATGGTGTTGAGCCCGAGGGTGGAGGTGATGACGACGCATATGACGAGGGTACTGGTTTGACAAAAAAATGATGATGCTTTAGGACAAAGTTGATACAATATTGTCGTGTAACGATGATGGCAATGGTGATACTGATAATAATAATAATAATATTATTATCTAAAAAATAATTATTAATTAAATATATATTTTTTATTTTTAAATTAGGATCACGCGAATAGTATAATAAATATGTATTTGAATCATGTGAGTACATTTTATCTTTTAAAAAAATCTTGTCGTTTTAAACTATTTGAACAGTAAATTTGCTCATAACTTTTGATATAATGAGAGTTCTAAAGTCCAATTGTATAGTGGATTGAAAAGCAATAACCAGGCTAGGTAGGGAAGGTCTCGGAAAATGTTGTTTTTATCAAAAAAAAAAAATTAATTATTAATTTCAGAATTTTGACTTGATTTTTTTATGTTATTTTTCTATTTGAATTAAAATTCTATAACTTATATCTTGTGAAGGTTGATTTAACCTATTTAAGAGGATATAATCCCTATTTTGATAATAGACTATTAGAAGAAAAAATAATTATTTGCTCTTCTTTAAAAAACTATGTCCTCCTTGTTCTTTCAAGTTATTTTAGAAGTTGTTTGAAAATATAGTAATTATTATTTTTTAAAATGTTTTTTATTTCAAAATATATTAAAATAGTATTTTTTATTTTTTAAAATTATTTTTAATATCAGCACATCAAAATGATATGAAAATATCAAAAATATATTAATTTAAAAAAAATTAAAAAAAATTAATTTTTTTTAAAATATTTTTTAACAGCAGCGTCAAACACTACCAAGTACCAAATAAATTGTCCGAGAGTTTACTATGACTCGTGCAGTGCACAGTCTCATTTCCAACAAGTAACAAATGATTTCGGGGTGTTTGAGGGAGTTTTAAATTGTTTTCCGTTTAAATTTGAAAATATTTTTTAAATGTTTTAAAATTATTTATTTAAAATATTATTTTAATATTTTTCTAAATAAAAATATTTAAAAAAATAACTATTTTTTTTTTTGAATTATTTAACTAATCATTGATCAGAGTCAGAGCGTTGCAATGGGATCTAAGAACACAAGGACAAATATGTGCATTGGAATCACAAACATGTGGTCGTTGATCATATGAAAAAGACGTCAGACGCCCGCCGCCCCCCCCCCAAACAACGGTGACTACCGAGTTACCGAGTTTTTTATTTATTTATTTCCTGTTTGTTATTTTAATTTAAAATTATTTTTTATATATTTTTTAATTATTTTGATAATTTGATATAAAAAATAAAAAATATTATTTTAATATATTTTTAAATAAAAATCACTTTAAAAAATATCATTATTAATAATTGATAAATTCTGTTAGTAATTAACAAAATTTGTTATAAAAAGAAGGTTAGAAATCGAAACCTTTCTTGAGAATGGACACTAATTTCAATTGAACTATAATTTATAGACAAAAAAATAATAATACTGTTGAATGCAACCAAAAATTAAAAGAACTCAGCCTAATTAGAAAATCTGGATTCTATTTCATCTTTGTTAAATAAAAATATAGATAGAATCTTGAGTTCTCACGTCTCCCCCATCTCTGCTTTCCTATGTTTCTTGTCTTTTATTCATAAAGAATCCATCATTTCAATTAGTTCTCCTTCCAAGCGTCAGCACAGGGAAGCATAGAGAGAAAAAGGATGGATCAGACGTTTCTTCTCAAGAGTACCACCGAGGAGAAGAGATGGGTACTAACATGGGATGCTTTTGTGGAAGAGCTAAGAAGGGTGAGCTGTCTTGCAGCTCCAATGATGGTGGTGTCTGTGACACTATACCTACTCCAGGTTGTATCAATGATAATGGCAGGGCACCTGAGTGAATTGTCGCTGTCCGGGGTTTCAATGGCTACCTCTTTCACCAATGTCACTGGCTTCAGTCTCCTGGTAAATTCAAGCCATCCCTCCTCTACTTCTACTCATTATATATTCTGCAACTTTTCTTTATCTGATTTATATTATATATAGAGAATCCTGCCTCTCTTTTCGATATGTATGTAGAGAACCAGTTGTTTTTTATTAAGTAAAACCCAGAGACCTCACATTTCTTGATGGGAGAGAAATATAGTTAACGTTGATCTAGGCCAGAAACATAGAGAATCTTGAACTGCGAGCTCTCTATCAGTTAATAAATATCGAAGTTTTGCATCGAAAATGATCTAGGCCAGAAATAGACTCATGGACAAAAATATCATTTATAAGGTGCGAAAAAGGCTAAAAAATCCTTTTACTAAAGATGTCTTGTTTCATTTCAAAGAGTTCTGTTTGGTAATATTTTCCTTCAAATACCAAGCAGGCTGGATTCTCCGGAGGATTAGAAACTCTTTGTGGCCAAACTTATGGAGCAGAGCAATACAAGAAGTTCGGAAGCTATACTTACTGTGCAATCATATCTCTCATTGTAGTAAGTATCCCTGTGTCTGTTCTTTGGACATTCACGGACAGGTTATTAATAGCAGTAGGCATAGACTCTGAAATCTCAACTGTAGCCTGCAAGTATGCGATCTGGCTCATTCCTGCATTATTTGCCTTCGCTATTCTTCAACCACTACTTCGCTACTTCCAGAGTCAGAGCTTGATTTACCCAATACTTGTAAGCACCTGTGCAGCTCTATGTTTCCATATCCCTCTCTGTTGGGCTCTAGTATATAAATGGGAACTAGGAAACATTGGAGGAGCATTGGCCATTGGAGTGTCTTATTGGTTAAATGTTATCTTGCTTGTACTTTACATGGTGTTCTCTTCATCCTGTGAGAAAACTAGGAGACTCTACTGGGATGATATTTTCTCAAGCATTAACAAGTTCTTTCGCTTCGCTTTCCCTTCTGCTGTAATGATTTGGTAAATTCTACTTTCTATTTCTGATCAGCTTTTGGCTTTTCTGCTCTGAATTCTTATTTAGTTTTGTACGTGTTAATTTCATGTCAACGATCATAGTCTTGAATGGTGGACCTATGAGCTAGTTATATTACTTGCTGGGCTTCTCCCGGATCCAAAGCTTCAAACTTCAGTTCTTTCTATTTGGTAAGTTCTCTTGCTGATATTTTATCAGCATTTTTTTAAAAAAAAAACGCGTCTGATTAAAATTTTATCTTACGTTATCAGCCTCGCAACCGCGACATTGCACTACTATGTACAATATGGAATTGGTGCCGCTGGAAGGTTTGATTTTCAACTTGTCTCCTAATTAAGGCTTGTAAATGTAAGTAAATAATCTACATGCATTACAACAATACATCTCACTGGCAGCACTCGGGTTTCAAACGAGTTGGGAGCTGGAAATCCTCAGGCAGCACAAGTTGCTGTCCAGGTAGTATTGATCATGTCTCTCGTGGAGGTCGTTACAGTGAGCCTGATTCTCTTCTTCTGCCGTCACATTTTTGGATATGCTTTCAGCAGCGAAAAGAGAGTTGTGGACTATGTAGCTGAACTTGCTCCGCTGATGTGTCTCTCAATTATCATGGAAGGCTTACAGGCCGTACTTTCTGGTCAGTTTCCCATCATTTCAAAGTGAACTATTTCCTCACTTACAGAAGTTCAGACTAGTAATTTGGACTGAACTCAACACTTTTCAGTGCTAACGCCGTATAACATAGAAGAAAACAAAGAAAAAGGAAAGCAGTAGAGCCACTGACATTTAGTTTCTGATAGTTGTGGTTGATACTTGTCAATTTTGCACGCATTTTGGAAACAGGGATTGCCAGGGGATGTGGGTGGCAGCATATAGGAGCATTTATCAACCTTGGAGCATATTATCTCGTCGCAACTCCACTAGCTGTTGTTCTTTGTTTTGTGCTGCATCTCGGAAGCAGAGGGCTTTGGATGGGACTATTAATAGGAAAGACCGTTCAAGCCTTGTGTTTTGCTTCCATAACTGCTTTGACAAATTGGCAAAAACAGGTTCTTATGATGCCCTTTCCCCTCTTATAAGATTTTTTTCATTCTCTAATTTCTGTTCGCATTACGTTGTCCTGTATTTGATGATTTCGAAAAAAAATAATTTCTGGTTCTGGATTTCTCTTTAATAAATCGAAACTGGCCATTGTATCAAATGAAGATCTTTAAGCATTGTCAGTTTGTCACTAATTTCTACTTCTGCGTGTATATGAACAACGCAGGCAACCGAGGCGAAGGAGAGGATTCTTGGGAGGTCACTTTTAGCTGATAATGGACTGGCTTGAATTTCGAAGACAATCAACAGAAAATAAAATATGAAAAAACCATTTACTTCTTTTCTCTTTTTTCATTTCTCCAGATAAAGCAATTCAATAGCCATTTTTGCTTGTACTTGTGAGATTCTAGCTTGATGGTAGTTTTTAAGATTGTCCTGATGCCAAACTAATATCCTGTCTGCCTTTTCAATTTGCCAAAAAGGAAAATATCCTGTCTTCCCTTTTCATGCTCAATTAGTTTTGTTATCTAGTGCTCATAGATCATAAAACAAATTGAAGAACAAGGTTCCATTATAGCCGCATGAAGGAAATTAGAATGAAAAGGTAAAAATTACGAGTGTGTTTGGTAGTGTAGTAGTAATTAGTTTTTAAAGTGATTTTTTTTAGAAAATTATTAAAATAATATATTTTTTTATTTTTTTAAATTTATTTTTAATATCAGCACAAAATTAATTTGAAGAAAAAAATTTAAATTTTAATAAAAAAAACAAAATGAAACTCAGTCAAGGAGAGAAGGTTTTCTGTGGAGATTCTGACGAATGAGAAAATCAAGTGCCAAGTTAGTGGACATTTACATATACATTTAGAAATTCTGTAATATATTTACGTAAAATCAAAATTTATAATATGCTCACTACGCATCTTTTTATTTTTTATTTTTTAATTGTGAGAAATTTCAGTTTTATAATGTTTTGAAAGCATGGTAACACAATAACTTTTCAAACAATTTTAATCGAAATTAGAGAAAAAAACGTTGCAATTGGAAACTAAATTCTCTTCATTTCAAGTTCTTAATGTGACTCCAATAGAGAGTTTTACCAAGGCCCAAGGCCTTTGCTTTTTATATTTTTTAGAAGTTCGCCTGATTAAATTTGAGTTAAATTTAGGTGAGATGACACAGATTTATAAAAGTCTAATGATTTAGTTAATGGATGTAATATGTTAATTCAAATTGATTTAATATATTATTGTTTTAATATTTTTAAAAAATTTATTATTTTAATTTTTTTAATCAAATTATATTCGTATCGGTCATCCAGATTATATTTAGATATTCCAAATCGATAAAATCACATCAAATTAATCCTCCATCCTCATGTAATGTAAGTTTTTTTAAAAAAAAAACACATTAAAAACTCAAATTTGTTTTCAAATAAATCAAACATTATTTAAAGAAATTTTCAGACCAAGTAGTTCAGCAACGTCAATGAGACATTTAGGGTTGATCATGTAAAAAACTGCTATTTTGATTTATTGTCAATAAGACCATGGTTTTATTAAGACGAAAACCAACATTTTGCCAGAGATATTCTAAATCCAGTAGATCATCGGCTTTGATTAGGTATTTAGGACCTGGTCAAGTCATGGTGTCAAAAAAAAATGTTATCCATGTTTCTAGGTGTTGACCATAATTTATGAAAACTC
Organism: Populus trichocarpa; assembly: GCF_000002775.5. NCBI lineage: Eukaryota > Viridiplantae > Streptophyta > Magnoliopsida > Malpighiales > Salicaceae > Populus > Populus trichocarpa. The sequence continues at coordinate 12,647,439 of NC_037301.2, read as the reverse complement.
CACATTATTTGTTTATTAACCAAGTTATTGACGAGGTTGAACCGCAGCTAATCTTCTTTCCACACCGAAGCAATGCTAGATGACGAAGAGATCCATCAGAAAGAAAAAACAAAGAAGAAATAATTAAATAAGGAGTAGAAGCCATGTAGAGAGACATTTCAATTAGTACTCGTACAGGGTCCTTTGGGGAAACATAAAGGGAAGAGGATGGACCAGGCACTGCTGCACAAGACTGAGGACAGGGCGTCTTTACTCACATGGGGTGCCTTCGTGGAAGAGCTAAAGAAGATGAGCTCCTTGGCAGCTCCGCTGATGTTGGTGGCGATGACACTGTACCTATTGCAGGTTGTATCAATGATGATGGCAGGGCACCTTAGTGCACTGTCTCTCTCTGGGGTCTCGATTGCCACTTCTTTCACCAATGTCACTGGCTTCAGCCTCGTGGTAAAGCCTTCTCGTCTCTCTTTCATTATGTGCACTAAATCATCCTTAATCATTCCATAAAGAACTAATCCCCCTGCATTATGGCCACTATTCTTAAGTTTCTGAATTATTATTCAAACTTGCCTATATTACAATTAATTGACGGTAAAAGCAGATTGGATTAGCTGGGGGTCTGGAAACTCTTTGTGGTCAAGCTTATGGAGCAGGGCAATATAAAAAGTTCGGAAGCTACACTTATGGCGCAATGATATCACTCATTCCAATTTGTCTTCCCGTATCTGTTCTTTGGATATTCATGGACAGGATACAAATAGCAATAGGAATAGACTCTGATATCTCAATTGTAGCCCGCAAATATGCGATTTGTCTAGTTCCTGCGTTATTTGCCAATGCGATTCTTATTCCTTTGCTTCGCTACTTCCAGTGTCAAAGCATGGTTCTCCCAATGCTTTTAAGCAACTGTGCAACTGTGTGTATCCATATCCCTCTTTGTTGGGCTCTAGTTTATAAATGGGAATTAGGGTACATTGGGGCAGCATTAGCCATTGGTTTGTCTTATTGGTTAAATGTGTTCTTCCTTGCACTTTACATGGCGTTCTCTTCGTCTTGTGAGAAAACCCGGGGTCTTTACTTGGATGATATTTTCTCAAGCATAAAGGAGTTTCTGCACATTGCCTTCCCTTCTGCTGCAATGATTTGGTAATTTCTCATTAACAAGAACTTGGTGTTTCTGTTGTCTTCTTTGAATTCTTAATTAATTCATCAAGCTATATATGTTCTTTCCCTTGCTCAGCCTTGAGTGGTGGACGTTTGAGCTACTTTTGTTGCTGGCCGGGCTTCTTCCTGATTCCAAGCTGGAAACATCTGTTCTTTCTGTTTGGTATTCTTCTTGACCAAAACTTTATATCGGTAGATTAGGATGTTCAACAGGGAATTCTTCTGATGATTTTCAATCTTTATGATCAGCCTGACAACCGTGTCCTTGCACTACTATGTACAATATGGAATTTCTGCAGCTGGAAGGTTCGATTTATACCTTATCTTCTTAAGCACATAGGCATGTGCACAGATAAGAAAAAATCTGTGTATTATCCACTGGCATTCCTATAATTCATCATCTTTTCTGCAGCACTCGGGTTTCGAATGAATTAGGAGCAGGAAATCCAGAGATAGCTCGAGGGGTTGTCTACGTATCACTGATCCTTTCAACTACCGAGGCAGTTATAGTGAGCACAGCTCTCTTCTTCTGCCGCCACATTTTTGGATATGCTTTTAGCAATGACAAGGGAGTTGTGGACTATGTTGCTGAAGTGGCTCCCCTGATTTGTCTCTCAATTATCATGGATAGCTTTCAAATAGTACTTTCTGGTCAGTTTCCACCATTTCAAATTTAACCATTACTACATATGGAGAGCATCACATAAGTAAATTTGGACTAGATCATGTCATTGTTTCAATCCACGCAATGATATGTATTCACATGTTATGTTTTCAAGATGAAAGGAAAAGGAAAATACCCTTACCTTCTATTTTGGTTAGCCTTAATGCTAGTACCTTGTTGGAGGCAGGGATTGTTAGAGGATGCGGGTGGCAACACATAGGTGCCTTTGTCAACCTGGGGGCATATGATTTAGTTGCAGCTCCAATAGCTGTTCTACTGTGTTTTGTTGCGCATCTCAGAGCGAAAGGCCTTTGGATTGGAATATTAACTGGGACTACTGTGCAGGCAACATCATATGTTGTCATAACTGCATTGATCAATTGGAAAAAGCAGGTTCTTGCATCAATACCTCTTCTTCATATCTTCCTATTTCAGCTTCGATTGCCTCATCCTGGAAATCTGTTTCGTATAATAATGCTGTCTTCTGAAGCTTGTGTTATCTTTGCTGCAAACAAATGGAAGTTGGTCGCTCCCACCGCGACTAAATAATAGAGTTGTTCAAGCATTATGACTAAATTTGTTTCTGCACATGGACATTGCAGGCATCAGAGGCAAGGAAGAGGATCTTCGAGGGGACATGTTCGACTAATGACGAATTGCCTTGATCAAAATAAAAACATGACAGAACCAATGTGCTTGATGATGAGTTTGAGAAATCAGTGCTATTCTTGTAATCATCTTTTTTTTCCGATTCATTATCTACATGTCTTTCCATACCAGAAATGGAGATAATTCAACTCCATTGAAGCACAAAATAACGTTCTTGCCACATATAGAAGGCTTACATAGCATATCGAATTCGACTACTTAGCAACAAGTTTGACCTGGTAAGTAACTACATATGTTGCTAGAAACTTTCTGCTGTCGATATTTATTTTCCCGGGAGCGAGAAGGGTTTGTAGCTTAAAGGTTCGTACTCTGCTTCTAACAGAGCCGGGAATTCCAGTGTCACCATGTCGGAATCGTTGCGGATGTAACAAAATTGTTTTCATAATTATTATTTTTTCCTGGATTGAGCTTAGTAACATTGGTAAAAGAACGTCTTTGAAGCATTCCATTTTCACTCATCACATCTCAAGGCGGTGAGGGTATCCTAAGTTCAGCTTTGATTAACTCTATTGAAGTACATATTGTCGAATTTGTAGAAGAAAATAAGGTTTTGGTTTAGATTTATTTTTCTATTACCTTTTTGTTTAAAACATGGTTATAAGCATAAAATTTAGTGACTAAGAACATGAGAATTGAACAAATTGTAATATATTTCAAAGTCAATAGAGCAAAATACAAATGATTTATTGATCATAGAAGCACATCAATCATAAAAGTACATTGTGATAAAAGAAGATAATAATACTAACAAGTACACCCTTGAAAAACCATTCTATATGTGTGTGTATACACACACCTCTCTTTCTTGATCCATGAATAGCAGATGGATGGCTTTCTGTTCTTTTCCCTTGTGTGGCAGACAACCTCTTGCACATCCAAATCCAATACTTTACACATCTATCTTGCACATAGGCAAGATAAGAGGACGGAAGGTTACTAGGTTATATAATATACGTATGCAGGCTGAAGTGTATAGAATTTTAGTACTTGCTAGTAAGGAGGAGGTGGTGGCCTGTAGGGATCAAAGAATGGTGGTGGGGGAGGACCAGGGGGTCCAGGAGGTCCAGGAGGTGGAGGTGGATGGTGGTGATGATGGGGTGGTTGATGACCAAAGGGTCTTGGCGGAGGCGGTGGTGGTGCAAAAGGATCTGGTGGTGGAGTGTCAAAGGGCCGAGGTGGGGGAGGCGGTGCAAAACGATGACGTGGTGGGCTGTCAAAGGGTCGATGTGGAGGAGGAGGTGGCGGTGCAAAAGGATCTGGTGGTGGAGGAGGTGCAAAAGGATCTGGTGGTGGAGGAGGTGGGTGTCTACGGAATGTCATTTTCTCTTAAACCTTCAGTTGCAAACACTCTGGTTTTTAATTTTATTTGTGGTAATGTTACAAAAGCAAGCAGTGTTCATAAAATGAAGAACCGAACTTCTTATATAAGAGTAGACAAGAAGGAGGAGGTGTAAGGATTTCATCTGTGGACTTGTAGTTAGAAAAAGACTGGTAGATAAATCAAACTGTGTGCAGATTTTCTTAGCCAAGAAGCATCCTCCATTTATCGAAGTTCTCACACACAGATTGAACCTCCCTCGTCCGTGTTAGGATGCACGCGTCATCCATTACTTCTTCTCACAAGGTCAATTGCTTCTTCCTTTTCCTTCTTCAATAATAGATATTTTAGAATCAGTTTATGTGTCAATTCTTATTAGAATATTCTTTTCAGATTATCTCAACGTTTGCATGATATTTTTAGAATTATCTAATAATTATTAGCTTGTATGAACTTAGAATATCTTTAATTATCAAACCAATCCGTTAAGGCTAAATGGATGTTTGTTTTGCAAGAAATTAAGAAATTCTTTTTTCTAGTAAATGAATTATTTTTCATCTTATAAATATTTAAAAAATATATTTTTCTATAAAATAAATTATTTTTTATTCATGATTTTTTAATAATAGTAAGAGAAGAAAAATTATATTATATTTTTTTTAATAATTGTGGGTATTCATAACAGTTTATAAATATTTCTACTCATTTTTTTAAATTCTAAAATTAATAATTAAATAAATTTTTAATGCATCTAAAATTTATAATAAAAAAAATAGAAAATATAATATTATTTGTGTTCATAATTGTGATGATGGCTTTGATAATTAATAGTGGTGGTGAAGAGTTATGATGGGATAACGATTGAAAGAGTTTATCCAATAATATAATGACATTTGTGATGGGAGTAGGTGGCGGTAGATGGTGATGTGGCTATGGTGATGTTGGTGAATATCATAAGTTTACGATGTGAAGGAAATTTTTTTTTTGTATATGTTAAAATATTATTTTTCTAAATGGGCACTATTTAGAAATTGATTAAGAAATATTTTTTTGTTAACTTGTTAATTCCACACTAAAAACAAAGAAAAATATTTTTAAAGAGTATTTTCCACAAAACAAATATCTCTAAATATAAATTTATAAGTGAGTTCTTTTAAATAAATTAATGTTGTGGCAGTGACATTAATGTTGCGCATCTTGAAAAATTTATATTAAAAAATAAAAAAGTTGGCGCTTTTTTGTGTGCTAGTAAAGGCAAATATAAATGTAAAATTAATTGTTTTTAAGGCACGTAAGACTATAATTTGAGTTGATGTGGGCCTTGGTTTGGTCCATGGACTCTTTCGAGTCCACACTGGAAATTTCAGCCCAATTTCATATGAATGGGTAGAAAATAACCCATTGGATCAAGTGAAGAAAGCCTATCAAACTGTCTACACATGACCGACCAAAGCCCATGCCATGAAAATCCAAACCAGCAAATCCCAACACAGTGACACTGTATATAGAAATTGCAATGGGTTGGGTTCGTACCTACCTCAACTATAACCCATACTCATTGGTATTTATATATATTGTTATTTTTAAAATAGATTGCAAAAAAAAAAAAAAGATATATTTGCTTATTTGATGCAGAGAATCTTCGAGAAAAAGTGCACCATAATAGAGATAATGACAGACTAAGTATTGGAGTGGTCGATTTTGTGATAATAAGTGCTTAATTTATAACAAGATAAAAGGAGGAGAATGGTGTTGTTTCATGCATAAAGACAAAAAAAAAATGAAGAAGAAATGGGGGAGGGAGAGAGGAGTCGTGTGTCAAATTATAACTTAAATGTTACTGATGGATTCCTCGACAATAATTTTATATTTGTAATTTTATCAGAAATATTGACAAGTCAAATTTGTTGATGGGATTAAGGAGGGAATATCTGCATAATTTTTTTTTAATCCCTTGAATTCCACATGTAATTCACTCTATATTCACCAATAAAATATCTTTCATCAGTAATTACCAATGAAAATAGTAACGTCATGTTCTATCAGTAAACGTCACCATTATTTATCGATGACATTTTTTTTGTCGATAATTCTATTTGTATTTGATAATTTATGGTAGTGTGTGTAATTCATATAGTTTGTTATTTGAGAATCGTAGCATGAATTTATATTTGATAATTTTTTAAAATTTTAATATTTTTATTGTCAAAAAGCGTTTTCATCATACATAGAAAATGACAAAAAAAAACCTATTGGATGATATGATAAGATATGAGAATCTTTTTTTATTCTCTTTTAAAGTTAAGATGTAAGAATTTATGGGGCTGGTTATTATTATTATTAATATTATTATTGTTCTTGATGCTGGTGATGAGAGAACTCTTAAAAAATCCTGCAATATTATATATAGAACGACAGATTAATTAATTAGTTGTTAACCCCACAAGAAAACATAAAACTAATTAACTACAAGAAAATGTTATGAAGCCTTAAAACCAGCTAAGATAAAATTAAGGGAAAATTAAAAGCTAGAATCGAGAATTTAATTAAACATAAGTAGTTTTTTCCAAAATTAATCGAATATTAATGATTTAATAACTAAATGAATGAATTACTCATGACATCCAATAAGAAGGAGAAAATAGAGATACCCATCATGAGTGACATAATTGAAGTCACTATAAGTAGTGGGATATTATATATCTACACATATACATCGATCGATCTGAGTTCGGATGCAAGAAGAACTTCATCACGTCAAGAATTCGATCTCCACTTATATTTCTGGATGGAATCATCATTTCGCAAATGAATTTGGTCACTCCCCAGAATTCTCCACTTAATTAGACGCCAAATTCAATTCCATTCAAAGATACCTAAATTAATTTGGTGGGAAATTGATTCTTCTTTCATTAAGTGTGTATAATTTTGGAGATCATACAACCACTTTAAGGTATTCCAAATCAACTAACATGAATATTAAGCACGCTTTAATTTTTTAATATATATATGTGTTAGAGAATAATATAAGTCATATCTTGAGACATTACCTAACAGTTTAAACTATTAGGTTGAGATGGTTCTTTGACATGGTATCAGAGCCTTAATGATCAAGCGGACACGAGTTTGAATCTCACCATTCATGTTTATTTGATAAAAATTAAGCACAAGGATTATATAGACATGTACAAGTTTTAAATCCAAAGAGCTTTCATTTGAGGGGGTGTGTTAAAGAATAATATAAATCATGTTGAGATAGTTTTTTTGATAATATAAATGTTCTTAATTAAATTATTGGTGAAGCGTTTAATAATTAGTAAACATGTATGGTTTTTTTACAACTAGCTAGCTAGTGTGAACAAGATCAAACTAATTGTTTTAGCCATTTATAAATTACTATACTATTTGGGTTGAAATTAAATACTAATAAAATGAGATTGGAGTAAATTACTTGAATTTATTTTTATATATTTGAGATTCTTGTTATTCAAAAGCAAGCAGTGAAGAAAGTAAATCATCACTAAAGATGATACGATCTAAAAGATATGAAACTTGATGTAAAATGAGTTTTCAAGGGGGGGGGAAATCACATAATTAACCTTAAGATTATTTTTGTCGATATACATATGTATCATACAATTTTATTGAGATTTAAATTCAATACTACAATTTAGATATTAAGGTCATTCTAGGTTTTTTTTAAAAAAAAAAAAAGTAATTCATCAATCGTCTAAGAAAAGAGAGAGAGCCCCCCATCCTCTTTTTTATGATTATTTAAATTAATTAGTACGTAGTTTAATTGCTTTGCTTCACCGATCTGTTTGGGGAAAGGGTACATGGAAGAATAATTTTTTGATTTTTTGACATGAACTTATATTTTAATCTTATTATATTTTTTAGAAATTAAATCTTATTATTATAACAACTAAAACTTTTTCACCCTAATTCGCTAGCCCATCTGCTCTCTTCAATAAAAAGGGTATAATGCCATTAATTTAATATCCATTACTCTCTATGCTCTAATTCTCTGTCCAAATTAACAAGTAAGATTTTGTTTTCATCCCATTCTTATTCCCATTCCTTCCCCTCCTATTGTGATTATTTTCCTAACTTGAAAAGCATGGGATCAATTAAGACACTGAATTTTCACTGAATTCGTAAGGAAACATTTGAGATTATATATATATATATATATATAAAATCTTAATTTAGCCCCTTGTTATGCCTTCTTACCTTCCCAGAAACTGATGATTGGTGCTGCTGTATGACGCTAGTTAGATCATTTAAGGGTATCTTGAAGTTCGGCGATGACCATGGAGAGTGAAAAATTGATACGAGAACGTAATTGATGATGTTGGAGTATTTTGAAAAGGCAAACTAGCATAAAGATAACATAAAAATAGTAATCCATGTCTAATTTTGAGAATATTTTGGAGACCGTTTGATATTTTGGCTATAAACTTTTTTGTTGCGAGTGAATCAACTCAACTTCAAGAACTCGTTACATGACGCCCATCATAGGTCACCGCCTATGCTAGTTGAGGGTTGCTCCAGGCCGCAAAATCTATCAGTTGGAACTTTATTTCCCTAATTGATTTTGTGTTTTTTTCAATCATTTGTAGCTTTTTGGGACTCGATTTTATGTTGATTTCTGCTTAAATCTTACCGACTTACTTGTTTTTGTTTTTGATAGTATTTTTATCTTATTGAATAATTAGTATTTACCAATTTTGGTAAATTTTCTAACCCTAGCTAGTTATTTAAGCCGGTTTATGGGCTATTTCATAATAAACTGGATTATCCAGACTCTTCTTTTTTCTCCCGTTGTGAGACTAAGAGTTTTAGATTGTTCCTGCCATGAGGTAGTTCCTGCTATATCTGCAGGCAAAATTGTTCATGGTATTCTATTTTTGACAGCCATTTTCAATGATATTTTCTTCTACAGATTTCCTTTAACTTTCCTTAACTTCAACAAATTCAACCCTGGGCCGGTAACGAATTAACACTCACTACAAGTTATAAATCATTTAATAATTTTAAAACATTATACTTCTTATTAGCTTCAGGTATAGAGGAGTGCAAGCATACGTGACAAATCTACCAATTTGAAGTAGCTAGCTAACATTATCCAGAATGGTTGAAAAGTCACTGGGAACAACATTCTGGAGAAAGGACAAAAGCGATTAGAAAACAATTAACCAGCTCGATGAACATTTTCTTGATTATTGATCATCAGCTCAGTACTATCATTCTATGAATTGCGTATGCATAGAGCATGAATACATGAATGGAGTCTGTTATTCTTGACAAATAGCCAAACCCTGGTTTCAAATGAAGAAGCTTGCAACTTGATCATGATGATCAACATCAACAACAACAACAAAAAAATGTCAAATACTCATGGAGATTATAGAGATCAAACAGCGAAGTGTTGTAGACCCGGCCGCATCTTTAATTTACTACAGCTCTAGATCGGATCTGCATTGCAGGGAAACCTGCAAGCTATATCCAAATCTTCAGATCATGGTGGAGTAGATGATAAAAGGGGTATCAGATTATCAATCCGTGCTCTTCCGATATTGACACCACCACTTATGCTAGTTCTTGATTTCTGGAAATTAAGCAAATGACCGATAAAGATGCTAGTGATGCATGTCTTGAATTATAAAATCTCCATGTGTCATGTGCCTTGGAACTTGATTATATCTCGAGCAGCATATGGTGTTCCCAGCACAGAAAATTCACCTGCAATAATTTTTATAAGAAGCAAACATAGAACCATAGGACCACAACTAAGCAGTCTAGAGATTCTTAGTGTCCTCAGGGAAGAAGATATCAAATTTGTGTTTAATACGAATGTCCTCTCCTTTAGCTGTTTAAGCTACAAAATTAACTGCTCCTTAATTCCCAACATGGAAGAATGGAAGGGGAAATTTTTACTAAATCTAGCATCATTAGGATCAGGACCATGCCACCTGCAAAAGATATTAGAGGGAGAAACAATCAAATTAATTAACACAACATTTTATTCAGATTCCCAACAAGCATTCGGTAAAGAAATCAAACATAAACTCGAGATGAGCATGTGCAAAGGTAATAATATTGCTCAATGCTCAAGAAACAAGCTCAAGAGTAAACATATATATATGGTAAGACTATTAGCAATTAAACGGAGTGAGGGGCTGAAGGTGATGACAGAAGACTAGAGAGCACAAAGGAGTGAGATGCAATTAAGCTCCATGCATTTCATCATCTGTGCTCTCTATCTTCTGTCAACAACATCACCAGTGCCTCCTCACATAATTCAAAACACAAACATTAAAAAAAAATATGCGTATCCATAATAGAGCTAGGGGCCTGAGAACAGAGCTTTGGCTTCCAAGGAATTCATGAGAACCCTATCTTTTTATGGAGAAAACTGTGGAAGGGATGAAGAGACAGGGGAGAGAGAGCCTTGGTGTATGTTATTTTTCTTCAAGGATTTTTGTATATGACATAATTGATCTCCAACACCTCTATTTATAGGAGAAAACTGTGCCCTATTGGCTGTACCCCTACACTTTTTCATGAGATTGGTGTGCAGCTACAAAGAAAAGTGTGCCGACTTGAAACTTACGATAATTTATCCCGGTTCGCATTGTCTAGGAATATTACAGTTACCGTGCATTAATGTTGGAAAGGAGGGGTAGTTACAACATGATTCTCACCTCTACGAAAGAAAACCTAACTTAGTGTTGCTTTCGATTAATGTTACACCAAAAAAAAAAATATATATATAATTAAAGAGATAAAAACAAAGATATAAAAAAATATATAATTTGGGATAATTTTAAAGCTAATTTTTATTCTTTAAAAATAAAAAATACATGAAGATATATTATTTTTATCTTTATTGTCTCTATCGCTTTTATCACAACATAATAAACAATCGCTATCTAAATTGATATCGAAAATAGCTAGTGAACTAACAAATCTCACCTCAATGAAATTTAGGTCATTTTGGTATTGTTTACTGTTTCTATATATTTACTATTTTTGCTTTTCAGTTTTTTAGATATGAAAATAAAAAATATATATTTTTTAGGATTTTTTTATTATAAAAATAAACTAACAATTACAATTATAACTTTCAAGAGAGCTCCCTGTTTGACAACTGGTTGTTAGTTTTTTACATTTTTAAAACAAGAAAAAATGAAAACAGAAATGATGCTAGAAGACAGTTACTTATTCATGATACTTTTTAATTTTCCTCTCTTTAATTTCATAGCTTATTAATTATAAGCAAAATTTTCATTTTTCAGTAAGCTTGAGGAGTCATTTGTCAGTAAAGATAATCTTGTTCATAGATATACGAATCTACGTGTATTTTCAACGAAGAGGAGAAATCCTAGATTAATAACATGAATTGTTATTGGCTCTTTATGGTAAAACCCTAGCTAATGCTTTTTAGGACAAAGTCATGGTGGGATTTTGATATGCATATCTATCATCTTCTAATTATTCTTCAGTCCACTTCAATTGATGGGCGTTTTAGTGACTCTAACATCCTAGAAATCCCTAACCTAACACGATCGACATATATATGAATTTTCACTCCATTGATGCATGACAGTTGTTCTGTTCTCTTCTTCTCCCTATCCTGACTACTCTCAGCTGATTTGGTCAAAAGAATATGTTGTCTGACGTTAAGGGAATAATTAGTTGAGTTGTGCATGTCCAGTTAATGTGCATTTCTAACATTTTCTGCTGGATTGGGAGAAATGGATTCGAATCAAGCTGAATTGGTGTCAATCGGAAATCAGCTGACGAAGCTGTAACTTGTGCCCAGAATTTTATTGTGGAATCTGATTCTCCAATAATTGTTGTGGGATGGCTCGACAGTTCTTCTACAAATTAAGCCATGGAAAACATGCTGATGAGTTTTTCACTAGTTCTAATCTCTTTCCTAATTAATCTTCGGTTTGTCCATGTTTTACATGAAGCTAATGGCACTGCTGCTGATGTGTTAGCTAAGCGAGAGGTTGGGAGGGAATCTGACTTTGTTGCTTGGCTATAGAAGGAAATGTAGTTACTGTCTAAGTTTCTTTCCGGTTGTTCTGGTGTGTGCTGTGTACTCTTTCATCTTGTGACTGCTGATTTTTCTGCTGCAACTTGGGCGCCTTTAATATATCCTAGTTTTATTCGAGTTTTAATTCCAAACTTTTATCAATCGTGGCTAATCTTATAAGCATGAATGCCAACGTAAATATTAATTAAGGTTTTCCAAACTATATAATAAGAAATATTTCACGATATATATATATATATATATATATATATATATCCAAATCAAAATCTCCACTGAAAAAGTGGCCGTGATGCTATTTATGTAGAAACTACCGCGCGCCCGCGCACATACAATTAGTCAATAGATTCATAGAATCACCTTAAATGTCAAAAGAAACCGCCAAAGAGAGAGGGGTGCAAACTGAAATTTACCAACAGAAACAAAACAAAAAACTACCATGCATGTACGAATGATTAACCTTGGTGCTGGCTAGGATCAGCATAAATTGGCAACATTTGACTTTGATGTACCTATGTTAGATCCATGTATGTGAGTATTGCAGTCAAAATTAAGTCACTGGGCATACATGCAAGTTGACGACAGGAATGGAGAAGAAAACAGAAAGGTGGCCAATCCCGCATCACAAAAATCTTATCCTACTTTTTCCTCAGCAGTCATCGTCGTCGTTGGTCTTTCTTTTTCTGCTTGAACATGGGGCGGTGACGACTACAATCTTTCCACCTGTCACCCCCCCATCTTCCTTTTCTCCCTATAGTCGACTTCAGCTCATCTTCACCATATAAATCTCTCTAATGTCCTCACCGTACGTGTTGTTATCGACTAGTTCAATCAAAGATGTTTTGATCATCAATTCCCATAATTGAAGGTATTTTATCTTTCATGGAAAAAGAAGTTATTCGATCCTAATTTTGGGGCATTGGCATGCATGCACAGGCGCCAGAATATTTATTCTTTCACTTGTTATTTAGAAATATGAAAAGAGACTCAGAAAAAAAAATTGATTTATTTAAGATCTTATAAATATATATGATTCACATAAATCCTCACCATCAAAACAAAACAAAAATAGTTGAATCCAAAAACTAAAACTACCTCGCATAAAATGGAGAAATGCTACTCTTTAATTTATTTATTTTCCTTTTTTTGCACCCAAAAAAAAAACGAGATATTCATAATCATATATATAGTATGAGAGGATAAAACAACGATGCCAAAAAAACATTAAGCATAACTTTCTGTGATCCAAACGAACTGAAAGGCATGCATTAATGGATAGAACAGACTACAAAAGGCCAAATACCATTCCAACATCAACTGGGAGAGGAGCCCAGTTCTATCGAAAGAAAGAATAAAGACAACTAGCTATGATTGGTATCATCTCACGTGTTGTCTCTTGATTTTCCTCCAATATGTGGAGATGGCAGCAAATTCTTGAAATTATCCTTTTTGGGACCCTAATCTTGTCTAGACAGGATTACGTGTTTTCCCTATTTGGGCAGGAAAGCCGAAGCAGATATATCTAGTACAACATCCTCATCATTTGAAGGGCTTAATTTTCTATTAAGGACTTGTTTAATTGACATCAGAGACCATTAAGGGAAAAACTAGTTGAACTTTTTAATTATATGTTTGTGTCAGTCACAGAAATCATAAAATCTCCATGATTTCGTTATAAAATCATAAATCTCCATTTTAATTATATGTAGTAATTAGCAACAATCTGCCATGTTCCTTTCGTTATAAACAAATTCTTGACCAACAAGTCTAAAGGATTTTATACAACTGGGATTAAAATGCAGGATTAGAGGAAATCATGCATCTCTAGCTAAAGAATTGCCTTATTGCAGGTTGTGTGCTTCGAAAGAGGAATGGAGAATTTTTCAAGGGAGTTCGGAAAGCATTATTTTGGTATTGATTTTATTATTTTATTCCGCTTCTTTTGACCAAACAAATAAAGATAAGCACATCCTCTCCTTTTTTGACTTCTTTACGTTTGTATGTTATGAGCACTTGGCAAGCTGTTCCAGTGGAGGGACCTTCTCTGATCCCTCTGTACATCATTCTGTGGCCAGGCCCTAGAAACTCCTAAAAGTTAGTGGTTTTAAAATGTAAAATAATGCATGCGAGTATCGATGTTAGGTTACCATTTTTCCATCCCGAGAGGGCCCGCGCGTAGTCTCGAGGGCATGAGCATTTTTTTATAGTTCACTCCAAATATTTTTGAAACAAAAATAGTCAGATGACACTTTGTTCGTTTTTCTCTAAATTTTGACTAATATGGTAGCCATCAATTTCAGTCCGGTGATTTTTTATTCTATAATTCAATTTTTAATCTATTTTAATTTAAAATATTTTAGATATCTTAATAAATTCATTAATAGCCTAAAAAACCTAAAAATCTACACAAAAACTCGAAATTAATCCGAAATAAAAATCTTCTCGAGCTTAGATATGATTTTTTAGACAATTTAAAGGTAAAAAACACATAAACGAAACTCCTCTTACCAAATAAAACTTGTTGATACCAAGAAAAATCATTTTGATAGTCAAAATTAAAGTCAATGTTGTCTTTCTACCACAAGAATTTGACAACTCTCTCTCTCTCCTCGCTAAAGCCAAGGATTTAAAATTAGAAAAATAAATTTTTGATCTAAAATTGACTTTGTTTTGAAATTTTAAAAATTGAAAGGATACAATATTTATAAGTTGGAAAGTATAAAGACTACAATGAACATTACTTTCATAGTTGGAAAAAAACCACCTATTTTTTAATGTTTTTTTTACTTTAATCCCTTATCTTTTAATTTCATTTTTTTTTAATAAATTAACTTAAATTGACCTATAATTTGGTTCGATCATACCAAAATAATAATAAAAAATAAAGTAAAGGGATGAGAGATTAAAAAAACATTGTGAACTTCGAACTCACTATGTTTTTTGTGAGGGGATTCATAAAATCCACTATGAGTTACCAACATGTTTTAGAGTTTGTTATAAAATTGTAATTTTAGAAAAAAAAATTATCTGGTTCTATTTTATTTTATTTTACAATCAAGATTTTAATTAGAGAGATACGCACAGTATGTAAGTAGTTAAATTAAATTTGAGAGTTACACCTTACATATCTATTTACAAGCTAGCAAGCACTAAATTAAGTAGATAAGAGCTCCAAAGATGACACCGGACGCTGTTTCTGGTTGTCTATAAAGCTTTAAGGGCCTTTGAATGAAAAAATAAGAAAAGAATTAGCTGAAGATTTTCTAATATGAATTCAATTTGCCCCTATTTACAACCAGCAAATCAAACTCTGAGGTTTAATTAATTGATTAAATCATTTCAAATTAGTTAGTTTAGGATATATTTGATGGAAGGAAGGGTGGAAAAGAAGAAGAAAAAAAGGTGCGACTTGCTATTTATTCAGCTGTTTAGCTAACGAGAAAAGAGAAAGATGCATGAGAGCCAATCCATATTTAAATTAAAAAGTATTAAAAATGAAAAAAAAAAAAATGTGAGCTCTTTTCCACGTACTAATTAGGGGTAGTTATTTTCGGTTTGTTTCGATTTTTATCAAAAAAAAGTAATCAAACCGAAATTTTTTAAAAAAAACAAAACTGAAACTGGTTCAAATCGAAACCGGTTTCGGTTTGGTTTTCAGGACAAAAACGGTTCAAACCGGTTTGGCTCGGTTTTTTCGGTTTGGCTCGGTTTTTTTCCGATTTTGCTCGGGTTTTTTCCTGTTTTTTTTTGTTTGGGTTTGGTTTTTTCGGTTTTAGATTTATAAAACCGAACCGGTCGGTTTTTTTAAAATTTTAATCGATTTTTATGTTTTTTTCACGTTTCGGTTTTTTTGGTTATTTTTTTCTTGATTTTTTAGTTTTTTTACTCCCTCCTAGTAGTAATTAATTAGGTTTAATTTTTTATTTTTTTTAAGTTGGTGACAATCAAGCTGAGTTAAAATGTAGGATTTAAAAATTCATTATAATAGTAAATAATTGTTGAACCTGATCCAATTTCCCTTTTTTTATGAAATTGTTAGGTTAGTTTTAAAATTAAACTAGCTACTTATAAATTTGGGACCCTGAGCACAAGTTTTTTTAGGTGAAATTGAGCGTTTAGGACTCATCAACATGCTTCATTTGAAACGTTGAAGCCCATGTTTCCCCAAAATTAATTTGTTTCCATTAGAATGTATAAGATTTATAGCTTATGTTGTATTGGTAGCTTAATTTTGAAAATATTTTTTATTTGAAAATATATTAAAATAATTTTTTTTTAATTTTATAATACTTTTTTTTATATCAGCATATTAAAACGATATAAAAAACATTAAAAAATTAATTTTAAATAATAAAAAAAAATTAAACAAATTATTTTTTTCAAAAACGCTTTTGAAACGCAAAAATAAATTTTTAAAATCTAAAATTATAAATTTAATGTATGAATCAATACATCCAATTGAGTGACTCATATCAAGATTTAATGGGATTCAAATACTGGATGAGAAAACATTATTTGATCATATATTTTCTTAAGAACACTAATTTGCAATATTGAAAAAAAAAAAACAAATGATATTCATATACCCGAATGGAAGGCTATCTCAAAAATGGGCTATAAGGCTAGAAAACCAATACCTAGCTCTCTTGTGGGCTCAAAGCGAGGAAATCCTCATGTTTTCGAGTATACCAAATTTTCGAGACCTTGTTTAAGAATTTGGGATAATGATGGGCAACAACCTTTTTTCTTTTGGATTTTTTTAATTTGTTTTTTTATGTAATTTGCATTTTTTTTCATCACGTGCTTCAATTATATATTTAATTTTTTTACTTGTTTTTTATAAATTATTTTCATATTTAATAGTTGATAAATTCATATATATACTTATTATAATTTTTTAAAAAAAAAAAGTATTTTTTTACTAGTTTTTTATAAGTTAATTTCATATTTAATAGTTGAAAAAATTATATATATATATATATACACACACTTATTATAAAAATTCACAAGTTTCTTTACACTATAACATCTACGTGTTTCTTCAACTGTCCAGTGCCATTCTAATTTTTCATGTTTTTTTTTATTTATCATGAATATTTGGAAATGTGGTTGTAGTTGCTTTTCAAAATATTTTTCACTAAGAAATGTATTAAAATAATAAAAAATTATTTTTAACATCAGTGCATCAAAATGATTTGAAAACACTAAAGAAATATTAATTTGAAATAAGAAAAAATTAATTTTTTTAAAAAAATACTTTTAAAACATGAAAACAAATAGAGCAAGATCTGCTAAAGCAGTCCAACATCTATATTTAATAATTTGATTTTTAAGTACTCCATGTTTGTTTATTTATTATTAGATATCAATTTACTTTTATTTTTTTCCACGTAACAAGTAGCTATTATTAACTTGGCTACCAAACTCGTGCTCCGTCTTGAGTTGTAATTTTTTTTAAAAAAAATACAGAGTATATAGGTTATTTTAATGTGTTTTTTTATATAAAAAAGTTCAAATTATAAATTGAAAAGCCTATGTAAGTATATAATTAAATAAATAGATAGTTATTTATGTAAATAAATGAAAAAAAATCATTAACAATAATCAAAAGAGAAATTAAAAAAATAAAAGATGAATGTAAATCAAGATATTCAATCACACAAAATTATACAGTCACCCGATTTTATTTATTAAACTTGTTTATTTAAGTCGATTAAAGATAAATTCACACCCTAAAAAACTTATAACCTAAAAGATAAAGAAATTGATTGAATAAACTCATGCCCTGAAAAATAATATTATGGAAGGCCCAACACATCAACAATATTATTTAAAAATGAATATTTTTTATTTTAAAAAATAAAGTTCATTTGTATAAAAAAAATACATATGAATTAAAATAATATCTTGAAAAATAAAACACAAACAAAACAATTCTAAAAATAAACTTATAATAAAAACTAGCATGCCATACTCGTGACCTAAATAAACCCACAGAAAAAAAAATTGAAGATAATCACAAAACTAATATTTTGTTTTTAAAAAATAAAGCAGAACGATAAGATTGCACAGAATCGAATCCCTGACAAATCAAATGTCGAAAAATGAAACAAAAAAAAATCAATTACACAAAAAGATATAGAAAAAATTCAGGTGAAAAAAATATTAATTAGAGAGCAAATTAAATTTTTTAATTGGAGGCTTAAATTGAATTGAAAAAAAAAAAGATTTAACAACAGAAAAAACAAATCAAAAGAATGAGAGTTAAACTGGAAAAAATAAAACCAAAAAAACTTTGATTGAAAAATAAAATTGAGAGCCAAAAAAACTTCAAAAAAAGGGCCAAGAAAAAAAATAAGGACCAAAATGAAAAAAAAACATATGAGAAATTGTAATTGAAGGACTAAATTGAAAAAAAAAACTTGTATAAAAGGAATAAGATTGAAATAAAAAATTAAAAGAATGATGACTGAAATTTTAAAAAAAATGAGAAATTGTAATTGAAGGACTAAATTGACAAAAAAAATTCTATAAAAGGAATAAGAATGAAATAAGAAATTAAAAGAATAAGGACTGAAACTATAAAAGGAACAAGAATGAAATAAGAAATTGAAAGAACGAGCAATGAAAAAAAAAGCAATTGTAATTAAAGGACTAAATTGAAAAACAAAAAAAACTTATATAAAATGAATAAAAACAAAATAAGAAATTAAAAGAACGAGCACTGAAATAAAAAAACAAATATGAGCAATTGTAATTAAAGGACTAAATTGAAAAACAAAAAAATCTTCTATAAAATGAATAAGAACGAAATAAGAAATTAAAAGAATGAAGAATAAAATTGACAAACAAAAAACAAAGAGGATAATGATATACTTTATCTGTCATGAGAGAGAGAAAAAGGAAAAAATAACAAAGGATTTGTGACAATCCGACCACCATAAGTCTTCACACGCCACTTTGTATGGAAAATGACACGATTGTGCATCTAGAGAGACGATGAAAGGCCGAATTTTGCTACCTAGTGGCATCTCCCACACCGCCTGAATGACACGGACGTCACCCCACTCACTAGCGCGTGTTGAACACGTGTCAGCAGCTTTTCTGATTTAAAAATTCAAAAGTAAATGTGAAAATACCAAAGTATCCCCCATGACCTTGTTAATTACACAAAATATTTGTGTGAAAGTACAAAAATATCCCTAAAGACAAAGCTTATTTTTTAATATCTTTTATAAGGTTAAATGCGTGTTTTTACTATACATAGGTAATTGAAAAACTAAAAACCCTTGTCTAGTAGCCCAATAATTTTTTGATATTAGGGTCAAAAAAAGTATTTTAACTGTTAACATAATTGTAAAAAGTTAAGAAAGTCCTTCAACTACAATTCTAAAGTCAAGAAAGTCCACGCCGTTTGAATGGCACGGACGTCACCCCACTCACTAGCGCGTGTTGAACACGTGTCAGCAGCTTTTCTGATTTAAAAATTCAAAAGTAAATGTGAAAATACCAAAGTATCCCCCATGACCTTGTTAATTACACAAAATATTTGTGTGAAAGTACAAAAATATCCCCAAAAACAAAGCTTATTTTTTAATATCTTTTCTAAGGTTAAATGCGTGTTTTTACTATACATAGGTAATTGAAAAACTAAAAACCCTTGTCTAGTAGCCCAATAATTTTTTGATATTAGGGTCAAAAAAAGTATTTTAACTGTTAACATAATTGTAAAAAGTCAAGAAAATCCTTCAGCTACAATTCTAAAGTTTTTTTACTCTATGGATAAAAGAGTGTTTTTACTATGTAAGCAAATGAAAAAAATACATTCACCCCCAAACAATCATTTAATGATCAATGGGCCAATGGAAAAGACCAAAGAATTCCAAGCCTCAAGCCTTTTTTTTCCTCACTCAAGAAAAAAAAAGTAATTTTACTGTAGCAATCTACAATAAATTGTGTTAATTACTACAGTGTAACTCGCACGAGTTTATAGTTTTTGTTAATTGTTCAAGCAATTTGATTTTATAATGTGAATATGAATTAATTTGTGATTTTATATTGATCAATTAGGTGATGAACAAATCTGTGACAAAAAGATAAAACCCATTATAAGATTCATTTTTTAACAAGAAAATCGTTCAAATGACCATGTTTAATAATCTTCTACACAAATCTATATTTATATTATACAATAATTAATATAATGTTCAAAAGATGATGATTATGCATTGTGAATAATAATCATGTCTACATCTTAAATATATAATACTAGATATTTGACTCGTACTCCGTCACGGGTCATAATTTTTTTAAAAACAAACTCTTGTAGACAGACTATTTTAATATGTTTTCTTTACATAAATTGAAAATCTTATATATGCATTTAATCAAATAAATTGATAATCACCAATGTTAATAAAAAAAATCGTTAACAATAACAAAAAGAGAAACATGAAAAATTGAGTATGAAAACAAATACTATGCAATGTCGGACACGTTAGAAATATTATTTCAAAATAATAAATATTTTATATAAAATAAAGCGTATCTATATAAAAACAAAAATATTTCTTCAAAAATTAAATACAAAACAAAACATTTTAAAAGAAAAAACTTCAATTCAAAAAAGGCCTAAGAAACTCATGACCTAAACAATGAGACTGAGATTCGTTAGTGTCTACTAAATTTGTTTATTAAAATCAATAAAAGATAATAGAAATAGAAATACATATGAAACTGAATGAATAAAATAAAAGGGGAAAAAATACTACGTGAAGCCGAACATATTAGAAATATTATTTCAAAATAAATATTTTTTATAAAATAAAGCTTACCTGTACAAAAATAAAAGAATTTCTTCAAAAGATATATACAAAACAAAACATTTAAAAAAAAAACTCAATCCAAAAAAGGCTGCAAGACCCATGGTTTAGGTCATGGGGTCGGGATAAATCAATAGAAAAAAAATTAAGATTAACCACAAAATCAATATTTAAAAAAAAAGTAAGCTAGACAGTATGATAAAATCCCTAATCGTATAAACCCTTAAATCTCATGACTTGTGTCATTAGATCAAAAGTACAGTAAAAGAAAAAACTATGAAGCTTAATTCTCAACAAATTAAACGCCAAATGATGAAACTAGAGAAAAAAATCTATCATACAAAAAAAAAATTAACTAAAAGAATGAGGGTTAAAATGAAAATATAAAATTAGAGGGCATAAAGAAAATTAAATTGGAGGGTTAAATTTAAAAGAAAAAAACTTTAACAAAAGGAAAAAAAATCAAAAGGATGAGGGCTAAACTGAAAAAATAATACAATATAAACTTTGATTGAATGATGAAATTGAAAACAACAAAACTCTAAAAAAAGAGCCAAACTAGAAAAAAAAAGACCGAATTAGAAAAAAAAATATGACAAATTGTAATTTAAGGACTAAATTGAAAACATGAAGAAATTTTCCATAAGACTAAGGACTAAAATAAGCAATCAGAAACATAAGGACCGAACTTGAAAAATAAAAAGAAAAGAGGACATGAGTGATTTTTTTCTGCAAGAGAGAGAAAAGAAAGAAGAAACAAAACCACTATCGATGACAAACTACTCACCAACCATCATCACGCGTTGCACCAAGAAAAAGAAGAAGAGGCATTGCTTCTAATGAAACGACGGAATAACAGATTTGGCTATCGAGAGGCGTTGTATGAGCCCTAAAAGGCGCAGGCGCCTCCCACGCGCTAACATATGATGTCCACGTCCTTGCATTTTTTTATTAAAAAATAATTATTAAGAGTAAAAAGTTCAAAACAAAAAAAAAACATATGTGAAAAGATAAGCTTCTCTTTATTCCCAACTATAAGGGCATAAAAGTCAATGTGTAATTTTGTAAAAAAACATCAAGGCATAAATACCGTTGGCCAGCTATTCAAATTTTTTTTCATTGTAGGGGTAAATAAATATATTTTTACTATTTATAAAAAAATAAAATTATAAAATAACAATTTACAAATCTTTAATAACTAATCGGAAAAGACGAAACCACCCAAAACCAAGGCAAACGAAATTTTCTTCAAAGGACAAGCGTAATTCTACTGTCATAATGAATAGTTTTTTGTGTCTGTGACTCTGTGTACACAGTAAACTCTACAGTATTTTGGCTACGTGTTTTATATGGTTTGTATAATTGTTCTTTTACGTTTTGTTTGATTGGTTAGTGAGAGTTGTCTCATATTCTTCTGGATTTTTCAATTAGGTTTCTTTATTATGCATTTATTGATATTCTGGGCTAACTTACATGTAACAAATTAAAAAGTATATGAGATTATAGTTGAATTATATTTTTTAAAATTTGAAAAAAAAATTTCACTTCAATTTTTTTTTTTAGTTTTAGATATCAAAAATTAATTTTAAAAACTAAAAATTTTATTATTTTAATTTAATTATAAATTAAAAATATTTTAAAAAACAAATTTTTACCGTACACAGCATGCAGTCCATGGTCTCGCTGCGGGAAGCAGACTCGAATTTGAGACTGGAAGGGAGCAAACCGTCAGAACCCAGACGGCATCCGCTACGCCAACCCCTCAAGGTTGCATAAAATGCTCTGTCTATGCAATGATGTAAAGGAAGAAGAACCTTAAATAATGCATTTAATGCATTGATATTCAATAATCATATGTATTTAATGCACAAAAAGACAGGGGAGAGAGAGGAGAACAACCACAGAAAGCAGCATAATAAGAGAGGAACTTTTAACTTTTTTTCACGTAATATCACTCAGCTAGCTCTTCTTAAGGCCAAGTCGACAGAGAAGGGAGAGGAAACACAGAGCATGCAGAAGTGAAATAAAAGGAAAGCGAGACACAACGGAGAAGACAAACCTGCTGAGAGAGGGTGGAGATGGTTATGCAGCAGTTCTTCTACTTTTTCTTCAGGAAACCGGATGAAGAAAGTCATGAGTTGGATACTGAGGCAATGGTTCTGTGTATCATACGGTAAAGAACAGGGCTTTAATTATTTAGGAGATGGCAGGAAGGCAGAAGAACTGGAAAGATATGTTGTGAAGAAATAGCTGAAGAAAAGCTTTCAATATTTTGAAATTTAGTCTCCCCATCCACAGTCAAATGCATATTTAACTTAAAGGTTTGGGGTGGGGGAGCTAGGTGGTTGCATAAGAGCTGAATGGGGCTTAAATAGCTGTAGTGCAATTCCAGATTATATATTATGGAAACAAGAGCTGAACCCCATGTAGCCGGCTGCTCTCAGCTACAGTCTACGCCATTATCTTATCGGCTGCTCTCAGCTACAGTCTACGCCATTATCTTATTAATGGTTTATAATACAACACAATTATTGCATTTGAAATAATTGCCCATCTCTTTCACAGCTTTACTCTATAGTCTATATTGCGGAAACAAGATAAAAAGCTGAAAGCCACTGTTGTTGCTGATTTTTTGAACTTGTCAATATGACTTGAATTGCCGATGAAGTTTCCAGCTGCACCCAAACGGGCTCTTCAAATTGTATACCGATGAAGTTCGATTTTATCTTATGAGCTTGAAGGCTAAGTAAAGGCTTGTGGTATTAGATTATTTATCTTCTAATAATTTATTCAATATTTTCATGATGAAATTATATTCAATATATGTAAAAAAATCCTCTTTTTTAAATTTAAAAACTCTTTAATAATTAAGTCAATATCATATGAAAGAAAAATCAATTTTTTTAGAAAAAAATCCTAAAAATAGATATACATCATCGTAATAGAGAAAAATTAAACCTGTCTTGTGAAGGTTATCTTGGTTTATTTTTAAGTAGTTTGTCAAACTCGCATATATTTGAAAATGAATTATTATCCTAAACTTTATTTATTTGTTTTTTTAAAAAAAATTAGAAAAAACAAAAAATATTAATACTGAAACTTGTATAAACTCATATTTTTTATATTTAATTTTTATCAAATAAATAAAAACAATAAAACTCACCATTTAATTATCAAAATTCTAATAATATATCAAATAACTAATTCAATCCACTAACTTAAATTTATCATCATCATCTCTGAGGGAGTGGAGCCGGAAGCGGCCTTTGGTGTCATAGAGGAGACGGAAGCTCTCATTTGTCTTTGGGATTGACACAACATCCATGAAACAGATGGGTAGGTTTTATCTGTCCTAACCTTCCCATCAACAAGAACATGTCTCTGCATCAAAATAGCAATCACTTCACGGTATGTCAAAGCATACTTGAGCCTGTTTCGCAGAATGAGAATCAGAGGCAAGCATTCCCTAGACTTGTGGGGTCCGGATGAGGGCTTGGGGGCAAAAGCACCACCAAGTTTATCAAGCATCCAATGTTTTGGAGCATTAAGCCTCTTCAAGTGCTTCTTCAACCCTCCAAGCCATTTTGCAACTGTATAGCTCAAGATGTTGGTGACCCTGCTGGGCTGTGATTATCTTTGATTCTTTGATATAGTATAAAAATTTTAATGACTAAATAATTAAGAGTTTGAATTTCATTATTTTTATTTATTTGATAAAAAAAAATTAAACATAAAATAATATGAATCTGTACAAGTTTCAAGCTCGTAGGGTTTTGACTTGAGGAGGACTTGAGGAGGTGTTTTAAAGAATAATATACATCATATCTTGAGACTCCACCTAACAGCTTAAGCTATTGAATTAAAATGATTTTTTTAACAAATACATTATATACCATTTATCTTAAATTAACTACTCTTTGCTTATCAGATTTGTGATTCTTTTAGCCAATAACATAAGATTAGTTAAAAAGAATTATCAATGTTTTACAAGTATTTTTTATATATCAAATTTGCATTATACAAAAATTTATTTTTTATACAGTATCTTTAATCGTATCAATTGTGTTATATTGCCCATTAATTAATTATTAGGAATTAAATTATTATCATTGATGTCAAATTAATTATTTCTAATTAAATTATAAGATTTAATATTAGATTTTTGAAATTCAACTAATTTGACCCTACCCGTATAACCCAATATAAATAACTCGAGTTCTTGGTATAAATAATATATTTTTCATCTCTCTCTTAACTTTTTTTTCCTCTTGCCTTCACACTCGCAACCACCTCTTATTTAAAGTTTGATTTGACGAAGTGATAATGCATTTTATAATTTCAATATTTTATATTTGATGATGAAGAGACCATGAGAAAACAAATGAGAATTTCAAGAATTCAGATTAAACTTTTATTTTCTTAATTAAATCACAAACTCAAAAGCACTTTAAAGTCTCTTTCTACTAGCATGTCTTTGTATCATATTACACCCTAAATGTTTGATAAAATGTTTGACTGTAATTTTTGTTTTGTTTTGTTTTTATGTTGAATTTTTGATAATTTTTATGTTATCCTTAATATATGCATTTTTGGAATTTTATCTAGTTGCAACCCTACATTTTTCTTAGAATAATCAAAAAATAAAAGAATTAACATGCCCAACCTACGAATACATGTAATATCAATAAAAATTTTATCCCAACCAGATACATCCAACTCACTCAGATTCAAAATAAAAAAAAAAGATCAAATTTATATTTTATAAAATATCAAAAGTTAAGTTAGATATAACTATGGATCAAAACTCAACCCATAAACATCCCTATTTTTATGTACTCCTTCAACTGGATTGCTATGAGGAAATTCTAAGTTTGGAATGATTATTACATAGTTTTGAAATTAAAAATTGAATTTTTATGATATTTTTTGAACATTTATACAATCATGGATTTTTCAAGAATAGCTTTGAAATTGAATTGCGGGTTATATATGGGTCTATCAATGCTCCATTGTTGATTTTGAAAATTTACAGGTCTATTATTTGCTATAAAAATCCTTACCCTTGTGGTTCACGAGGAGAAAAAATTTGGAGTAATTTCTGCAATTTTTAGATATGTTCTCTAGCTCATCTTCAAAATGATTGAAATTTGTTCATTTATTGGTATTGATAGGAGTTAAGGGAAGGTCGTAGGTGGTGTGGTTGGTAAGAGAGAGAATAGGGGGATTGGTGATCAGTGGTGAATGGAGGCCATCGACGGCGAGAGATGTGTAAATCAATTATTTTTTCTCCAACAATTTAGATATATATTAAATTAATTATAATAACAAACTTGTAATATTTTTTTTTTGGACCAAGTTCACTCATTAGTGTGTAAGATATTATGAACAGTATAAACGATAAGATGTATAACTTTTTAAAATTCCAATGCAAACTGTTAGAGGGTCAAGATAATTTTTTGTTGTTTTTATATCATATATATATTAGATTTACATTATACTTTCCATACTAAAAAAACTTGGGGCAGCGCATCTCTGTTAAGGAGGTTGCTTTTTTTTTTTTTTTTCATTTTTATCTTCTTCTTTTTTTGCATTTCCTCTTTTTTAAAAGTTTATTTTCATCATTTTTTTTAATTTTATTATTTAATATTTTCTTAATTTTGAATTTATCTTCATAAATTATTTCGATTTATTTTTTAGGAGGTTATCACAATTTCAAATAACACATCTCGACATTTAATTTGTACATGATTTGTACTCGATTTTAAGAGCGTTTATTTTTTTTTATCATATAATTAAGTACAAAATAGTTTAAGAAAAACAAAGTTCTTAAACCCATTAAAATCCATCATTGGGTCGCGAATTTAGTGAATTAAGTCATGAAGCTTGACCGATCTAATATGTTGCATTCTCAATATAAAAAATAAAAGTTATCTTGAATTTTTTTTAAAATCAAAACATATTTTTTATTGATTATTCAAGTTATCTTTGAATATCTCAGGTTGATTAAGTCATGCTGGGACAATTTTTATATAGTGTATTTTTAAATCTAAGCTAGAAAAATGCCGGATCAACATGTTTTAAAATTAACCTATTAATCGTGGTTTAATAATAATATCAATTAGTTTTACGTGGCATGTTCACTTTTGTTTTATTCAAAGCATAATGTAGCGCCTCCATTAAACTAGTTTGTATATTATTAACTATAAAATAAAAAAGAAGGGGGTTTTATTATACCCTTTCTCACAAAAACATTGCTAATTAAAACAATACTTTACTTTTTTTTTTCTTTTTTAATTTTTTTTCAATCAATTTTTTTTTTAATTTTATCTTTATTGATTATAAATAAAAGAGAAGGGGTTTTATTGTACCCCTCTCCACAAAGAACTATTCATTGGAATAGTGTTTTACTTTTTTTTTTTTTTATCCTTTAATATTATATTTTTTTTATTGAGTTATTATACTTTCGTGAAACGGATAACGGTTTTAACGGGTTAACCCGGCTGTCTCAGTTTTTTTTTCTCAATTAACTTTTTTTTTTCAATTTTATCTTTTAATATTGGGTTGATTGTGGCTTTACGGAACCCCTCCTCACAAAAGCATTATTCATTGGAATATTGAGTTATCACACTCTCATGACACAGGTCGCGAATTTGACAGTTTAACCCGATTGACTCATTTTTCTTCTTCTTCTTCTTTATAATTTTTTTTTCAATTTCATCGTTTAAATATTGGGTTCATTAGGAATTAGACTTCATGATTTGTTTTGTTTACTTTCTATTTTGTTATTCCAGTTTCATGACCCGAGAATAGTGCTTAACAGATTAACTCGAGTTGTCTCGAATCATTTTTTGTGTCCTTTTTTCATTGATTTTTTTTTCTAATTTCATCATTCAACTCAGGGTCAATTGGGGATTGAGCTTCATAATTTGTTTTGATTTGCTTTTTATGAAGATATCTTGATCTCACGATCAAGGTCATGGGTTTTGACGTTTTAACTTTGGTTAAATCGGGTCATTTTTTTTTATAAAAGGTTACCTCAATCTCATGATCTGTCATGAGTCCTTTAACATTTGATTTACTTTTTATTGGGTTGTCCCCGTCTCATGACTCAGGTCGCAGGTTTAATGGGTTAACCCGATTGACTTAATTTTTTTCTTTTTTTAATTGACATTTCCCCCAACTTCATCATTTAATTTTGTGTTTGGTTGTGAATTAGGCTTCATAATTTATTTTGGTTTGCTTTTTATTATGTTATCACAGCCTCATGACCTGTAAATAGTGCTTAATGGCTTAACGTAGATTAACTTGACTTATCTTTTTTGTTGTTTTTTTAATTAAAACTTTTACAAGTTTCATCGTTCAATATTGGATCCGATAAAAGCGATTAAGAATTAAGTTTCATAATTTTTTTTTTATTTTTTATAGGGTTATCTTAATTTCATGATCATTTCGTGGATTTGGCAGGTCAACCCAGGTTAAATCAAGTCATTTTTTTTTATTTTTTTTCGATGAGATTATCTCAGTTTGATGACTCTGGTCATGACTTTAGTGAATTGAATTGAGTCATTTTTATGTTGTTTTTTAATTGATTTTCTTTTTAATCTCATCCTTCAATATTGAGCTGGTTGATGGTTGAAATTCATAATTTGCTTCAATTTACTTTTCATGAGGTTATCTCAGTTTTATGGCCTGGATCAAAAGTATGACAAGTTAACTCGGGTAACTTTTTTAGGTCCCTTTTTAATTATTTATTTTTAATTTATTCCTTTAACATTGAGTTGATTGATGATTATGCATCATAATTTATTTTGATTTGCTTTATATTGAGTTATCATAATCTTATAATCTAGGTCGTAGATTTGATATGTTAACCCGAATTGACCTAAATCAATCCAATAAGTTGTTATCTATTAAAAAAAAGATGTGATCTTAAAATTTTTTTTAGTTAAATTATATTTTTATAAGTTGTATGATTGTTTTTGAACCTATAAAGTTAACTAAATTATATTAAATTAACGATTCATTTTTTTTTTATAAAAAATTATTAACAACATCAAAATATTTTTTTTTTTTGGAAGAAAAATCCACCCGACATAGTAAATCGTGAGTTAATGAAATGGTATATATATATAGGAAAATCATTAGAAAAGGAACAATTGCGTAAAAAAAGAACGTACTTCCTCCACTCCCTCTCATAAACCCTAGCAAACCCCCTCTCTCCCCACCTTTTCCCCGCTTCCTAATTCTCACCGAAGCCTCCACCGATCACCGGCCCGCTCTCCGCTGCATCAAAGCAATCTCCCGCCTTAAAAAGCAGGTCTGCTACTTGGCGCTTTACCCGTTAAAGTTTGCATCTTTTTTATTGCTAAAAAAAAGTTTGCACTTTTTTCAGTTCTCTCTAGTCTTTAAAAAGTTTATGGTCTCAGTTAACTCACCATTACTTGTACTTAAATTTTCCATTTTATAGTATTATTTTCGGTCATGGGTTTTTCATATTCCCCATTTTGCAACGCATTTTCATTGCATAAGCTGCATGTACAAGTGGACTTGTGCCAATTTGATTTTGACATGAAAAGTAGAAAACCCATTTGTTATTTCGGTAATTTGCATTAAAAGATGAAAGCTTTGAGCTCGAACTTGGTAAATTTGGACGAAATATAAGTATAGCTGGTTCTGTTGTTTGAAATTCGATTTACTTTTTGTAGTACAATGTGAAAATGTATTGTTAATATCATGAATTTATCTATTTTTCTTGTTGAATATGTGTATAGGTTACACTGTGGAGAGATTGTACAAAATAACTGTGCTTGCTGTCGAAGTTCTTGGAGGGTTTTAGTTACTGGCATTGAGTATTTGTAAAAGGATTGGAAAAAGAGAGGGGAAATGGAAATAGACTTGGGGAAAGTTCCGTTTACTATGGATTTCCATCCTTCGGATAATCTAGTAACTGCTGGCTTGATCACTGGCGACCTCCACCTGTTAGTATATTCTTCTTTATCTCTGGGTTTTGTCCACAGCAGTTTTGTCTTTCTAGAAATTTTTTTCTGTATATGCTTGGTTTAATCATTCTCTCTTGTTATAGATACCGTTTCAATGCTGATTCCTCACCACAAAGGTACTACAACGCAGAGAAAAAAATTGTCTTCCTTTTTTTATGAATGTTTTGTAACCTTGTATTCTAATCAACTTATGTGATTCAAATTCTAATCAGATTGTTGGAAATTCACGCACATAGCGAGTCTTGCAGGGCTGCTAGATTCATCAATGATGGACACGGTACTGCTTTTTGATTTTCACTTTATGATTTGCTAATATTCATTTGCTAGCCTTTCAAACTGTACTGGTTGCTGCTATCTTCTTTGTACTTTTAACTGTACTGTCTTATGTCGGGTTCAGCAATTATCACGGGTTCTAGTGATCGCTCCATTCTGGCAACAGATTTAGAAACTGGATCACCAATTGCTCGTCTTGAAAATGCTCATGAGTAGGTTTCTATTTAATTTTTTCAGCCTCCTCTAAAGGTTGATGAAATGGATTTAGGGCCATTTCTCTTAAAAGTCACCTTTAACTTTTTAGATCCTATTCTCATATGACAATCATATTCTTGCACAGGGATGCCATCTTTAGTTTGATAAACCTCACAGAGTCAACTGTAGCAACTGGGGATGATCAAGGATGTGTTAAGGTGACTATATTTCATGTCTTTTTGTGTCTATTTGTAAAGGTTAGGTACAAAGCTTTATTTCCTCTTGCATTTTAGGCTTTTTTCCTATTGTGGCCTCTGTAGCTATTTGGATCATGCCCACACAATACACGGCTCTTTCAATTTGCTGTTTCCTGTTTCCTATTCATTCTATTCTCTTAAATTTTGATGATTTTGTCCAAACATAATTGTAGCTTTTTACCTTTTGCTTCAATGAACCTTCTAGTATTTGCTGGATGAGAATGTAGCTTGGATAGGACCAGATTTTTTGCATAACCTTTTGCACAGCATGTGCTTCATTTTATTCCATGATCTGCATTTTTACATCTTACATTGCAAATCCTTCATTTGATTCTTACAAGTCACTTGTTCTTCTTTGCAGGTATGGGATACCAGGCAACACTCTTGTTGCAATTCTTTTAATGTCCATGATGACTATGTTTCGGATATGACTTTTGCATCTGATTCCATGAAACTGCTATCAACAAGGTATTTAAGACTGTTATAACTTGTTTTTATCTCTCTTTGAATACTGTAAATGTGTCTCCATTATTGTTATTTTGCATTAGGAGGTTGAGAGGATTGAGGCATTGTTATGAATAACATATGGAGCTGTGAGGAGCTTTATGATTCTTTTCATATATACTATATTGATGTGAGTAGGCTCTTACAAGACCCATGTATTGTTGTTGGGGGTTGTAAGTCAAATAAATTGTGCTTTATGATTGTCCGGTTCCTCTTTCACTTCCTTCCAGTTCTTTATCTAAAAGATTGGTTGATTCACATCGGCATAAGGTTTCTTATTACAAGACTAGAGCATCTCACAGGATTTTGTAATTTTTAGTTTCACATTGTTTGCATTTTCTTTGCTGATGCTTTATTATTTCTGTGTTATGTATTCTTTAGTGGAGATGGGACCCTTTCTGTTTGCAACCTTCGCACTAATAAAGTAAGTTGGTTCTTTCAGAGAAAAAAAAAGTACCTTGGGGAAATTCTGCAGAACCATGCAATTTGATTAATTTGTTTTAAATTTATGTCAGATCCAATCCCAGTCTGAATTTTCTGAAGAAGAGCTATTGTCTGTTGTTATTATGAAGGTAAACAATTACATGGTATTTAGATTGTTTTTGTGGCTGCGGCTGCCTGTGGTTGTCTACTTGTCTTTCTGTGAGCATATTAGCAAATTGATTTGGCTGATGTATTGCATATTTTCGGCATGAGATTGGAATGGGGATAGACTGCTTAAACCCCTCCCTATTCCAATGGAGCACCTGTCTGTTGGAGGTGGGGATTCTAAGAAACAAAGCTTAATTAGATTGTGTTCTTGTTATCTCCTACCCCATATCTTACTCTTTAGCAGCGTAATGAACTTTCAGGACTTCACAAATAAATGAGCTTCAAAAGGAAATACTTGAAAGCTATTTCTCACAATATATTTGTGCTAAATTCCTGTTCTATTTTGTACCTTTTTGTTGTCAGAATGGTCGGAAAGTGATATGTGGTTCACAGAATGGAACACTGCTATTGTATTCATGGGGTTTTTTCAAGGATTGCAGGTATCCTTTTCAAAACATATGAATACTTGAAAGTTTTAGGATTCAGTGCAAGTACCCTTTCATGAATGGAGAGTTTCAATTGAATTTTATCTTTACTCAATATTGATTTCTTGTGTGGTGAAGTGTCCTGAATATTTCTTTTGATTTTCAGTGACCGCTTTACTGCTCTTTCCCCAAACTCGATTGACACTTTGTTGAAGGTGATTGGATTTTTATTTTTATTGTTGTTGCATCAGATGGTTTTTTAATCCAGGAGTTTGCTTAATTGGATCATTTAAATCTTTTGTTTCAGCTTGATGAAGACAGAGTCATTACTGGATCTGAGAATGGGCTCATAAGGTGAGTTGTATAAGATAGGAAGGGACTCATCCAAATTTTGAATCACGATCACCATTCCTTTTCTTTTTCATTCCTCACTTCTTGGTTTTAACTTTTCTTTTCCTCCTTACTTTTTGCAGTCTGCTAGGCATATTACCCAACAGAGTCATCCAACCGCTTGCTGAACATTCAGAGTACCCTATTGAGTGTCTTGGTACTGTTCATATCTCTTCCTCTATAGAAGCTTTATATTCATTTTATTTACTTTGTAATTGATGGAAGTTGCAAATTCGATTGACATGCCATGGTGACTTTTCAACACTGGCTCTAGTTCCACCTCCATCGCTGTTCAATTGTGAACAGGTCTCTATGTTAATGTAGAGTTTTTGTTAGGTGAGGCTGACTTGTGGGCACCTTATTTGAAGTGTTTTTAAATGGACAAATCACTACATATAGGATCCACTCTTTTGAGTTAAAAAAAGCTGTGCATTGATGCTATACAACAGTAAACTTCCAGCTTAGCTTCTATGCTTCCATTTCACATAACCTAATCCATGGAGATCTACTTTTTTTCAATTCCTCTCTTTGCCTCTCATGCTAATCAAAGTTTATTTTCATTAATGACATCGTATGCTGTTGATTATTATACTCATGAAGCAAATTGCTGAAAGTGTGAAATTAACAATCCTAATTCTTATCTTTCAAGAGTACCATATAATCCAACAAGAATTTTGTTTTGAAATCCCTTTAACTACCCCGGGATTTTGAAAAGGTACTGAGAGAGTTTGTTTAAGATCAAACAAAGAAAAGTGATTGTTGTGAATTGTTGGTTATGCACACACTGTTTGCTTCGTAGGTAGAATTGTTTCATGACTTAAGAGTTACACACTGTGTAAAAGTGGAGGGCTTATTGCTTTGTGGTCTCAATAAAGGATTTTCTAATATAAAAGGAGTGGATCCCACATAAATTGATTTGCTTACAACACTTGGGTTAACTAAGGTGGTCAGGGGTCTGGCTCACTTGATAAACTAATGAATATATTGTCTCACTAAAGTTTGAGGTTCATTTAAGAGTCACTAGTGCCACCTTCTCCAGTTTGAGTATTAATTGTCT
Source organism: Populus trichocarpa (assembly GCF_000002775.5). Taxonomy (NCBI): domain Eukaryota; kingdom Viridiplantae; phylum Streptophyta; class Magnoliopsida; order Malpighiales; family Salicaceae; genus Populus; species Populus trichocarpa. The sequence continues at coordinate 12,614,049 of NC_037301.2, read as the reverse complement.
AAAGAGCTGGATTTGTGTTTTTAGATTGCCAAAACAAGCTTTCTGAGAGTATGATTTTGTTTGGAATCTGCAGCCTTTTCTCATGACAGAAAGTATCTTGGCAGCATTTCACACGATCAAGTGTTGAAGGTGGATCTCTCTCTCTCTCTATCTTTCTCTGCGTACAAATATAAACAAACATGTCTTTAAACATATGCATGCGGAATTGCACATCTGCACCCCTATGCACAATTTCTGTATGTACCATCCTTGCTGCCTTTATCGTAATGTCCTGACTCAACTACTTGTTTAATTCAGATGTGGGATTTGGATGATTTATTGCAAAATTCTGGAAATGCTCAAAATGATCAAGCTCCTGTATCAGACAGTGATAGTGATGCAATGGATATGGATACTAAACCTCCAAAGTCTAGAAAAGGTAAACTGGATTTAATAGGAGAATCATGAATATATCTTCTTTCATCAGAGGTTTGGACGTGAATAGCTAATATTTGTGCTATTATCGGCAAACTTTGATAGTTAACATAGTGTCCTGACTACTGGTTGATTGCTCCTTTGCGGATATAAAAATGTACCGAACCTATTTTAGTGGCCTTTATGAGAGTGCTAAGAACAATATATATCTTTATTTAATTATCCTGTAATTAGAGTTGACATGTGAAATATAGGCCTCCTCCTTTAAGCACTGAATTCAATCCTTAACAGTTGCATGAATCATGGACACCTGAAGATTTAAGTTATGACATTTTATCTCAAACTTCTTTCTTCTTCTTCTTTTTTTTGGTGATATCACTAAGTTGTTTGCATGATCTGTGTTTTCATTTGCCTTGAATCCCAACTTTGCTTGTGCCTTTATTGCAGTTCCAAACGGCGTTTCATAAAAATTCAATATTTTTTTTTTTGCTTGAAGTTAATATTTTTTTTTATGTTTTTGGATAATTTTGATGTGCTGATATCAAAAATAATTTTAAAAAACAAAACATTATTTTGATGTATTTTCGAGCAAAAAGAACTTTGAAAAGCAACCGCCACCACTCTTAAACACCCTCTTAGACTGCGACCAGTGAATCTGTTGATAAAATGTATGCTATATGCATCCCTCTTACAAGTGTGGTGTCTTTAGAATCTGATGTATTTGCTATTAATTGTCCTATTTTTTGCAGGAGCCAAGAGAAAAAATGAGCACGCAAATGATGCAACAAGCAGCTTTTTTGCAGATCTATAGTTGGATGGTGGTATTTCTTCATGCACATTTGCGATCGATGTCATCTTTGACATTTCTGTGTTAATATATTATTTTCTTCATCCATGGTGGTCGGGACGAGTTAGCATGGTTTCACCAGAGATGGAGCAGGGATAATAATTACTTTGCAGATGCAATGTAGATTTGAGTTTGATACATGTTTATTATTTATCCCTTCTAAAGCATAGGGGGCTTGCAAGTTTTGCTTGAGATGATTCCTTTGTATACCCGTTGGTATAATTTATAAATTTATAGGCGCAAGCTCGCTGTTCATTAATGATGGGATAATAGGAAAAACATTTATCTTTCCTAAAAAATAGTTCTGACAGTTTACATGTATAAACTTTGCTGCATCTGTTCTGCTTCTAGCTAATTTATCCCTTATTGCTCCTTCGCCGAAGGTTTTCAATTTTACAAGTTTGAGTCAGACCCACTGCCAGCGTCATTAGCCGAAACATATGACTGGTTTAAAATAATTGCGTTGGAGCCATCTGTTTTGAAACATTTTCCTTCCATCTCCTGGGTTGGCGAATTATACATGGAGGGGAAGGGACTCATCGGAGACAGCTAGAATAGTTTGATTGCATGTTTCATGGGATTGTTCTTACTGGAGGGATGGCAGAGATTTCAATGATAATCCAAGACCAGATTTTACGTTTTCGTTTGATACTGCTTTCTTTCTCGTGAAACAATATCTTCGTAAATTTAGTTTTGATGGAAGTCTTTTATCTCTTTGATCAGAGATCGTCAAAATGGTCATGTCTTGAGCATCAACAATCAATTACTCATGGCTGGCAAAAGCAAGAAACGCAACCTTTCTTGATGGTAGCACGGAACACCTCGGTTGCCAACAAAATCTAGTTTTTATTTGTAGGAAAAGAACTACATCTCTAACTTGTTCTGGATTGTAAGACATGCTCATACGTTGTTCATTCTTGTCGCAAGGAAAACGTCAACCATGGAGTAAAAGGAAGCGACAAAACAAGAGAGGAGAGAACATGAAGAGCTGAAGGGGAAGCTGGATAAGAGAGGGGAAGGAGGACCCGCTAGTTCGAGTCCCGAATCGGCTCGGATCAAGTCCTGAATCAATGGGTTACCGAATTGACCCGCCAGCTCGAGTCGGCTCACACTGGAGATTAATAGTCGCATCAAAGATAAGCAATAGTTAGCAGCAATGATAACATTGATAACAAAATAAATGAAAGAAAAGTATCATCATAAAAGACTAGGAAATCCTGAAGTGCTATCATCACAAGTTAGAGAATAGATGGAGAGGTGATAAAAGGAAAGAAGGAGGCTTAGCTTGATTGACCTCCATGAAAAGCGAAGAGGTGGCATCTGATAACAAAGTGGAGAAAGAAGGGAAAGGGAGGAACTGCTGGAAATCATTGGCATGAGAGGTATTGGTAAGAAATCATCATAAGGAAAAGATCCATTTTCTTGCCAAACACCTCATGCCCACAACTTCCAGTAGGTCTCAGTCTCCCCCTCCGGCTCTTCCCAAGTTCCTTCTCTTCTGCTTCTATCAGTAACCCTTCTCTTTCCACTCCTAATTTATTTGCCCATTTGTGACTTTGTGTTTTGCTTTTTGGACCCTATACTTTGTATATTTGCTTACTTTTTTTCTTATTGGTCCCACTGATTTGATTATTTAATTCTTTTTTCTGTTTTTTACTTTGTATATTTGCTTTTTGGACCCTATACTTTGTATAGAAGGGCTCGTAAGTAGACATATTTAACAAAATAAATTAAATGGGAAAACATGTTTATTTCTTTTGTATTGTATTGCAATAAATGAACGAAGACTTTATCAGTTGACTTCCATTTACATAAAACAAGGGCTTGTTATCAAAAGAAAAAAAAGGAGAAGACAACAGGAAGTTAATTATAACTTAGCCCCTATACTTTTAAATTTTTTTTATTAGTTCGTGGTTTTTGAAGTTATATATTTAATTCCTATGTTTTTAAATCTATTTACAACTTAGTCCTTTTATCAATTTTATATTATTTATCAATTTATTTTGAGAAAAGAATCACAAGAAGAAGAGGAGTAGATAATACATGAAAATTTGTTGAGAAAAGAAAATGCATTTTTGGTGACAAAAATACAAATTAAGAATGGTCAATGTTAGGCAAAGGAGTGTTTTATTATTTTTATAATCACAAAGGTAAATTAATTAATCTTGAGAGTTAATTATAACTTAGTCAGTTAATTATGTGCTATCCAAAATAATTAAATAGCTCTTTTACCAAAGTTAATTGTGTTTAATTTGGTAATATTTTGTTAAAGAAAATTCCACCAATCTTTCCATTCTATCTACTTTTCCTTTTCTATTTCTTAAAATAAAAAATCAAAATAAATTAGAAAAGAACATGAGATATACAAGAAAAAGACTGTTATAAATGGATTTAAAAAAAGGGACCAAATATATAGTTTCTAGAAAACAACAAGGACTAATCAGTTAGTTTTTTAAGCTATAGAAACTAAATTATAATTAACACTCAACTCTGATAAACTATAAAGGATAAGAAATTCAAAAGAAATTGATATTAAAATCATATAAGCTATTTATATTCTGATAGGTAATTTTATTACCAACATCAAATTGAATCACAGTTTTTAATCAAATATTTTTTATATGCTTTTTTATATTCATGAATATGAAGTTGAACCATACTTTAAACCTAACATGCATTTCACCCACACCGATCACAATAAAAAGTGATTTTTCAATTTTTTTTTTTTTTAAATTTCAACCATAAAAGCTGCACAATAACAAACTTACTCAAAGAAAAAGAAGCAGAGGGGCTGGAGTTGAAATGTTCTAAGAATAGTCTATAGCGTGGGAAACAAGCTTGACCAGTCTTCTGGCCCAAACAATCTCCGAAGGAACGAGCTGCTTTTCACATTTCCTTGATCTTACATGGATTCTGTCTAGGGAGCTTCGCTGATAGGCATCCCATCGTGTCTGTGTATATAAATTCCACAGAGGCTGACGCTATAAATTACAATGATTTGAAGGACATTTAGCCTCAGATGAAATCAAAGGTTCATAAACTTGTAAATCCAGTTTGGACTCACACCTTGTTAAACAGGTCATAAGCTTTAGGGCCATGGGCCCAAACTTTCGATTGTCCTTAACTTCCTACCACAGTATTTGGTTGAATCTGCTGAGTTAATCCAAAAATCTATGATTTCAAAAAATGATACAAATCAGGTTTTAAGTTGAATTAATTCAATTAAATAATGTTAAGTTGGTTAGGTTGACTCGTGATCTAATTAATCTAATCTAAATTTAGTTGGGTTTACATCACAAAATTTAAAAATAAAAAAATAAAAATAATAGACACAGAATTGACTGTACAATTCAATAACCTGTTTTTTTTTTAATTCAGTACCTTGATCATTGTATATGAGAAGCCTAGTGCCTAGTAATCTTAAATATGCGAAGCAAGACAAGCCCAAGCAACATATTATTGGGTTTTTTTTTTATTTTTTTTAAATTAGTACAGTAAATGTAAAGTTCACATTATTGTGTTCCGACAATTAAATGATTGGCACACTTAGAAAGCAGTTAAGTTTTGATGATGCCGTGATAAAAAATAAGATCATTTAAGCAGGTGCAAGAATTATATCCAGTTGTATTATTAATAAGCTCAAATTATGTAGTAAACGATGTAGACGTTAATAGATACATAATTTATATTTCTATATTTTGAAATCACTTGAACAATAGATAGGATAAATTATTTTTTATTTATTTAAAAAATATATATGTTTTTTTTATGTATTCCTAGGGTTACTTGTAATTATATAATGTGAGAATTTGTTGGGTTTAGTTAGAATTTATTAATTAGGATTATTGTGGTTTTATACGTGTCTTCTTTTTAAACAGGACAAAATTTTAAGTATAGTTTATATATAGGAAAAACTCTGTTCAAACTTTGTTAAAATTATAAAACTTTTAACTCTCTAAAATCATAAAGTAAATTAAATTTCAGATTAATAAAAATTATGATTTTATGAATTTTTTCAGGCTCAAAACACAAATTTTTTTCAAAACTAGACAATAGTTAAAATAATCCGACCATTTCTCAAAACGATTAGACTATTTTTTTGTGTTGGTCGGGCCATTTTAGCTACTATCCAACTGTTTTTCTAAAATATCTAGCCATTTCTCAAAATTATCTGTTAATAAATATCACGATTGATAACCACAATATTTTAATCAATCACAATATTTTATTATAATTTTATTGCATTTCACAATTGGTACATTTAGACAAATGTTACAACTCTGAAAACGCCATATTATTCAAATGTCAACCGCAACATATTTAAAATTGTATTATTTCACCAAGAGCTTTTTTATTTTGTGTTACTTTGTCATTATTTTTTGTGTGCTAATTACACAATTTATCCCAGATTATTCACCTAAACAAATAATTAAGGGACCTGAAGCCACAAGGAAAGAAACTCAAAATCTCAAAATAAATACACATTATGGCATACTATTGGGCTCGTTGTGGTGGGTGATTTCCACGATTCAGAGTGGATATATAGCTAGGATGAGGCAGAGTGCAAATCCCAGAAAACTTCGAACAAAATTCTTGCATATAAAAGAACATAAAAGAGATCTACTAGCGTCTAGCAGACCATTAAACATAGTTGTGATGAGAAAAGTCGGGTGTTTAACAGTACTTAACAAGCCACACAAAGGATACCAATCCATTTATTTCATATAATTATAGATAAAGATGATTGCCACTTGCTGCAAGCTGCTGCTAGCTGCTAGCTTTATTTCTGCATTGATTTCCATCAATTTGCCCACTGCAAAAAAAAAAAAAAAAAAAGCGTGTGTATAAGATATCAAGAAGTATTTTCTGACTAATAAATTTAACAATTCTCTCCCTTACCCATTCACTCACACTCATATAATACTTAAAAGCCCAATAGTTTGGATTGTTTCATTATTTTTAATAAATCCATTTTATATCACAATTAATCAATTCAAATAAATGTATTTTTATTAACTGTTTATAAATTCTTCATCAAATAAAATTTAAATGAAAAAAACAACATCATTAATTATAATTGAAAAAATATTTCAAAAAATTGTATGTATAAGATGTCCTCTCTATATAATGTATATATTAATTTGAAACTCTTAAGGTACTTGACTTTTAAATAAAAATAAGTATCACAAATTATATCAGTACTTGCTTCAATTTTTATATTTTTTAAAAATTAATTAAGAAATAATAAAAGTGTAGATGAAACATAATTTAATCTCCATATTATTAAAATAAAATCTTAAACAACTAAAAGGATCTTGAAATGGATTGCATTAATTATTCTTTAAAAGGAAAACAATATCCAAGTGGTACTTTAATTATTTAAAAAATTAATCAATTATTCATGATAATGTATGAAAGCTTGCTACTATTTTATAATATAAGACAGATAATATATATGAAATCATGGGACAAATGTTCAACATTCACCTTCGAAGCAGATCCCGAAGTGAAATCAGAAGAGGGCATCGGTGGTTTGATCATGAGTTCTTGGGGATCCTCATGGCTGTTCTCATCCATCATTACTTCCTAGCAAAGAAAACCATACACACAATTGCATCAAATATAGCAGAACATAACCACAGTACTGTTTGCATAACTTTTAGGGCAAAATAACAATAGAAAAATAATTCATTGAACTATATCACTCACTCCATTAAGGTCCAAGAAAGGAAATGCAGGCATTTGCATGTTAGGAAGAGATTCCATTTCTTCAGTGCACTTGGTCACTTCATCTTCCTGATTTATACCCAACATCTTGAAGGTTAGCTAGAATGATTGCCCTAATCCCTTTGTACTTAATTTTGAACGCGTGCAATTTCATATCAATGTATGTGTATTGGCAAGAGCAAGGGAAAAGAAAAGTCACCTTCTTCTGATCACAAGGAACGACACGATTCAAGAAATTTAGCATGTCCTCTTGCCTTATGACTCTGGAGATGTCACAACGCTGCAATGTTCGACGCTTACAACTAGTGGTTTGAAGCCATGAACGAAGAGTGAGCTCAAGGATGAAGAGCTCACAAGCCTTCGAGAACAAGATAGGAGTTTCTGCACTTATCATCTAGTAATGACACAGCAAAAACATAAGCAAGATAGTGAAGATCTTATATATATATATATATATATATATATATATATATATATATATATATATATATATATATATAAGTCAAAGAAAATTAAGAAAATATGTACGAAAATCTAATTTAATTATGGTGATTTTTGTTGAACAAATTATTGGATGTGATTATAATTGTACTAAACTTAACCATATATATCGAATAACCTTCAAATATGGTATAATGAAACATAGTGATCATCGACAATACTTTTATACAAATTTGTCATTTTTAAGGATTTTTAAAATGTTTTTACATATTTGTTTTCAAAACTCTCTAATTTGAAACCTCTTTAATTAAAACATTTACTTTTTTCGTTATTTTCTAGAAGAATAGTGAGTTTCTTCTTTTGGTTAATTTTACATAAATTCTGAAGGCTACTTGCAATCTCTTAATTATTTTCTTGTCTTAAAATCCTTCTAATCGATCATATATATATATATATATATATATATCATCCCTCCTCGGATTGAAATAAGATCCCAGCCATCAAAAAATAAAATAAAATAAAAAAGAACTCATGCAACAAATTGTTTTTTTAACCAAAAGAAAAACGAAGGTAAGTCATCAACTAAGAAATAAAAGATATGCAAACCTTGACATCTCCGTCAGATTTCATTACTCTTTTGATCCTTGCTAAAGGCAACATATTATTGCTCTTGGATGCTGAATATGAAAACGGTGAGACACCATATATATATAAATTAATAAACGAAAATAAATAAATAAATATTTAACATGCATGCACAATAAGCATCTCGAATCACCGAAGAAATTACCAGTAGTATTGTAAATCTCCAACAATTGTTGATTCCAAAATTCATCCAAATTTTGCTTATGTTGCTTCAATGGATAGGAAAATAGAGAATACCGATTAGCATCTAAATATATACACAAAAATGTAAGCTAAACATTGAAAAAAAATACATGAAAAAACCCTCACCAGCTCTTTGGTTGTCTGATGATAAGGCAACATGGAAGAGTTCATGGGCAGGGCATTTTCAATTTCTTGTGGTGATGGATCCGCTGATGCTAGATCGAGTTCTATTGATTGATTCAAATCCATGAGTATCCCCTCCCCTCACTTCCTTCTTCACCTTGATAATATATGAAGATACAATCCCTTAAATAGTGAGATAGACAATGAGCAAAATTAAGATTAAAGTTGGTATGAGCAATGAGCATTAATTTTAGGAATTAATAAACTATATTTTATTTAGTATATTTTTCATAATTTATTAATTAAAAGGATAGATATTGAAACGTCTTTTTCCCTGGTTTTGAAACCGTCGTAGAATAAAAAAGTATATTTTATACTTAAAGTTCAAGTTTCGCTGTCGTTGATATGTATTTTTAGAATATTATTTAATAGTATGAATCGTGTATTTATAAGAAGTAGTTTCTTATCACGTGCATGACGTTTGTATTATTTAACTAATTCATAATATTTTTTAATTTTTTAATAAATTATTTAGAATTATTTATAAATGAATAAATTTGAATGTTTAACAAACATACATGATTATATTTTTAAATAGTTAGGATAAATATATATAACTCTTACAATTAATAATTAAAACAACATTTTCACTTAATATGATATTATTATGTACCTTTTGTTTTATTTTAAATTAGTTTCTTTTCAATAATATGTGACAATATAAACTAAAAACAAATATATGAATAAAAATTTCTATAGCAGATAAATGTTTTTAGTTAAAACCTTATAATTTAAAGTTATTTCAAATGAAATAATCAAAGGAAAAGTTCTTCCATATGAAAGTGAATTGATTTCATTCTTATCATGGGAAATTAATGGAGTGTACAAAATACATTTTTAGGTATTTATTTGTAGTCTTTTATAATATTTAAACCCATTAATAATAAGTCAAGCTTTCCAAAATTACATTTGGCTAAATTTAAATGTTTTTTTTTTAATTTGTTTGATAGTCAATAATGACTTACGTAAAAGAATCTGATTCTTTGCTCCAAACCCACCAAGAGTTGGCCAAATAGCTTTTAATTTCGTAGGGCAAAACGGTTTGTCCTCGAGTACTGACTTTTAAGACGTTATAAAATAAATTATGTGTCATATATAATGAGTAAAATTTAGAAGAATATTTTTTTAAAAAAAATCAATACCGCATAGAAATCTCTTTAACGGCAGTAGAAAAAACAAATATCAAATTAAAAATTTAAAAGTGTGGTTGTTTTTATGTTATTATGATCATTTTAAAATTATATTTTACTTGAAAAAACAATAAATTAATTTTTAATGTTTTTTAATGATTATGATATGTTAATATAAAAGATAAAAAATAAAAAAATTATACTAATATATTTTCAAACAAAAAATAATTTTTCAAAAATATATAGATCACAGTACCAATCACATAAAACTTAATTAATTAGCCAAACTCTCATATTATCACAAAAAGAACTAATTTAGTTGTTGATTGCAAAAAGGAAAGAAAAAAAAAAGTGAATGCCTTCCTAAAAAGGTTCCCCTTCTCGGATTTCTCCATTTGAATCTATCAAATTAGGACTACAAATACATTTTGTTTATGTAGAATAATTTTATTGGTTAGTTTAATATTAATAAACTTTGGGATTACTGGTTAATCCCTAATAATTTATTTCCACCTTTTGAAAGTCATAATTTCATGCCAATTCCAGATATAATTATTTAACCAACCGCTCGGGTTATAGGTCGTGATGGGGGGTATCACCTAACAATAGTATTGATTGTGCAAGAAGATTAAAAAAAAGGAGAAACTTTTCCAGCTGAGGAGTTTCTTTTTCATGCCATTTTGTTTTCTTGAGCGATCAGTGCGCTACTGCGCTCCTTTCCCTTTCCCGTGCCTCGTCATTCGTGTCCTCCTCAAGGACCTCAACCTTCTCTAGGAATAGGAGGATGGCGAAGTTTTTCTGACAACAGAAGAATACAAATTGTTTTAGAATGCAGAGATGACAAATTGTGAATAGCGCTCGTGGCCTAATGGATAAGGCGTCTGACTTCTAATCAGACGATTGTGGGTTCGAGTCCCACCGAGCGTGTGTTCTTTCTCAACATGTTTTGCATCTTTGAAGCAAGGTTCCATTCATGTAAAAAACAATAGGATAAGGATGATTAGATATAATTTTATTATTCTAAGAAATTTGGAAAAGTATTATTAATTGAATGAAATAAAAATCAATAAAAAATAAGGAAGCGGGAATGTGAATGTGATTGGGGACTGAAACATCCAACCAATGTTTACTGAAAAAACAAAGTTTATTATTACACATATAATAAGAAAAACTTTTTTAAAAAAATATAGATAAAACTAACAAGTTCGGATATTTTTAAAAATTGATAACTTTGTTTCAAAATGAAAACAAGAGCTTAAATAACCAACAAATGGGCTAAACATAAAATAAAAATATTACAAAATCTGAAATTAATATATATTGAAATAGAAGAGAAAATAAATAGAAAAGCTAAATTAATTTCTAAAACATAAGAGCAATGAGGGTTGTTGGGCTATCCGATTCATAAGAAGATTTTTAAAATAGGTATTTGAAATGAATCTTGACCACGAAAATGAACTCGGATAGTGTTGGCAAAATTAATGCATTAGTACTGCTTTTCACGTCTTCTTTAAGTTTCTGTCTCAACTCTCATGAACGTTAACCAGCCATGTACCCCACGTCACATTAATTAACCAAACTAAGGGAGAGGGTGATGTCTGCTAGCTAGCTCTAGGTTTTTATTTTTCTTCACTTACAAGACATTAATATTGATCAAGATCCTCTCCTCTCCTCTCCTATATATTTATTTTATTCAGTTAAAACTTGTATACCTCGTCCTATATATATGTAGTCAATGTCACAACACACTAGTACTAATTAAATGCTCTTTCAAGGACTTAAATAACCAGTCCTTTGTATCAATGATACCTTGGGCTAATATATAAGCATGGATCATCAATAGTGAGGCATCCCAATTAAGTCGTCATGACTATTACTCAAACGTCAATACACCACCGACAATGGTGGTTGGTGCTGTAGTTAATTACCTCACTTGATTATGACAATGGATCCAGATTGGCCCAAGTAAACAACGTTTGTCCGGCAGTTGGCAAACGTGGAACAATGACATTTTATCCTCTAAATATATATCAGCATCGATCGAGATGCATGTATATATTATTGTACATATAACATAACTAATTTGACAGAGAGAGCAAATAAAAATTTAACTAACAAACTTGAAATGGAAGTTGCGTAGAATACTTGAAAGAATGCATCATTACAGAACTTGGAGTTTGGTCTTAGTTTTGGTTGGTGGGTTGGTTGTTCACAAACCATACCCCCCCCCCCCTCTCCCCCCAGCCCCACTTGAAATATTGCCTACCAAAAAAAAAAATCCAATTTTCTCATTACTTACAACTTACCCAATGATCGCCCCCAATTTATCAAATACAATTTGCCATATTTTTCAACTTTTTTTTATTCTATATTGGTTTTCCTTATTATCATTACGACATATGATGCATGAACATTACTGATTAGGTTTATATACATAACCCTGGGCATTTGCTTAAGCTTTACACCATCCCCTTTTCAATCAATCAATCAATCAAGTCCAAAATTAATCCATGCATTTTTAGATGATCAACGAGGACCCAGTAGTAACCTGTCTTGGTCAGTGAGAGAGTGGCGAAAGTGGCATCTGTGTCCATAAGGACAAACCCCTCCAGCGAGAACCATACGGCAAGCTTGAGTCTTATATCTCGGGTGTCTGATTACTGGACGTAGCTCGCCAATGCCATGAGCAAACTGGCAATTGTTATCGTAAGGACACGTGCCTGTCTCTTGCCACTTGTTGCACAGCTCTGTCTTCCACATCCCCTGATTAAACACCTCCAATTCCATTCCAGCAGCTATTTCCTCCTCTGATCTCTTCCCCCCTCCTCCTCCTGGCACATACACCCTCTGCTGCATCTGCATACACTGAAGTATATATATATGCAACCCATTTTTAATCACTACAAAAAATAAAAAATGCTAGAAATTTGTCTTCATGGTCCAATATAATTAATTGTGCGTGTGGTATTGGAAAAAAATGTCCATGCACTACACTTCCAATGATCTTAATTAAATTTCGATTCTAAAAGAATGGAGTGATCATACTCAAATTTCTTTTCCTAACAGATTAATACTATTGGAATACAATATTGCACACAACCAACCTTAACCAATAGAAAGTCCAAGAGCATAAAATGGACGACTTTGATTGACCCCTTAATCATCAGTGTTTATCTAAAAATTATATATCCAATTTTAGTTGTAATTCTTCTGCATATCGGTAATAGACTCTATCGTACAAATTCTGCATAAAATACAACTGCATTATAATCTAGTGAAATAATTAATATATTCACCTCCTTTTTAATTAATTATATATTCTGTTGTAAAAAAAATCCTGTAATTTTCTCTATTTTTTGTCAATAAATCTCTTTTTTCCCTCACAGAAACTATATAAAATTAAATAATATTATCTGGACCAATACAGAACCACGGGAATAACTCTACCGGAATACATATATATATATATATATATATATATATATATATATATATATATATATATATATATATATATAGTAGTTAAGAAAATAAAATAGACAGATAAATTGGTAATTTTAATAGAGAGGGAACCGTACGAACTGGAGAGAATGGAATTTTAACATCAAATTGATAACAGCCGTCTATACAGCTTAACCGGACGAACTGGACACAGTACCTAACACAAACAATACACACACAGTTCGCGTGCTACGTTGCATTTCAATGGAAACTTAAAAGCCAACAAAACTTTTCACCAAAAAAAAAAAAAAAAAGCCTAACAAAACTCGAAAAAACATAAAGAAATTCAACTCACCGATCCAGAAACGAGTTGATCGAGCTGACTCGCCACACGAGACCGACTCGAGTTACTACTTGCACCATCGCGACCGCCTCCATTGGTGCTCACATTACCAGAAACCGCTTGATTCACCTTCACGTAACCACTAGATCTGACGGAAATGCTCTTCGGCAACGTCACCCTCTCTCTCTCGACATTATTAACACTGTTCCTTCTCTCAATGGCAACATCACGGCTGATTCCAAAAGCTCTGCCCTGATGCTGCATCGCCGCGGCCTGAGAAGAGAGATTGATAAGCTTGAGGAGCTCACTATTTGCGACTCTGAGATCCGCGTTCTCTTGACGAATCAACTCAAGTTCATTAGTTAGGGTTTGGAGGCGCGAGAGAGAGACATTGTAGTGATCGCAGAGGTCCTGGTACTCGAGAATCAGTCGAGCTTGGCGGAGGCGGTTCTCAGTGGCAATCTCATCGGCGGCGGAGGAGGAGGTAGGGGAGGCGGTGGTGGAGGGAGTGAAGGAGAGCGAGTTCGGGAGCAGCAAGGGTTTTGGCGGGAAGATTGAGAGGTAGAGAGAGGTGAAATTGGACGCGAACTGATCTTGATCGTTTGCTTGGTGGTAATCGAAAGGTGGTGATTGTGCAGCTGTTTGCGTCGCCGGTTTTGAACCGGACGGTGGTGGTTGTGTTATCTCCATTTCTCTCGAGACAAAGAGAAAAGGAGAGAAACGAAGCTCCTTCGTAGCTTATATTATTTATATATATAGCAGCAGGATGAGTGAGTCTGGTACTTAGGTGAGTCTGGTACTTAGTAGAGCATGATGGATGAGAATCGTCAGAACCACCCTTGGTCGTTTGATTCAAAATGGCGAGCTCGTTGATTGTTTGGAAACACGTGGATGTACCTGATTGGTTGGGAGCAGGGAGAGTCAATGGTGCAAGGAGCACAAAAGCTAAATCCTTCAAAAAAATCTAGTTTCCCGCCAAGGGAACTGAAAAACCGTTAGAGACACCGCAACAGAAAGAGAATCGGTTTTAGAGAGAGAGAGAGAAGTAGAGGTGATATATGCACATGGGAGAGCATGCATGTGTGTGTGTGCGCTCTTATATATATATATATATACACGAGAGATATATATTAGTTAGAGGGAGAAAAAGAAGGGTTGTTAGGGGGGGTGTTGGGGGTAGTGGTGGAGTGGCAAAGAAGGGTGTGAGGGAGGTGAAGAATGAAGTTTGAAGGCTTAGGATTTAATTGGGTGTAATCATGGTGATCGACGGGTGGAGGATTAAGGGATGGTTTGGGTGTCTATTTTAAGTAAGCTTTTGATAATTGGGTTTTTGTTAGCATAGTTGCTTCTTTATCACTTCTTTAACTACCTATGGTCCCTCCTCTTCCTTTGAATGACAAGGAATGTACTGTTCGTTTCATGACTATCAACAGTTCTTCCTGCTTTTCTAATTCTACCAGAACAACAAAAAAAAAAAAACTGTATTTTTTATTAAAAAATAATAATTTATACACTCAGGAAAGAAGATTATTGTTCTGGAGTTCCAATAAAAAAAAAACTGCAATTAAAAATTTTCTTATAAATATATTTGGTTGTATTTGGTTAATTTCCGAGAGAATACAAGATATATAAAAAGGATAGAAAGATGTTTAATTAAAGAAATTGGGATAAGAATATAAAATAAATTTATCCTTATAAAATTTTTAAAATAAATTTCTATCATTTTAGAATAAAAAAGATAATAAGGAAACATGTTTTATTTGTTCTAATTGTTTTGTTTTTTTTTTATTTTAAAACAATAATTAAACACTATTTTAAAATTAACTTGGGATATAAAATCTCTAACCATTTATTTGATTATTATAATAAAAGAGATATTTGATTTTTTAAAAAAATAGACCTATATATATATATATTATTGATTTGCAAGCAACATATATAAGTAATTTCTGAAAGAATGAATTACTTAATTAATTATATCTTGAGTTTATTTTCTAGAAGTTACAGATTTGAATTCCACAAATCTCATGATCACGGAAGATTTATATAATCATTAACTTTAAAATTTTAAAAAATTAATTAAAAAACACATAAACTGGTCCGCATACCTATAATTATATATATATGAAAAAAAGGAATGAATCACGTATAGCTAAGAAAAGACTCACCATTCCAGATGAGGCAAGGGCCTATAGAGAACTGAGTGTAGATTGTTGCGCCATCTTTTTACTATAATTGGTATGCTCTTTCATAATTACTTGGTACGATTGAACTCCTTTTATTTTAAACATATAGATATGTAAATGAACCAATGATCCATCAGTAAACACGATGCCGTTCAGATATATTATGACTGACAATTTTATTTCAACCTCTAAAGTGCTTATAGTTGTGTGAAAATAACTTATTGACCACTAAAGTGTTAATGACTGGATTATAAAGATTTAGTACCTTTTTGTTAAAAAAATCCCTTCTTTCCTAATCAAGTTTTTCCATCTTAACTTTTTTTTTTTTAATTTTTATATAAATTGGATAAAGATTAAACATTTTTTTTTTTTGAAACATAATTAAGAACCGATTAATTAGTTTTATTGAAATTAAGGAACTGAATTATTTCTAACTTTGGCCAATCTTTCTCCATTTTATCTCACTCCCATTTAATATATAATATTTGACTTAATACTTCTAAACACGTATCAAATACTTCTTTGATATATTTTAAATTAATAAATAATAAAAATTTCCATATGCTTTTACAATTCTTATAAACATATTTCGATGCATTGAATCTTAGAATTCAATATGAGTTATGTATGAGTTAGAATTTAGAATTTGTAAGAGTTCTACAATATTAATAAGATTATTTCTATTAGAATTTTATTATAGTTATTAATTGGTTAGTTTTCCTCTTAGTTATGTAAGGATAAAAGTCTTAATTTAAGTTGGACTTGTTTGGCCATATGACAAGCCATCAAAACATGCAGAATTATATATAAGAAAATAATAAAAAGAAAACAACAGCTGCTTATTTTTCTCGTAGCAAAACCAACATGAATGTTGTTTAGCAGTTGATATCATTTGCCATAAAAAAGGAAGAACTAGCATTGAAAACGACAATTAAAAATCAAATTAATTATGAAAATAATAATCAAAAGGTATAACATTAGACATCGTATAAAGAAAATGGTGTGGTGGTGACAATTGATAACTCGAAATTACCAATAACAACTCATATTGATAAAACGACAATCGCATCTCACTATAACTTTAATAAGGTATATCTTCAAGATGTTTATCATGTTCCAGACATGAAGAAAAATTTGGTGTCTGTAGCACAATAATATCAACATGCTATTATATCTTATTTGATCCATATGATGTTAAAGTATGCTAAGATTATGATTATGATCAAGATTATGACAATAATCTTGATCATAATGAAGAGCCAAATCAACTATCAAAAATTTATTCTATTGATCATTAGAAAGAGGAGGTTCAATTACAAGTTCAAAGTTCAAAAGGCCTTTTGATTTCATACAAAGAAAAAGATGATGAACAAGATGAAGAAAAGCTTGTTGATTTTGATAGTCTTGAAGTGTTTGAAGCATTTATCATTAGGACATCTGTATGTAATGAAGTAATTGTCTGACCGGGTTATATAGAAGAGAGTAATAAAAAGTCTTATCTAGATAAAGATAATTCTGATTCTTTAATGTTTATAGAGAAATGTTCAAATAATGTACAAGAACAAGAGGTTAATGCAAAGCTAGAACAATCATCTACAAAGATGGATGTTGTTTCCAGTTGAAAATCTTGTTCGACAGAACTATCCTCCTATAAGAAGAGTTTAAGCAATTAGAAACTTTATTCTACTTTGTGAATCCAATGCTCCATTTCTTAACAAGGAATAAGTTGTTGCATAGAAAAAAATTTCAGGTCAAGAGAAATTTAAGGAAAACTTAATGGCTAATAACATTAAGGGTGAAAGTTTTAAGAGAAAGATTTCATATCTTTATGGTATCATTGATGTTGAAGAGGAAGAACTAAAGGATTTAATTGATAATATTGGAGGTAAACTATAAGAAATTGAAGACGTGCAAGCTCAAAAGTAAATCTCAGTTGGAAAAGCTATGAATCCAATTGAAGGTTTGGAAATACAATTGATGTTAATCACAATCATTAAACTACCTTTATCATTGTCGAAGAAATTCATATTAGATAATGATGGAATATAAACGACATCAACATTATTGAGGCAGGACATTGTAAAGACAAGGAAAAGATGAAAGAATGATATGATAACTGATATTAAAAGGAGTGTTAGAGTTCAATATTAGTTAAGAGTTAGGATTTAGAGTTTTATTGTTGTTAGGAATTAACTAGTTGATTAGTTTTTCTCTTAGTTAGATAATGATAAAAATCCTAGTCTAAGTAGAACTTGTAAGATCATATAAAGTCATATAAATATTCATATGAATTACTATTTATAAAGAATATTGCAAAGAAAAAAAAAAGGTTAGTTTCTGTATTTTTTTTAGAGTAAAACCAACACGAGTTTTGTTTAACATAGAAAAAATAAATATATTTCATATGAATTAATACTTATAAAGAATATTGCAAAGATAACGAAGAAAGCAAGTTTATCATTTTCATTGTAAGAGTCGTTCCAATTAATATGAAGATTAGTTGTATTTTCTTCATTAGATACTTATTGTTATTCTTTCTTTCTTAAAATAATAATGAAAAAGAAACGAATAAATATATCCTTTTAATGAACATGTCCATAAAATATTGCATTCTAATTAAGATTTTAAAATTAATGTTCAAGCATTTAGATTATTGAGCTGAATCACATGGGAGGATTCATAAAAACGACCTTTTTTGTTCAACAATGATAAAAAGGTAACTTTTAACTATCATAGAGATTGTCGAGGCTGTAAAAAACCTTTATGAAAGAATAATTTTCTTTTAGATCGAGCTGGACTGAAATTTGTGTAAGAATGGTGCTGTGATGTGGTTTTTAATTTTATTTTTTATCCACAAAATTAACGACAAAATACTGAATTACCAACAAATATTATTCTGACGGACGTATTCCGTCAGTAAATTAGAAGGGTTGGCATGGAAACTTTTAGAGAATTTGTCCAATGGAAGTTAAACAGAAAGAAATACAATGTAGCTGCCTGTTAAAGACATTAAGTTCTTTTCGAAAGTCCCATTAGTTATTACAAAATTGTTCGGAGCAATTTAAAAACTAACATTCAGGGGTAATTTCATATTTTTCACATTGTTTTTTATGTTATTATTAGATTAGCTAAGGACAATTTGGTCTTTGAACAAATATAAAATATAATTAAAAAAAATAAAAAGTTGCTAGTGTGTGCAATGAATGCTCCAACATGTGGGAGGTGCCTCCGTCCTTTGAGCAGTGTCTGTGAAGCCTTCAACGGTCAAATATCAGCTTTCACCATTTCATTAAAAGCGTTACGGTATCTTCTTTCTTTTGAGATTGCGTATGTGGTTGGTAGTTGTGCAGTTTATTATCGTTGATATTTTATGTTTTTTCCCTCTCTTTTCTCTTTCCTCGCCTCGAAATCACGTTGGCCATCAAAATTTTAGAGTTATCCTTTTATTTATAGACATTTCAACTTTGATCCTTATTCTTTTGATTTTTAATTTTTGTTCTTACCCTTTGTAAAATGTTTATTTGTTTTCAATTCATCCTTCAATTTCAATTTGCAATGTTTAATTTTTTTTTTCCAATTTTTTTTTCATTCTTTTAATTGTTTTTTTGAGTTCTTTTGTTAAATTGAATTTTCTTAATTTTCAATTTCACCCTTCAATAAAAAATTGTTTTTATTTTTTATTTCAACATATATCCTCATTATTTTAATTATTTTTTTTTCTTTTAGGTCCCTTTGTTAAATTATAACAATTATTTTTTTTCACCCATCCATAAAAAATCATATTTATTTTTTATTTTTATTTTGATCTTCATTCTTTTAATTACTATTTTTTTTATTTTAGATTCTTTTTGTACACTTATAATTCTATTTTTTTAATTTTATCATTTAATATTTGATTAGTTATGAATTAAACTTAATAATTTTTCCAGATATGATGCTTCCGGTCTGATGACTCGGATCACATATTTGAAAAGTTACATGGGTTAACATCTTTTTTTTTACTTATTTTCTTTTTAGCTTTCATCATTTGACGTTTTTTTTTTAGCATGGTTGATGGGTAAAATCACAATCATTGAACTCTCCTTTGAGGACAAATTCATTGACATCAAAATTAATTTTTTTTTATGGCTGAAATATAGCCGGCAAATTCTCTCTATCCTCTTTACTTTCTAGTAACCTTTTTTCTCATTTCTCATAACTCAAGGACAGAAACATAATAAAAATAAAGTTGGAGGATTGAAAAATAAAATCATAAGACTTTATGGATTTAATTGAGAAAAAATGAAAACTTTAAAGACTAAAGTGAACTTTTGCTAGTTATTGTTCCCCTTAGTAACGTGGACCGTGCATATGGGTGTAGTTTGTATTAATTTCCATGTATGCGTAAATTATAGCTTCAGCATGCTTGAACCGACTGCTTGAAAATATTTTAACCTGGGCACGAAAATGTATTATAAAGAAAAGAAAAGGACGTTTAAGGCCTGACCGAAGCCCAATTCACAATGTTTGGTTAGACCATCGCTATTATTAATTATTAATTAACTATAAACTAAAAGAGAGGTGGAGTTTTATTATATATGTTTGTCCTTTCACACTAACTTGTCCACCTCACTTTTTCTTATAGGTTCCTAAATGTTTTCTTTTTTCATTTTAATCACTAAACTTAATTTCTTTTCAATTTTCTCCTTTCAAGTTCTGTTGACATGGTTTTATGTGTTGGGATTTGTTTCTATTTACATGTCCTTCCATATTTGATGTGTCAAAGAATATGTTAGCATTGAATTAAAGTTTAATTTGATGAAAAGGAATCTTAAGTTATTGTTAAACAAAGAATTGAAAAATAAAGTTCCAGAATTAATAAAAAAAAAAATAGAGTTGTTTCTTAAAAAAAACTTCAATATACTCTCTTAAATTTCAAATTATACAACTTCTTAAAGATTTTTACATTTCAGTCTAAAAACTTTATATTTTTAGTCCTTGAATGTTGAGGGAAGGGAGAAAAGATTGTCGGAAAAAAAGAAGAGAGAAAAAGTGTTTGACCAACCATTAATTTTGTTTTGATTTGGTTTAATTTTTGATTTTTAAACTAATTAAAAGTAGTTTTAGGCTTGAAAATATCTTTATTGAGATTTCTATGATATTTTTGTATTAAATCCCAGCACTTGGACCCAAATAAAGTTACTGAAAAATACCCTAGCAAATGACACATTATTTATTAAAAAATAGAGTGAACAACGTATCATCCACTCTTTAAAAAAATAAATAGGTGTGTGGACCTAACTTTTTTTTCTTAAATTTTCATTAATTAATTTTTAATTGAAAATTTAATTAATACCCCCTCTCTCATCTTTTAAACCATTTAGTCTATTTTCTTTTTCAATTTATCTATTGAATTATTTCTATAATTTCATTACTTTAAAAAAATATTATAATTTAGCTTTAATTTTTTTCCTCTTAAATTTTAGATAGATAAGTTTAATTTGTATATGCATTTATATAAATAAAAAATATTTTAAATAGCTATCAAAATTAACCTCTAAAATAAATAAATTATATAAATTAAAAAGGATAACCAAAGTAAAATTTTTTGTGTGTGTTTATATATATATATCTTTTGCTCTTACAAGTAAGATGAGCACCTCACTTTAGTTTCTAATTAGTATCAACGACTATTTTTTGATTGATAAGTTCATTTATTTTTTAATTTAATTTTTTAAATATAGATGTTATTTTAATATTTCTCAATAAAAAAAATTATAATACCAGAAAATTTATTACGTCAGTACCTTCTTTTCTTACATGAAAAATTGGTTTAGAATTCTACTTTTTGGTACACTAACCAGTGATCTCCCGTACGCCTTGAAATGGACTGCTCATAGCTAGATCATTGATGTCCAGGAAATTTGAGATATTAATTTATGGATATAGTTTAATTAGTAAAATTTTAGGTTTGTTTTTTAAAGAGTGTCTAGTCCGAGTCTTATAAATCTCAGGACTATTAGAGATTTATATAGTCGTTAATTTTAGGACTCATGAAATTAGTCGAGGTGCACGTAAGCTGATCCGGATATCCACGTTAATAAAAAAATTCAAAAATATTATTTTGAATTCCTAAATATTTTTTTATTAATGTAGGTGTCTCAGCCAGTTTGTGCACACCTCAACTAATCCTACAAGCCTGAAGTTAACAGCCATGTATATTTCTCTATATATCAAGTAAAAAATTTAAAAATTTATATTTTATTTATTATTGTTGTTGCGTAGATATCAATCATCCAAATATTATTTGTTATTTGATGTAAGAGAATATATATATTAAAAAAATAATTGAGTGGTGATAATTGATACCATTACCGTATCTCATGAGGACTCTTATGAGGTCAATTCATTAAGTACCCTATTATTTGATAATAATTAAGGTCTTTTTCACATATTTAATTAAAAATATCTAATCACTTAAAATTAATTATCTTTTCGTGCATTGATCAAACATATCTCAATTAACGTCAAAACTGGAAAAAAAAAAAATACAACAAAGAAGAAATTAATCCCTTGCGGGCATCTCAGTCTTCACGGGATCATATTTCATCGAGGTTCCATGAATTTGGCACACGGTTGCTTTCGAGAGAGACATTGGGGCCGGCCGCAAGATTCTTTTTTCCAAGATAACCTACTAGTTTATTAAAATAATTTGTTGTCTAATCACCTTTTAATTTTTTATTTGTTTAAGTTGTGTTTGTCTTATCCTTGTTAGGAATTTGGACGGAAAGAGAATGTTTGTTTTGCATAAAACTTTTATATGAATTTTTAAGTCTGGTTGAAACAATGAAGCTTCTTTACATTAATTCTGACCTTTCAGATAAGCATAATTGAGTTAAAAAGTACATAAACCAAACTACTCAAGCAAGTTGGCAAATTAATTAATTATATATATATATATATATAAATCAACTTTAAAAAACATAAGATTTAGGTGCAGTTTGTTTTTTTGTCCCAACAGGCTCCTAGTTGAATTTGTTTTCTAATTATTTTTTTGTTTTTAAATTGTTTTGATATAGTAATTAATGTTAAAAAATAAAAAAAAAATATTATTTTAATATATTTTTAAACAAAAAATATTTTAAAAAGCAATCCCTACCAATAAATATTAAAATATTAAGATTTATGAACTGTTTAATAAATAAAATAGTATGAAATACGAATAATATTTGTACGCTCTCTTCTTCTAATTGCTTAGATTAAATGGAGGAAATCTCCATTTAAATTTTAAAGTTGGTTCTAACAAATTAATAACTTAATAAACAGTAAAATATGGGCGTGGACGCTCAGGATTATAAAAGAAAGAAAAAAAATATAATGGGTTTAATTAACTTGATTATAGTCTCTTAATTATTAGGATGGCATGGGAGACATCTCCATATATCCCAAGGTTAATTTCTTGGTAAATGCTAATTATAATGCTTGTACACGTCTACTAAAGATATGACATTAATAAAACCTTTAATTTCTCAATGTACACATCCTAATTGAGATTAAATAAAATTAAAACAAAGAAGAATCTCAAATAAACATCCCAATTTTACGATTAATTTCCTTGGGATTAAGCTAGGAAATACAAATACCTTGAGGAAATGTATATATCCACTTATGATTAATTACTGATCTTCACGGTGGATAATTCTCGAGTTGCTAGCAGGTTCTTATAAATCTCATAAACCAACCTCTTCTCAAACGCTTCACTCGGGTAATTAGGAGCTTTAACTTGCCTGCCTCTTGGAACCCTTCTGTTTCCAAAAACATTTGTTCCGTCCACGTTTCCAGCCATACCAAGCATCATGTTAATATAAGCGTTCTTGAGCTTGCTCATTAGCTTCAATGGTGAAGCAATGCTCTTCAAAATTCTTAGCTTGGGCACTGCTTTGATCTTCCATACCCTTCGTGGGCTACCTCCGAATCTCGTCACCTTAATGTTCTTCCGGGCTGTGATCGCACCGTCGAATCGCTGGTATCGCTTTCTTCTCCAGCATCTCTTCCAAGAACCATAGAAGGAGCGAGGAGCCAGTTCCATTTTTAGTTTTTGAGAGAAAGAGAGGGAAGTTGTGGATTCTCTCTCTTTTTTTTCTTGATGGAAGGGACCTTTGATCTACTTTATGCTTTGGATCGGTGGGGAAAGAGTATTATTTATATAAGGGGGGAGCTTGGAATATTTCGATGGCGGTGCAAATGGTTTGTCAATTACGTCTGACGAGCAAAGAAACAGTGTTATTTATGCCATAGTGAGGTCAACGAAAGTAGGTTAGCACATTTAAGGTAAATGGAGTGTTTGAAAATATATTAATGGTTATATTTTATAGTATTTTTTGTTTAGAAATATATTAAAATAATATTTTTTTTATTTTAAAAAAATTAATTTTGATATTATTAGCATATGAATAATATCTAAAAACATTAAAAAACATTAATTTTTTTAAAAAATTTATTTAAAAAAAAAACTTTTAAAACAAAAAAAAAACTATAAAGTTAAGTTTGCGACAGTCATTTGGCCTCATATTGAAGGTATATGGTTTGTTTTGACTTTTGTTGAAGGCCGACAATATAACCGACCAAACTTATAGCTTCAATAGCGTTTATTTTTCCCTCTTGAATCCGAGTTCTAACTTCTAACCATATGAAGATTTTGAATCAAGATCGATAGCGAGTGCGAGAGATATTAATTAATATGGCAATTAAGTCTAAGGGCCTCTACAATTTCTAAGTAAAGAAAAAAATAAAAAATTAATTTTTAAATTTTTTTAAAAATACTTTTAAAACTAAAAAAAAAAAAAACGAAGTTCAGTTGTTTTTAGAAAGGAGGTAGCTCAAAAGTCAATTAATTATTTGTAAAATTACTACTTTCTTAATTTTTCATGAATAAGAAATTCCTGCGCTGTTACTCTAGATTTCACCGACATAATTTTCACTTCTGTTTCCAATCTATTTAAGGGAGACAGTTGGAATCAGAGTCATTCTCATCACCAACATCGTAGGGTCAACCTGGTATTAACGGCACAGAGATTATAGTTAACCGTCCACGGAAAGCGCAATATTTTTTTTTTTCTTGATCCCCTTAAATTCAATAAAATTAAAGCATGCTTTAGGATTTGTTTTCAATAAACAAACAGTTCTTGCTTCGACAACATGCCTTTTCGAAAGCTGGAGATAAAAATAGTCAAACCTGTTGCTTTCCCTTATCTCCTAGTGTCTTATATGTCCTAGGAAAATAAATGAAGAAGAAGAAAATAATGATTTTTGGGAAAAAAAATTCACTCCTCAACTCACGATTCATCGTATCCACGTAACAAATTGAAATAGATTTATATTTTACATGAAAACGAAAAAACGGTTGTAAAATCCCAAGTTTACATGATTTTATTCCATTTTAATATGAAATGATTTTATCAATTTTTGAATGTCTAAAGGGATTTTGCATTATATGTTAACTTATAAAATCATATAATTTTATAAATCAACTCATAATTTTAATAATATTGGTATGGTCAATTAGGCTAATTAGTAAGTTTGTATTTGTAAATTTGTGAGTTAGCTCTTCTGTGAGCTTGTAATTATATAAAAAGAAAAAAAGATTATATAAGATTTCATTAACTAAAATAATCTAATATATAATTTGATGGATCAATGTATTTTTAAAATTTAATTTTTAGTCTATTCATATTTAAAAGGGCCAAAGGTAGGGTAATAACCCAATATTGGCAGAATGTTAGACCCAATTAATATAGATCTAGCTTGCTTCCAGACCCAATATCTTTGAGTTCAGTTGCGTGTCGTGTACCTATGTATATATAGATCGAGTGAGCTGTTATAACCAACATCGTTGAGTTTAGTTATGTGTTAAGTCCAAATAAACATAGGTCTGTTAAACTGTTAAACCTAACATCTTTGGGTTTAGCTATGCGTTGAACCCAAACAAACATAGGTCTATTAAATTGTCAAACCTAACATCCTTGTATTCAGCTACGCGCTGAGCCCAAGTTGATCTAGGCATGACGAGCTGTCAGACCCAACATCTTTGGGTTCAGCTACGCACTAAACCTAAGTACATATGATTTTGGCAAGTTGACAAATCTCACGTTCTTGAGTTCAACTATGCGCTGAGTCCAAACATATATGAGTCTGACGAGCTACCAGACTCAACATCCTTGAGTTCATCTACGTATTAAGCTCAAATATATATAGGTATGGGCATGACGATCGTTATAGACCCCATGTTGGGCCGCAAGACTATGTTTATTTAATTATACAAAAATAAGAACAACAATTTTTGTTCTTGGAATTTAAAGGTCATTCTCTTATTCATTGCAATCTTTTACTAAAAATCACTGACTTTATAATATGAGGGTCTCTAAATCCCACAAAAAAAGATTGTTTTGCAAGTGTTAGGCCTTTTACCACCAACCATCTACTTTGTGAGATTTAGAAAAGACAATATTGACGTAAACATGTGTTTATCCATTGTTCAAACACTCAAGAACTTCATTCTTAAGTTTATTGGATTTTGAAACATCATAATAATTAAATATATTAATTTTATAAAATCAAATTTAATAACAGATTTAGCAATTATATGCATGTGTGAGTTATAAGCTCCGAGATACACGGTGTGTTATAAATTTTATTTTATATGATATTTTTTTATGGGATTTTAGAACTAGAAAAATAAGTAGAAGTTTCTATAGGAGTTGAAGAAGAAGCAAGGAGTTGAGATCTGATAAGGCATTAATTGAAGTGCTTGCATAATATATGTTATTGTATTGCTATTTATTTAGTATTTTAATTGGAACATGTTCATAATACGTCACAAATAATTATAATATAATTAAATATATTAATTATAATGATAGAAAACACATGTAAGCTCACTTTGACGCAGCTCATTGTAGACCTGCTCGAGTCTAATTAATTTAAACAAGTTTAAGTTTCATGTATTAGACTTGTCATGAACACAAACCCAGCTTAAAACCTTTCTAAAACTAGGTGAATTTCACTTTGAAACATTAAAGTTAAGCTAATTACATCCTAGTAATATAAAATATATCACGGGAGCCAATCGATTATTTTAATTTTAATTTGTTTGCGTTCTACTTTTAAAATAAAAACAACGGAAATAATTAACGCGTGGACTAAATTCAAAATGTTAAATGGTTAAATAACTTTTAAGTGACATGATCACGACTAGAGTTACTTTGGTAAGTTGGTGAAGGCTTTATATATATATATATAAATTCCTTACCCCTTTGTCGAGGTAAGAGCAATTATTAAAACCTGCCAGCACCAACAAGTTAACTTGATAATCTCGTAACATGGAATTAGTTTAGATCGGGTTTTATATTCAACTAGATAATAATTGACTTGGTTATATTTAGTTGATTTAATAAGTTAGATAATATTTAATATTATGGTATAAGATATTCTTTTGAAAGTATTGTTAGCTTGAAAATGTATTAATATAAATTTTTTCAAAATTTTTTATTTTTTATATTTGTATTTATAAAACATTGAAAAACACTATTAATTTATTATTTTTCCAAACCAAATGTATTTTAAATTTAGAAACAAACAACATTATCCATACCTATCAACTAAATCAAAATTTAGTTTGGTTTTTGAATTTTTTTAAAAATTTCATCGTTCAAACTTAAAAAAACAAAAATCTTCAAGTGATTGGCTAATAAAATGACAACATATTTTATTAATTCGGGCTTTACGACTTGAATCATGAGCTTTACTGGATTTAAAAACTTTGTTATTTTATACTATTTTTTATTTAATAATATGATAAAAAATAGATGTTTATAAAAATTTAACACTAATTAAATATCGAGATGTTTGTTTAAGATTATGATAACTTTATAAAAAATAAATTAAAATAAATTATGATGATTAATTTAAAATTAATAAAAGGTTGAATAGAAGAAGTTGGAAGAAAAGAATTTAAAAGGGATAGTTTAAAAAAAAAAAAAAAGTTTGAAAAAAAAAATAGTTACTTCATTATGAAGCACCGTGAATTTTTTTGAAGTAATTTTATTAGTGGTGTAATGATACCGAGGCAAATTAGCCATCCTTAATGTCACACTACCTTGTGTTCAAAGCTTATATTTATTTTTCTATTAAAATGTTTATATGTATTTTATTAATATTGGCCTTTATTCAAAGCATTCCACGTCCAATTTGTAAAGATTCTTATGTTTTTCCTGATCAATTATTTAGATTTCATGCATCAAATCTAAAGTTATTATTTCTAATATAGTTAAAAGCAAACTATCCATAATCAAAATTTAAAAACAAAATCATTAAAAATCATTTTTTTTAAGTAGAATCCGCCACGTCAACCACTTAAAAATGTATTGGTCCAATAAACTACATAAAATTTCTCTAAATTGGTGTGGCTCAAATAATAGCCACCACCGTCTGATCAGATCAACCCTCACCTTTTGTTTTTCTTCTAAATTTTACCCTCTTTATCTAAGGACTAATCAAGGGTACTTATATTTAAGAGTGGCCCTCGTACTCTTGTTTATTTACCATCCATCCTTGTATTTGTTTTCTTTTTCTATGTTGAGTCCCCCTCCCCCAGCTTATGAAATCTTAGTATTTCCCCTGTACTGGGTCTGTATTGCTATACTTATATAGTATACAACATAAGCAT
Organism: Populus trichocarpa; assembly: GCF_000002775.5. Lineage (NCBI taxonomy): Eukaryota > Viridiplantae > Streptophyta > Magnoliopsida > Malpighiales > Salicaceae > Populus > Populus trichocarpa. Next base: position 12,585,806 of record NC_037301.2, on the reverse strand, counting down.
AAATACCACCCCGCCATGTAGCCTGATTCTCCAAAAATCTTATCCTTTGCTCACCTCGTAGAATGAAGCCAAAATCCAAAACCCACACAAAGACTAAAAACTCTAACTCCCTTTGGAAATGGAATACAAATGACAGCAAGAGAAAGAATGGAAATCAATTCCCAGTACCCGAATTCCTTCAAGACAGTTACAAGAAAGTAGAGGAAACCATTCTGGGTCCTGGGGGCGGTGTTGGAATCGGATGTGGTATTGGAGCAGGCTTCGGGTTGGTGGGTGGACTCGGGTATGGTAACTGGCCATGGAACAACACCAAGCTAGTTTTTGGGGTTGGTATGGGTTGTGGGGTTGGGTTCGGGTTTGGATATGGAAATGGGCTCGGGCATGGTTTTAGTTTAGATTCTTTGGAGTCTTACTTCGAGAAGGCTGGATTCTAACAAGAAAGGGCATGTGATTGAGATTTGATTTTAATTAAGAAGCTGTCAAGAAGTCATTTTTGTGTTTTGTTTTTTGATTTTCGTGATAAATGAGTTTGTATTCTGCATTATTATTTTGAGTTTGAATCAAAAAAGAAATTGCGATTTTCGTTTGAATGTGCACACTCATGAAAAGATTGACTAGGGCAGCAGACGCACTTCCATTCTCTGGTTTAAATCTTGTCACAAAAGGCATTTTGATGGGAAAAAAGAGTTGCAATGGCAGGCATTTATGTAAGACCTGCACCCTTTTTCCACGAAAAGCTTTCAAGTTCATTGAGTTGAGCTACAAAGCGAGAGTAGTTGGAAACAGAAGATTAACTGGCCTCTCATCATCCGCTGGAATCCGTTGGGATGTCAATGTAACCTGATTGCGTAATAGGAAACTGTCAAAGGAAAAAAGTAAACTTATGAGGTCATGGAGTTGAAGTAAAAACAAGTGAAAAACGCTTGGCAAAGTCGAGTGTGGCTTTTCGATGATCCTGCTAGACTTTCTTTCAATCTTTCGACAGAAAAGTTTAGATTTAGAAAGCCAGAACCAATCATAAACATATGGTATTAAGCTCGACTTGGCATGAGTGTGCTCCTAATTAAGGTAATGGATAAACACGCAAACACAAGCTTACGACACTCTGAAAAGCTCTCTCAAAGCAAGGACTTGAGCGAGGGATGGTAATGGAGTTTAAGTAAAACGGATAATGCACCCTCCACCTTTGTCACCGCCTCTATACCCATCAGAGTCAAATTACAAGGCACCATCTCCACCTCCATCGAAGGATGGACCTCATCGGAGGTTCGAATTCTACATCCACAGGGCACTCATATTTGATTACACTAACATTGGCCTAAGATTCTTTACATTTGAGCTGGACAAAGTGTTCTTTGAAATAAAATTAGATTTAAGAAGTAGGATATAAAATATTTATTTATGATAGTATAATGGAAAATTGATTACAACCAATGAAAGGACTCCAATGACTTCGAAAGAATTAAACGAGCCGTGTGAGGTGAAAATCTCATATTTTTAATTTACATAATTGGATATGGAACTCCATGCAAGAAGAGGATACATTCTTGACTCTAAACCCACCCTCATCCATTCGGATAATTGGAGGCGGAGGCCATTGCCATCCCTTACTTGAACTCCAGCTCCTCAGCTCCTGAGGTCTATCAATGACTTTCTGTTGCGGCCCTGTTTTTGGCAAGAACATAACCATTTCTTGCAAACTACACCTTTCAAAAACAGATTTCATCCATAAGAATTACTTTGCAGATGCAGAAACATTATAGCATCAAGATTCGGGAACCAAGTGGGTATCGAAATGTCTGCATTACTTCAAATTTTACCAATTTACAGAAGCAACAGCAGAGCATTAAACTGCTCAAAGTAATTAAGGTCCGCACCCTACAAACAGGAAATCTGACAAACAAGACTGACAGAAGAAAACATAATGTCAATGGGAATTGGCTATCCAGCAGAAATGACAATCTGTTCTCAAACTCCAACCAAATTGACATATAGCTTACTATAAACGAGGTCATTCGGTATCATTTGAAACCAAACTTGAAAAAAATAAACTGAAAAATTGTTTGTTTTTGTCTTTTGATTTCAAAAGACGTAAAAAATCAACAATCAGTTTTCAGTGGATACAATCAAAAACCAATTATATACCAAAACGAACACCAAGCTTTTCTTGCTCCAGCCTGCATAAGCTTCATTGAAGCTCTTAGCAGCAAATCTTACACGATTTTAACAAATTGAAATAGATTTATATTTTACATGAAAACGAAAAAACGGTTGTAAAATCGCAAGTTTACACGATTTTATTCCATTTCAATATGATTTTATCAACTTTTGTATGTCTAAAGGGATTTTGCATTATTTATTAACTTATAAAATCATATAATTTTTATAAATCAACTCATAATTTTAACAATATTGGTATCCTCAATTAGGTTAATTACTAAGCTTGTATTTGTAAGTTTGTGAGTTAGCTCTTCTGTGAGCTTGTAATTATATAAAAGAAAAAAAGATTATATAAGATTTCATTAACTAAAATAATCTAACATATAATTTGATGGATCAATGTATTTTTAAAATTTATTTTTTAGTCTAAGTTTATATTTAAAAGGGCCAAAGGTAGGGTAATAACCCAATATTGGCAGAATATTAGACCCAATTAATATGGATCTAGCTTGCTTCCAGACCCAATATCCTTAAGTTTAGTTGCGCGCTGTGTGCCTAAGTATAAATAAATTGAGTGAGTTGTCATAACCAACATCGTTGAGTTTAGTTATATGTTAAGTCCAAATAAACATAGGTCTGTTAAACTGTTAAACCTAACATCCCTATGTTTAGCTACGTGTTGAACCCAAATAAACACAGGTCTATTGAGCTATCAAACCTAACATCCTTATATTCAGTTACGCGCCGAGCCCAAGTTGACCTGGGCATGACGAGCTGTCAGACTCAACATCCTTGGATTCAGTTACGCGCTAAGCCTAAATACATATGATTTTGGCAAGTTGACAGACTTAATGTTCTTGAGTTCAACTATGCGCTGAGTCCAAACATACATGAGTCTGACGAGCTACCAAACTCAACATCCTTGAGTTCAACCATGTATTGAGCCCAAATATATATAGGTATGGGCATGACGATCGTTATAGATCCCAAGTTGGGCCGCAAGACTATGTTTATTTAATTATTCTTATGACTTTTAATATAAAATGTTAATGTAAAAAATAATTATTTCTCTCAACTTCTAGGTGCATAAAAGTTTTCTAACAGCCTACCATATTTCTATCAACATTAATATTGTATAAGGAATATTTATCTTTTGTTAATGCTATCAGTAGAAAATGATATTTTAACATCTTTATTCAAGCAATATGATAATGTTTAGGGGCTATATATATCCCCGAACCACTTATATAAATGATTCACAATTTCTATTATCTAAATATTCATACTTCTATTATCAAAGCATTTATCATAAAAAAAATAAGAACAAACACTTTTGTTCTTGGAATTTAAAGTTCATTTTTTCATTCATTGCAACCTCTTACTAAAAATCATTGACTTTATAATATGAGGGTCTCTTAATCCCACCAAAAAAGATTGTTTTGCAAGTGTTAGGCCTTCAACCATCAACCATCTACTTTGTGAGATTTAGAAAAGACAATATTAACGTATCCACTGTTCAAACACTCAAGAACTTCATTCTTAAGTTTATTGGATTTTGAAATATCATAATAATTAAATATATTAATTTTATAAAATCAAATTTAATAACAGATTTAGCAATTATATGCATGTGTGAGTTATAAGCTCCGAGATACACTGTGTATTATAAATTTTTTTTTTTGATATTTTTTTATGGGATTTTAGAACTAGAAAAATAAGTAGAAGTTTCTATAGGAGTTGAAGAAGAAGCAAGGAGTTGAGATCTGATAAGGCATTAATTGAAGTGCTTGCATAATATATGTTATTGTATTGCTATTTATTTAGTATTTTAATTGGAACATGTTCATAATACGTCACAAATAATTATAATATAATTAAATATATTAATTATAATGATAGAAAACACATGTAAGCTCACTTTGACGCAGCTCATTGTAGACCTGCTCGAGTCTAATTAATTTAAACAAGTTTAAGTTTCATGTATTAGACTTGTCATGAACACAAACCCAGCTTAAAACCTTTCTAAAACTAGGTGAATTTCACTTTGAAACATTAAAGTTAAGCTAATTACATCCTAGTAATATAAAATATATCACGGGAGCCAATCGATTATTTTAATTTTAATTTGTTTGCGTTCTACTTTTAAAATAAAAACAACGGAAATAATTAACGCGTGGACTAAATTCAAAATGTTAAATGGTTAAATAACTTTTAAGTGACATGATCACGACTAGAGTTACTTTGGTAAGTTGGTGAAGGCTTTATATATATATATATAAATTCCTTACCCCTTTGTCGAGGTAAGAGCAATTATTAAAACCTGCCAGCACCAACAAGTTAACTTGATACTCTCGTAACGTGGAATTAGTTTAGATCGGGTTTTATATTCAACTAGATAATAATTGACTTGGTTATATTTAGTTGATTTAATAAGTTAGATAATATTTAATATTACGGTATAAGATATTTTTTTGAAAGTATTGTTAGCTTGAAAATCTATTAATATAAATGTTTTCAAAATTTTTTATTTTTTATATTTGTATTTATAAAACATTGAAAAACACTATTAATTTATTATTTTTCCAAATCAAATATATTTTAAATTTAGAAACAAACAACATCATCCATGACCTATGTAACTATCTAGGTGGTGACCCAGTGGTAAGAACTTGAAACTAAGGAGTTTGCTCCCTCTGTGGTCTCAGGTTCGAACCTTGTGGTTGCTCCTATGATGGCCACTGGAAGCTTATATGATTTTTTAACTTCAGGACCCATGAGATTAGTCGAGGTGCGCACAAGCTGACCTGGACATCCACATTAATCTAAAAAAAAAATTAGTTTGATTTTTTAATTTTTAAAAAGATTTCATCGTTCTAACTTAAAAAAAACAAAAATCTTCAAGTGATTGGCTATGATAACAACATATTATATTAACTCGGACTTCACGACTTGAATCATGAGCTTTACTAGATTTAAAAACTTTGTTTTTTTATACTATTTTTTATTTAATGATATGATAAAAAAATAGATGTTTATAAAAATTTAACATTAATTAAATATCGAGATGTTTGTTTATGATTATGATAATTTTATAAAAAATAAATTAAAATAAATTATGATAATTAATTTAAAATTAATAAAAGGTTGAATCGAAGAAGTTGGAAGAAAAGAATTTAAAAGGGGTAGTTTAAAAAAAAAGAAAAAAAAAGTTTGAAAAAAATAAACAAGTTACTTCATTATGAAGCACGGTGAATTTTTTTGAAGTTATTTTATCAGTGGTGTAATGATACCGAGGCAAATTAGCCATCCTTAATGTCACACTACCTCGTGTTCAAAGTTTATATTTATTTTTCTATTAAAATTTTATTAGTGGTGTATTTTATTAATATTGGCCTTTATTCAAAGCATTCCATGTCCAGTTTTTAAGGATTCTTATGTTTTTCCTAATCAAGTATTTAGATTTAGATTTCATGCATCAAATCTAAATTTATTATTTCTAATATAGTTAAAAGCAAACTATCCATAATCAAAATTAAAAAAAATCATAAAAAATTATTTTTTTTTTAAGTAGAATCCGCCACGTCAACCACTTAAAAATGTATTGGTCCAATAAACTACATGAAATTTCTCTAAATTGGTGTGGCTCAAATAATAACCACCACCGTCAGATCAACCCTCACCTTTTGTTTTTCTTCTAAATTTTACCCTCTTTATCTAAGGACTAATCAAGGGTACTTCAATTTAAGAGTGGCCCTCGCACTCTTGTTTATTTACCATCCATCCTTGTATTTGTTTTCTTTTTCTATGTTGAGTCCCCCTCCCCCAGCTTATGAATCTTAGTATTTCCCCTGTACTGGGTCTGTATTGCTATACTTATATAGTATATATACAACATAAGCATAAAAACCACCCCGCCATATAGCCTGATTCTCCAAAAATCTTATCCTTTGCTCACCTCGTAGAATGAAGCCAAAATCCAAAATCCAGACAAAGACTAAAAACTCCAACTCTCTTTGGAAATGGAATACAAATGACAGCAAGAGAAAGAATGGAAATCAATTCCCAGTACCCGAATTCCTTCAAGATGGTTACAAGAAAGTAGAGGAAACCATTCTGGGTCCTGGGGGCGGTGTTGGAATCGGATGTGGAATTGGAGCAGGCTTCGGATTGGTGGGTGGACTCGGGTATGGTAGCTGGCCATGGAACAACACCAAGCTAGTTTTTGGGGTTGGTATGGGTTGTGGGGTTGGGTTCGGGTTCGGATATGGAAATGGGCTCGGACATGGTTTTAGTTTAGATTCTTTGGAGTCTTACTTCGAGAAGGCTGGATTCTAACAAGAAAGGGCATGTGATTGAGATTTGATTTTAATTAAGCTGTCAAGAAGTCATTTTTGTGTTTTGTTTTTTGATTTTCGTGATAAATGAGTTTGTATTCTGCATTATTATTTTGAGTTTGAATCAAAAAAGAAATTGCGATTTTCGTTTGAATGTGCACACTCATGAAAAGATTGACTAGGGCAGCAGACGCACTTCCATTCTCTGGTTTAAATCTTGTCACAAAAGGCATTTTGATGGGAAAAAAGAGTTGCAATGGCAGGCATTTATGTAAGACCTGCACCCTTTTTCCACGAAAAGCTTTCAAGTTCATTGAGTTGAGCTACAAAGCGAGAGTAGTTGGAAACAGAAGATTAACTGGCCTCTCATCATCCGCTGGAATCCGTTGGGATGTCAATGTAACCTGATTGCGTGATAGGAAACTGTCAAAGGAAACAAGTAAACTTACGAGGTCATGGAGTTGAAGTAAAAACAAGTGAAAAACGCTTGGCAAAGTCGAGTGTGGCCTTTTGATGATCCTGCTAGACTTTCTTTCAATCTTTCGACAGAAAAGTTTAGATTTAGAAAGCCAGAACCAATCATAAACATATGGTATTAAGCTCGACTTGGCATGAGTGTGCTCCTAATTAAGGTAATGGATAAACACGCAAACACAAGCTTACGACACTCTGAAAAGCTCTCTCAAAGCAAGGACTTGAGCGAGGGATGGTAATGGAGTTTAAGTAAAACGGATAATGCACCCTCCACCTTTGTCACCGCCTCTATACCCATCAGAGTCAAATTGCAAGGCACCATCTCCACCTCCATCGAAGGATGGACCTCATCGGAGGTTCGAATTCTACATCCACAGGGCACTCATATTTGATTACACTAAAATTGGCCTAAGATTCTTTACATTTGAGCTGGACAAAGTGTTCTTTGAAATAAAATTAGATTTAAGAAGTAGGATATAAAATATTTATATATGATAGTATAATGGAAAATTGATTACAACCAATGAAAGGACTCCAATGACTTCGAAAGAATTAAACGAGCCGTGTGAGGTGAAAATCTCATATTTTTAATTTACATAATTGGATATGGAACTCCATGCAAGAAGAGGATACATTCTTGACTCTAAACCCACCCTCATCCATTCGGATAATTGGAGGCGGAGGCCATTGCCATCCCTTACTTGAACTCCAACTCCTCAGCTCCTGAGGTCTATCAATGACTTTCTGTTGCGGCCCTGTTTTTGGCAAGAACATAACCATTTCTTGCAAACTACACCTTTCAAAAACAGATTTCATCCATAAGAATTACTTTGCAGATGCAGAAACATTATAGCATCAAGATTCGGGAACCAAGTGGGTATCGAAATGTCTGCATTACTTCAAATTTTACCAATTTACAGAAGCAACAGCAGAGCATTAAACTGCTCAAAGTAATTAAGGTCCGCACCCTACAAACAGGAAATCTGACAAACAAGACTGACAGAAGAAAACATAATGTCAATGGGAATTGGCTATCCAGCAGAAATGACAATCTGTTCTCAAACTCCAACCAAATTGACATATAGCTTACTATAAACGAGGTCATTCGGTATCATTTGAAACCAAACTTGAAAAAAATAAACTGAAAAATTGTTTGTTTTTGTCTTTTGATTTCAAAAGACGTAAAAAATCAACAATCAGTTTTCAGTGGATACAATCAAAAACCAATTATATACCAAAACGAACACCAAGCTTTTCTTGCTCCAGCCTGCATAAGCTTCATTGAAGCTCTTAGCAGCAAATCTTACAGAGCACTCCACACAAAAGGGAGTAAATAAAAACATCGGCCACATTGCCCACTTCCATTAATTACCACAATTTGAGGTTACCTGGGTCTAAAACCAGGGATAATACACACAGCAGCCAGCAGCCAGCAGCTAAATAATGTTTTGCTAGAAAACCCCAGCAAAAGAAACCTAACAGAAACAATTTTTTCTTCTTCAAGTGAAACAAAGAGCCAGCCATCATGAAGAACACAACTTGATTGCTTAAAACATTAACTTGTGTATTCAAAACAGTAAGTCATACAACAAAAGACAAATTAACCAAACCCACTTCATCTCCCCTCTAAGAAGAAGACACGTCACTCTTGTCCTTCTTAGGATGAATAGCCCCAACAAGGGCTTCGATCTCTTCCTTGATTCGTTCAAACACACTTGGTCCTTTAACTTCATCTATGGGGGTATCCTCATCAATATCATCACTTCTTCCATGTGTTTCCTTATAATGGCGTGGAGATTTTCCACCATGAACGATTGCCTCTATCTCTTCCTTGGATATTTCAATCACATTTGGCGCTTTTACATCCTTTTCTTCTGCATCAAAAATGAAAAAAATTACAGCAAAAAAAATATATAATCTTTTTCTGTTTCACGCAAAAACCCATCAAGAAAATCTACAGAATTAAATTGATAATACTGTACCTGATGGTGAAGGATATTTTTGGTCTGCTTTTGGTTCTGCCATTGAAATTAAAAACCTATCTTGATTAAAATTTTTGCCCCTGACTCTCAAGTCTTAACCAATTAGAGAATTCCCATCAGGGCCGTCAATTTTACACATGATGACGTGGATGGCTCAGATGCTACTTCCTATTCATAATTGGTTTATTGGATAAGCATGCGCTCAACTGCAAGTTACGTGTTTCTTATCGAAGAATAATTAGGCATCATAAAATGGCATTCGGTGCTGTGATGTTAATGGTTTTTTAGAGTATTTTTTATTTAAAAATATATTAAAATATTAATTTTTTAATTTTTTAAAATTAATTTTTGATATTAACCTATAAAAAAAACTCCGCGCAGCAAAGACAAACAGGATCTTATTATTATTTTATTATTATTATAAGGTCGGCTTGCCAGCCCATTGCACATTCTTATCTTGCCTTGGTGTCAAATGGACCCACCTATATTCCTATCAATCTGTTTGCTTTTCTTAACCAAAAAAAATGGCAATTGATGAATAATATTCTTATCCTCCGCCAGAATGAATCACCGTCGTAAAACTCTAGCAGACGAGGGAGGTTTACTTTCGGCTTGTGTATGTTGCGCATAGTTTTTAGACCTGGTTTGGTGGCCGGTCTGATTCAAAACCTGGATTTTGAGTTTTGATTGGGTTATTGAGTCGTTCGAGTCAATTTTTTAATCAAAACAATGTTATTTTAGTAAAAAAAAAACAAAAATCAATGAATTGCAACAAGATTTTTGTCCGAGTCTTACCGAGTTACTAGATCAACCTGTCGAGTTACACCGAGTTTTTTCTTTTCCTGTTTTTTCTTCAATCCAGCCCGATTCCAGTTCTAAATACCGGTTCGGGCCGGAATTAACTTATGATATAGAGTTTAACAACTATTCTCTTAACTAATCAGGGGGGGTTTCCATTAGGATCGTTAATGGTTCACATAATGACGTTGGGCATATGCAAGTCAAGTATTTCTCATTAGAGGATAATTAGACATCAAAAAAATTTCCCATATTTTATATACATACACACGGATAAATAGCTAAATTTGTCTTAATTGTTTTTTGAAAAATTAAATTTATATTTTTATATATCTCACTCGAGTATTATTAAAATGAAAAATATAATTATGTTAGTTTAAAAAATAAAACTTGAAAGAAAAATATATTAAAAAATTGGATATTATACAAAGACATAATAGATATAATTACAAATGTAAGAATATATCGAAGGTTATATAAAAATAAATTGCATGAATTATCCAAAAAATTAAAGTTTCCTTCTATTTTTATTTTGAAATTCTTAGCGAACTATGTTTTTGCAATTTCTAAAACTCAATTATAAAAGAGATTCAATCCCATCTCGACGCCTAAATAAATAAAAATTATAATGTTTAAATTGTAATTATTAAATACATACATCATATCATAACACAAAGACTTATCAAATAAAAAAAATTTATGACAAGCTTTGATTATTAGATATTTATAGTATGAAAAAAGATAAACCTCAGGGTTACTCTCGTCTTCTTATATGTAAATATCTAGTAATTATATATTAAACACCATTAAATTTCTCTAATAAAACTTAATCCTAGAATATCTTGACAGGAAAACTAAAGAAAATGCTAATATTGCCGCTTGCATTTTGAATTAGCTGTTGCTTTGAATTATCTAAATAGTTTTTTTTTAAATATATTGTTTTAATATATTTCCAACTAAAAAATATTTTAAAAAGAAAATGAATTCGAAATCCCAAAAGCTAAAATGAATTGTTGCCACTGCAAACTGTTGATTCAAGAATAATCCAGAGGGAGTTAAAAGGTATTCATCACTTGTAATTTTGACCAATTTACATTTAGTATGTGATATGTTTATGTTTAATGAATGAATGTGTTTCGTTAGGGCAAAACAAAGCAGAAGGGCCAATCCTGCTACAAGCCAAGAAGCAGCAAGCTAACAGAACACCACATGAACGATGCACAAGGACATGATGTTTTTCTTGTAAAGGAGAAACTTTGGCTGATAATTTTGCATCTATCAGTAATTACCTCCTCCCAGATTCGACATCTTCAAGAGGCATAGTCGAGTCACGTGCCAGATGCAGCCCCAAAAATCCATCATTATCATCTTCTTTGCTCTCAACATGTGAATCCATTGGCTCTGCATTGAGTGGATTTACAGTAGCAGCTGCTTGTGAATATGCACCTGACTCCTCGAGTTCCCGAAAGTAAGCATAAGGTCCCCAACCTGCATGCAGAAGGTCAGATGAACATGTCACCGCAGAGAAGAAAACATAATGCCAATTCATTTAGGTTGTGGTCAGATTTGATGACTGACACTTTTAAAGAATCAAGACAATCATTTAGCAGAACGCAACTTGAAATTTTGCATGCTCCCTTAGATCAAATTGAGTTCCACGTAGAAAACAACAATAACATGGGAATTAGCTATGTTTTGGATATCAGAGTCTGCATCTGGCTCCAGCATTAGAAGCTTCATACCAATCTTAGACACAAAGAACATAGCCCCCCTTCCACTACTCTGATTTGAGTATATGGGTCTAAAACCAGAAAATAGCAGCAGCCAGCCGCAGCTGTGCAGCTTGCATCTATGATACCAAGAACACTCTAAGAAGCTAAGTACATTAATTGGATATCTTTAGTTGTAGCCTAGATGTCTAATCAAAATAATATTCGTGCACAAGGCGAATAAGCTTAAAATTAAATCTTAATCATTCTCTAGCAAAGAATATGAAATGTTCCAATCAAAATCCTTCCTGGACTCTAATGTTCAACAAAAATTAAAGGAGCCATATAAAATTTGCCAACAAACATACCTTGAGGGTGATATGGTGGAGGAAAGAACTGCAAATAGCAAAATGTTGCCACTACTAGTCCTGCAAAAGATGCCTCTGCAATAGTTAGCAAAGGTAATCATCCAATAGACAATGAGGAAGTTTCATCTAGATGACTAAATGAACAATGAAAAGGAACACACCTAAGAGACCTCCTGCAAAGACATCCTGCCAATGATGCCAGTAGTCATCCACTCGGGAAATGGCAACAAGACTTGCAGCTAGTAGTGGTAAGAAGATGATACATAGTTTTGCAACATGGCCCTCACGGTCAAACGCTTGTAGTTTTCCAGACAAGTAGAGTGATAGGAAACCCAGACCAGCAAAGGACCCTGGAAATTGAAAATCATTATTCCTCAAATCAAAGCTAAAATGACTGCCAACAAGTATCGAACCAGCATAGCTTTGGTATTAGGTGTTCAATTTCTGCAGCTTCCCTAACCAAAATTTCCATATTTCAATGTAGAGATAAGAATATTTCATCATCACTCGGCATAAATTAACTTTGCGGTCAAGAATTTTTTAATTGTTTTGTATAGAAATTATTTGTAATGGTGAACACTTACATGAAGTGTGCCCACTGGGAAAACTCTTATGCCCTTCCTTTATGACACTTTCCTCACCATTGCATATCACATTTCCCAACTGATCATAAACCTGTAGATCAATAAGGTTTCAGGTATTAAATTATGTAACCACAAATGTTATGAAATGTGGACAGGAGGTGATCTTATATCAATCGTCACAGTAGAAAGTAACAAATAACTGCAGGTCCATAAAAGCATACATCCTTTCCATCAGGAAAGCAACGCCAAAAGAAATCAGGTCGAGGCCGACCAACTGCATTTTTTATTGCATCAGTAATGACAGCTGTCACTAGAATGGAGAATAAGAGGCCTGCAATAGTGAACACACATAAAGCATCATGAGAATTTTTTCAGCAGATTGGATAACAGAAATCTTTTACAGATAAAAAGGTAAGTAGAAGGCAGGATGTTATCACCTAGTATGGCATGATGAAGATCATAGATGTCTCTCCTACGAAAGTAGACAAAGAGGAATATCACCACAGGCAAGAGAACAGCATATATCTAATCATCAGAAAACAGAAAGGGTCCCATCAATGTTATTGTTACTCACATGGTTTCCTTGGAACATATGTTATTATTTAGCAAATGAAGCCACAATACTTACTGGGACAGTCCAAACAGGCACTGTATTATCTAACAAAGGGTATTTAAGATTTGTCATCATATCTTTCCCAACATATCGATAAAATGGAGGCGTGAGATAGAGGATGAACTCTATCACCACAAGAAGCAGAAGTATAAGCCAATCATGCATGTGTGTCTTTGCAAGTGAAGCTCCATGGGACCTCACAGTATGTACACTGTAACCAAGCTGGAACTCCCTCATTTGGACCTCTCTCATCTTGTACTGCATTTATGCATGTCACCATTTAGAGTAATCTAATATCAGACTTTGAGCTCCAAATAAAGGGACATTAGGAAAGTAACATAAGGTCTGTTTGGTGAAATATGATAACAGGTATTAACAGTAAAAATTATAAGGAAAGTTATTGATGTTATGCCTTACTTTTACTGTTTATGAATGCAAGAAAGGTATAAGCACCTTTCTCAATGCATATGCAACTCGAGCTCCATAAGTCATCAATCATACAAGCATTAAAGAGCAAAGAATAAAGAAGGAAACCCAAATTATGCATGCAGCAGTATCACTACTTAAAGATACATATCATAAATACACTTACAGCAGAATTATCTATTCTAGATCACGAATTTTGACAGTTGATACTGAAATATTTTTATCTATGGACTAAAAATGAATAAAACAGGAACCTCAGCACCGACAGAAAATGACTAGGGACTATCTTCACCATTGAACAGAAAATAGCACTACATAATAGCATCTATTATAAAGCTTAAATAGGTACAGCAAAAACGAATTGATAAAGAGGCTCTCCATAACCATGAAATTTATAGTGATTATAAAAATGAAAGAGCTTAAATTCAGCAACTTTTTCAGAAAAAGAGCCAGAAAAATAGAGCCACTAGCCTTGTAAACACAAACCCAAAACTTCACATTGTCATATTGCAGAGAGGCCTTCACACCACAATGAAGATCTATTAGTAACAACTATACCTCTTCATTCGTGTGCTCTATTACTGGAAGGTCATCAGCGAAAATGGCTGACAATTATTCACAGTCATATCTAGCCTGTTGATTGATGTATCCTTGATAACCCCAACAAACCAATATTTAGGTAAAAAAATGAAGATCCCAGTGGTCACACAATTCATTAAGTTTAATACAGTGTATATCAGGCCAAAACCTCAGATATAAAATTATCAAACTTTTAATCAGAACCCAAACAGTAGACTTGGTACATATTAAAAAAAAAAAAAACACACCTATATCAAATGTTATATATAGTGTTTAAACTACTAATCACAGCATCTAAATAAGAAATGACAAGACGTTATCCATCCAATACTTGGATCATCAGCATTCCATTCACTCACCAATCTGCAAAATTAGTTCCCTATGCAGTGATGCTTGCTTGTCTCCAAAAAATGCTATGCAGAAATGTCATCAAGATAATGTTCTTCATGAAAGCATTATCCCAAACATTGGTAGCCATTTATTTTGTGGCATAACTTATTGACAGTAACCAATGAATTTTAAAGTCTTTTTTGCTTTAACACCTTGAAGGACCAGCCAACAGGACTTCTCATGAAGGATGATAGAGCTTCTTCCATTGTTTCAAACTGCACCATCGACTAAGACTTGCAACCCAGGTTCAGAATCTGAAGATCAGTACTTCAGGCCTTCATTATTAGCAAGTCCTCAATGTTTAGATGCCATACAACTAAATATTGTTCACAACAAACTGGATAAAATAAAACTTCTGATCCTTTTAATGGTCATTCTATGTGGCAGCTCAATGCCTACATTAACAACTGCTATGCACTCACTATACTTACCCTCATCAAGGAGTCTTACAACTGCATCCAGAATTAGCACTGGAGAAAAGCACAGCCCTTACACTTATCCTCCCTAATCTGAAATGCATGATAGTTTATCACAATAAGAGGTGGCACATGGCATGCACAAAACTGTTATACTTATCCTCCCTTATCCTCTTATTGAACTATTAAACTTAGCACAATCACCCGTCACCAGCATCATGAAACCAGCTCCAAAACTAAAGTGATTAACCATAGACACTCATTCAGAAGCATCTATGAGAAACTAGAGATTGGAGCTAAACCGCAATAAAAAAAAAAGAAGCCATGTGATATAGAAAATCCAGTGCACCTGTTTTCTCAAGGCTTCCAACTTTGCATCATTGTAAAATAACGATCTAAGATACGATTTCTGGAAACCACTGGAAAAATATAACATTTCATAGAATAATTGGAGAAGGCAGATTAACCCAATGCTCCAATTTAAAGAGTCACTTCTCACTTGTTATTTTGACTACTCAACTAAAGCCTATGTAGCAAATCTACAATTCAATTATATGTATTAATATTAACCGAATGCTAAGTAAGGCATGTATGGGTCAAAACGAAGATTCAACTTATGATGTATTAAACCTAATGAGACTTACAAGATCTCATACTCCTCCATTAATGGCTGTTTTTTATCGAACAAATTAACAACCAAAACCCACACTGAATAAAATAAATGCCCAAGTATGAAGCTGTAAAGGACCGCTATTCAACTACAGCATTCCCTGAATCCCTATTTAAACAATTACCAGCAAGTATACTGAATCCTCTCCGATTAATAGCAGTGAATAGCAATTAGCTCTAGTTGTTCAATGCTTTCATTTTTCAGTGGTTTCATTACATTAAATTTTAATTTGCTTTTTATTGCAGGTTTCAAATTTCAACACAGACATAGCAGACATAAGTAGAGACTTCCTCTTTACCCTCAAAACTCTAAAACCCCAAATTTTAAAATCCTTCTTCAACAATGATCTGATCTCTCACCACAAAAGTCCAAATAAACCTACCAGATTTCACAAAGAACTACAACATAAATGTCTCTTACATATATTGTTATGTTGGTAGAGAAAATCAAAGGAGTCACATTCTGCTATACAAGTAAGATGTCAACAACATCAAAAACAACAAAGCAAACCCACATAAGATATTCCAATTTAAAAGCCAAAGGCTAAGAACAAAAGAGAAAGAAACAACCTTTTCAGAAAAGAAACACTAACCTGAAAGAAGCCTCTAAAATTCTTAAAGCGAGAAAGAGATCCATAATCCCACAAAGGCATTGTACTCACCCACCAAACAAAACCGCAGAAAATTAAAGACTTATTTATTAAGTTTCAATGATAGTCCTAAGATATAAATAATGTCCCAGAAAGTGTCACCATGGTATAGGAAGGTTCCTATTAGTCAACAAGGTTCATATGAAACACACAAACAATGTCTTATCCACTTCAAAAGACAATAGAGATGAAAGCTTTGAGAAATGATTATAAAGAAGAAGCCAAACATATGACTACATAAAGACAATTCAAAGAATGCAAGAATTTACCAAAAGAAAACAAAAGGGTAAATTACCTGGTAAAAGAAAAGGTTGGGTTCTTGCTGAGAAATTGAAAGAGAAACAAATGGGGCCAACCACGTTTGTTTAAAGATTATTTTGATTGCTTTAATACCAAAGTGTTTCTCCCAAAATCTACGACATCTTCATGGCCGAATCAAACTGGTTTAGGAAGGCAATTCAGTTACAAATCCTTGTAACCTTGACAAGGTTATATATTTTAGACTTCTTTCCCCCCCTTATTTTAGGGTGTTGTCACAACTTACAGGCTGTGGCAAAAACCCAGCATGGCCTGGCTATATTTCCGGAGAAAACAAGCCATTCTTTTTTCTTTTCTTTTTTGCAGTAATTCAATAGCCATCTTTTTTTTTTTTACCATCAATATCCGAGTCAATTTATGCGCATCTCGACTAATTCCCTGAAGCTCTAAAATTAATAATCATGTAAGTCTGACCCTGAAGTTTATAACACTCCAACTGGTAACCACTAAAAAACAAATTCAGTGCTTAATCAATTGAGTTAAACCCTTCAAGATTAATAGTCATTTTTTCATACACTAAAAGGGTGTCTCCAGATCATGATAGGAGGATTGAGTTTTTCCAAAAAAAATTGAGAATTATGATGGTAAATTATTGTTTCTCGATGATGATTGAGGTTTAAATTATTAAGTGGAGATAATTAAATATTTTTTCTATTTTAAATTTGGTTAGTGAATCTATAACAGTGTTTCAAAAAATTCAAGTTGCTAAGGGATAAGGTTCATGTTATAAATAATTAGTTAATCTTTTAGTTATGACAATTTAATCCATTCTTTTTAGTCAAGAAGGTTGGTGGACCTGATACTAGTAAAAAGTCTTTTTTAGTGAATTTAGAAACTCTTAGATGCTTAAGTATCTTTTTGAGAGAAAATCCAATAATATTTTAAAGAGAGACTCCTAAAATAAATATGCAATAGAGAATAGAGGTTCAAAATCCTTTACTTGGGTGATTTAAAGGGTATTTATAGCTCTTATACCTTGAACCTTCTTGTTTATGCTAGAGGGGTCAAAAGTCTTTTCCTTTTAAATATACTAGTAGGGAGGGAGTCTCTTATATCAACAATAATATTTGAAGAAAATATCTTTTTACACGAAATTAATGTTGATGAGAATACCACATGTCTATAGAAAATTTTCATAAGCTATCTCGTACACAACATTAATGCTGATGAGAATAATCCTTATAATTAGCATTAATGTTGATTGAAATATATTCAGTTCTTAAAGAACTTTTACACAGCTAGGGTGTAGAGAGATGATGATCATAAGTCCTTGTTATCCTCTACTAAGGGTTGGTAGGGATAGCCTTATGACCTAACAGGAGGCCAATTATATGTCTAGTCCTGGAATGATCCTAGACCTAAGGATGTTGGGTCTAGCGTCTTTCTAGGCCTAAAGGCGTCTGGGCTCAACGTGTAGCCGGGCCTAAAGGAGTTTAGTTTAGCACATTGTCATACTCATATACGTTTAGACCTAACGCATAGCTGAGCTCAAGAGAGTTAGGTCTGGCACATTGTTAGACCCATATGCACTTGGATCTAGTGCATGGCTGAGTCCAAAAAAGTTGGGTTTGGGAACAAACCAGACCTTTATTTCACGGGTTTGACTTCTATTGAGCTTTTAGGCATAATAGATTTGACCCTTTTATCTACGGGCCTTTCAAGTATATAAATTGAATATTAAAATATGTTGATACATCACTATTTACATTAAACAATGCAATAATTTTTCCTGCGGTATGTTTAGAAATAAAAAATTAGGTGACATAATTAAATAAATTTTACCCCTTTTTTCCCTCACAAAACCTTAGATAGTCTCGGCTAGCAAAAATAGATTCAAGTTTATTATAATAATAATAATAATAAAGTAGGTTTCATGTATATAGTTGAGTTGGATTTGCACTAATAATTGTATCAAATTCAATTTTTGAAGTTTTACAAATTATAAACCCAATTTATTCAAAAACAAATGGATTCGTGCATGTTGGACACATTAGGTTGAGCTAATTTTTTTATAGATATTATAAATATTCACGAGTTAAGCTTATATATGGTTTTTTTTTATGGGTTTATCTTAATTAGAACTAAGATTTGGACTCAATAAATTAGCCCAAAATCAATTATAAGCTATAACAAACAATTTAGGCTTAATACATCAACTGAATCAGTTGACTAAAATAGAAGAATCAATTGCCAAAAAATAATTGATAGAATATATAACAACAAATTAAGTTTCGAACAACAAAAAACTCAGTCACAACAAAACATAATAAATTCTGAACATGAACTTGAATTGAATTGTTGCGGCTCTATATTTTTTACAAGAACATCAACCAATGTCAGCTATTTGAAAGCAACAAAAAACAATAATAAAATAACAACAACAACACACAGTAGTACAATACCTCTAACAACCTATACAAGCAACCAAAAAGGTGTCACATATGTATAAACTTAAGTTTATAGCAATTACTTAATAATAAAAACTCAAAATCTAATTGTTTAACATTTACTCACCATCTCAAATTATCAAAATAACTCATTACCTTTCAACATCCATGGCTAAACTAGCAAACTCTGAAAAAGAAGAAAGATAATAAAATATCTTAATTAATTATAACTTAACAAGTTAATCTAAAAACTTTATGATATAAATAAAAGCTATATAGTCTAAAACACATGTAATTTTAGTTGTTCTAACTTTTCAAGATCATTTATCATTTGTGAAAGATCTATTGATGATGGAGAAATGGGAATCCAATTTTGATAAAAATAATAATATGAGAGCTTTAATATTTGCTGGATTCAAAGAACTTCTAAAAACATATAGCACACAACCCCTAATGCTAAAAGTTATTTTGGAGGCAACTACAGACATAGAAATAACTAGGACATCTCTTGCAACCGTAAGGAGTATTAGATATTTGGAGCTAATAGCTTTCCATCCAATTAAAATATCAAAAGAAGTATCACTTGGATCTTCAAATTCATTTGCCAAATATTTTTTCAATTTATATTTACTCAACTCATTATTCTTCTCCATTAAATTGACCAACAATACACAATGCATAATGTATAGCTTAATTAATTGGATTTTTAGAGTTAAAGTAGTTTCTTTAAGAAGTTTATATGCAATGAGATTCATTATGAGATATCCAAGTGACATTCTAAAACATTAAAAACACGCAATCAACTATTTGAATGACATTTGAACATGATAGTCATATTACAAGTTGTTTTTAATGTAAATTAAGCTACCAAAAGAGAAAGAAAAATGGCATTAGTAATGAACTGGAAAAAAAAGTGATTGAACAATATAATTTCAAGTAATAGAAGAGCATATATCATGTGAAAGCCTTTTTTTCTCCTTTGACATGCATGGTGGATCCCATGACAAATTGCTTTTAAAACAAACTCATAATCTTCCATCCATATAGAACTTATCACTAGCTCTTTGTCCACAACAACAAAAATCAAAAATGAAACAATACACAAATACCATCATATCAATCTTGTAAGAAATGTCTCAAAGACGAGTTAAAGGTTGTTGTTAATCGATCTCATCTCTTGTAAAGAACTGATTGACTTAGATTTGTGACCTTATAGTTAGAGTTTCAGTTATTTTTTTAAGGTTTGATTGACAGAGATATTGTGGAGGTTTGTCAAAATCAAGTTGAGGCTTTTGGTTATAAGGATGAGAAGAATGGATTGATGATTTTAGTTTGTTAAAATGATAGTCGAAGAAGGTTACCATCGTCAACAAGATAGTGAGATAAGAGAATGGGAGGCTAAGCGGCAAGTGAGAAAAAAATTAAACAAAGAGAAAGAAAGATGATGTTTATACCAAAAACTTTCTAAAATATAAGATTACACTGTCAATGTGTTGTATAGGGTATACGAGTTGACTGAGTTTAGAAAATCTCGACCTGCCACCCAATACATAATATCCATTTCTTAAGTTTTTTTTATTCACTATCATATGTAATATCCATATTATCTGATTTTAAAGGGTTGAGACATGTTAGATAATATAAATGTTACAGATAAACAAGTTTATTTTTAACACCTTAAAAAAATACATTAAAATCAAATTGATTTTTATATGTATACCATTTCTCATATACGAGACATCATAAATTTTTTCCATTTATCTTATAAGAAATTTTATTCAAAGAAAATTATCATATAAGATGTAAATGTTGTTCAGTGTTGATAAGAGTTAGTACAAACTCTCCGGTTGGTATAGTCTTTACTTTATCTTATCTATTATATTTATTATAACATATTAAGTTTAGTCAAATTCAAAAACTATATTGATTATTATTTAAGTCTAATAAGAAATTAAAAAAATTGTTAAATCTACATTTTTTAATAATTTATTAGATTCCCATTCACCATTTAACTTTTTCTAATTCTAAATTGATAAGATAATGATTGCCATTCCTAATTTACAAATTACTAGTTTACAACTCGCATTATGTTGTAGGTTGAGTTAATTTTTTTTTTAGTATAACAAAAAATATTTAGATTGTAGAGAATTATATTTGATATTTTTATTAAACCTGGTCAACCTTGAAACTTCCTAAACCAACTCATTTCCTAACCTATGTTTAAAATTAAATTGTGTGGGAGTTGTCTTGATGTGACCCAGTCGACATGGTCGATCCAAGAACATCCAACCTAACTAATAAAAATATAAGAGAATGAAATTGAGAAAAAAAGGATGAAATTGACATAAAAAATCTCATGACCTAATTTATTATCTAAGACGAGTTTAAAATTAAATTGTATGAGAGTTGTCTTGATGTGACCATATAACTTGGCTATTAGAGAATTATATAAATCATAATTTGGAGCTTCATCTAACAGCTTAAACTTTTAGGCTGAGATGATTTTTTGATATGGTATTAGAGCCTTGTTGACCAAGCAATCAAGGATTCAAATCTCACCACCCCCATTCTATTTAATAAAAATTAAGCACGAGGTAGTGTGAGCTTGTGTAAGTTTCAAGCCCAAACACTTGAAGATGTGTGTTAGATAATTATATAAATTATATATTGGGGTTTTAAATAACAACTTAAGTTTTTAGGTTGAGAAATTTTTTTTGACTTTGACTAGTTCTTTGACTTTAGCTAGTCCAGAGACAACTTGACTGACTAGTTAAAAAGTTTCAGGATGAATTTTAAAAAAAAAAAGAATTAGATTAACTATTGATTAGTCTAGAGATAACTTGACCGACCAGTAAAAAAGTCCAAGGATGAATTTAAGGGGGGGGGGGAAGAATAAAATTGACATAAAAAAATCTCAATCCGACTCTCAGTTTAGTCTGAGTTTAAAATTAAATCGTGTGAGAGTTGTTTTGATATATTTCAGTTGACTTGATTAATTTAAAAATAACAAGATAATTATTAAAAAAAATTAAAATAAAATTAAAAAAATTAAAATAAAGGGCGAAAGAATGGGGAAAAAAATGGGAGGCTAAATAACAAAAAAAAGAGAAAAAGAAGAAGAGAGGAGCTATATTGTTTATATGAAGTGAAGCTCTATGATAGTTCTAAATTGGCCAATGTTTTTCTTTTTCTCAATATTATAGATTTAAATCTTAGAATTAGCACTCCGGCGAATTTATTTATTAATTTTTTAATATATCATCGTGTCATGAAATGTGCATTTAAAGGAATTTACATGGGCTATTGATGTAAATACTCTAAAAACATATGCCAAATTTACAATAAATCCAAAGGCTAAGCCCTCCATCATAAAAAGACCTAAAAACAACCCATAAACTAAAACCCTACAAACAAGAGTGAGAAAAACCCATTTCCAACATCATACTAGCCAGCAACATCACTGACAAGACGAAAAGAAAAGATGAACAAGAAGGAAATATTCAAACTAGCAAAAGGGTTTAGAGGAAGAGCAAAGAACTGTATAAGGATAGCAAGAGAAAGGGTTGAGAAGGCCTTGCAGTACTCTTACAGAGATCGCCGCAACAAGAAGAGGGACATGCGCTCTCTTTGGATCCAACGCATCAATGCTGGCACCCGCCAACATGGTGTAAGTCTATTTTCTTTCTTTCTTTTTATTTTTTTACCCATCTTGTTGGCGGGTTTTTCTTTTGTCATTGAATGAATGGCTTTTCTTTTCTGGGGTTGTTGTGCTTTTTTTTGGTGAAGTCTTGATTTTTCTTTTGTTTGGTTTCGATTTTCTTGAATGAATTACTGATTGGCAGTCTGAATTGAAAATAATGAGATGTAATTGCTAGAAAATGTAGATTTTGAATTGCCATTTATATAAAGGTTGATGTTTTGAGGCTTTTAGGTGTGAACTCAGATGAATTCTAGTCTCTCCTTTTATTTGTCTTCTGAAATAATTTTGAAATAAAAATAGAAGTCTTTATCTTGATGATTTCTTTTGGGGTGTGCATGTAAAGCTCAAGGTTTGGTGTTTCAAAGACATAATCTTTGCTAATAAGTGTTAAATTGGAAGAAATCAAAGTCTTGATAGTGTGAGAATTGTTTTTATGATGATCAGTGGTTTGCATTAGCAGAGATCCTTTCTATTGACGAGGGAAAAGAGTTTAATCGGTTGTGCAAGCAAAGATTTGGTCATGTATAGAACCTTCTAATAATTTTTTGGTCAAGAGCAGTTTTTCTTTGTCTGATGTATGCGTAGGGGCAGTTGAAAGTGCAGTGAAGCATATAAAAGAGAAGTGGTTTTGGAGAAAGTTGAAGGCTCTGCTTTGTAGTGGTTGATGTGGTAGCTACATTAGAATAATGGGGAGTAGGATGGCTTTCATTTGCTTTGGATGAAATGATCCAAACATGCATGTTGAGCTGCATATTTGTTTTCATTTTTGTGCAAGAGTTGTCATAATGAGAAATGATGTGGCTCATCGTGTTTTGCCTGCCATTTTTATTGACTTGTGTTGAGACTTGACTCTTGAGTCATGTGATGAACAGGTTATTAGATTCCAGTGCTTCTGAAATCAATGTTTATGTGGCCATTTATTACCATATGGAATGTACCTTGTGTTAGACATGCTCTATGTTTTCTGAACTTGTTGCTATGTTTTCTCATGTGGATTGTTGCATTGCCTTGCCCTAGAGGTTATTGAATCTTTACTTGAACAAGCAAACTTCTACATGAAAGAAATACCTTTATCAGACTTGAATTTCAGCATTGGAGATAGTGGTTTGCTATGGTGTGAATTGCAGCTCATGTTGGATGATTCTGTTCTCCAGGGATGGAATTGTGAAATACGTTACTATTCACTGATATATGAACTAGGAAGTGAGATGAACTGACCTAATTGTTAAAGAAACCACAGGACTTTTCTGAGTAACAGTTTTTGTGGGGATTTTGAGTTTTATAGAATGCAGTACTTTGCATGGGACTTGTCCAGTTGTGCCTTGATGTTAGAACATCACTTGGAACTGGTTTATGATTACAAGTGTCCATGATCTCTAGAATCCAGGTTTCTTTTAATCTACTTATTCTAGATTTCTACTTTATTTTCTTTTCTTTTTTATTATATAACACAAACCGGGAAAAAATGGAGTGCAATTGACTTCTTCTTTATCATTTTGGATCATGTTGATGTATGTTTGGGCAGCGCAACTTAAATATTTTCCTTGTTATAATGAAACTTCTTCATGATGAGATACTGATCTTCGGTTTCTTCTTCTGCTATATTTTTATTTATCACTATCAGGTTAATTATGGTAACTTCATGCATGGGCTGATGAAGGAGAACATTCAGCTGAACAGAAAAGTCTTATCAGAGATATCCATGCATGAACCATATAGTTTCAAGGCCCTGGTAGACATCTCACGTAATGCCTTTCCTGGAAACAAAAATGTGGTGCATCCTCCCAGGAAAGTGGATATGTCTGCTGTTAATGTGTAGTTCTTTAATTGGATATTTTGGTAATCCACTCTTTTCATAGCCTTTTGGAGCTTGTCTGAAACAAAAGCTTTAAAAAGGTAGCTTTGTATTTCTGTGGTCGTTTGTCTCTGGATATATGGATGAAAGAAAGTAACTGTGACATTCTGAAGAGAGAGAAATGATCTCTAGCCAGTTACGTTCCACCATTTGAGGATGCACAATGAAGTGAAGAAACATGAGAAATTCTTTATTTTCAAAATGAAGAGTAATTTCTGACTGTCATGAGAAAGAAACTGATCATCATAGAATTTTCCTCCCCAGCTGCAACTCAGTTCTCTTCTCTTTTTATAGCATTTTGAATTTGCTTACATCGTTTAATCTCAATCGTTGATCACTGCTTAATACCTTAGAATCCAATGACAACATCTTGAACAAATTTGGATTCTGTTTCTTGAGGATATATTAATTGGCCTTGACCAAACTTCGGAATCACTAACAGTGGAGTGTTGTGAAGCTAAATCTACATTTCGAGATTAACTTAATAAAGTCTTCTCTGTATTTGATCTTGTTTGTGAAAAAAATGGCTATGAATGATCTTTGGTTGTCCTTCAAGAATGATCGTGTGTCAAGATCCTTGATAACCGCACTCTTTTGATAGAACTCCTGCTGGAGGGGTTTGTAAGGTTCAACTGTGAGTGCAATGCAAAGAGCGTAACACTACAGGACATTTCAGTTTGATGATTAATGCTCCCGTATATAGGGACTGCATGTACATGATAACATGGTGAAGGTGTGTTAAGAGGTTATGTGCCTAATCATAATGATGATTGGTTCCGAACCTTTATGTTGGAATTGGCACTGGACAAGGCGATCATAACGAAAAGGTGTTCATTGCTGTGAACAAAGCGATCATGGGCGACAAATGCATTTCCCCTTTCTAGTCCAAGAGATGTTATGCCATGTTTTTTGGATGTCTATAAACTTCCCGAAAACATCGTAGCTTTGTCCACTAGGGACCAGAATCCATCCAGCTTTGTTAAAGCAGATTTTGGCCGAATTTGCGCTCCAATATGCAGGCATCAAGTTCATTACTACGAAACATTGTAATCTACGAGTGAATTGCATGTATGCATTTGTGAAGTTGACTAACAAAGCAGACACAGTTGCACAAAGAGAGGGACAGATTTGCTACGTGAAACAGAGAAGGCAACCAAATGTCTTGCATTTCGGAGGCAACAAACCATTTGCAAATCAAATTCATCTATAGCTACTTCCCTGAGACAATAAAGGCTTATTTACTCGTAAATTGATCACCAAGCAGTAGTATTTTAGACATACCTTGTTTCTTACATCACCTTCAGAAAATTCTTCTAGGGTTGTGATTATAACTTATTGTTACTGTCCTCAGATTGGAACTCCCATGAGAAAGCAGGCTATTGTTATCATTTGGAAGGCCTCTAGATTGCCACATAACACAACAGAATCATGCAAGTTAGCAAATAAAATTGGTAGGTAATCTTTCTTTGACAGAACCCGCGTCAAGTCAGCCATATTTTTTAACAGGAGGAAGTATGTGATCTAGCAACAGAAAGGTTAATGAAGGCATAAGAAAAATGATTAATTACCTCCATAATTTCTACGCTCATCTGTAATACTTTAGCATATCTTACTCTTCTCAGCATTCCATTGCAGCTATTCTTGTTAGAGAAAGAATCAAAGTGAAGAAACTTAATAGTTACACCTTGTAGGTAGCATTTGCTTACTTTTTTCGGAACATACAAGATGAAAATAGCTGCGACAGAAATGCGTTTGGTTGTAAAGATGAAAAAAAAAAGGGTTTTCAAAGTAAATTCTGCGGTTAAACTTCAAATCTTCTTTCACGCCACAATTGACAAAGTTTGAAGTTGTTCAGCTGAAATAGTAACGCGGAAAAGGATGCCAAACCCAGAAATTTAAGAGAGGTACTGTTGATAGGCAGATTCGATGGGGTCTTATAACTAATGTTTTAGGAATGCACCAGTGTGTATATAGGGATTACATGTTTAAAAAATTTACCAAGATTAAAAGGAACTTAATTTTTGTTTGCTATATTCTGAAAATATTATTCTGCAATCCAGTGAACATTCAAATATTTGTCTTATATTCATTCATGAAAGTATTCTTAACTTGAAAATTTTTACGATATTCAAAGAATAACTACTTCTAATAATATAAGTGTTATTAGTTATTTTCAGGATCCATGTTTAGAAAAAAGAAAATCAAATCCACACATTCTCTCTTTTACTTCTGCCTATTTTTTTTTATTAAATAAATCCAAATAAATAACTAATAGAATATAACTAATTAATTATCCTAACATCATAAAATTACTACTCAACCTAACATGCTGAAGACATTGAGTCACGAAAAAGATTCAATAAAATTCAAAAACAAATCTAATGCCTATTTTACGTATAGCTATACGTGAAGTAACTTCTGATATAACAATAATAAAAAAAAATGTGTAGGCTGATTGTTTAAACATAAGCAAAACTTCAAGTTCCAGCTATAAAATAGACGAAACTTTCAGCTCACTACTAGGTTTTAACAGACTTGTTGGTAATCCTTTTATGAGTCGTGGAAGTCAGATAGAGAATTCAAGTGCAGATACTAAGAAGTATTAAAATAATTCAGTCTGTAAGGCACATTTCAGCCCCTGTAGATTCTGCAGCGTTTCACTTGGGTACCTATTAGTTAAACTTTGCAATGTTATCCTATGAAACTCAAATAATCTTCAATGTGGTTTTTTTTGAAAATATGGGCTGCTTTTTGAATCAATGACAAACCACAAGCTCTCGAAGTGAAGTCCTTATAAGTGGTTATTTCATACATAGATGCTGAGAAACCATTTCAAAAACCTTCAAAAGGAACAAGACACACAAGGCATCAGTAGGAAATGTTAATTTGCTTGAACTATCACTACTAATTTCTGATGAAGAATTGTTTTTAGCTCTATTCGTTCTGCATGCTTAAGCTGATGCACGTACCAAAGTGTTTTACTCTAATTTTTGTGAAGAGATAGCTTCAGTTTCATCAATTGATCACCAAGCAAAAGGGTTTCTGAATTCCCATGCTTCGACTGATACCTCTTCACAGCCAAAGACAAGAGCTTGGCAAGCTGCAAAACAAAGAAATTAGATTATGTAAAAGAAGTCAAAGGGCTAAAAACTAAGACTAAACTTGCTAGTGAGAAAAAGGGAGATTCTTACATCCTCTTTTACATCGGTTTCAGAAATTCCACTAGACTTCTGTTCATATCTTATGGTCAGTGTCCTTAGGCTTGGAGCCCTCATGAGAAAGCAGGCCATGGCGATCATTTGGCAGGCCTCTAATTTGTCACATACCATGACCAAATCAAGCAAGTTCTCAAATAAAATTTTAACATGATCTTCTTCTGATAGAACCTGCATTATTATTATTATCAAGGTCGATCAAATTTTCACAGAAGAATGGGAAAGTCTGTAATTAATCAAAAGAAATAACATATCAAGGAGATGATTATTTACCTCAATAATTTGAATGCTTAACTGCAAAACTCGGGCGTATTGTACTGCTCTTAACACAGAATTGCAGATGTCTTTATCAGTAATGAAGAACTGAAGATCAACGAATTCGACAATCGCCTCTTGTAAACATATTAATTTCTGTGGTTGAATTTCAAATACTGAACCCTTCCACCAAGAACCATACAACTTCAATGACAAAGTTTGAAGCTGCTCAGCTGAAACAGCAATACTAATAGGAAACTGACTGCTGCATTCAAAAATCGACAATTTTCTAAGGGAGGAAGTGGGGATGTTGAGATGCAGTAACTGCAACGTGCACTGACTTATCATCAGATTTATCAGAGACGGACAGTGTCTGATGTCAATGCCATTAGATTCATCTACAAAACATTTATGGATTGTTAAATTTTCAAGGAGCGGACAAGCGATGGAAACAAAGCACCCGGATCCAAAGACACACCCTCGGAGCGTTAAATTTTCAAGTGATGAACAAGCAATTTTTATCTTGGACAATTCAGCTTCTCTGAATATGCAATCAGATATGGTTACATTTTTAAGGGACGAGCCCTTGATGCTATTCTTGCAGAAGCCCAAGATGTGATTAACATAGCAATTATGAATTGTCAACTCTTGAAGAGATGAAGTATAGGAGATGGGGAAACCATCCATAATCTTAATAGCTTCAAGATTTAACCTTTTAAGTGATGGGCAGTTGGTAGATATCCAAGCCTCCAATAAGGCCCCATAAACTCGTAAAGATTTCAGCGATAAGACCTCGAGAGAAACCAATGTAGCTGGCAAGAGGTCATCTAAGCAGCAATCCTGCAAATTCAGTTTTAGCACCCTCAAGGAAGCATAACCAGTTGCCGACATCGGCAAAGCGAAACAATTCTGTTCATCAAGTCGATATCCAATATCAAGCTCTTTAACATCACACCTTAAAGCATCACAAACCCAGGAATCATAGGGCCTTTCATGAGAACACTCACATGAATCACATAGCCAACGAAAACGAAGCAGTTGTATCCGCTGGCCATTGCGGGATCTCAGAAACTTGCTGAGAAATTCTTTAAACTGGCTACACTTGGTGGCACATTCATGTGAAGCAAAATCAACATCGAAATACAAGTAAGGACTAGAAATACATATCTGTCGATATCCTTTCGAGGCAAAGCTTAGCCGAGCAATATCATTAGCCCCAAGGAATGAAATAATGTGATGAATAATGTGCTCTGGAAGTCCAATGAGTCTGTCATGGCTATTAGCAACGTTGTTTCCCTTAGAAGAGCTCAGTACCATAAGCTTTGATGGGCTCTCCATCAGCAATCGAACTATCAAAACCCCTAATGCCAACTTATCACGGAGCTGGAAGTAAAAAAAAAAAAAAAAAACAGTAAAGAGTACGAACAAGTGACAAAGCATGTGTAGAACAAGCATAGTACATAATCTAATGAAGAAACAAGCAACATAGCGAGGCACATATCAGAAACAAGAGCAGTCATTAAATTATATCACGGTACGCAGATTAAAAAAATTGAAGATTATTACTAAGTTAAGTAACCTGTAATATCATGGGATACCGTTAAAAATTCCTTAAAAGCAAGGGAAAAAAATATAAGTTAACACAACCAAGTCAAACTGTTTCGAAGCAGGACTAAACTTTAAAAACTGCACACGTCGCATCGATAGAAAGAAAACAGAAGCAAGCTTCAAGTTCCAGCAATAAAATTGATGGAGGAGACCAAACTTCCAAGTCAATATTGATGTATAACAAACTTGTAGGTTAACTTACAGGGAAAAACAGAGAGCAGCAGTGTCAGAGTTTTTGGAGGCGTAGAGGTTGAGGGACACCGAATTCATGTACAAGTCATATATATTAAAACAATTTGTAGGTCGGCATTCGGAAAAGCAAAATATTTGACCCTTCTATTACTTATCGGTCAACCTTTTCCAATGTTAGCCTATAATTTTCAGAACGTTTTCACTATCATTCCTTAATGTTTATTATTATTATTATTATTATTATTATTATTATAATTATAACAACCAGTCATTGATTAATTATTTTTATATTTTTTTTTCTCTATCATCTTAAACTTGGTCCCAAAATCAAATAACTCTTGTTATCACTTTTCATTGTTAAATAGCTATAAGAAAGGTTATGCTTCAGCATCCTTTTCTTCTATATTTTCACACCGAAATCCCATATATATGAAAATATTTAAAACTCAAAAATAAATAAGAGAAAGTCACAAATTCACATTGAAACTGGTAAATAATTATAAGAGATTTGACCGGAAAAGTTTACGTAATAGAATGAAAGTGTAATATTGGAGTATCTACAAGGAGCAATATTGTTTATCCTAATTTAGTGCCGCATTAGGCGTCCACCACGTATAAAATTGTATAAAAAACGCTAACACGTGACCCAATCCCATCTCCGACTCCTTAGATCTCCACCTCCTCCACCATCTCTCCACCTCCACCACCATGGACCCTCAACCACCACAACAACCTCAACCACCGGCTACCACTCCAAAACTCCGTCTAATGTGCAGCTACAATGGCCACATAATCCCAAACCCCCACACCAAATCCCTCTCTTATTCAGGTGGTGACACCCGCCTCATCACCATCCCCACTGGTACCAGCTCCGCCACCGCCACAAACACCACCTCCAACGGTCTCACGCTCTCTTCTTTAATCTCTCACTTATCGACAACTCTGAAAATAACCGTACCAATCACTCTAAAATACCAACTTCCACATCACAATCTTGATTCTCTCATTTCACTTGCCTCTGATGAAGATGTCCTTATCATGCTTGATGAGCACCAAAACAACCGTACACCTTCACGTCTTAGATT
This sequence comes from Populus trichocarpa, assembly GCF_000002775.5. Taxonomy (NCBI): domain Eukaryota; kingdom Viridiplantae; phylum Streptophyta; class Magnoliopsida; order Malpighiales; family Salicaceae; genus Populus; species Populus trichocarpa. Next base: position 12,555,039 of record NC_037301.2, on the reverse strand, counting down.
ATTCGTGTTTCCAACCAAATCCATTTTGAGTCAGCCCGAGTTAAAGGCTAAAACTCAATTAAATCACCCAAAGACTGAAACTTGGTTTGTTGATGCATTGAAGAATACAAAGATTGTGAATCTTGAGGGTAATGGTAATAATGGTGGTGGGTTCTGTGGAGCTGAGTCCATGGTCCTGGAAACTTCTTCTTCTTTTGGGTCAACTTCGTCTTCGGTTTCGTTATCTAATTTGGGTGTTAAAGGTGGTTTTGTTGAGGATAATGGGACTGGTTTGCTGGATAATAAGGTTCAATTGTCAACCCCAGAAGGAATTTCAAGGTATTGTTGTTAAAACTCTGTTTTTTATATTCTGTTTTGAGTTTTTTAAGGCTAGTTTGGCATTTCTTGTTCGATAATCTTGAGAAGTATGCATATTTAGATTCTTAGGATGTTAAAGTTCTGTTCTTTTTAGTAGAAACGTATTTAACTCAAATGATCACATCTTTAATTGTTATATAATCATTGCTAGGTATTATGTAGTAGATGTTTGATTTTTATGTTTCGGGAATTTTGAGGAGAATGAATATGATGCCTTTTTGTGGTAAAGTTATTTTGATGTTGATGAATAAAATTGGTTGTTAATTGTTAGTAGTTTTTCGTTTTTGATGTTTCATTTGCGTGTGAATCTTCGAGGTTTGTTTTATGAAAGGTTTAATGAGAGAAATTTGGATGTTTCAGATGTTAAAGTCATGTTATTTTGGCTGTAAATGAGTGTAACTGGCTGCTGTAACTCTGGTTGTTGCAGTGATCATGGTGTGGGAACTGCAGTTTGTCAAGATCCACAGTTTGTGACATATCAAGATCCAGTCGGGGCTGTTACTTCAGTGGAGAATAAAGTTTCTCTAATAAATCCATTTGATTCAGAGAGGAAAATCTCTAATCCTCCTCCTCTCATTGGGGTTGAGATGCATAATACAGTTCCCGTTTCTGGGTATCCATTGTCATTACAATATGATCAGTTACAACAGCTGCAATTTGTTCAAACAGCTGCCCCACAGTATGTACCCCAGAACACAACTGGTGTAGTGCCATTGTCTTCTTACTATGTGATGAGTTCTCCGGTGCCTCAGCAGCAGGTTTATTATCAGAGCAACCAACCTCAGCCGATATACCTAGTGCCTGTTGCACAGCCTTACAATTTGCCTATGCAAAATAGTTTGATGAACACTGCAACTGTTGCTTCTAGTCGCCCTCCCATACATCCTGATTCGTCTATGTACCCTGCTCAAATGGTGTACAATGCCGCTGCTAGTTTACCCGTAGCTGAGTTAACCTCACAAGTTTATAGAACAAGTTCACCCGTTACTGTACCACATGTTAAAAATCAGAAACAAGGTGGAGGGCCTCCTCAAATGAATCACCAAGGTCAGCCCATATGTGCTGCTTCTATGGAGACTGGTAAACAAATTGATGACGATCCTGTACATGCCCAAATATACAAGTCTCAGCCTCCACCTCCAACTTTGCCTTCCCAGTACCAAACCATGACCCCAGCCACAACAATCTTGTTATCAGAGGCTATGGCACAGTTAAATACAGATAATATTAAGCAGAAACAGCCTAGAACCTCACAGCCACAATGAACATGAGCTACTGTGAAACAATTTGGGGATAACTGTTTGTGGTAACTTGGACTTTCCTTTCTGGATATTAAGTTTTGGAATTATAGTGTTTTATTTGTAATAGAAGTGATATTCCAGTCTTTGTACCTTCTGTTTTGTCTTTCTTTTTGTGTATCACGTTATGGTGGATATTACTTTAAAGTAGGTGTTTAAGATTATACAACTAAACTCAATACAATTGTATTTGTGCTCCAACAATCAGAGTACTCGTTTGTATACTTTAATCATACTTTTTTTTGTATTTTCTAATTGCTTTAAACTCCTGGAGTGTCCGAGTGGAGTGCAGGACATCCATATGCTGAATTCACCTTGGTTTTATTGTCATTTTGTTTATTTATTGATGTTTAATATCCAGTCATGAAATCATGTCTCAGGGGCTTGTGTTTGTGCTCCTGTAAGAGGTTATTCCTAATTTTCTCAAACAACTCAAAATTATTAGCTACAAGCTTGACTTTTTTTATCTTTATTTTTATTTTTATTCATTTGTTGTTTGGTGGCAAGCACCGCAATCCGTTGTTTCTGGATTTAGTTGAATAAGATAGGCGAGCATTATTCCTGGACATGATCAGCTTACGTTAGTAGGTGGGGCAAGTGCATTCAAAGTCTGGGAACATATTCCTGCAACAATGCCAGCTTTGAGCAGTGTTAAATCAAAATTATCTCCTTCTGGGGGGTGCTCTTGAAGGTTATGTGGAACTAGATCTTATTATCGTGCTTGGCAGGCATTATATTTCAGTTTCCATTGATTATGCTTTTTGTCCATTCACCATTGATAGTAGTTTCATTTATTCACTTCCTAAAAGACAGCATGTTCTGTCCAATTTGTTAGAACGTTTTTAATACAAACAACTGCAGCATCATCTTTATCTAATGCAAATCCTTGTGATGACTGCGAAGCATCTAAGTGCTCGAGTTTCTCTATCTTTTGGTCCCATTTTGAACATCATTGTCGTTTTGCTATACAGGGATATTTTAGATTATGCTCCCATGGTACTTGCCATGTTTTTCATCATTTCTTTGCTAAAAAAAGGTCAGCAAAAGTTTCTTTCCTTGTTTGCAGAAATTATGTGCATCTCTGTATTAGAGTTGAGGATGTTTAAACACAGTTCAGGGTGCTTGCTCCAGATAGTTTAACCACTTCTCACTATGAAATGTTTTTTTTTAAGGATTTTTTTTTAAATTAGCAAAGTAAATTAAAAGTTTAGGCAAAGTAATACCATTTGAAAAAAATTTGGTAAAATAACACACTTTACCTTTTCGCACTTTAAAATAACAACATTTAAACATGTTTATCTTTCGGAATTTTTGCTTCGGTCTCATTTCACTATTTATTTACTTTTTATATGCTGATTGCACAGTTTATCTTTCGGAGTAGAAATAGATGGCATGTTTTTATTGAGATCCAGATAAAGTAATAGGAGGAAGAAATTCCATTTATTAGGATAACTAAGTAGAACTTGACAAAATTATGCGAAGTAACAATGAATATGCTGTATGAATTAGTTTTTTAAGCACAATAGATACTGCAAGATTCAGATGTACATGGTGGTGAATAGGAGTTCAATGCAAGGCAACATAGGCCTTCCAAACAGGAGAGAAATATTGATAGCAGATTAGTTATTCAACCCTTAGGAACAACACGCTCATTGGTTTGATTTTTTCGAGGAAGGTGTGTACTCATTTTCCTTCGTGAAAAACTGATTTAAGTCAAAGGGACCAATCTTCCCAGATTATCACTCGCATTCTTCATGGAGGGTCTCTTGTCAGGGCTTGCTTGAACACAGGCTAGAGCAATCTTAAGCACTGCAACCATTTCATGTTTCTTGTCTGACTCACGAGTTAAGAAGGGATCTAGGACTTCAGATGGTGGTTTAACTTCAAAGCTAAGCTGAATCCATTGGACTAGATCCATTCCTGATAGACTTACCTGCATCATAGGTGACTTCCCAGAAATCATCTCCAATAGAATCACCCCAAATGAGTAAACATCCCATTTCTGTGATGGTTTTATGAGTTTTGAAGACTCAGGAGCTTCATAACAAGACCCAGGCGTGCTTGAATGTGTTGGTGTCAACGCGTAAGGAGAACCTTCTTGTGGTGTTCCGCTTGTCATTTGTTCCCCCGGTAAGGATTCTTTACTTGTATAAGCAAAGCAGTTGAGTCCAAAATCTGAGATGCGGGGCTCCATGTTCTCTCCGAGCAGTATGTTGCGAGTCTTTAAATTTCCATGGACATACCTTTTGGGACTGCATTCATGTAGAAAAGCTAAGCCCTTTGCTAATCCTTTCATGATTTTAAGTCGAACAGACCATGAAAGAGGTTTGAAGTTTGTCATTCCTGTTCTCCCTGGTCAGATTTCGAAGAAAAAGATTCAGAGCAATTAATGTGATGAATGCTTGTGATTTTCATGGAAAACAACAGTATGGACATGGAAGCTAACTAATTCTTTTAGTTTCTTACATGGTGAGTAGGGGGGATACTTACCATGAATCACGGTGGCAAGGTCACCATTGGGCACATAATCATAGATGAGCAACTTCTCGTTGATGCCCCAACAATAAGCTAGAAGGCTGACTATGTTTGGATGTCTAATTTTGCCAATTGCTTCCACTGCAGGTTTAAACTCCCTGAACCTCTGAGAACCTCCATCTTCCAGTCTCCTTACGGCAACAGTTAGCCCCTTTTCAAGAACAACTTTATATACGATCCCTATACTGCTCTTTCCAACCAGAAAAGCAGACGCTTTGAGAAGTTGTTCAAGATCAAAACTGACCTTCGAGTCTAATGGAACAAAAGTGCACTGTTCCATAGTTTCCGATAGAGATTCCAAGTCATCTGTTCTGAAGCAGAACATTTCCTTTCTAACCATTGATTTTTCTTCAAAACTACAGCCCTGTGTACGTTTGCTTTCCTTACAACCATAAGACTTCTTGTACCAGTAACAGAAAGATACACTGACTAAGCAAATTCCTACCACTGTACCCGCAACAGTTGCAATCACAATCCAGCACCATTTTCCTCCCCTCCTCTTGCCTGAGCTGTCTCCTACTGCTAAGGGTTCAGGGTCGATATTTGGATGGGAAGCGGCCAAGGGGCATCGAGTTTTCAGAGGAGGCCCACAAAGGAGAGGGTTGCCAATAAAAGCAGCTGGACCTACATTCTTTAGAGCACCATTTTGTGGTATTGCACCGCTAAGATTGTTGCAAGTGAGATTGATATAAACCAACTTAGGAAGTTTTCCTAGGCTTGCTGGAATTGGGCCATTGAATAGATTGTGAGATAGATCAAGCGCTCCTTGCAAGCTTGGCAAGTTGCCTAGGCTGCCAGGGATCAAACCGCTAAAGCTGTTATGTGAAAGATTCAGTGTCCGAAGCCTAATCAAATTGGTTCCTAGTGCATCTGGTAGAGAGCCAGTGAAACTATTTCCGCTGACTACAAGATTCTTCAGTCTCTTGCATTGAATTAGAGATGAGGGTAATGACGCATTGAAAGAATTTTGGGAAAGATCAAGAGTCTGTAGGTACTTGAGGTTCACTATCTCTTCAGGAACTGGCCCGGAAAATGAGTTTCCCGAGAGGATCAAAGATATTAATTCTGTCGCATTAAAGAGTTCGACTGGGAAACTTCCAGAGAAGTGGTTATTCCTGAGATCAACATGACTTAATGCAACAAGCTTACCAGCATCAAGTTGCAGATTCCCAGCCAGCCCTTTATTTGGAAGCCTCAGAGAAAAGACCTTTTCTTCTCTGCACATAACTCCATGCCATGAACATGGGTTTGCATCCGATGAGTTCCAGTTGTCTATATAATGAGCTGTGGAGTATTCTATCGATTGCTTGAAGGATAGAAGAGCAAGACCTTCATCATTAACAGAACCGACAAAAGCACTATAGTGGACTATAAAGAAAAGTAGAGAGGCAAATTGCAGAACCATCTCTACCATAAGGCAACTGCTGAATGGAGTTCAAAGGAGAAATGTCATTGGTTGTGGGATCATCCTGTGTGATAAAGCAGGTTAGAATGGGAAATACTAGAGAGGTACTTTACTTCTTTGTGTTTTCTGCTGGACCTTATATGACCTTGTAAGGAAGTGGCCACTGTTAGTTAGAGTGTAGACTGGGAGAAACAGGTCAATGCAGCCCTACTGCTTACTAGCATTGAAGTTAAAAGCCAAAAACATGTGCCCTACACACTTGCTTTCACTAAAAGCAAACTTAAGGTTGAATTATTGCTAGACAGCAGTAATTGAATGGGGGTTATTGTAGCGTGCTTTCAATGCCAGAATTATAAATGCAGACAATTCATCATAGTTAATCATTACCTGTCAAAAACTAAGATCAGTCAAGATAGTGTTGTCTAGTCTTGCTGTGATTTGAATTTCATAAGCTTCAGTGAGGTTGACACGTAATAGAATATTGGTCTTTGGATTCAGTTTTTAGCGTGAGTGATGGCGTTATTAGGTGCACAAAAATGCCACTAAATGAGCAAACCTACTATAGTTAGGAAAGACGTTTTGAATTTCAAGCTCTACAGGCTTGGCTTCTCTTGTCTTGATATGACCGGTGGAGGAACGAAATCTTCACTCGTTTTATGACTTCTCCAACTGGGGTTCGTGTCCCTTGTCGGCTGGGCTGTCTGCTTGAGAACCAAAAGGGAAGGTCTGTCCCCATTTAGGCATTACTGAGAAAGTTTGGTGTTCAGTTCGAGGTCAGATCAAACTTTGGACTGGGTTTTGCTTCTTAGTAACTTATCATTACATTGGAAAGGGGTAGTTAAAATAAAGAGGCCTGTGATAAAAACAATCATGGCCGACTTAAATAGCGAGTGCTTGATTGTTTATGATATATCCGTGTCCAGTCTCCTACTGTTTCGTCTCAGCAATCTCCCCTTTGTCCTGTATTTCAATTTCAATAGATAGAGCATGCAGCAGGGAATAATTCATATGCCTGGACTCTTCAATTTATCTTGACATACCTGTGTTAGAAACATAGCTAGATATCTCAAAGGCACATGAATACTTCGGTATCATATTTTGTTTGTATTCTTTGCATGTGATTCCGTTGGATAGTAATTTCCATTTACTAACATCTATTTTTCTTCTGTTCAAAACCTTCAATGACATGGTTTTGAGGGTGTCAGTCTCCAAATTATTCTTACAACAATAAACAAGAAGACAAAACATTACCATTCAACACATATTCCAATATCCCTTAGGATCTCATAAACGACCTACGTGGTGTTTTGATCACTCTTCTTTGCAATTTTGATTTTGTACAGTAAGAGAAAAACCTTGTTAACATCTTGTCTGAAATTCCTTGATAGAAACATCTTGTCTGAAATGGTCCAACACCAAAACAAAATAGAGAATATCATGAATAATTTTGATGGCCTCATTTACCTCACTGGCCTGGATGTGTCCATGTTTTCTCATGTCGATCGTTCTGGATTGGTAAGGAGCCTGTTGTCCAGTCATTAATGTTTAGTCGTGTAAATTTCATTTGCAGAATATGTTCTGTTGGCAGCATGACTATAAGACACTTCCAAAATCTGATTTCATGTTAGAGCTCTAGGCGCGATGACGACGAATGCACGTTGCCTAGAATTTGGCAACGATGGACAGCAGCAACCTTGCATAGGCAGTGATGAATTCAGCAAGTAGCGTGCAACGGTTCATACGAGTCATTGAGCTCTTGACTTGGCATAGACGTGGGGCTTGGATAATGGACGTTCTAAGTTGGCAGCAAACATAGCAGAAACTGACAGTTAAGACTGTTAGTTGGACATGTAGGTCGTGGGTTAGTGGTGGCAGTTATGGACATCCAGATCGTGGGAGATTGATGGCTGAACGTGGGGCATAATTGGGGTTGTTGTACAAGCTGCTAAGATCATGGGAACATGGGGGAGAAACTGTCCAATACTTGCTGAAAAATAGGCCACTAAATTCATCGAGGACATGGGGGAGAAAGTGCCCAACTATATCCTGAAAAAAAAAGATGATGGTTGTGTCTTGTAACTCACGTATCTTTGTCTATAAATAAACTGGAAAGCCTTGGTTAAGTAGGAGGCAATTTTGATGCATAGCACACACTTATATTATGTAATCCTTTGTTTATGAGATTAATAAAAGTTGGGAGATTTTCCTATATATTCGGTGTGCTTTGAGTTTATTTACTTGTGTTTGTTAATTGCTTATGACAAGGCAATTGTGGAAACCTCTTTGGCTAAACGAAACACATAGTTGTAGGCAAATACGAGTGAAAAGGATGAGGCAAGGCTTAATCTAGTCGGGACTAGACCGTCATATAGAGCTGAATTTTGGGGCGAAAAATCTAACCCTGTGACCCTGATGTGCTCCTCAGTTCTCCTTTTGGTCAACAGAAATTGAGGGAGTATCTAAAAACAGTGGACATGGGAGCAAACAATGTAGGGGTGAAGTGCTTTTTAGCTTGTGCCAAGAGGAAATTGCAGTTGATCATTTATGTTCAGAGAACTTCAGCGGTAAATCATCTGCTGAACTGCAGTATAAGAGCAATTTTAAAAGTGGGTTGGTGCATACCAGAACAAGAAATGTCTTGAAAACAACCCAAGCATGCTAATAGAAATCAAGAAAATGGTATATCCAAATTCAAAACAGACCACATCAGAAATCTATGATTTAGATTTCTTCACTGAACTATGATTTATATTTTTGCACAAGAACTTTCATAGCATGTCTGCCTTGTTTAAGACAGTCGGTTAACTGGTGAATTCCCTGCGCACAATCTGCAGCTATTCTGCATGATTGGTTCACACACAGCCCACAGTTGCTAGTTCCCAATGCATGAGGGTGAAGGCAAATGAAACTTGGAAGACTAGCACTTGTTAGGAACTTTTGTTCCAAATGCTCACTGTATGCAGCTATTTTTTTTTTCTTGAACTGAATCAAAATGTCAAGGAGAAAAAAGATAACAGCACATAGCCGTAACAAATTTGAAACATTTTATGGATCCTTGTCAACTTTTTTTCCCGATGAATAACTTGGCTAAATTTGGCACAATTGTTCTTTTCTTCCTGATAGCAATAGAAGTTGATCTAGGAGTTATCCGAGGAGTCATTCGAACTGATGGAGAACCAGCATTTCGAAGCTTTGAACGTCTTGATGGAGTCAGATTGCCATTAGCTTTCATGGATTTCCTTGGCAATGGCTGTTGCTGGTTCTCGGCTTCTGTATTTTTCTTGCTCACTTGTCTCCATTTTGGAAGCTCTCCCTCTACCATTCTTTTAGCAGATAGTGAACTCTCAGTTCTATATATCTCTTTCTCTTCCTCCACCCTTGTTTCTCTGATGTCTCCATGAGCTAGTTCAATTTTCATCAATATCTCCTTTTCACTGGCTTTCAATGCTTCAATCCATGCATGAGCTGCTGCTACCTTTTTGTCTGCAATTTCTTCAGCCATGGCTGCATGTCCAGTTAAATACTCGTACTCAAACTTTGAGATAGTAATCGACGAACTATGTTGAGAAGCAGAAGCTCTAGATCTCATGGAGTTCTCAATAACATTTTTCAAATTCTGAAGAGCTGAAGACTCTGACTTTTTGACTGCATCAAGCTCCTGAATTGCGTACTGCAATTTTTCTTCAGTGAGGTCTATTTGAGAATCAGTATTGCGGATTTCTGCCTTGATTTTTGCAGTTTCTTCGCAGATAAGCTTCTTCTCTTTCCTTGCCACCTCCGCTTCGGTCTTCAACTGTTCAAGTGTCACAGACAGACTGGATAAAGTTGATCTTGCCTTCTCCTCAACTGCAGTTGCAGTTTCCAATTTAGACTTTGCTCTCAGGAGCTTTGAATTAAGATTTTGAGCAGTTATATCAGCTTTCTCTTTCACTTTCTTCAACTGAACTGTTTCTTCTGTAACATGCTTCAGCTCATTCCTTACGATATCCATTGAGGTCATGAACTGAAAACCCTCTTCCCTAGTTGAAGCCAATTCCTTCTTAGCTGCCTGCAATTCTTCAGTTATGGATTTCAGTAAAGAGGAATCCTCCAATTGCTTGCCTTCCCGAAAACTGCCTCCCAGATGCTTCATGCTGTCATTTCTTTGTACCTTTGCGTCCTTATCTTTAGCAAGCTTTAGTTCATGCTGTATCAAATTCACGTCATATAATGTAACAGCCAATTTAGACTCAAGATCTGTAGAGCTGCTGATTTCCTCTTTGACATTCTTCCTTTTGTTCTTAGTTTCCTGCATTGCGGACGAGAATTCTCTCGCTTCCTTCTCTCTTTGAGCTTGAATTTCTCCAAATTCTTTCAAGGCCTCAATCTGTGCCAACTCAACTAGCACTTGCTCCTCATTTGCCTCATCAATCTTCTTCCTGAGTGCTTCCGCATGGCTCATATTAGACGATAATTTAGAAATTGAGGTTGCTATTTCCTTCTCTGCCCGAGTTTTCGCTTCCAAAACAGAAGCCATCTCAAGCTTAAGTTTACTCAGTTCTTGCTTCACACCTTCCAACTCCCTTATCACTTCTGCATACTGATGGCTCTCATCACTCCCAACAATTAAAGCCATATCTTGGCGCTTACTCAGCTTGTTTAGCCTTTCCATGTCTCTCACCTGAGCTTTTACCTTCAAATTTGATTTCTCAATCTGTAAAACAAGCTCTTTCACCGTTCTTTTCGCCTCCGAGAGCTCTGATTCTGCTTTCACTTTAGCCGACTCCGCAGCCCTTCTATTCTCTTTATATCTAACCAAGTCTCTCTTTGCCATGTGCAGCTCTTTAGCTCTTGAGGAAGACTTCTAAATGAATTCATCAACTCAATATTTACTAATAACACTTCAAACTAACTTACATATAGTGCTTAAAATTAACAAATAAATGGGGTTAATTAGCTGTTCTTAATTATTGTCAGTTTTATCATACCTCAGGCAAATCCATCTGGGCTGGTGTCTTCAGTGAAGAACTACTACTTTCAAGAATTCTTTCTCCATACATATTAACAGCTGCCTTCACTGTCCCAATTCTTCTTCTATCATCAAACACTCTCCTATCCATGTTGTCACTACTCTATCAAAGAAGAAAAATAAACATTTTCTCAGGCAAAGTCTAGTAAAATAGTACTCAAATTGCTACAGATGTTCAACAAAACAGAATCTGGGCCTGCTTCCTTATAACAAAAAAACACAATCATGCTACACATTATAGTTACAACATAAGAAGAAAATGCAAGAAGTCCTGATAGACAACAAATCATATCATCATCAAGAAGACTTACCTCAAAGTGTGCTATATATATCTGTCTAGCTAGATAGATGTGTAGACCATGTTTTGTTAGCTGAAGATTGAAGTGCAGAGCGCTTGCTTGACAGTGAGAGAGGGAGGGTGGGGGGTGGGGGGTGAGTAGGAAATGTTTTTGGTGCCTAAGAAAATGGAAGAATAAGTAGCAACAGATAAAACGGCAATGGAGAGAAAGAGAGCGAGTCCGGATGGTTGGCTGGTATTGGAGGAATCGCTGCCACCTGACGATTATTCCCTTTTAATTGTATAATATAATGTTTTGGAAAATATCGTGGACCCCCAGAATTGGTGAATTTCCAAGGAGGTCCGGATAAATTAGAGCTTTTGTGGTCACAGGCAAAAAAAAAAAAAAAAAAAAAAAAAACGAAAAGAAAAAAGAAAAAAAAAAGGAAAAAGAAAACATTTGAGCAATTGGATCAAATCCGTCGCTTTACTTGTATAAAGTTTAATTTGCCGATTTGATGTAAACATATAAAGTATTAAAATATAATCTTCGTCTTCCTTTTTTTGTTGATTTTTTTTAGTTTAAATCTTGTGACCTTAGAAAATTTATTCCTAGTCCAAAGATAAATCTATACTGTCAAATAAAAATAATAATTTGATAAAATAAAAATAAAAAAAAATAGAGAGACACCTATCGGAACAGAAAAAGGGGGTAAATACGAAATATTATTTTATCCTGTTCATGTAATGCTAGAAGCAGAAATTGAAATTTGAACTGGAGAATACTCTTTCTTGTAAAAGGAATGTATCTCTTGAAGGTATCATGAAATGGCACTGGGAATCCTTTTAATTCGTCCAATGCATTCGTTTTCAATATACAGTGATTAATTCCTATTGCATTGGGCTTTCCACTACTACGAGAGTTGATGAAGTAACTGGATTTCACTACTGGTATAATAGGTCGACAGTGACTTTCTTGCTCACAAGAAAATATAAGTTAATAAGAATGAGCTTCACATGTTTTTTCTCCTCTCTCCTGTGTGCTTCGTGCCTTACTGATGTGTGCGATGATGGTGATCTCTATATATAATAAATACCAAAGCATCATCAACATTCTTCCAAGTTAGTTCTGTGAAAGTCAGTTGATCTTTGAAAAATTGCATTTGAGATTGAAAATCAATGACGTATTGTTCAAGTTGTTGATGTAGTTGGTTCAAATTTTGAATGAGTTGATAACAGTAAAAGGGATTAATTAGTGGTGGTGTAACAATTAGCAAGGTGATCCCACGAAGTTTTGGTAGTATCAAATCTATCAAAATGAAGATTGATCGATGAAAATTTGATGATTTTTTTCTAGCCCAGTCATCTAGGTGCTCAATAAATTTGACATCAACTTCACCTTCATCTTTGATCGGTGTGGATTTAGTGATATCACCGGTGACATAATGTCAAATTCTCCGACCCTTGAGAAAAGAGGTAAGAGACATCTGATTTGTCCATGGTTGCGAGAATGGCAGAATGGTAGTGTCAAGATCAAAATATGGGATCATTAGTGTTTGCTCGTAGTGGCTGGCAGTGTATAAACCAACAAATTCTTGGTTTGATCATAGAAAAATGAACTTGAAATTGATAAAGGAAATGAGATTGTTAGTCGTCGTGAATATTGTAGCTACATGGTTTTAATTGTTTTTTTTTTTTTTAACGCAGGTGTTTGGGTCAGCTTGCATGTATTTCGACTAATTCCACGGACCCTGAAATTAACGACTATGTAAGTTTTCAGTGGCCTTGAAGTTTAAGGGACTCGAGCTGGTGATTTTCAGGAAACAAACCTAGAACCTAATTAGTTGAACTACACCCTCAAGATTAGATGAGTTTAATTGTCATAAAAGCATCTGATAAATTATGTTGAAACAGATTCATGTTACAAAAACTTTCATTTTATAGGTTTCCAGTTTTACCTTACAATGACTTTCAAAATGCTTAACAACATAATACATGACAGTCAACTATATATCAACTTGATGCCATGGATTTGCGATATATGCTGAAAAACACCAAAAGAAATCCCTCCCCCAAAACAAGAAAAGAAATCCGTCCTCCTCTCACTCAAATTGAATCGCTATAGCAAACCAGTCAAGTCGTGAATCACAGAAAACAGAAAGTAAAATGAATTCAAAAAAGAAAAAGAAAAGTGCAGACATTCTGCTATGACATGCTGTGAAGAAGTATGTATATATCATGTAAGAATTTTAATGCAGTGTAGAGTCTCTCTATTTTGCTTTGTTTATGATAATGCTGTATTTGGTTTAGCATCAGACAGAAACCATTAATTGTAAGGGACTGCAGCAGCATTTGTGGACTGTTCTTCTAATCAAAGTGCACAAATCATTACACAGTCCTTGAATTGAACTTATTGTTGCAGCAGCACCCGCAGGCTGTCCTGCTCAACCCGTAATCTAAATCTTGATCAGGATAATAAATTAAACTAGATTTTATAAAATGTAATGACAACTTTTCTTGCTAATAACAACAGATTGATGGTTACAACTGGATATAAGTTTTAAACCTAATTTTAGTTTGAAATACGAGATGTTAAAGGGATATTTAGAAACAAGGTGATACTTTAATTATTTTTTAAAAAAAAAATTAGAGTAAAAAAAGTAAAAACTCAAACTTTATGTTTAAATATAATATTTGTCCAT